>NC_047659.1:69372541-70080875 GCF_011762505.2 Arvicanthis niloticus | reverse complement strand
TTTTGTCTTCAAAATTTCAGCTCCAAACTACTTAAAAGATTTTCAAGTTTTATTGTACTAGAGTCTTGATTTTCTACTTGCATCCATTTTTTCCATATAAATTCCTAAATGATTAACAAACCCTAGATAATTCTGCTCAGTTTATCACACAGAAATCTAACTCTCTGCAAAATAAAGTTTCCTAGGTGCTGCTGAGAATACCTGGGTCTGTGTCTGTCCATGGAATATCTCGACTGTTTTTCTCTAAAATGCCCTTTACCTAAGCCTAAAAAAATGTTTCCTTCCTACACCTGATTTTCCTGACAGTCATCCATTTTGTTCTATTTCAGAATGGAACATCTTGGCATTGCCTATCCCAATCAACACTTCATCGTTGATTCAAAGCCCTTGTTACCATATGAGACACTTTCTTTTTTTCAAATGGACCTTTAGAATTAGTTTTTCCTTTCTCCTATACAAGAAAGCTTCTTAAATTCTTGTTTTTGTTTTCACCTCTTTGTTTCCAGTCTCTAGTGACTTAAATTATCCCTCTCATGTGGTTGAGAATTAACTAAATTAATTTGATCAAGAAAGTCATTAGATTTCTAAGTAATTTATCAGTGATAGTGCACCAGATATTATAGCTTCTTTGGTGTTAGATGTGTAAGTAGATATCTGGATCCTTCTCTTTTATTAACTTATTTTTCTGTTGTCATATAATAGAGTATCCCCAGCCCCATATGCTTGAGACAGAGAGATTATCCAACAGGAGAAAAAAAAAGGCTATTAAGAGATTTATATATCAAAATCACTGAATAAATACCTTCTTTTGTCTACAAAAAAAAATTAGATTCCAGGGCACAGATCTGCCATGTTTTGCATACAAACATCCTTCCGAGTTATAGAGCCTTAGCCACAGAACTGTAATGATTACAATAACATATTATCTGCCATTTTCATATGGGAACTGAGCCAATACAGTAGAGTGACTCTGTAAAATAAGACTTGAAACTAAAAATCCTCAAAATGAAACAGAACAAATTGAATATATAGCTCAGATAAGGAAAACTTCAGTCCTGATAAAAGTATGCCTTGTCTGGTACACAGAAAGCTGAGAGCTTAGCTTTAGCATTTTTAGACAACTCTCCTAAACTTGTAACATTAGTAGGCCACCTAATACTAAATATTGGCTTTTTTAACTTCAAACTATTGTTAAGTACTTATTTTTCAATATGATAAAGAACATTAACATATAAAATAGATGACATATTGTTACATATAAAAATATAGGACATAGTCTATTAATAAAATTAACAAGAATTGTGTTATATATTCATATATAATTATATATATATAATTATAAATTATATATAATATCATATATTATGTATAATTTGAATAGATATTCATTAGATTGAACTCTAAGCTCATTCCATGTATCAATACCTAATTCTTAAATATTCAAGTGGAATTAGGACCCTAATCATTACCTACATTTAAACCTGGAAGTTGAGGAATGGAGAGAATAATTAACATGTACACAAGTAGTGAACAGTGGAATGAGTATGTCATAAACCACCCTTTATCCATCTTGGGATTCAAAGCCGTAGTATAGTAAAAACAAACTGTACTCATTTCTGTTTGGATTCATTCCTCTTTGTGAATTAAATCTGTTTCAGAAAGATTTGGCTACACTCTACGAGTAACTTTACCTATAAGTGGTTTTGTACTGCCATTTCCAGGAAATGACAACCATGCCTCTGTTTCAAAAGCTGTTATGTCCACCTTACTATAACTATCTTTCTATGACTACTTTGTAACTGTGCATTTTCCCCAGAGGTTGTAATGACCAACTTATTATGCTTATGTTCTGCCTATTTTCCTGCCAAATCCGTGATTTGGAAAAGCTGTACTCCGGATCCATAAAAGCCTTTATTTTTCTCATGTCCAATGATGAACTCTTACACCCTGACTTTGGGAGAGACACTCCTATACATGAATAAACAAGCTTGCTATAATTAATTTGGCCGTGATTTGAGTCAGTAGTCTTTCAGTTTTTATCCGTGAGATTAACATGTACTATGCTGGATAGTTCTGTATACAGAAGCAAATATTAATTCAACAGATATATATCATCTGGAATCAATAATAATTCTATAAAGTCAAGCATGCCATATCTCATAGAAAATTGCCAGAATATTTAGAAGCCTAATAATGGCTTCTAAATAAAGAATCCAAAAGCATGGTGAGACCTTTGCAAAGTTGGCTTCTTTGCTACAAATAATGGTTGTAGAGCACTGAGTCTCCACAGTAACTCATTTTGTTTGTAATCACTTTTGTGAACTGAGACCTTGGAATGTTGTAGAGTGACTGCAGTAATTCACTCTAATAAAATACTAATGACAAGGATCAATCTAATCTGAGGATTCTCTGTCTGGTGTCACTTTAAAAGAATCACTTGTTAATGTTCTCTTAGTTGCCATAGTACATTGGGAAAATCCGATAAAGAAAAATGAATAGGATTCTGTCTTCTTCCAATTGTGATAGTTTGTTTTCTCACGATATATATCCAGTTTGTCAGGAAGAAAACCTAATCTTCCTCTGACCTTTCTCCAATTGGATGCAAGCCCCACAACAATTTTAAACTGTCACACTGAAGAGGTCTGAACACAGGATGAAGGAATCCTCACATATTTCACCTTGCCTGACAACAAACTCAGAAATAGTTTAGAGCACTGTCATCATAAAGACCCTTACTTTCATGATCAAAGTAGTTAATAGCATGTACTAGACACAGACATGCCCCTGGATTAATTATTGGAAATTATTGGAAAGCACATTATATGATTCATCATGTTTCTTCATTATCTAGATTAGGTTGGAAATGTCAGCAGTTAGTGAGAGAAACAAAGATATCTTCTTTTTTAGGTAAATAAACATAGAACTGTTAAAATGGATAGATAAGACAGATTGATACAATCTAAGACAAAAAAGAAGTTATGTATTTGTTGTCAGATGACAAGACTACAATCCCAACTCTGAATTGTCTACCTGAAATACACCATTATTTTCACTAAGTAGCTCTGATTCTCACGACTGCCCTAGTTTATACATCTTTGTACTTGAACAGGGGGAATTATTTAAATGTATGCATTTCAACTTCTCAGATTATAAAATACTCTGGTGTAATGAATCTATCTTGCAAATGCATGCTCTGATTTAACAACAAGGAACTAGCAAAATTATATAACACTACTGAAATGGAAAGGTTAGGTGGTCATGCAGGACTGGGGCAATTCAAAAAATTACCATCAAGTGTAAAAATGATGTTTGCATATTTGTGAAGAGTTAGAAAATAATTTTAAAAAGCAAAGTTTAAAGACAGCATATCTGATAATTATATGTATGCTTTGTGTGCCTATGTATAAAGCTTAGCCACAGAATAAGAAAAGAGGTTTCATAATACATAAAATTATAGTATAAACTGAATGATGCTACTGTGTTGAACATTAATGCTCTTTAAAAAGCATTTTTGATATGAATCATAAATGAGATTCAATTTTATAAATAGATTTTAAAATGACGCTTCTGAAATTCAAAACAATTCTTTAGTATGGGTGTTTAGGTAAATAAGTCCAAAAATTATCTACTCACTACTTGTTATAAATAGCTACCAAGACTCACTTTCAAATCATTACTACTTTTTCAGGCAACTAAAATCCTGGCAGATATGTCTGTTTGAAATTTAGTCTTCAATATTCACTTTATTTTCTTTCAGAAATGAACTTACTGTTATGGATGAATAGCTTAAAAACAAGTGGATGTTTTTATTTATTCACAGACCCATTCATTTTCACACATTAATGCATCACTGTAATTAGGGCACTAAATTAGTAGTAGAAAAAGAATTACAAAAAAAAAATTGAAAAAAAGACTGTAGTTAGCTAACCCTGATACTTTAGAGTTGAATAAAGCCAATTTATTTCTCTAGTTCTCACTGAAAATACAAGAAAGTAAGGAAAGACTATAGATCTCTGTGTGATATTTCTGAGGAAATAATTCCAAAACTAAATTTACCAAACGTGACTTACAAATACTGTGCCAATTCAGTTAATTTCATGCATGTATCTTGTCAGCGTGCTGTCTATTTTAGCGAGGGGTAATTATCATGGAGGTAGAGGATTGTTTACTTTACCATTGAATGGCCATCTTCACAAAATACAACTGGGCCATGTCCATGACCATCTAATCAATTGGTTTTATTCACAGTAACAAAATCCAGAGTATCGTGGCACAAAAAATTTAGAGGCTTGGTACCATCTCTCAAGAACATTAGTTTTGGAGGTGGTTTATAATCATTTTAAAAGTCTCTACTTTGTATCAAGTGTATATTTCATCCTCAACTGTCAGCAATTCTCAGATAGCATGAAACTACTCTTTTACTTCACCTCACTTTGCTTCAGTTTTCCTGGCAATAAAACTGATGGTGGTCCTTTGTAAGTGTCGAGTCTGTTATTGGATACAAATCAAATGATCCTGAAAAAGCCTCCAGAAACATAGTGCCTACTAGAGTGTATTATTAATTAAAGCTCCCATACCTTGAAGCAGATTTTTCCTTTACTCTACACAGGAGGAAAAACATATATGAGAATGTGTACTTTAACAAAGGCTCATGCTTGTGAAGTGTAGAACATAAAATCCTACTTTAGCTTTCTTTTCCTTTCCTTGCCTACAACTTCAGGCTGTAGTCATATCCTACAGAGCCTTCAGAACATGTCTTCTGGATGTTCTCCTTTGATAGTTCTATCTATCCTCCTGTACATTCTTTCACGGTGTCTACTTCTGACATGCTTTTTTCAAAATCATGTACTTCTTTCTGCCGCCTTAAAATTTGAGTGACTCTCACTTGCATTCAGAGAAAACTGCAAGGATTGTTAGAAAAGCATTCTAAGTTTTTCACAGAAAACAGACTTTTACAGCATTCCCAGATGGTTACAAGCTCAAGACAAATGAATTCTGAGGAGTTACTTTCCAAGTTAAGGTGCATCTGAGTTTAAATCTTGGATGACCTAGTTGTCAGCTGTGTATACACATACAAATTATTTAGTTTCTCTGGGTCTTAGGAATTATAGCATTTAACATACTAATTTGGGGATATGTGATAGACACTGGGAATACATTACTTATTTTCTTGTCCTTATTATTATTATAAGGAAGAAAATATTGACCTTTATAGTTCAGTAGTTTAGAGGACATCTAATAATGTAGATGTAGAGAGATGAATAAAAGATTTATTTATAAAAAATTATCTTATTGTGTATTAGCTTTAATGGTACAAGAAGAAAGCATTCTGGTGTTTATTTTCATTACAATATGAGATTAGAATTGAATAACACAATAATAATTATAATAATTTATCTTGCTATCACTGTTCATCTATATCTATCTGAAAAGGAGTTTACAATTGCATAGTAATAAATAGAAGCGTTCTAAATCTTACTCCTTCTTTGAAAGATTAAGAAATGCAACTTGATTTTGTAGCTCTCCAAGAATATACTATTCTACCAATGAATAGTCTTGTATAAATTTTATGCATGCTTATGTTAAATATAGGTTAACTGGTGGGTTATTTTGAATGCTTAAAGTGATTAATCAAGGCTGTTTCTTTTAGTAATGAGAGAAATTCAGTGATATTTCAGTCCTTTAAAGTTTGGATAAATTAAGATCATGAGTGTGAAAACTCACTTGAACTCAAGAAAATATTTTGGGCATGGGGAAGCTCAACAAGAGTTTCTTGAAACATAGGCTTGGGGCTTGTGACAATAAACTGACTTATAACTGTCTTCAAACAGACTGGTAGCACTACCTGAAAAGTGAGTAGTTTGGCTTGTTTTGACCAGAATATATTCATACTAGAAAAGATTATACTTTTAGTCTTCATTTATTCAAGCTTACATTACAAAACCTACTACATACAAACTAAACCAAATACTAAACACAAAATAATTGACATAATGGCTTTCTAAGTCTATGGTTTCCACCTAGAAGGTAGATATAAGAAAATATTGAATGTGACACATTTTCTCATATATATATCTTTGAGGTCAAGTTAGGAATCGAAGAACAAGCTCAAAAGGGCATACAAGAATCATGCTGCAAAAGATTATGGGGACAAACTTCTAGTGAGCAGGTGGAAGAAAGAAGGGTCTTCAGAAGATGCTGAAAGACTGAGATATTTGAAAAGACTAAAGACCAACAGAGGATGGAAAAAGTATGAAAGATGGAAGAGTATGGGTATATCCACAGTTCAAAGAAAGATGCAGGGAGCTTGTGGGGAGTTTGTGGGTGAGGTTGCACATTAGAGCAGTTCTAAAAGTCATAAGAATGGAACTGAGCTAGTAGGAGGCCTTGGCTGGAAACAGCCTTTGGGTAACATTATAGTAGTAAATTCTCCATTAGATCCCAAGAGCAGTGATTTGGACTGTCTCAGTTCTGCTCACTAAGACTGATGGCTCACTTTCTTGAATGCTACCATGGGAATTGTGAATTTTATGGTAGACACCAGGATTTCAGAAGGTCTGTAGTTTTGACAGATAATTGACAGTCAAAATATTAGGCAAGTTACACAAGCACATGGTAGTCATAAGCCAATGCTCTGAAATCTTACATAGCACTTAGAGCCCAGGAGTTAAGAGTGATGCATTGTGCTACAGTATGTATCGGAGATGAGAAGCTCAATAGAGAGTGAGTTGGGTTCATTTAGGGAAATGCAAAACGTCCTTTATACATGCTTGCATTTTATAGTAAGAAAGATGCTACAATGTTCTTATTTCTGATAACTGGTGGTTTAATGGTAAGAAAAAACTAAAAAATAAAAAAATCATAAATAGCAGATTTGCTCATGTTGTCCTCTCTGTCCTTATATCCATGTAATTTTTCTTCCCCAGGTAACGACTGCCAATGGCTTAGTATAGAGCATTCTAATTAATCTGCACATACTCATACATAAGTGGATTTGCTTTATTTTGTGTTTTGTGAAAGAAAAACACTAGTAATTTTCTTTGCCAACTTAATATGAATCCTGAACATTCCTTCATGTCAGCACATATAGATAGACCCCATTCTTCTAGAAGAGTATAAAAGTTTAGATGAATAAATGCATGAATCCATGAAGGATGAGGCCAGGTAAGCTCTGAGTATCCAATATCATCCATGCAACTTGAAATATTAGCTGCAAGATAGAGAAAGTAATGGAAGTAATGCATCCCCATTTTTCATAGAAATAAGGCCATTTTGATATATAATAAAATTTGGAGAGCAAAGACTGGGAGGTAAACTGTTCATTGATTTTTCCAGAAACTTTGATGGTGAATTGCTTTGTGTTATTTCTGTTAAGTTCTCAAATAAAAAGCTACACACACACACACACACACACACGAAGAGCTATTTTCCAAAATGCTTTCCAGATGAAGAAACAGATACTACATGACCATATTGTCTGGAATAAGGCAAATACTTCAATATTGAAATAGTATGTATTAAGACTGCATGATGTGCATATTAGCTAAGTATGTCAAGAAGGGCAGTCCAGAGAGAAGGCAAACCACTAACTTACATTTTTAGATGCAAGAACATAATACAAACATTAAAAGTAAGTCAGGCTTGAGGAAAAGTAGGATACCAGCACATGTTTTTACAGATGGTATTATCTATATAAATTGTATACACATCCTTCTCCTTCTCTACAGTTATAGAAAACATACTATATTACAATTTAAATATTTAAAATTAAATCATAAATCTCCAGAGCATTTAGATGCAAGCCTTCGATGATTACATGTCCTGTCACAAGGGGATTCGTAGAAATACAAAATACTGAGGTGATTAATCAAAAAAATATATTACTTTAATTTTTTAAAAACTGATTATATTTTGTTTATCTTGTGAGGATAGAGAGGCACATGATCATGTGTAGAAATTACAGTATAACTAACATAATTGTTTCTCTTCTGCTATCCATGTGGGTTTAACTCTAATCCACAAATGAGGGATAGATGCTTTTACCCTATGAGCCAACTCATTGGTCCCTGATTTAAAATTTGATTTTAGAAAATGATTAGTTGCTATCCAATATGATGTGATGCTAAGATGTTTTACTTGTAATGTATTTAGTTATTGTTAGAGCAAGGTTTTTGAGCTCTTTCTTTCTGTAGAAAGATGACCTTATAATAAATTTAAGCTTTATACAGATGATTCAATAAGCCAGGAGAAATTATTCTTTCAGAACAGAATATTCTGATCTATAAAATCTATATAATAATAATTAGATCAAGATTAATGTACATCTTAAAATAGTTCATATTTCTGAAATATTAAGTTTGTTAAATTGTCATTGGCATTGTTGTTAGTTTAAATTTTATGAAAGATGCACATATAATTCAAGATATATGATGAAAATTGTTATTTTGATTTTTTTCTTTTCTTTATTGGATATTTTCTTTATTTACATTTCAAATGTTATCCCCTTTCCTGGCCTCCCCTCCAAGAACACCCTATACCATACCAGCTCCCCCTGCTTCTATGTGGTTTATTCTCCCACCCACCCACTGACTCCCACCTTCCTGTCCTTGCATTCCCCTACACTGGGGAATCAAGAATTACAGGATTAATAGCCTCTCCTTCCATTGATGCCAGACAAAGCCATATCTGCTACATATGTGGTTGGAGCCATGGGTCACTCTATGTGTACTCTTTGGTTGGTGGTTTAGTCCCTGGGATAATTGGGGGGTCTGGTTGGTTGATATTGTTGTTCTTTCTATAGGTTGCAAACCCCTTCAGCTCCTTAAGTACTTTCTCTAGCTCCTCTGTTGAGGTCCCCATCCTCGGTCCAATGAGTGACTGTGATCATCCTCCTCTGTTCTTGTCAGGCTCTGGAAGAGCCTTTAAGGAGACAGCCACATCAAGCTCTTGTCAGCAAACAAGACAATTTCCTGTCGCAATAGTGTCTGTGTTTGGTGCCTGTATATGGGATGGCTCCCAATGTGGGGTAATCTCTGGATGGTCTTTCCTTCAGTCTCTGCTCCAAACTTTGGCTCTGTATTTTCTCCAAGGAGTATTTTGTTCCCCCTTGTAAGTAGGACCAAAGCATCCATTCATGGTTCTTCCTTCTTCATGAGTTTCATGGGGTCTGTGAATTGTATCTTGGGTAATATGAGTTTTGAGACTAATATCCACTTAAGAAGTTAGATTCCGCCTTTTGGCTGGGGCAGAAACCTAGCTGGCATGCTCCTGTGAAGACACCATATCCTGAGCCATCCTAAAGGAGCCACTGAACTCGGAGCAGAGGATACTACCTTGAGCCATTCTAGAGGAGTCACTCCACTCAGACCAGTGAACATCTAGCTGGTCTGCTCCTGTGAAAACACCATATTCTGAACCATCCTAGAGGAACCACTACAGTTAGAGCAGCAGAATTTCAGGATCCCAGAGGCAGCCTGAGTCCCAGGAGTTCTTCCACCCAGGAGCTTAGGATCACAGGATCACAGAGACATGTGGATCCTGAGGAGTTCTGACACAAGCCAGATAACTGGAAAGACAGGCTTCAGTCAGACACTGTGAGTGCAGGTAACACTAGATTTAACCAGATGGCAGAAGACAAGCCCAAGAACATAAGTAACAGAAACCAAAGTTACTTGGAATCATCAGAACCTAGTTTTCTCACCATAGCAAGCTCTGGACACCCCATCACACAAGGAAAACAGAATTCAGAATTAAAATCACTTCTCATGAGGATGATAGAGAATTTTAAGAAGGACATTAGTATCTCCCTTTAAGATACATTAGTATCTTCTTTAAGATGTATAGGAGAACACAGGTAAACAGATAGAAGCCCCTAAACAGGAAACACAAAAAGCCCTTAAAGAATTGCAAGAAAACACAACCAAACAAGTGAAGAAATTAAACAAAACCATACAGGAACTAAAAATAGAAATAGAAACACTAAAGAAATCTCAAAGGGAAACTACCCTGGAGATAGAAAACCTAGGAAAGAGATCAGGAGTCATAGACACAAGCATCACTAACAGAATACAAGAGATGGAAGAGAGAATCTCATGTGCAGAAGATACCATGGAAAACATTCACACAACTGTCAAAGAAAATGCAAAATACAAAAGGCTCCTAACACAAAGCATCCAGAAAATCCAGGACACAATGAGAAGACCAAACCTAAGGATAATAGGTATAGAAGAGAGTGAGGATTCCCAACTTAAAGGGCCAGTAAATATCTTCAACAAAATTGTAGAGGAAAACTTCCATAACCTAAAGAACAAGATGCCCATAAACATACAAGAAGCCTACAGAATGCCAAATGAACTAGACCAGAAAAGAAATACCTCCCATCACATAATAATCAAAACACCAAATGCACAAAACAATGAAAAAATACTAAAAGCAGCCAAGTAACATATAAAGGCAGACCTATAAGAATTACACCAGACTTTTCACCAGATACTATAAAAGCCAGAAGATTCTGGAGTGATATCATACAGACCCTAAGAGAACACAAATGCCAGCCCAGACTAATATACCCAGCAAAACTCTCAATTACCATAGATGGAGAAACCAAGATATTCCATGACAAAACCAAATTTGCACAATTTCTTCCCAAAAACTCAGCACTTCAAAGGATAATTGATGGAAAACGCCAACACAAGGAAGGAAACTACAACCTAGAACAAGCAAACAAGTAATCTTCCAACAACCCCAAAAAAAGATAGCTACAAAAGCATAGTTCCACCTTTAATAACAAAAATAACAGAAAACCACAATCATTTTTCCTTAATATCTCTTAATATCAATGGACTCAGTTCTCCAATAAAAAGACATTGACTATCAGACTGGATACACAAACAGGACCCAGAATTTTGCTGCATACAAGAAACACACTTCAGTGATAAAGACAGACACTACCTCAGAGTAAAAGAATGGAAAACAATTTTTCAAGCAAATCATCCCAAAAAACAAACTGAAGTAGCCATTCTAATATCAAATAAAACATATAACAAGGACATATGCTCCACTATGTTCATAGCAGCTTTATTTGTCATAGCCAGAAGCTGGAAAGAACCCAGATGTCCTTCAACAGAGGAATGGATACAAAAAATATGGTACATTTACACAATGGAGCATTACTCAGCTATTAAAAACAATGAATTTGAGAAATTCTTACGTAAATGGATGGGACTAGAAAATATCATCCTGAGTGAGGTAACCCAATTACAAAAGAACACATATGGTATTCACTCAGTGATTATTGGATATTAGCCCAGAAGCTTGAAATACCCAAGATTTAACTCATAGACCACATGAAGCTCATGAACAAGAAAGACCAAGTGTGGGTGCTTCGGTCCTTCTTAGAAGAAGTATCAAAATACTCAAGGGAGCAAATATGGAGACAAAGTGTGGGACAGAAACTGAAGGAGGGGCCATCTGGAGACCATTCTACCTGGGTATCCATCCCATGTACAGTCACCAAAGGTAGACACTGATGTGGATAACAAGAGTGCATGCTGACAAGAACCTGATATAGCTATGTCCTTAGAGGCCTGACAGAGCTTAACATATTCAGAGGCAGATTCTCACAGCTAACCACTGAACTGATAAAGGGGTTCCCAATGGAGGAGTTAGAGTAAAGACTGAAGGAGCTGAAAGGGTTTGTGGCCCCATGATGAGAGCAACAATACCAACTAACAAGAACTCCCAGGGTCTAAACCACCAGCCTGGGAGCACTTAGGGAGGGACCCATGGCTCCAGCTGTATATGTAAGACAGGATGGTCCTGTTGGGCATAGGTGGAAGAGGAGATCCTTGGTCCCATGAATGCTGGATGCCATGTGTGGGGGAATTTGAGGGTGGGGAGGTAGAAGTGGGGTGATAAGTGGGAGCACATCCTTATAGAAGCAGGAGAAGGGGGGAATGGGATAAGAAGTTCCTAGGCAAAAGGAAGGGGAATAGGGTAAGGGAATAACATCTGAATTGTGAATAAAATATCCAATAAAAAAAAGAAGTTAGATTCCAGAGAATCAAATAACCCTATAAAAATGGGGTAGAGTTCAGGAAATTTACCCCTGTGCCCATGTGTTTGAGGTTCTTCCCCACTTTCTCTTCTATTAGTTTCAGTGTATTTGGTTTTATGTGGAGGTCCTTTATCCACTTGGACTTGAGCTTTGTACAAAGAGATAAGAATGGATCAATTTGCATTCTTCTACTTGCCATCCTCCAGTTGAACCAGCACCATTTGTTGAAAATACTGTCCTTTTTCCACTGGACAGTTTTAATTCCTTTGTTAAAGATCAAGTGACCATAGGTGTGTGGGTTCATTTCTAGGTCTTCAATTCTATTCCACTGATCTTCCTGCCTGTCTCTGTACCAATACCATGCAGTTTTTATCACTGCTTTGTAGTACAGCTTGAGGTCAGGGATGGTGATTCCTCCAGAATTTCTTATATTGTTGAGAATAGTTTTCGCTATCCTGGAATTTTTGTTATTCCAGATGAATTTGAGAATTTCTCTTTTTAACTCTGTGAGGTATTGAGTTGGGATTTTGATGGGGATTGCATTGAATCTGTAGATTGCTTTTGGCAAGATAGCCATTTTTACTATATCCATCCTGCCAATCCATGAGCATGGGAGATCTCTCCACCTTCTAAGATTATCTTTGCTTTCTTTCTTTGGAGACTTGATGTTCTTGTCATAAAGATCTTTCACTTGCTTGGTTAGAGTCACATCAAGGTATTTTATATTATTTGTGACTATTGTGAAGGGTATCGTTTCCCTAATTTCTTTCTTAGCCTGTTTATCCTTTGAGTAGAGGAAGGCTACTCATATGTTTGAGTTAATTTTATATCCATCTGCTTTGTTGAAGTTGTTTATCAGGTTTGATGTTCCAACATATAACAAGGACACATGCTCCACTATTTTCATAGAAGCCTTATTTATAGTTGCCAGAAGCTGGAAAGAACCCAGATGTCCTCCAACCGAGGAATGGATACAGAAAATATAGTACATTTAAACAATGGAGTACTAAATAGCTATTAAAAACAATGAATTCATGAAATACTTAGGCAAATGGATGGAACTAGAAAATATCACACTGAGTGAGGAAATCCAATGACAAAAGAACACACATGGTAACCACTCACTGATAAGTGCATATTAACCCCAAAACTCATAATACCCAAGATACAATTCACAGACCACATGAAGCTCAAGAAGAAGGAAAACAACAGTGTTGATACTTCAGTCCTTCTTAAAAGGGGGAACAAAATATCCACAGGGGGAGATGCAGAGACAGTGTGCAGCAGAGACTGAAGGAAAAGTCATCCAGATACCACCCCACCTGGGTGTCAATCCCATATATGGTTACCAAATTCAGACACTATTGTGGATGCCAAGAAGTGCTTGCTGACAGGAGCCTGATGTAGATGTTTCCTGAGAGGCTCTGCCAGAGCCTGACAAATACAGATGCTTGCAGCCAACCATTGGTCTGAGCATGGGGACCCCAATAGAGGAGTTAGAGACAGGACTGAAGGAGCTGACAGGGTTTTCAGCCCCTAGGAGGAACAACAATATCAACCAACCAGACCCTCCAGTACTTTCAGGGACTAAACCATCAACCAAAGAGTACACATGAAGCAACCCATGGCTCCAGGTACATATGTACCAGAGGATGGCCTTGTCAGATATCAATGGAGGAAGAGGCCCTTGTTCTTGTGAAGGTTTGATGCCCCAATGTAGGGGAATGTCAGGATGGGGAAGATGGAGTGGGTGGGTGATGGGTGGGGAAACATCCTCAGAGAAGCAGGGGAACGGGGGGATGGAATATGGCATTTTTGGTGGGAAAACCAAGAAAGGGGATAACATTTGAAATGTAAATAAAAAATATCTAATAAAAATTAAAAAACAAAAAAGTGGCAGACAGATGTAAACAAAGAATTGTCAACTGAGGAATATGAAATGGAATTGTTTTACTATAGTTTCAACCTTAAGCCATGAGGTAGAGCCAATATTTTGAAGAGATGGACCTAACCCATGATCACAAATATGTAGAGTATTTTATCTATGGACCACAAGGGACACCCCAGTGCTTGCCTTTTAAGCGAAAGGACCTAAGTTTAATCCCCAGTACAAAATGCAGGCATGGTAGTTTATACTGGAGATGGAGACAGATCCCTATCTCTTTCTAGTCAGCCAATCTAAGCCATCTTGTTGAGTTCAAATGAGAGATCTTACTAAAAATAATAGAAATGAATGGTGCCTGATGAACAACAGTAGCAGCTGTCCTTTGACCCCTATGTGAACCACATACATGTATATGTGCATCTGTACATTTATAAACACTAACATAAGCTCTGACATGCTCCCTGTTTCCAAAAAGTTACCTAAAGCACTTTGGAAATCACGCTTCATAAAGTGACTTATTTAATCAAAAACAATATAATTGTAATTTAACAGATTCCCTTCTGCTTTATACATTCCACATATTCATTCATAGTTCCAGGGAAGGACTCAGAATCCCAGGACAGAATCTGCAGACACACACTATCTTATGGTGACTCCACTTATGAAACCTTGATTAACACTTCTGCTGCACTGTTAACAAACACACATTCCCCACACACAGAGGACAATGGGTTTGGTTCAGTCAATCAGTGTTATGATTATGGTTTTAAATAATATTGACAAAGCTCTTATGATGACAACTCATTTTTTGGTTATTATATTTCCATATGGTTCACTTACAAAGGGCTACTTTTCAAATGAGAAAGTCAAGCCTTTCAGACTCTTGAACAAAAAGCCAGAGAGTGTGATCTGTGTGAGAGTGGCCAATTAGTGTGGGTGTGAAGAACAATAACAGAACTGATGCTGTATGAAGTGCAACACATGCGATAGCCCCCTAAGTTCTTCATTTCATTTCTAGACACTAAAATCGCTTTCAGTACTTATTTGCTGATTTACATTTTGTCCAGTCTTTTAGATAGCATTCTTATAAATTATCAGCCAACATTCGGCCTGTGTGTCTCTGTATTAGGAATGAGCATTGCAATTTACTGGAGGACATTCACTGCAATAAAAAAAAAAAAAAAAAAAAAAAAGTAGCTCCTGGAAGTTTCTGTGTAGTATTAAAAATTCTGCAAAATTTTAATAACAAAATTGGCTGTGTATTTATCAAGGATCCTTACATGAGATAATTTGCAAATGGACATGAATTCTTAATGTGTATAAGAAAGGTAACATTGCCTTTCTGCATGGCTTTCATGGAGTTTTATTGAGGAAAAACAAAGAAATTGGAATAATTAGAAATGATTATATATATATATATATATATACACATACATATGTATGTGTATATGATGTATATGTGTATGTATATGTGTATATGTATATGATGTTTATGTATATATAATGTTATGTCATAGGTACTTAGAAATCCATATTTATTTACTGAAAAATCATTAAAATTTTCTAACTATATTTTTCTAGAATAAAACTTCTATGCTCTTATCATAAGTCATTTAAGGTTTTACTATGTTTCTTCAAGCATTATACTCTCCCTTCATTAGTGCACCAGTTTAGGCTTTATCTGAAGAATATACTTAAAAAATGATTCTTTCACATTCATAGAAAATTGTGTTCTGTTGACTTGGAGGTGGGGAGAGGAAAATGTGGAGGAAGGATAATAAATGTGTTGAAAGTCAATCAAATATATATATATATATATATATATATATATATATATATATATATATACATATGTATGTATATATGCACACACACACATACAAATATATCTTGTTCTATGACTGAGGTAGGAAAAGAGTTTCATTAGAAAAACATGGTCTGGCTATTTTCCAAACACCTTGGTATCCTCTATTAGATATATTTTTTTCACTCCTGAAATAGACTGGGAACTTTATACAGGAAACAATTCTAAGTAAAAATATAAAAATTCCGGGCACATACAAAATTGTCTTCATCCCAGGAGAAAAGGTAGAGACTCCATCTACATTTTTCTATATTCTTTAGATACAGGACTTTTTTTTGCCAAATCTTGTGGCATAAACTCTACTATACACCTTTGCTTTTTGTTGTTATTGTTAGTGTTCTTAAGGCAATTAGTGGAAGTAGGATTCTTTTCTAGGTGCTGAAAGAAAAGTCTGTAGAAACAGAAAATTGTATTTGCATATCAGCTGAAGGAGGCAGCAGGCTGCTCTCCCACTGGAAATAGCCATGGATCACCCTCCACATTTCTATGGACATCTGTGATAGCACCCAAATTCATATAATCAGCAGACCTCTGGTCACCTCAATTGTAGCTTATCTCTATATCAGTCATTTTCCTCTACTCTTTTTTCTCTCCCTCTATATTTTTATGCTTCACAATGATTATCTTTGTTCTCTGATCAATTTCCAGTCTCACTTTAAATCGTCTCTTCTCATCTGGAAAAGTGGCAAACTGGGATGATATCATGTATAAGAGTCCTTCCACAATCACTAAATTAATTTCCAATTATATTGAAAGAAGATGAATGTGGGGGAAAAGTTTACTATAAGTTACTGAGTTTATACTCATTGCCCTATTTCCAGGGGGCTTATTACTCTGCCTTTCATTTTTCATTAGTTTGAAACAAGGTCTGATATAATCCATGTTGGCCTTAAACATGAAAAACATCTCTGAATGACTATGATCTCCTGACTCTCTCATTCCACTTCTAAAATATTTGACTTTCTGGTGGTTTCTGGATCATTTTAACTACTAAGCAGCTTCTTTAATCTTACAACATATATGTTTTAAGTCTTTGAATCTATATAGATTCCACCCTTCCATTTTGTAAAGTCACCAACTGTATGATAGTGTAGACACATGCCCACTCTCTATTCTGATGACTACTAGCATAAAGTAGTAAGTACTAGCATAAAGTAGCATTAAGTTTTAAGAACTTAATGCTACTTTAAATTTTAAAATTTTAAAGAAACTTTGAAATCATAATCTTATATTTTTAATATTACCCTACAAATATGTGCATCAAATAAACTCAGGGCCAAATAAGAAATGATCATTAATGTTTACCTCCCAATTATTAAACAAATAACCCATTTGTCTGAGGATTTTTATTATTGCAGTTAAAGGAAAGTTTAAATAGACATATTATAACACTCAAAAATAGCTCGAATATGTGCATGGCAATAAGAACTACAGAACTAAATATAATATAACCTCTGTTCTTTCAAAAGCATTTAGCCAAATAAATTTTAGTTATCAGATTAATTTGCAAAAGTTAGTGCATTAGTTGGAGACAGAACACTACAACATGTAAAACAGAAAAGAAAAAGAAAGTTGCAATGTTTATAAAAAGAGCCAGTGGCTACAGCCAGCTGACCTTTGAACTTTGGACTAGTTCATACTGACAGCAAAGAAAATTAGGTAGCATCGTTCTTGACCAGATATTATCTCATTATTGCCTGCTAATATGAGCTATGTTAAGACTAATTAGGTTTGTTATTCAGAAGAATCCAGGAGCAGCAATGTTCAGCTTTGATGCAGGTCAAAGTTAGTGTGGTGGTTCTGCAGGAAGTTGAAAATTATTTTATCTCAAGATCCATCTATACCACTCCTAGACATACACCCAAAGGATACTTCTTGAGGGACACTTACTCAATTATATTTATTTCTGCTCGATTCATAATATCCAGAAATTCATATAATAGAGGAACACTCAACCATTTAAAAATATGACATAATAAAATTTCCAGGTAAATAATGGAATTACAAAAAAAAAAAAATCATCCAATCCTAGATCCAAAAAGACAAATACAGTATGCATTGCCTTAATTTAGAATGTCAGCTACTAATTTAATGATAGCCAAGCTACAATTCTTATAGTCATAGATGGGTACAAAGTAAGGAACTAGAAGGCACAGATGCATCTCATTAGGAAAGAAAAATAGAATAGATCCTTATGAATGAATAGGGGCACTGAAATTGAAGGATCATGTGGGGAAGAGGGGGAAAGTAGGGAACTAGGGAGGGAGTATGGGGAGACATAACTAAAATTAAGTTCCATTTGAGGGGTAGTATGGAAAGCTAATACAGTAGAAGATTCCTGAAATATATACATATACAAAGGTCATCTAAATGAAATAATCAAATAATGGAAGAGGTCAAGTCCAAATTGGCCACCCTATACCACCAAATACAGCTTGCAGGATTATGTTACATCTAATTGAATTGTTGGCCAAAATGGTCTTAGCTCAAATAAACAAGGCTGTTGCCAAGACAAATAGGATTCTCTCTAAAACCTGACAACAAAGCTCAATTGCTGAAGAGAACACATAGGTAATTAATCAAACATAAAGAAAATGAATTAGTGCCTACATACAGCCTTCACTCCTACATTCTAGTGTGTTTGGTATAGGAATGTACTCTGCACACTGCCAAAGGAGAAACATAAAAACAAGCTGGCCACAAATCTTTTGATCAACAATGGTATCTGGGTTGGCTTGAATATCATTGGCCCATTAAGTGGCATTATTAATAAGTGTGGCCATGTTGGAGTAGGTGTGACCTTGTTGAAGGAAATGTGTCATTGTAGGCAAGGGCTTTAAAACCCTCATCCTAGCTACCTGGAAACCAGGCTTCACCTGTTTGCCCTCAGAACAAGATGTAGAATGCTCAGCTCTTCCTACACCATGCCTGCCTGGATTTTGTAATGCTCCTACCTTAAAGATAATAGATGGAACCTGTAGGCCAGCCCTAATAAAATTTTGTCCTTATAAGTGTTGCCTTGGTCATTGTGTCTGTTCACAGCTGTAAAATGCTAAGTGTCATGCCTGCAAGATATGCTAAATCAATGAAGTCACAGGGTGTGTAGGATGAAACAACAAATATTTGATTTGCATTAAGGCCAACTTCATGAGATTGAACCCATACCCAACACTCCTTGGGTAACTCTGGGATCTAGAGTCAAATCTAAATACAACTTATCTAAAAAAAAAAAAAATACCCAACAAACATTAGTGATAAAATGAAAATTTCTAATTACACTCTATACTACTCATAATGCCTTTCTCAACCATCATCAGAGAAGCTTTCTCTCACAGATGAAAACAAATATAAAGAAACACAGCCAATTATGCATAATATGAAAGTCCTTGGAACACATGGTACTAAGAGGGAGCTCTGAATCAAATTCTGCCCTTCAGAGGTCAGAGAATCCTGAAAAGAGGAAGTAGAAAGAGTATAAGAGTCCTTAAGGGGATATTGGAGGGCAAGAGGAACACACACACGCACACACACACACACACACACACACACACACATACACACACAAATATACATATACAAAATGATCAAAACTAGTATGAACTCACAGAGACTGAAGCAGCAGACACAGGGCCTGCACAGAATCTGTAACAGGTCCTCTGCATATATATTATGGCTTCCAGTATAGTGTTATTATTGGATTAGTGAATGTGTAAATTCGTGAGTCTCTGATTCTTTTGACTTCTGTTAAGGTTTTTCTTCTGTTTGTTTGGCTTGTCCAACTCCAGTATGATAGTTTTTGTTTTATCATACTATATTTTATTTAGTTATATATTTTTATTATTATCCCTTATAAGCCTTTTCTT
The DNA here is from genome assembly GCF_011762505.2 of Arvicanthis niloticus. Taxonomy (NCBI): domain Eukaryota; kingdom Metazoa; phylum Chordata; class Mammalia; order Rodentia; family Muridae; genus Arvicanthis; species Arvicanthis niloticus. The sequence continues at coordinate 70,061,208 of NC_047659.1, read as the reverse complement.
TTTCATCTACAAACAGGAAATGGGGGGATGCAGATTGAAGAGGAGATGGGGTGAAATTGGGAAGAGTTAGGCCGAAGAAACTGTAATCAGGATATATTATATGAAAAAAAAAGGATCTATTTTCAATAAAAGAAAAATACTTAAAATACACATTTAAATTTTAACTGGAAACATTTAAGATAAACTTCTATTGAAGAATATGGTAGAGTGACCACTGACATTTTCACAACCTTTTTGAGTTAATTATACAATCAAAATAAGAATGGCCCTGAACACATGATATAATTTGAATATGTAATATCCCCTTAAGTGTGCAAGTGGAGAAAACTTAGTGCTAAAGTAGTGGACATAATTGTTGAGAAGAAACTGATCATGTGGTTTGTTCTTCATTATTAGATTAATTTCATCTGTGAAATCATAATCATTTGTCACCATTGGAAAAGACTGGCTCAAGGAAGTAAGTCCCTGGGAACACATTCTAGGGTCTATATCTTACCCTCATGTCCTGTGTGATTGTTTGGTTCTCTAGGATCCCTGAGGTAATATGCTTTGCTATTTCATAAGCTATGTTGTCTCTCAGAATCAATAACAAAGGATCCAGACTGCTACATACCGAAATATTTGAAACAGTCAACATTTATCATTTCACTCTTAAGTTGTCTCTGTCAGCAATTCAAAGTCTGAATTGTACACAAAGTGACTTGTTGCAGTTAATGTAGCCTTAGTAAGGATGCACAACTTGGCATGATATTTTCATTTTTAGTTATGACTCATGGAAATACAAAATTTAGAGGTATAAATAGAGAAGCAACTTATAAAAGAAAAAACTCCCAGAGAATTTAATGTATTTCCAAAGTTCCATATCTTCCAAGTTGGATATAATATCCCCTAGGTGCCAGCCTAAACAAGCCAGTTATCCAGTCTAGAATAAAAGAGAAAAACAATTGTTGTCTTACTATTTATTATAAACTGTACTTCAAATACAATGAGCATCATTAAATGTATTTAATATCTTAAATGTTAGTGCAATGAATAAAACAATGCACTTGTTTTATATATATATTACTTGTGTTTGGGCATGCATGTCAGAAGTGACAATGAAATTATTTCTACAGTATTGTGTATTTTTAAACACTAGAAGAGGTTTTTACTTTGCTATATCAGTGCCTTGTGCTTTTTCTTGTTTTAAACTTCCTTCCCAAATGAGTCTCTTCATGTGTCAGGATACAAGAGAGAACAATGCTTTAGCAAAACTGAGAACTATTCAGTCAACTGTAGAGAAGATTTAACCATATCTCAGCAACATCCAAGTTAATGGTGTGGTAAACAATTATACAAGAATAAGTTAACACAGAGCAGACAATGGAGGATGTGTAGTATAGGATAGATATCTTTTATTTTAGTTTGCATTTGCTTTATATGTGTATTATGTGAAATATAACATTTACAAGAGATATTTATTTGTGACATGACTCCAAATTCTTTAAAATGAAATAAGAGTCAAGGAAAGACATTTTATTTTACAAGTAAAAAGTAGACTTTTCAGCATTGCCACATGAAACATAATTGGAGGAAAAGTAGAGGAAATGGTAAAGAGTATCATTTGTTTCTTAGACAGGACTAATTTCCTATATGGGCAAATACTAAACCTCAGATTTCAAGAATAAGTATACTCTCTATCTCTCTGGAAACACATAGGTGAGACAAGATGCTTTACTGAACATAGTAAGGGAAGACAAAAAAATTTAAATCATTATCACTCTATATACTATGCACTTTGAATGATTCCATGTGGTCAGCAGCTAGCAGAACAAATTACATTTGAATTCAAGTTAATTGAAATTGTGGCAAGAACTTGGGAAAAAGGAACAAAATAATGTACAATGAGAAAAGGTTAAGGAGAGGGAAGAAGAGAGGGAAGATGGAAAGAAAAGGTGTATGAGAAGAAAGGCAAAAGGCAGGAAGAGAACAATTGTTCCGCTTTCTGTAGGACTTGTGAGTTTCTGGTTTACAGTATTTGGTGAAAGTGATTTTAAATTAAGTCAGAAAGTGTGAAGAACTGTTTTATTTTGAGGCAGTATCTTGCTGGGCAGTGGTGACCCACACCTTTAATCCCAGCACTTGGGAGGCAGAGGCAGACAGATTTCTGAGTTTGAGGCCAGCCTGGTTTACGGAGCAAGTTCCAGGACATCCAGGACTACACAGAGAAGCCCTATCTCAAAAAACAAACAACAACAACAACAAAAAAAACAAAAACAAAAAAAAAGGAAAGAAAGGAGTCAGTATCTCATTGTTTAGTTCAAGGTAGCTGTGAATTCCCACTAATCCTTCTGCTCTAAACTCTCTTTTTTCATCTTTTCTTTTTTATTGGATATTGTATTTATTTACATTTCATATGTCATATGTTTTTCCCATCCCCCATGAAATCTCCTATCCCATACCCCCTCCTTTTTGCTTTTATACCATTTTAATCACATGCAACTATTAAGGCCAATTCTAGGTTGAGGAACTAACAATACAATAGATGCAAATAGTTAATCAACAGGCAAGACAGTAAACACAAATAGTCAAAGAACAAGCAAGGCGAAAACAAAGTTCCATGATCACTCCCGTGATCACTATTTCTAAGGACTTATCAGGATGACCAATATATCTAACCCTACTTCTCTATTATAGTGCAAAGTCATTTTCATGTCTGAAGCCTACTTCTTTGTTCTAGCCTAACATTTAGATTCCTGACTGAAATTACTTCTTTGTTCTAGCTTAATGTCAGATTTCTGCCTGAAGCCCACCTCCTTTTCCTTGGCTAATGTTAGATTTCTGCAAAGCAACCCGTTTCCTTGTCATGCACAGACTTACCAACCTAAGACAGAAATGCATTGTTTTGGATAATGCATATTCCATTATGGGTAAGAAAGGCATTCTTGTCAGAATGACCTAAGACCGTCTCAATCTTGTTTACAAAATAAAAAGGGGGGAAAGGCTGAGAACTTTTGGGTCTGTATGGCAAGAATCTGGCTTTTTTTAAAAGTCACATTTCTTTTTTTTTAGATTAATTTTTGTTGGATATTTTATTTACATTTCATATGTTACCCTCTTCCCACATTCCCCCCCACACACACACACACCTAGAAACCCTCTATCTCATCCACCCTCCTCCTGTTTCTATGAGGATGTGCCTTTATCCACCCACCCACTCCCACCTACCCACCCTCAAATTCCCCCACACTGAGGCATCCAGCCTTTATGGAATCAAGAATTTTCTCTCCCACCTATGCCCAACAAGGCCATCCTACCCTACAAATACAGTTGGAGCCATGGGTCTCTCCCTATGTGCTCCCAGGCTGGTGGTTTAGACCCTTGGATCTCTGGTTGTTGGTATTGTTGCTCTCCCCATGGGGCTGCAAACCCCTTCAGCTCCTTCAGTCTTCTCTCTAACTTCTCCATTGGGAACCCCATGATCAGTTCAATGTTTACCTGTGAGCATCTGCCTCTGTATATGTCAGGCTCTGGCAGACCTCTAAGGAGACAGCTATATCAGGCTCCTGTCAGCATGTACTTCCTGGCATCTATATCAGTGTCTGCCTTTGGTGACTGAACATGGGATGGATACCCAGATGGAACAGTCTCTGGCCCCTCTTTCAGTTTCTGTCCTACACTTTTTTTCCATATTTGCTCTCTTGAGTATTTTGTTCCTCCTTCTAAGAAGGACTGAAGCACCCACACTTTGGTCTTCCTTCTTCATCATCAGCTTCATAGGGTCAGTGAATTGTATCTTGGGTATTGAGAGCTTTTGAGCTAATATTCACTTATCAGTAAGTGTATACCATGTGTGTCCCAAGTAAGTGAAAGATCTGTATGACAAGAACTTAAGTGTCTGAAGAAAAAAAACAAAGAAGATGTCAAAAGATGGGAAGATATTCCATGCACGTAGATTAGCAGGATTAATATAGCAAAAATGGCCATCTTGCCAAATTAATCTGCCTTAAGCTCTTAAGTCTTGTGATTATAGGAAGAAACCCCCTAAACTGGCTATGGAGAATGTTTTTTAAATATTCTAAACCCCAACTCAGACTTATTTAAATATTGATCCATAATCAAACTAAATAAAAATAAAAGATGGCAATGATGACTTTATTTTCTTTAAGAAATTATTAAATATGTTTATCTTATGTCTTGTTTTTATAGAAATTTCCGAGTTTTTTACATTTTTTGAAAGTATTCTCCAACTATAGCAACAATGAAGTAAACAAAGTCTAGTTTAATTTCCAAAGATATTCCTTAGTACTTCACAAATAATTCTTGGAGGAATCTATATGATCGATAACACAGTCTGAGCTCCAAATACATGGGAATATTGACACTGCTTCAGCTTTTTTTGGAAATTAAGCTTCATAGTCTTCAAGTTTGTCCAATTAAGATATATTTAACATGGAGAGATGCTAAAATATGTTGACGATCCATGTGAGAGAATGTGTCCTAGTGAGATAAGGTAAGTCTTAGTTGCCTGCACTTTGTTGAGAGATAAACTGCTTCTCAAGTTACACACTAAGACTTGCAGTTAATCTTAACCCAAGGAAGTTCAGATTTTGAAAGAAATGATAAATTTGCTTTAAGCCCTTAGAGGACACTTCTGGCATCCATGATTGGAGGGAAAGACATATAATAGCCTTTCTCACAGAGGTAGTTCCTGAGAGGGCTGAGAATGTACCCATGGCTTTTTTTTTATTGATCCCTATTTCCTTATCTCAGTTTAGCTGAGGCTGTCAGTGTCTGACACTCATGAAATCTTGTGTCTAGTCACATTTTTTTACACTAACACACATGGTGCTAGTTGAAAATTTGGTTGAATAGGCTTGCCTTTTCACAAAGCCATCCTCTGTACCCAGATGGAAGGGTAGAAAGGTTAAGATGAACAGGAAATTTGGAAATGGTTCAGCTGTAAAAGTTAGTACAAATCTTCTGATAATAGAGCAGGTATTAAATTCATGAGACACTGAAATTGAATTGCTGAGACAAGAGCCATTGTGACTAGAATAGCAAATGTCAGATCATGAATCTATTCAGATGACAAGGATCAAAGAATGATTAGTGCTGATGACACTCACTCAGCTTCCCCTGAAACACTGGGCTTCTGTTTGCTTTTGAGGAGACAAAGAAGGTTACAAACACCTTTTACATGGTATTGATGCTTCATGTTCTAAACCCCTTTAAGTTTTAAAATTTGGAAGGTTAAAGGATAGTAAATTTGTCAATTACAATTCCATAATTTCTTCCTATTGTTACCTTTGATGAATCTTGAAAAATGTATAACTTGTCTTACAGCAACTGACAAGATGAAGCTTGTGGTTTTCCAACGTGTCATATGCAAGAATATGCCTATATAAGTTCTGTAGAATTAGGAAAGATACCAACATGACAGTCAATCCTATATTAAAGTCTAATGTCAGGACTAAAGACTTGAATAAAGAAAATTCTTGAATTTCAGAAGTTTCTCACTAGAATACCAAAACCAAAAATCAGACAAAAACAACAACAACAATAAAAACAAAACAAAACAAAAATCAGAAAAATCTTCAAAGACTTTTTCTAGACCATTTCTAATTTCATTAATTTACACAACCAATAATTCATTCTAAACAATATGTTATAATGTCCCCAACAGCTGTTATATATTTAGTATGTGAAAAGGTTGTTAGAATACAACCTATAGGTCTAATAATAAAAACAATTTTTTAGAATGCATTTTTAATATAGTACAGCCATGTTTATTGCCAAATTAAATAACATTCATAGAAACAATCTATATTGGCTGGTTTTGTGTCAACTCGACACAAGCTAGAGTTATTACAGAGAAAGAAGCTTCAGATGAGAAAATACCTCCATGAGATCCAGATGTAAGGCATTTTCTCAATTAGTGATGGAGGGGGGCATTGTGGGTAGTGCCATCTCTGGGTTGGTAGTCTTGGATTCTATAAGAAAGCAAGCTGAGCAAGTCAGAGAAAGCAAGCCAGTGATTAGCATCCTTTCATGGCTTCTGTATCAGATCCTTCTTCCTGACCTGCTTGTGCTCCAGTTTTCCTTTGGTGATGAACAGCAATGTGGAATTGTAAGCTGAATAAACCCTTTCCTCCCCAACTTTCTTCTTGGTCATGATGTCTGTGCAGGGACTGAAACCTGAATAAGACACAATCTGATCTGCAAGTCTTAAAATGGTCACCTCCTGGTCTTGAGGAGACAGGTGGTGACTCCTCGTGGACTTCCCTATCCCCATCTCCCAGAACCTGTAAGCCAATTGCTATTCACACAGTCCATGAAAAGAGTGCCCATTCTGCTTGCAATTTATGATACAAAAATGATATGGATTTCTTATTAGATTCAGACAATAATATAAAAATGGAAACAGAACTCAACTTTGGAAATGGGGAATGGGTCCATTTGCTATGAAATGGAGAGCATCACTATAAACTACAAAATGGATTTTCCTCTAAAGCCTAAGGAAATAAAAGAAGGTTCATTTACATCTTGATTTAAGTGAAACTGATTTCAGATTCTGAACTCACAGAATGCAATGAACTAGTGGTGTTTTAAGGCTCTAAGCTTGTGAGTTATCACAGAACTAAGGAACTAATATACTTTGCTGAAAATGTTTTGCCCTCCTAATCTGGGATTTAGTATACCCAGAATCGTAATAGAATGTAATAAACGACTTTAACAAGCTTATGAAATCCAAACACAAGAAAGTGATTAATTACTGTGCAGAATGTCTTGATGATATGACATTCATGAGTAAATTCTTTCATAAAGCACTAAAATGACAAAAACCTAACTGTATAGGTGAAGAATCATTAATGCTGGTGAAATTATATATGGAAACCCATAAGGTGTTATTATTATCCTTAAAGGAAGAATGATGTGCCTATGATCTTATCTGGTTCAAAAGGAAACAATGCACATTGCTAAGTTTTAAAAAGTGTTATAGCCAAAATGGCAAATTCATCTTTTCTGAGATTAATTAAGTCATCATTTCTGTCATAGAATCCAGGAATAACTTTATAGTTCTTTGAAAAGTGTACATAGGGTAAAGAGCTAGGAAGCAGATCAGTTCCTCACTAGAAACATAGCAGCACATTGAGGTTACTGAGGCAGTTCTGAGTGAGAACTATATGGACTTACACAAGGATATAAATATTCATGTTCATGTGATAAATAGTATATATCTAGGAAATTAGCAGAAATAAAAAAATATTATTATTTCAGTCACTGGATAGCCAGAGCTACATTCTTAAGTATTAATAAAAAGTTTACCTTTCAAGGCCACAACTAGTATTTTCATTACAGAAAAATTTAATTACAAAAACATAAAATTCCTTTCCATGTTAGTACAGGCATACTTATCTTTTTTTTTTTTTTAAGTAATGTACTACTAAGTTCATGATCTCTTCTTTAATTCTTATTTTTATGTCTATGAGGTATGTGTCTGTGGGGGGTGTGATCATATATCTGTACATATAAAACATACTGAATCCATTTAGAAATAATTATATCTGTATAAACCACATCTGAACATTTGAGATTGGGGAAATCTATGCAGGATCTTGTTATTGGAAAAAACAGGTTCTCGCTCTGTTGGCCATTGACCACCTGCAGTTTTTTGTTTGTTTGAGTTTTGATTTGTGGTGTTTTACTTTTTATCTAAAAAAGACAATAAGGGATTTTCTTTGTCCCCATTGTCATGTCAACTGGTATTGTCATTATGCCATTCTTGTTCAGGCAGCCATTTTGTTAAGATTTAATGAGTGCCCTGTTTTTGATAATGCATATTCTATGAAGGGTAAAGAAAGCATTCTTGTTAGAATGACCTAAGACAGGCTCAGTATTGTTAATGAAATAAAAAATGGGGAGAGGTGGAGAGCCTTTGGGACTGCTTGGCAAAAAATCTGACATGGGCCAAGGACAAGGAAATGGGCTGCTTGGCAGGAGTATGACATTGGCAGAGGACGAAGAAGTAGGCTTCAGGCAGAATTCTGACATTAGGCTAGAACAAAGAAATAATTTCAGGCAAAAATCTAAATCTTAGGATAGAACAAAGAAGTAATTTCAGGCAGGAATCTAAATTTAGGCTAGAGCAAGGAAGTAGGTTTCAAACATAAAAATGACTTTGGGCTAGAACAGGAAAGTTTGCTCAGATATTTTGGTCATCCTGATAAGCCCTTAGAAACAGTGATCATGCAATGTTCATCAAATTTTGTTTATTGCCTTGTTTGTTCTTTGACTACTTGTGTTTATTGTCTTGCTTGTTTCTTGACTATTTTCATCTATTATATTGCTAGTCCCTCAACCTAGAACTGACCTTAAAACTTGCATGTAATTAGAATGGTATAAAAGCAAAAGGGAGGAGGGAGGATGGGACAAGGGGGTTCTAGGAAGGGGAAATAAGGAAAGGGGATGACATCTGAAATTTAAATAAATAAAACATCTAATAAAAAACAAACAAACAAAATATTTAAGGGTTATATTTTTCCATGTTATGTATAGGGGACACTTTCTAGCAGCAGGCATCCTCAAGCTCTGGCTTTTACAATCTTGTCTCTTTTGCAAAGAAAGTTTAATCCAGCAATATGGCTGCTATGATCATATCCAAAGCACTAAATCTGTGTGATCTGGCTAGAATGCCAACACATCCTTAGTGCACACCTTTAATCTCTCTGGCTAGAAACTTTAGTAAACACTTTTAATCCTAATCAATGATGTCTAATTGGGAGGCAGGCAAAGTGATGAATTAGAGAAAGGTTTGACAAAGTAAGTCACAAAAATGTTTTTGACTTTCAGTGAAAAGCCTATTTAAGAGCTTTGCAGGGAGAGAGAAAGCGATTTATCAGTGAGTAGGGAGTGGCGTCAGCTGGGAGTTCGGGGCAATGAAGTTGACTTTATTTCTTAGTAAGTTCATGCAGCTCAGTGGAGGTCAGCAGAGGCATTTGAAATCAGAGAAGGAGAAGCCGGATGGTTAGAACAAATTGCCAGAGTAAGTTTGCGGCCAAACAGAGCAATTCAATGAGGAGCTGAGAAAAGCCAGAATAGATCAGTCAGTTTGGAGAGGAGTTTGAGCCAGGGCAGCTGAGTTGAACCATCTAACCAGAGCTCAGAAACAACTAAGAAGGGGTGAGTTTATCCAGAGGTAAGCCTAAAAATCAACAATTACCTCTGGCAAATAAAAGTTACTTTTAAGCAGATTCTCTTTGATTTTCCCTAAGACGTAGCTATAGGGATTTTATTTTAAGGTGTATTAGTACTGGGCATTCCCAAATCAATTATTCTCTATAGTTTTAACCAATTGTGGATCTCTGCAATAGTCTCTATCTGTTGCAAAAAACAGCTTCCTTGATAATGTGTGAAAGCAATCCTCCTATTGAGCAAGCCCTAACTCCAACTAGACAGCTATTGGTTGCTATCAAGATAAAAGGGTCATTGTTACACCACTGTGGATATTTTGCTGGTCCAGTCATTGTTGTGGTTCATAGGCTTCATAATTATTTAGAATTGCTGATTATTTCTTCTCTCCTGGCAGTTTGCATAGTGCCTTCTGATGCTATAAAAACCAGTTCTCAGGGGGAAGAAGTCTTCTATCTTTTAAACAAATATTAGAATAGATATTACTAAAGCTTATTATTATTATTATTGTTGTTGTTGTTGTTGTTGTTGTTGTTGTTGTTAAAGCTTTTAAAGTAAACCAAATATGCACACACACAGGAACAACTTCTTAAGAGTCTGATTTTCTTACAGATTTTTGTATAGAGTACCGTCACTTTCAAACAATTTTTAAAATTTTATTGTAAAAAGAAGATGCCCTTCATTGAGTTTTTGACCAAGGATGTCCTGAAGTTCTCCCCAGTATTACAGTATCACGCTGTTGGTCTTAGTTACACAACAAAACTCAATAATGAAACCCTATTTCTGAAGAAAGCATAATCTTTAGTCATGGGACATAAAGAAATTGATCTTTTACTAACATGGAAGTCTCCTCCCTGAATTCTAGCCTTTATAGTCTAGAGAGGAGTCATGAGGCTTCCTGGGTATAATAAGGGGATCATCAATAGTTTTATCTCTCTGTGAACTGCTTGAGACTCAGTAATGGCCAGCACAATGAGAGATGTCCACAAGAGCAGCAGCAAAGCACATGTTATGGAAATATGTGTTAACAACTGTTTTCTATGTAGATTTATCTTTCATACCAAAGTAGGAAGCAAGGATTTACCTTGTTCTGTAAATCTCGCTAAAAACTCATGACTAGAAAACTTATATGCCTCAGGGGCGAACCCTTTCAAATAGTTTTGCTAAAATAGACATAGTATTAAAATACTCTCTAAATTTGTATCTCAATAGTTAACAAATGAGTACAGCTCTCCATATTCAACAAAGAAGATTCTTAGTACAGTTGATGATATACAGTACAGAAGTCCATGACCAGTTAAAGTTTAGAGAATAAGTATCTGCTGAATTCTCAGCCATAAGAAAAATATCTATATCACATCCCTTGTCTCTAAGGCTCAGAAGACATTCCAAAAGAGGGGCAGAAAGATTTTTAAGAGTCAGATGTCAGGAACGATGAAGACAGATAGTATCCTGTGATATTTGAGTATATTAATATACTCAAATAAAATGTGCTTACTTTATTAGACCTGTATAAAATCAAGCTGGTAAATAGTCAACCATTGAAGACACAGGAGCAGCTGCTGAGCATAATTTCTAGCTGAGGAGCTATTGAGAGTTGATAGCAATGGGGAAAGGGAGAATTTGTTTCATGAGTGTAGACACTTATAGGCTGACTATGCTCTAGTGGATGGCCTACACCAGCATATTAGCTAACACAAATTAGGCTCAGTGGTTTATATTTTCTTTAAAAGAATTAAAGTTTGGGGAATTGAGGGGAGAATCTAAGAGAAGTTAGACGAAGGAGCAGAAAGTGAATCAGAAAAAATTACATTGTATACAGGGTTTGTTAAGATTTAAATAATATGTATCTTTTTAATTAATTATATTGTCATTAAAAAATTGAGGTGGACCAAGATTAAGTTTTCATTGAGAATTGGACAAAGAATAAATTTTGACTCATGATTTAGAATTAGCAAAGATTTGTGGCTATTGGTCATTCATTGCTCTGTTTATGCATCAAGTATTATTTAGAACATTAAAATGATATCATAATTTTGCATGTTCCAATAGTCACCAGGTAGTCACTTGACCTTCATATGATCAGTCATTTTTACACAAGGTATTGGAATAATTAATGCCCTGACAAATGCTATAATTCTTAAAAAGTTTTATTAAACTTGTCATGGAACAAACTTAAGTATGAACATTACACACAGATGTATTGATACATTGCCTAGAAAATTTCCTCAGATTTGTTGCAAACACTTTCCAGGCTTCAGAAACATAAATATTTTTTCTATAAGAGTATAAACCTAAGAAAATAGTTGCTTTAAAGATTTTTCTCCTCAAAATGGCTAAATGGCCATGAAAATTGGCAACTGACGGGGGCGGGGGGAGGAAGGGAACATATCCAGGACAAGACAGAGACCTGAGATAAAGGAGGTGCCCAAGAATGAACAGGGATGACCTTAGCTGTGACTCATTACCTTGGGGATATGAATCCTGAAAAGGCCACTTCTGTAGCCAGACCAAAATAGACTGGTACAGATACCAACCCACCGAATAAACTTTCAACCCAAAATGTATCCTGTCCACAAGAAATACAGGCTTGGGGGATGGATCAGAGACTATGGGAATAGCCAACCAGTAACAGACCCAACTTGAGACCCATCCCATGGGCAAGAACCAATCCCTAACACTGTTATGCTCGCAGACAAGAACAAGTTGTCCTCTGAGAGGATCCACCCAGCAGCTGATTCAGACTGATACAGACAACCACAACCCAAAAACAGTGGACGACGGACCTTCAGGATTCTTATGGAAAATAGGAAGAAGGATTTTGGCCCCAAATGGGATAAAATTCCACAGAAAGACCAGCAAAGTCAGCTAACCTAGAACCTTGAGGCTCTCAGAGTCTGAACCACCAGCCAAAAAAGATACATAGGCTGGACCTAGACCTCCCCACACATATGTATCAGATGTTCAGCTTGGTTTTCATGGGGGTCCTGAACAACTAAAACAGGGACTGTCCCAATATCTTTTACCTGCATGTGGTATATGTTCTTTTAGCTGTGTTGCCTTGTCTAGCCTCAGTGGGAGAGGAAGTACCTAGCCATGTAGAGACTTGAAGTGTCAGGGTGGGGGGCAATATCCAAGGGTACCCCAGCCTTTCAGAGGAGAAGGGGTTGGAGGATAGGGGAAGGATTGTAGGAGGCAGTGACTGGGAAGGGGGCAGTGAGCAGGATATAAAGTGAATAAGTGAAAAAAATAAAATTAAAAAAATTTTTCCTCTGAAAAATATTCAACAATGATTAAAATGAAAAATGCCAGAGTACAAGAATATAAGACTATTGCACTCGTTATGGCTCTTACTCAAAAGCACAAATATACCTGCACTATTCATTTATGGGGTTTTTGGTTTTTATTAAATCTATATTTTTGGCTTGAGAAGTTGTCCCTCTGATTGCCATAGTTACAGAAACCAATAGGAGACCTGTGGCTTTGTACCTAAGCTGTAGTAGACCCTGGGAACTATGTTTAAAATCTTTAATCCAAGCATTATGGAAGCTTATTTACTTAAATAGTAGGCTCATGATATTGGATAAATTTTGCTGACCATCTCAACCTTTCTCTTATTCTGAATGTACTTCACTTTTTTTTCTATAATGTGCTTTCCCATGGTATTCCAGTCATCTCAGTAGAACAATATCTCAGATCATAGACTTTTTCCTTATCATCCCATTAATTCAGAATTATTAGGGTGCCTTGTTTGCAGCTAATCAAGTAGTATGTCCACATGAAAGTAAATTTAGTCTTCAGCTTCAGTTCTTCTATTTATAAAAGGATGATATGTGATAGAGGAGAATATGCTAAATTTGGCATTTGGAACAATCCAATTTAATATTGGCTTGTTGTGTTTTTACACTTAGCAGTTCTGCTGTCTGTTGTAGCGGAAAAAAAGGAAAATTATTGTTTTGGATTTTGTAGTATAATGAAAGGGACAATTAATTAATTGGTTTCTTTCTTTTTTTTCCCTTTTTTTGAATGAATGAAATAAAGCAGGCTCTCCCACTATGTCTAGTGTTACTAGTTTGGAGACTTGATTCAACTCTAAGAATCTTTATTTTCTTTATTCAGAATGGCACTACCTACACCAATGTTCTATGACATTGGATCCCAGTTATTTCTGTTCTTTCTAGATGTCTGTATCTTTTGTTTAGTATACTAGTCTTCATCATGTGCTGTTCAGGAAGGGTAGCTGGCAACAATTCCCTTTGATTTTACTACCTCTCATTCCATCTGTCTTTGCATTTCTTGGTTTTCTGGTTTAGCTTACACAGGCTCACTTTTGTATATTTATAACCATGGATTCTCTATGTGCCCTTTGTATTTGTCCTTTAGATCATTGTCTCTGGTTATCTCAGAGAACCAATGACACCCTCATGAATTTTTTTTGTTCAGATTTTGATGTCATGCCTATGGCAGTATGTCTCTTGGTCATATCATTTATGGATACGAGTTTGTTCAGCATCTGACAATGTAAAAAGTGCTTGCCATGTGTTAATATAGTTAATGCCCAATTATTTTTATTCATTATATAGATAACTAATGCAACATCTAAAACTAATGGATTTTTAATCAAAAGAATAATATGTTTCAAAATTGACAAAGTTTATAAAACTGTGACTAAATTTAAATATATAGGCACAAAAATCATTGCCAGTAATTTTGGATGCTCTACTGTGAATTAATTTCCATAGGGAATTACTGTTTTATTCATGTTTCATGAAATACATATATATATATATATATATATATATATATATATATATATATATATATATAATTTATATCACATATGATTCTGAGTGTGTATATGTGTGTGTACATATGCATATGTCTATGCAATTAAATGTTACATGTTGCATCTCTTTCTTATAGTACAGAGTGAAATTTTCCAAATTTAAAACATTTTAGCCACTTCAGAGCTAGAAAGTTCAAATAATAAAGTGGTTAGAGTATGTCCCCCAAGCATGATGAAAACAGCATGGCTTGATAACTTTCTGAGAAATTTTGTGTAATACTGGGGTTGAAGAGATTCAGAGGCTTAATTGAGTATGAGTTTGTAATTAACAGTGTTAGCTCTGCAGAGTCCTAAGGCTTTAGCAAGTCACTAATTGCGTACTGATCTTTCAGTTATTGTATGTATAGAGGTGAGAAGTCAAGTTACTCACGACCACATCAATATCGGGTAACTTTAGTATAAATGCAAAGGTTAAGTGAAGCAGATGAATAGCATGAATTCCACTCTAACATCAAAACTTAGTGAGAGAAATAAGATCTTCCATATTCTCAAAAGCATCTCACAGATAAACACATTCACATATTTCTGCTCTTCTTAAGCAAGTCCAAAATATCTGCTCAGGTTCTGTATGATCTTAGAGTACACAGAAGCAGGAGTACTATGTCTTGTCTCGTACTCATTTTTGTCAGAACTATTGAACTTTGCGAGGGATGTTTTGTGCATAAGCTAAGCATGGTTATGTAGTTTGCTTTGTCCAATAAATGAGACAAAATTCAATATAACCCTTGAATTCTGAAGCTCTGAGATTATTCCTAGGATATTGAAGGATGATAGGGACAGGTGTTACATGCTAAATTTTCTTAGTTATTCCATCTGAAGCAAGTCTATATTATCTCACAGTTGCTGGACTCCAAACATGTAAGTAATACCATTAAAATCAACAGAGCCTTCCAATTGAGCTCACATCTATAGATGCTAATTATTGTAGGCTTCTATTGGGTATTTTTACATGAATATTATGAATATTGACCAAGAAATATTGATATAAGAAATCATTGATATGATTACTTTAGTTGAGAACCTAATTAATGAGAAGATAGTCTTGCATATGTTCAGGAAGAAAGTGGAAACAAACAAAAACAAACAAACAAACAAACAAAATCTAAACAGAGCAAAGAAAATTGACAGAAAAGGCAGAAGTTACTTTTCCAGGACTATGAAAAATTTCCTTTAAGAAGGACATAATTATGGGGGCTCAGAAATAGTTCTAGGAGTTTGTGTGGATCAGCAAATAAGGAAAATTACTCAAGCCAGCCAAATGAAGGAGTAAAAAAAAAAAACCTGTTGTATTTATCATTTTGAAAGCATACATGTTGAAGTACATTATATGATGTGTCTTTATATCTCTGTCCTTCCTCACCTACCTAAAGCATCCTCAATTAGCTTTACTAAAAATCTGATGGTTAATTAGCTAGGCAGGAAGTGGAAATCCAGGCTTTCTGGGAGGGGAAAAATAACTCTCAGAAGAAGAAAAAGGAGGAAGTGCCTTTCACCGGGAGACATGAGAAGAGACTGATGTGACTGTACCCCTGGAAGGTATAGCTAGCCACAGTGGCCAGGTAGGGCTAGGTGGTTGGAATAACTTAGATAAGCTAGTTCAGTGTCTGTTCAGATAAAGCCTAAACTTTGAAATATTAAAGGTCTCTGTGGGGTTATTTGGGGAATTATATGGATAAAGAATAACTGCTACCATATTAATTCCTAGGATATATATATATATATATATATATTATACATAATATGAATTCTAATTAGAATAAGCAACCTGAAGTAAAGATAATGGCTAGTATTTGGAATAGACATTTAGCTAATGGAACCAGAATAGAAAGAAACAAGCAAACCAAAAACAACAACAATAACAAAAAAAACACAACTGTAGAACTGGAACTGTCTATTTTAGGGGAGAAATTGACAATGGATTTATTTACATTTACAAAATTATTTTACTTTCTTGAAGAAACCAACTGTACAGAATTCTCTTATCGAACAGTAAAAGAGCTTTTCTAGAATGCACAGTGCACCAGGAGCCGTGGAATTCTTTTCTCTATTCCTTTCACTGTCTCTGTGTCACTGCTATAGAATTTCTGTGGGTCCATGAAGCCAAATGTGAATCAGCCACAGTGAGAAAGCTGTGGCTTGAATTCTAGTAAAAAGTTTTGATAAATACAGGTAAGCAGTCCTATGTGAATTAAGTGAATTTTTATACATAAATTCTACAATGTGCTCTTTTTTTCTTCCCACCTGATGCAAGAAGAAAAGTGAGATATTTTACGATATTTTTTACTCAAAGAACTTCATTTACAGGAATATTAGTATGCTTAACACTAATATGGACTATTGTCATTCAGAAGAATCTTTCTTTGCAGTAATTGCCCAAATTCTTAAATTTTAGTCTTTAGTCAGGCAGAATGCTGTTCTAGTTCAGAACTCTGTGATCTTATCATGTTTCACTATAATATGAATTTTAGTATTCATTTCTAACTGACGATGAGTTTGGATAACTCCATGTCCTCATCATTAAAAGTGTTCAAATCTATATTCTGGCTTCGGTGTGCTGATTTACAGTGAATGAGTGATTTGGCCTTCTGTCCACAGTAACACTAAATAATGTAAAAAAAAAAAAAAAAAAAAGAAAAAAAAAAAAAAAAAAAAGAAAAAAAGGGAGATGATCTGGTGCTACATACCTCAGGCAGGATGACTCTTAGCCCAGCACCATGCAGCCAGACCAGGCAGAGCACCCCCAAGGTCACCACTGACTAGGGCCACAAGGCCTGGGTAGGCAAGGCAAGATTCAGATGACCCACAACATGGTACCACATAGCACAAAAGGGCTGTAGAACTTCTGAGATGATCCCAGACACCCAGATTCTCTTGGTGCTACTAAGATTAGCAAATAATTGGTAGAAAGATGGAAGAGTGAGACAGAAGGAGGGGTGTACAATGAAGAGAGAAGGAACTGCAGACTTCAGGATAATGAGGCAGAGACTGATGTGCATGCCTGGTGATATACCAGGGTCATGGTGAGGTCCTGGTTTGTGCTATCACAAACAGTC
Organism: Arvicanthis niloticus; assembly: GCF_011762505.2. Classification (NCBI taxonomy): domain Eukaryota; kingdom Metazoa; phylum Chordata; class Mammalia; order Rodentia; family Muridae; genus Arvicanthis; species Arvicanthis niloticus. The sequence continues at coordinate 70,044,138 of NC_047659.1, read as the reverse complement.
ATTTCTTGGTTTGTGGCCCTGTAGAAGCAGGGGTCTGTTTTGGTTACCACCAAAGGCAAGATGGATATTCCTGCTCTGGACTGCCATGTGGGGACATGTTAATGTCTATAGGCTGTACACAACTGGCCCCATCTCTCACCTGGGCATCATGGAAGAGTTGGCCTCAATGATGTGAGAGCAGAAGAGCTGTCCATGGCTATCATTAGCTTTAGACCTCAAGAGTGGGCCCATTCCTCTCCCATGAGACACAGTAGAGCTGGCCTTGTTTGTGGGTTGTGGGTGAGTTGGCCCAAGAGTGTGAGGGTAGGAGAGCTGGCTCTGTTATTAGTTTGCTATGTGGTGTGATTGCAATGGTAAAGGAGAAATGGCCTATCCCATCTCTCCCCTCACCATCTGTGGTAGTCAGGAGAGCTTGCCTCTAGGTCATGAAAGTGAAGGGCTGAATATGCCCTTCATCTGGGCAGCACAATACAGCTGGCCCTGTTTGTGGGGGTTACAAGTGAACTGGCCCCAAGGGCACGAGCTTGGTAGAGCTGGCCCTGAAACTTGTTTGCAATGTGGTAGCTTAGGAAAGGAAGATATGCCCTCCTCCCCCATCCCCTGCCACTTTTGGCAGGTAGGAGATCTGTCCCTAGCCTTCACTGGTTACAACAATCAGAAAAGCAGGCTCTACCCCTCACCTGGGCAACACAGTAGAGCTGGCCTGGCATGTGTAGGCACAGGTGAGCCAGCCCCAAGTGCATAAGTGCAAGAAAGCCATCTCTGCTCTGTGCCTTGTCAGATAAAGCATTGGGTGAGATAACTGGGGCAGTGCTAAAGAGCTCACCATGGTGGTATGGATAAAAAAGAGCTAGTGGGATCACCAGCTTAGCTGACATTCACTTCCAGATCCAGGGCTCCAAGATGGTCCACTCCAACATGTACTACATGGATGAACAGCTGAATCACATAAAAAGTCTGATCCTACACATCCAAAGTTGCAGGAATTCCATGCCACACAGTGACAGTAGGATATCTAAGAGGAGTCCCAGTGATGATCCAGCATTGATAGGGTATAAGAAGCCAGAGGCCTTGTACTAGACCAATGACTCATTGCAATGAACTTTTGCAAGAAAAGAAATTAATAAAAGGGTATAGTGTGGGACACATTGTGATACATTACAGTTTCCACAGTGAGATTAGATTTTATTTTGGAGATGATGACAGGGCATGGATATGAAAGAATTCAGAGATGGGTGCAATTAAATTCTCAACCTCAGCAGTGTGTACTGTTTTTCAGTGAACCAACTAGATATATGCCAGTTACTCTAAGTGTGAAGCTCTTCAATAAAACTACATAAGGTAAAAAATGCCATGACTGGGCCGGATCTGAAAGGGAAATGTTTTCTTGGGTAGGAAGACCGTGTCTAAAATAATAGGTTTTTTGGTTGTTGGTTGTATTTTTCTTCAGAGAGGAAAAATGTAACCTACACAATAGAAATAAAATGTCCAGGATATATTTAAGTTACTGAAGTTTGGGAGTTTCTGGGTCAATCTATAATTTGCATTTTGAAGGAGAATGATTGTAAGAGCTCTTAGCAGAATGTACATTACACAGTTGACAGTTACTCTAGAGGCTGAGGCAGGAAGGCAGGAAGATGTTAGCATTAAAGCCAACAAAACCATTCTGGGCAACGTAGTGATATTTTCTCTCAAAATAAACTTTATTTTGAGGCTATAATTAAGGGTATTCTTTTCTTGATTTCTTTCTCAGTCTGCTGGTCATTTGTATCTAGGAGAAAGTAAAATACTTCTATGATTAAAAAAAAAGTTAAGAAATTGAAAGGAATAAATTTTAAAGATGATATCAGAAGATGAAAAAAATATCTTATGTTCATAGATTGGTGGGATAAATATAGTGAAAATGCCCATCCCATAAAAAGCAGTTTATAGATTCAGTACAATCTTCATCAAAATCACAACACAATTCTTCAAGGAACTTGAAAGGGCAATTTTCAGCTTTATGTGGAAACACAGAAATCCTTGGATAGCTAAAACAATCCCGAGTAATAAAAGAATTGTGGAGGTATCACCTCTTATGTCCAGTGGTACTATAAATATACATTAATAAAAACAGCATGATATTGACACAAAAGGGACACGTGGAATTGATGAACTGAAGTAAAGACCTAGATGAAGTCCACACCTTTAGGAAACTGATTTTCCATAAAGAAGTCAAAAATACTCACTGGAAAAAAAAAATCAGTGAATGGTGTTAGACAAATTGGATGGTTGCATACAAAAGAATTCAAATTTTAAAACTTATCCCCAAATGAATCAAGGACCTCTGTCTTAGGCAAGATACACTGAATCTGACAGAAAAAAAAAGTAGGGAGTAGCTTTGAATGCATTGGCACAAGAAGGATTTTTGAATAGAGCACTAGTAGCACAAGCACAAAGATTAATTAATAAATGGGACTTCATGAAACTTAGAAGCTTCTTTATATATAAAGATATTCAGATAAAGTAGTAGGTTACAAAATGGAGAAATATTTTTAACAATTCTACACCTGATAGAGGAATAATATACAAAATATATAAAGAACTTTAAAAAAAAATCCATGAACTAGACATAAAGAAAATAATACCCAAACTAAAAATGGGGTATAAATCTCATCAGAGAATTCTCAGAAAGAAACATGCAAATGGATATAAAACATAAATAATTGTTCAACATCCTCAGACACCAGGAAATGCAAATCAAACTACTTTCGAGATTATCTCATACTACTAGAAATGTCCAAGATCAATATATAATGATATCTTATGCTGACAAGGATGTGGAGTAATGGGAACATTACTCCATTGCTTGAGCCACTTGTATAGCCACTGTGGAAATCAGCGTGTCAGTTCTTTAGGAAGCTGGGAATTGATGTACCTCAAGATCTAGTTATATCATTCAGCCATACACACAAAGGATGCTTTGTTCTACTACAGAGACATTTGCTCCACCATGTAGAATGCAGTTTTATTCCTCATAGAAATAATTGGAAACAGACTAGATGTCTATCAACAGATAAATGGAGAAAATGTGATACATCTATAAAATAAAATATTATTAAGCCTTTAAAAATGAAATCACAAAATTCACAGATAATCTGATGGAGCTAAAAAAATAATCACCCAGAGTGAGATAATCCAGGCTGATAATAGCAAATGTAATATATATATTCAATCTGATAAAGACAAATAAAGCACATATTTAATTATAGGTGGGTAGTATCTGTACAGTCTTTGATAAGAAATCTATAATCCAAATAACCACAGAGATTAGGTAGAGAGTAAGGGACTAGAAAGGAGGGAGGAATCTCACTAGGAAGAAAAAGTATAATGGCTAGTTATGGAGGAAAAAAAGGAGTGGGGATGGAATGAGAAGACCAAATGGGTATGAGGAGAGCAGAGGGGATTGATGGATGGACTAGAGGAAGGAACATCTAAAACTAAGAGCCATTTCTGGTGCCACATGGAAACCTAATACAGTAAAACTTCCTAAAATATACATCCATAATATAGGTCCTATATGAAGACAACCCAATGGAATTGACAAGTATCAGTGTAGATAGAACCTTTACTGGACACCTCTTGTCACTAAGTGAAGCTTCCAGTACCAGGAATGCTTTATATTTAATGAAGTTGTTGGTTCAAGGGGCCCCATGACAACCCCCAATAAACCCAGTCTTTTGATAAAGCTATTGCTTGTTTTCCACAAAACATGGTAAGGCTCAATTGCTGAAGAGAATATCTGTACAACTCAATGAACAGAGATAAATGGAATTGGTACCTATCTAGATCTTCTAACCTCACACTCTAGTATCCATGGTACTAGAAAATACTCTATATTCTACCAAAGGAGAAAAGTAAACACCAACCCAGCATCAATCCGTTCAGTCTACAGCAATTACTTGCAATAGTAATATGTCTGGTTGGGATAAACTAATCAATACATGACTAGATTTAAGGACATTATGAGATCAAACACATTCTTCATAGTGCTGGTTGTCCAAGACCCTTAGACTAAATATACCAGGAATCTAGGGGAAAAACAAATATTACTTTTCTGCTAATGCAGTGGTTCTCAATCTGTAGATAGTGAACCTCACAGGGGTTGCACATCAGATATCCTGCATATCACATGTTCACATTATGATTGAAAACAGTAACAAAGTTACAGTTATAAAATAGCAACAAAATAAATATTATGGTTGGGAATTACCACAACATGAGAAACTGAGATAAAGGGTCCGAGTATTAGGAAGGTTTAGAACCACTGTGCTAAAGTAATACTACAGTAAAATGACCCCTTACAACATTCTGCTTACTCATAAATTAGAGCCTTGATCAGCCATCATCAAAGAAACTTCCTCCTGCAGCAGATGGGAAGAAATACAGAGACCTACAGCTAGACAGTGTGCAAAGAGCAAGAGTCCTTGGAACACTCAGTCCTGAATTAAATGACTATATCAACTCCCTCCACTCTGGGCTCAGAAAACTCTGCAGAAGAGAAGGGGGAAGGATTCCAGAGTGGATGAAGGACATCAAAGAACCAAGGCCTTCTAAGCATACCAGTCCTGATGCACATGTGAACTGTGATTGTGGCAGCATCCACAGGGCCTGCACAGGTCTGTGAAAGACTTAAACACAAATGCTTCTCCCTAATTCAGAAGCTGTTTCCAATTGATAACCACTCTCAAATGAAAGTTAATTTTCTCCAACAGAGTTTCGCTTGGGACACAACCACTCTTAAGAGCCGGCCCCATACCCAGCTGTAGATATCCAATACAGAACTAACTAAATGGTATCCTTGGAGTTTTTTGTCTTATAGTGTTCTTTCAGGGCACCTTTTTCTGACTTTCTTAGTTTTGTTGTTGCTCTTGTTTGCCTGATGTGTCTTAGTGTATATATTACAGCTCCTGGTCTGTGTTCTGTTTGGATTTCTGTGCTGCAAAGGTGTGTCTCTGTGTCCATGTGCTGGTTATTTGTCTTTCCCTCCAATTTTTGTTATATCTTGAATTATTTTTGTTTTATCTTTATTTTATTATTTAGATGTCTGCTTGTTTTCTAATGAGAGACAAAAAGAGTGAATCTGGAAGAAAGGGGAAGTAGAGAGAATCCTGGAAGACTGGGGGAGAAGAAAAGGTTATCAGGATATATTGTATACAAAACTCTTTTTCACTAGATAAAAAATAGAAATTAAAAAAAGCAGAATGTAGTAACATCTCAGCACTAAAATGTTTGGCAAGCATAAACAATATTTTGGATCAATTTCCAGTACTGGACAGACAGACAAACAGACAGACAGACACATGCCAAGTGAGAGGGGGTGAGAGGGAGGGAGGAAGGGAGGCAGAGAGAGATAGAGATAGATAGATGGATAGATGGATGGATGGATAGATAGATAGATAGATAGATAGATAGATAGATAGATAGATAGAGAACATAGAGATGTAATAACATGAAGAATGAGGTTCTCTTTCCTAATGATACTACCTAGCTAAAAAAATAAAAATTTTCTACATAAAGTTACCATTGCTCAACTAGTAAATGGTAAAAATTGAGTCTGGCAAATTCAACATACATTTAATTATTAAGTTTTTATAAGAGAACTGAGAAAAGGTTACAAAAGTTTTATTCTACGCCTGAGAACAAAGTGCTGCAGACCAAATAGCTCGTCACACAGATACTGTGCAAAGATCTCAGTCCTGATCTCATATACATGTTGTTTACTAAAATCCATTGTTAACAAGCGCTGGTGGTCCTCCTTGACTTCTGCAAAACATTACCATAGATAGTAACCCCCATACACAGTATCTTCTCACCTCCATAAGTAGCTTCTCACTTTTCTACCTCAGTCTCTCAAGTATAATAGTCAGAAGCTTCCTTAAGAGTCTACAGAAATGGATCATTGTTTAAGAAATTCACTGCTCCAGGGGACCTATATTCATTTCCCAGCATCCATGTTGGGTAGGTCACTGTAGGACTCCAAAGGGCTGCCATGCCCTGACTGAGACTTTCCATGTGCTGCTGTCTACCAAGTAACATGCTGCAGTTTTTCTAAGATCAAAACATCCTGATGTAGGCATGGTGCCCCAGGTAGGAAATTTACACTTAACATTCTGTTGCCCCCCAGTTGATTCCTGTTTGTGTTTTTCCTTCCCTGGCTTGGTGTATATATTGAACTTCTTCAGAAAAAGTTCTGGCAATCTCTCTTAATGAATGACCCGAGCTGTGTCTTCCTGTAATCCCCCAAGCTCAGAACTGTGGCGGCAGGCGCTGGCGCTGTCAGGTCACAATTTCAGCTCCAGGGGACTCGAAACACTGCTCTTGACTCCTAGTGCATCTAGTCTTTAATTTGCATACTCTCATACAGGTGTATAATGCACATAATTAAAACCAAAAATGTTTTCTTAAGGAGGGCTAGAAGTCATGCACATGCACACACAAACACACACAGGAATGTACATTCAGACTCGAAAGATTACAATTGCAGGAGCTTTAGTAAATGTAAAAGTTTTGAGACCTTCAGCCTCCAGTGATGACCCACATAAATATACTATATGCCTCCATGGAAAAGATAGACCAAGTAATAGGAAATAAAAAAAAAAATCAGTTTTTTTTTTCAAAGTAGCTACAACATTCTATTAGCCAGAGTGATAATATCAACACAGATAAATATCAAGGATTTTTCCCCTGACAATCCTCATTTCAAGACAATCCCTTCAACTTACACACCAAAGCATTAAAGATTAATATCTATAATAGCTTTTGTACAAAGAGAGAATTTGCCCCAGCTTGTCTTTTTCTACCTCAAGGTCTAAATATAGGAGAAAATGATATATCCTGCCAATATGCATCCAATAAAACATAAATTCCTCATGACTAAATTTGAACTAATATTTACAGATAAATCATGCCGTGTTCTCTCGAGCCATTTAGGAACATCGTTGTGATTGTCAATCTTAGGACCAGCAGCTAAGAAATGGCAAATACAGATTATGGAGACATGCTAATATATTTTGATGAATAGGGAAGACGTTGACAGTGGCTAGAAAATGTAAAATACTTCATTCAGCCATATATCAAGCTCATATTTTACATAACCTAATCCTTCATTTATTCTCCTAAAATATAGCCATTTTGCCAACGTAAGATGCTAGCAGAATTTGTCATGAATATAAAGTGGAGACTCTTGATTCTGAAGTCTTTTTTTGACTTATATGTGAACCAAATGAAGATCATTTCATCCATTTGTTTATCCACTCAGCAAACACTTGTATTGTAAGATGACATGGTAGACTAGTGCTTTACACATTTCAGTGTGCATTTAAGTCACCTATCATACCATAGAATGGGGATTAGATCTGGGGCTTAAAATCCTGAATTTCTAGGATGTTAAGAAACTGCAGCTAGGAGGTCACCATTTATATAGATCAAAAATATCCATCTGAAATTTCTATAACAATGGAAATGTTCTATATCAGCCCCATCTAATAAAGTTGCCATAAACCACTTATCACTATTTGAATAATGTGTATTATGGATATAGAAGTCTAGAGAAATTTTAATGTTTTGGCACTTCAATATATTTTAAATTTTAATAATTCATTTTTACTATTTAGATTTAAGTCTTTGTGTGTTCATCTATACTTGTTGTGGTGATAGAATGAAGAAAAGTCCACATAGGTTCATAGGGAGTAGCACTATTAGGATGTGTGGCCCTCGCAGTAAGTGGGTCACCAGACATTGAGGTTTCAGATGCACACCCTAGGCCCAGTGACTCACTCTTCCTTCCTGCTGCTGGCAGATCCAGATGTAGAATTCTCGGCTCCTTTTCCAACACTATGACTGACATTATGCCACTATGCTCCCACCACGACATAACCAACTAACCTTCTGTACTGTAAGCCACTCGCCCATTAAGTGTTTCCTTTATAAGAATTTCTGTGGTCATAGTGTCTCTTCACAGCAATAGAAACCCTAAGAAATGTATAATCCTTGCATTTGGGAGGTAGAAACAGGAGGATTAGGGGTCTGAGGCCATCCTATGTTATATTACAGGCTTCAACCTAGTCTAGACTTAAAAGACCCTGTCTCAAAAAACCGAATCAAAGTTAAGTAATTAAATGTGACCTATGACTCTTCTTTTATTTTCTTTTTTCTTTTTTATTTTAATAATTTATTGGATATTTTATTTACATTTGAGATTTTATCACCTCACCCCCATTTTCCCCCTGCCCAGGAACCGACTACCCTATCCCCCCTCCTCCTGTTTCTATAAGAATGTGCCCCCCACCAATGCCCTACTCACCTCCCCACTCTCAAATTCCCCCACACACATCCAGCATTCATGGGTCCAAGGATCTTCTCTCCCACCTATACCGGACAAGGCCATCCTCCCCTACATATACAACTGGAGCCATGGGTCTCTCCCTATGTGCTCCCAGGCTGATGGTTTAGACCCTGGGAGCTCTGGTTGGTTTGTATTGTTTCTCTCCCCATGGGGCCACAAACCCTTTCTGCTCCTTCAGCTCCTTCTCTCTAACCCCTCCATTGGGAACCCTTTGATCAGTTCAATGGTTCCCTGTAAGAATCCACCTCTGAATATGTCAGACTCTGGCAGACCTCTAAAAAGGCAGCTATATCAGGCTCCTGTCAGCATGCACTTCCTGGCATCCATATCATTGTCTGCCTTTGGTGACTGCACATGAGATGGATACCCAGGTGGAATGGTATCCAGATGGCCCCTCCTTCAGTTTCTGTCCCACACTTTGTCTCCATATTTGCTCCCTTGAGTATTTTGTTTCTTCTTCTAAGAAGGACTGAAGCACCCCTACTTGGTCTTTCTTCTTCATGAGCTTCATGTGGTTTGTGAGTTGAATCTTGGATATTGCGAGCTTCTGGGTTAATATCCACTTATCAGTGAGTGCATACCATGTATGTTCTTTTGTGATTGGGTTACCTCACTGAGGATGATATTTTCTAGTTCCATCCATTTACCTAAGAATTTCTCAAATTCATTGTTTTGAATAGCTGAGTAATACTCCACTGTGTAAATGTACCACATTTTGTATCCATTCCTCTGTTGAAGGACGTCTGTGTTCTTTCCAGCTTCTGGCTATTATAAATAAGGATGCTATGAACATAATGGAGCATGTGCCCTTGATATATGTTGGAGCATCTTCTGGGTATATGACCAGGAGTGATGCAGCTGAGTCTTCAGGTAATGCTATTTCCAATTTTCTAAGAAACCGCCAGACTGATTTCCAGAGTAGTTGCATCAATCTTGCAATCCCACTAACAATGGAGGAGTGTTCCTCTTCCTCCACATCCTTAACAGCATCTACTATCACCTGAGTTTTTGATCTTGGCCATTCTGACTGCTGTGAGGTGGAATCTCAGGGTTGTTTTGATTTGCATTTCCCTGATGGCTAAGGGTGCTGAACATTTCTTTAGGTGCTTCTCGGTCATTTGAGTTTCCTCAGTGGAGAATTTTTTGTTTAGCTCTGTACCCCATTTTTAATAGGGATATTTGATTGTCTGGTGTCTAATTTCTTAAGTTCTTTGTATATATTGGTTATTAGCCCTCTATCAGATGTGGGATTGGTAAAGATCTTTTCCCAATTTTTTGTTGGTTTCCTTTTTGTCCTATTGACAGTTTTCTTTGCCTTACAGAAACTTTGCAATTTTATGAGGTCCCATTTTCAATTCTTGATCTTATAGCATAAGCCATGGGTGTTCTGTTCAGAAACTTTTCCCCTATGCCCAAGTATTCAAGGTTCCTCCCCACCTTCTCTTAGTTTCAGTGCATCTGGTTTTATGTGAACATCCTTTATCCACTTGGACTTGAGCTTTGTACAAGGAGATAAGAATGGATAGATTTGCAAAAGAACTTCTGGAGGAATCACCATCCCTGACCTCAAGCTGTACTACAGAGCAATAGTGATAAAAACTGCATGGTATCGGTACAGAGACAGGCAGGAAGATCAATGGAATAGAACTGAAGACCCAGAAATGAACCCCCATACCTGTGGTCACTTGATCTTTGACAAAGGAGCTAAAACTGTCCAGTGGAAAAAGGGCAGCATTTTCAACAAATGGTGCTGTTTCAGCTGGAGTACAACATGTAAAAGAATGCAAATTGACTCTTCTTAAAAAAAAAAATTAATCATTTCATTCATTTACACTTCAAATGATATCCCACTTCTGGTTGGTTACCCTTCCACCAACCCCCATCCCACATCTGCCCTTCCCACTCTCCTTTGCCTGTATGAGGGTGCTCCCCCTCCAACCCACCTTTCTCGCCCCACTGCTCTAATATCCTCCTTCACTGGGGCATCAAACCTCCATAGGACCAAGGGCCTCCCCCTAACCTGCATTGCTGTCAGGCAAGGCTCTTTTATTAGCAAATACTTTTCCATAAAGATGAGCAAAGTTACCACATAATAGAAGAAAGACTGTTTAACAGTACAACTGTGATACAGAATATCATATATTTAGGCTTGTAACCCTAGAATGAAGAAAGTGACATGAAAGTCTGAGAGAGAAAAGACCTAGGAAAGCATGAACCAGGAGCAGGCAGTATGTCACTATTCTGGTCTGTAATTCTCTTTATGAACTTAAACAGAATAGGCAGGCATACACATATATACACATACACGCAGACAGAAAGAAAGAAATGGGTTATTGGAGAGGAGGGTATCATTTTGAGTTTTTATTGTCATGGCTTAGATTATTTACAACCTTCTCCAAATGATGCAAAGGACTTTAGAGTGTTGTGTTGCTGCAGATAACCCCTTTAACTACTGAACTATGAAAATATTTGACAGAAGATTCAAACCAGCAGTGCTCATGGGCAAAACTATAGCATTCTCCTACTCCAAAGTGGAAATACCAGTATCATAGTTGCATGCAAAATCTGACATCAAGAACCCTATTAAATTGTTGTAAAACCTGGTAAGATTTGGACAGAAAAAAAGCTATCTAATCACCTTGATGCTTATTAATGAAACCCCAGCAGCATCCTTCTTTGAAATGCAAGGAAACAAAGTGAGGAGAAGGATGAGATGCAAGAGGGATATGTAGCTTGCTCATCTCTCTCAAGATTCTTTCCTAATGGCTTAGTTTGACATGAAAACAATAAAATATCAAGTCATTTTTATTGTTTTTTGAACTACATTTTCTCTACTGCTGACTAGAAAAGATAAATTTATCTTTTTTTGTAATTTTGTTTCTGATGATGGAAGAAAGTAACAACTGCAACTATGAGAACAATGCCCCAATTCTGTTTTTTCCTACTTTTTGAAATCTTGGGTTTTTTTTTTTTCTTTTCAGTTTTACAGATATTCAGAGGTAGGATGAAAATCTCAACAGTCTTGACTAACTTATAAAATCTCAAATATCTCCTTAAATTCTCATAACAGTGAAATATGTATAAGAAGAATATTTTAGTCATTTATGCTAATTTCAATATAGTCATATAATATATACAGAGGATTAATAAAATATTTTTAGTTGACTTATATATTCTGTGAACTATATTCAGGAGGCATTTGTTCTAGAATCTAAACTTATTGCCCCAGTCTTGACTCACATCAAACAGAAACTATTCAGAAGCTTTCTGTTGTTCACCAACTCAGGTACAAAATGCCTAGTCTCTTCTTCACATTCAAGAAGTTAGGACTCTGTTATAATTCCTAATTCTCTACAATTGCTTATATTTCTGGGTTTACTTAATCCAAGCTTGTTTTATTTTACTCAGAATATTTATCTTCTCTTTCCCTTTATGTCCCTTTCCCCATCTCTACCTTCTTATCTCTCTCCCCTTTTAAGCTAACTTTAAAATAATCTTTTGTTTTTTAGTATTCCTTAAATATCCTATATTTAGCATTCTACTTGTTTTCACAGATATGCTTTGGAAGTTCTTAATGTATTTATCATTATTTACTCTAATTAGCTTTTATAAAATAGGCTTATAGCATAAAATGTCTTCCAATTTGTAACTATAAATGTCATAATTTACTTGAAAGACTACAGGCAGAGAAAACAGCAAACTGTTTTCACAGTATAGGACAATCACATGTATCTAGTTAGTAATTAATCAACTCTGAATTTATTCTCTCCATATATATTGGTTCACTCATGTTGTTGTTGTCCCACATACTTTTAATAAAAAAAAGATAAAGAAAAGCTTTGACTATTCAATATTATCCTTGAATAATCCCTAGTAGAACCATAAATGTTCTTTATAATATAAAATTCAATAACATTTTTATTTTGTAGCATAAAAAATAATATTTTATCTGTACTATGGTTGTTTTGATAACTATAAAATCCGCTCCGATAACTTTATGTTCTGTCCTTGTGACTTCATTTCATTTGGTCATTTACTTTTTGACTCATGATAAACACATAGTAAGTGTAATTTACATGCTGGATGAGACAGTAACAATAGAATATAATTTAATTCCCTTAAAATGACTTATTCCCATAGAGAAAAATAAAAAAGTAAGGAGTTAAAAATCAGTTTGAGGAAGCAAAAAGCTATGGAAACTAAGGACACGATGTTCTTAACATCCTGTCACATAAGTGTGCCTGGCCTAATATTGCAATGTAGATAAACTATAAAGGACTTTTGGAGTAACTGGGAAGCTTGTGGATTAGGTGATATTATTGTGTCAATATTAAGTATCCTCACCATGATAATTACACTGTGGATAGGTGTTGAAAAATGAAAGAACACTGTGAAAATAATGTTCTCTCAAATGAGAACAAAATAAGCCATATGTTCTTGTTACAATTCTGACTACATATGCTTGTGTGATTATACATTTACAGGGAGCTTGTACATGTACGCTTGTAGTCAATACGTAAAACAGATGAATTTGCTTGGGATTTCTAAATAGCTTGAAACTTTCTCATATGCCAGATATTATTTCAAAATACAAATATACAATGTAAGCACTGCTCAGAGAAGGACACCTAGCTCAGGGTAGAATATGAGGATAATGAAAAGTACAGGTATGTTTAATGGTATGCATAAAAAAAGAATTGGTAAGGAAATGCCTGCCCATTATTTTAATAGGTGACAAATTTGTAAATAAGAGAAATGAAATTAACATTGCAAGGAGGCAATAAAATTATTTGGAATAGGAAATTGTGTTTTCTAATTTGCTTATCTAAGAAATGTACTTTTCCATTTTAGGCCTGAAATCAATTAAACAAGGACAGAAATATAGTTTAGGTTTTGTCTTTACCATTACTAAGTAGGACAAGTATACTTTGTAATAATAAAATTCACCTATCTATACAGGTGATAATACAGATTTACAATGGTACACATTGTTAAATAGAATAAAATGAAAAAAAAAAAAGGCCTGGTTGAAAATTATACTTACAAATTTGTCATAAGGTAAATACCTCAGTATATACTTACTTGTACATAAATAGTATCACCAACTACATAGGCAGACAATACATCATATATGTCACAAAGCTTATATCCTATGTTTATGATGAACAATGAGCATTGACTAAGTCAAAACAAAAAAAAAATAATGTAAATGCAAGATGCTGAGGTACAAACAGCACTGTTTTAATGTAAGCAATTTTAATAATGTAAATGAAGTACAAATAAAAAGTTTACTATAAAATTTTAGTGCAGGAAATGAGTAAACTGATAAAAAAATACCACCATAGTCAAGTAATATATACTATATATAATTATGTGCGATATAGTTTATGTTATTTGCAGCGGTATAGATCTACAACAGCATCACTACAATACTTAGTAAATTGGTTTTGTTGGGAAAACCCTGCTGAAGAGGAAGTGTTCTACTCTGTTACAGTCTTGTAAAATTGCCATTCACTATCCTGTTAGGCTGCCACAGACCAACACATCATACTGTAGTACATGGTTGAATTTATGTGTGTATTTGTAGACAAATGTCTCCATAAAATTCATAAAGGATTTGTTATTTGATCTGAATCATCCTAATCAATAAATACACATTTGATAAGAATGAGAAAGTTGCCAAGCTGTCAAAATATTCATGTTACAAAGAAAAGACTTTAATAGCTGACTTTGGGGAAGTGGGTGATTAAGAATGATACTAGCTAGTCTGAGTGTCTTCTGGTTCTGCTGGGATCTGTGCCAAGTATGTTTTGTACAATGTTCTTATATCTCACAAGCTTCTTCTCAATTAGGAAACCTTACCATTTTGACACTGTAACTGAATCAGGAATATATGCAGTAAGCCCACCCCCAGGCCACACAAATAATCTATGGCAAAAGCAGCAGCTGCTCCACAGCTGGTGCAAAAGCTACCACCCTTTGTCATGTGTATGTACAGAATAAAGAGTTCACTCTCAGGGAGAAACTCAAAGTTGCAAGGCTCTTGCCAGAAACCAAATATTTAAATATCCAACACCTATAAAGAAGCATTAGTTTAATATTGATGAGTGGATCACAACAGAGTGTATTATCTTAACTAACACAAAGTTAGAAATTTTTATTTATTCTTATATATGTGATTTGCAAGCTTAATAAAAGTTTTGGCATACTTTTTCTTTCCTTGTTTTTCATAAATCCTTGTTCTTCAAATGGTATACTGCATTCAGAATTCTAATGTCATCTAGAGGTTTTCGAATTGAGTCTGACCTCAGAATTATTTTATTATGCTAATTGGACATCTTCTGCCACTCCAAACAGTGTGTATGTAGGCAGTGTGATTTCACATATGTTTTTTCTTAATTTCTATTAAAAACAGAAATATGAACACTTGTGCTGAACTTTGTTCAAAAGCAAAAATATATACATATCATTATTTCCCAAACTAGTCCCTGGAATGTAAGGAGAGCTAAATGACAACAGACTAACTGCTCCACGCTGGTCGCTGGTCTCTTTTCTTTTAATGATGCCTCAATTGAACTTCCTTAGCAAGCAAATTAAAAGAGCATTTGCTAAGTGCCAAGCCACAGACTCCCTTGGGCTTGAAAAAAAAAGCCCAGCTGAGTCCTTCTTTCTTCCTCCGTGAACATTAATGCTTAGGGGACTTTACTAAGATAATTGACCTGTGAGTATTTCGAAACATGGAAGGACAAGATCAATTCTAGCTTCTTCACCACAGATACATTGTCGCCTGAAATGCTGGCTCACAGGAGGAAAGCAGTTAAATAACCAGCAGGGACTCAAGGTTCTCCTATAACCAATATGCTGAGTGAGACAGTAATATTTTTTTCATCATTGTTTTCAATCGCATCTCTTCCCAATCATCCTCATGTTGCCAGTTCCACTATGAAATCAAGAACTCTGAGTATGAGTTGTAAAGGTTATCAAGCGCCCATGAAGCAAAGAATAGAAAGGCACTACTATTTCCTGAGCTCCTCAATTTTAGTCTAGGAATTATTTTCTTTCTAATATTCAGAGGGGATGAAATAAATCCACCAATGGTCTATAAAATCAACTAATTCCTCTGACCTAATATTCTTATAAATTTATTTATAGATACATTGGACACACAATAAATATTGACTATAGCCTCCATGATCCATGGTGAATATTAATATAAAAACTCAAGATTCAGATCTGGCCATTATGTGTTTTCTTGTTCAGAATCCCTATCTTCCTGACAACTGGATAGTTGTACTATAATATATCACTTCTGATTATCTCTAATTTGATATTCAGCTATGTAATAATCTAATGTAATACACCCAGTAATGTCAATTTCAAAGCCATTCTTACTTTTTATTCAACATTTAGAGTTTCAAACAATATAGAACAATATAACCTACATTTTAAATTCCAAATTTAGGGTCTCTTTATGAAGGCACGTCTTGCCCGCTATGCATGTAAAATTCTGACAAATACTTTCTGACAAATTAACCAGGAGGGTTTTACATGTTTGTTCTGTGCCAAACCCTGTTTTAGGAATATTGCAAACATGAATCCTTATATACATTTAATGAATTATATTTTAAAGTTATTATATTTCAAATGAAGTAACAGCCATTCAGAGTTGCATAAAAAAAGCCCATTATTCATATTGTCTTAGCTATTGTTTCTGATTATCATAGAATACTTGGTCAAAAGTAAGTTAAGGATGGAAGAGATTGTTCTAGCTCAGTGTTGTTACTATGTGTCAGGATGGAGAAGTCACAGTGTCAAGACCTTGCAAGAGCTGGTTACTTTGTACCAACTAGGTCAGCTCTATCCTTTCATTCAGTCCATGACATAGCTGATGAAATGGCTGCATCCACAATCATTCTCATATTGATTACAGTAGTCATGACTGAATTGGAATATAAATAAAAGACTGGGCCTCGATCTGCAAGATAGCTGAGCTATCTGGATGTGCTGTCTGGAGATCTCTAGAGAAAGCTGTCTCAAGTAGAACACAAGCCAGCAGCTTGTACCCTATGATTGAATTTGAGTTTTTTTTTTTTTTTTTCTGCTCTCAAAAGCCTCTTCTTTCAGGAACCCCTCTTCAAGTCAAGGCTGGTCCTTGACACCCACAGGATAGTACCATAAGAAATGTGCCTTCAGGAAAAAAAAAAAAAAAAAAAAAAACCTGGAGAAAGTATACAAATTATTATTTTTTGGTTTTGAGTACATATCATTTTACTGTTTCTTTGATTAAATGTGGGGTGTGATGGAATGGACAAAATACATGCATCAGTGAATTGGGAAGCACCAGTTTCTTTACCCACAAAACATCACCTTTATGCCCCAAAAAAACTGATGTGTACACCTCAGGATTTCAATATGGCTGCTCTGCAAACATTTCTAAAATAGAAAAATATTTTTGAAGTGCATTTGTCACCTGAAGAAAATAAAAACCTGACACTCTTTGAGGTCAATGATAAAATTTGATATTTCAAACAAACAAACACAAAAACAAAAACAGAATTTGAGGAGACAGAAATACATAGTAGTGAAGTCGAAAACTTCTAGACACTCAGTGAAATTTCTGGTTACATGAAGAACAGCACTGATTGATAGAATTTTATAATGAAATGTGTTGACATTTGGGAGGTATTCATAGCTGATTTAGCTAATATAGGACAAATCATTAATGTATGAAATCATTATAGAGTTATACAGGAGCAAAGATGAGATGTCCTCTGGTACATTTTCAGATTCTGTGCCTGGCAATTAACTTTCAAGAGAGATTTGCTTGATGGTTTTTTACATATCTTCAATGTATTTGAACAGAATGAATGAGAAAGGACAAAAAATAAAACAGGTCTCATACAAAAGCATACTCCTCTCATCACTACATTTTATTTAAGGTAGATATTTTCATGAATCTCTTTAATGTATGCTACAACAGTTTTATTATTGATAATTTAAATGAGTTTAAACTTCTACATTTTTGTTACTAATTTTCCGAATAGAGTACAAATTGGAAGATTTTAACTTTTAAAAATTAAATCATTTAATTTCTTAGCTGCATTTTTTAAATTATTTCTATAACTAAAAGTCTTTTTCCCCCCCGTAACAATATGTTCAGATTCCTGGTTCCTTTTCCTTAAATGTTCTCAGGTCCTCTCCACCTCCACACACACTTTATGTGTCTTAGTAAAATAAAACAGGAATATAAGGGGTGATGATAAAATAAGATAAAAACAAAAGCAAACAAGTTGTAATAGGACAAACCAAAAAAAAATAAATAAATAAGAGGAGCCAAAGATAACACCCAAAGAAACATATGGCTACCGAGACATCCACTTTCAGGCACACAGGAATCTCACTGAAACAGAACAACCAAACCAACCAACCAAACAAACAAACAAAGCAGCCAGGCTTCTAATCATAGCACTCCAGAGGCAGAGGCAATAGGTGGTTCTCTGAATTGGAGGCCAACTTGATGTATAAAGTGAGTATCAGGACAACCAAGGCTACACAGGGGGACCTGTCTTAATAAAGCAAACAAATAAACAAGCAAACCATGACACAATATTATGAGAAAAAGAAACTCTAAAAATCTCATCATTTTATTATTATTATTATTATTATTATTATTATTATTATTATTATTATTATTTTGTCTAGGCCATCCACTGCTGGACATGGGACTTCCCCCTGAAAGGTACTTTGGATTTGAGTCATTTAATTTCTTTTAAACATGGTAAGAGTCTTGAGAACAAATTTTCAGGACAAGGCTAGATTTTCAAAACATCAATCAGAAGTAGTTTTGTTTTCGTTTTTGATTTTTGATTTTTAATCTATTTGGATAAATTTCTCTAGTGATTAGAGATTTTTTCTTAAAAAAGTTGTGTAAATTGTAAAATCGATCAAGTCATATAATTTCACTTATAAGCAATGATCAGATAGATGCTATTGAATCAAGCATAGAAATATAAATCCCTCTTCTTTCCCAGACATGGAAAGCCAGAAGATGACTTAGTGTTATTTGTAAATTAAATCATGAATATGATTAAGATATGTTGTATGAACATCTCAATTAATAAAATATTTAAAAATTTGAACCATAATTATTTTTGTACTATTATACTTTTTTTATAAGTATAGGAAGATATTTTTGTCAAATATCTTTCTAAAATAAAGAGATAACAAAGCCCTTTTGACTTAAACTTTAGTGAAAAGAACGTAGAATACTAATGAGAACAGAAAATAATGGTTGCCTTGTTCTCTCTTAGGATAGTCATATTGGATGTTGTAATTGGAAATTCCTACATAGGAGCTCACAAAAGATCGATTCTCCAGTTTAAATGAGATCTAATTGACTTATGACGGATTTATGGGAACGAGAACTGAGAAGTGTTTAGGTTCATCAATTATTTGTACACTCCTGTTGCTTTTTGTGTACTAATTTATATATTCATGTACCACAAATCTATCTTGCATATCTATCTTGGATCATGTTGTTGAGGAAAACATTGAATCAGGAGTAAATCGTTCTTTTTCTTTCACTGTTGTAATTTTGAATATCTCCCCATGGTTTTAAATTTGCTGGATAACAAAATAAATTATGTACGACAATCTTCAAAGTACTTATCAGTCTTGTACTTCAATCTATTACCAACTTAATTATTAAGAACTCTACACAGTTAAGCCTTGCTTATTTTTAAAGTACCCATTAAAATTATTTTTTATGCTAATGTCAAAAATAACATTCAATCATTGATTAATAAAAAAAAGGCCTCTGAGTTGAAGTTTTATAGATGTTTTGTTTTTAATTTTTTTCCTCTCCCTTTTGACAGAAGTTGCAGTAACAATGTTTGGACATGAATATTTTGCGCCCTATTTCAGAGGTCTTCTACCTCTCCTTTGCCCTTGACATCTAATATCATTGTTGCAAATATCCAACAGAAAAACACACTGTTGTACAAGTCACTGGAGACCAAAACGCAGGAAGTAATGGCTCTATACTTTGGTTCATTTAACTGTGAAACCACATCAAGAATGTGGCAGGAGGAATGTAGAGAGCAGAAGTGAGACAATTCGATAGCCTCAGATGAACGTGACAATCTGAGGATGACAGGGGTAGGAAGCCTGTGACCAGGACGGAGAATAAAGCTCACAGTGATCCCAAGAGCAGGAAGCACTGGCCCCTAAGCATTTACAAAAGCTATTATTGTTCCTTTGCTCTAGACAGCCAGATGTGGATAGAGCACAGTACTGTCAAGTTTTGCTTCTCATTGCTCTGAGCACCATTGGAATGCAATTTTAAAAATTTTCAGTGCACAGTATAGTGTTTTTCAGTTTTTCTGGAACACTCCTGATTTGCCTCCCACATGTTTTGGCACAGTGTTTGCACTTCAGAATAATGAAGTTTTATCAATGTCTGAGTGAGGGTCATCTATCAAATTCTTAAATGTAACACACAGTTTTATTCCTTCCCCAAAAGAGAATTCTCCCCTTAGTAGATTGATCAAGTAACAGTGAGGTGCCAAAAGGAATGTCTGTTTCTCTAGCAACTAGGACTGCACAGGCTGAGCTGGCAGAGTTCTGCAGAGACAGAATCAGCAGCTATGCTCTAGGAAGAATGTTGAGAAAACGGGTTTCCCTCTGCTAGAGGTGCATTAATTAGCAATTACTATAGGGTGAGGGTGATCCTTTCTGAATTTGTAGCTTGTAGCTCTGTAATTTAGATTTGGATAGTATTCCTATTCACATTTTGGAACCTTGGCAATATATGTTTTATAGTCCTTTTTTTTTTTTTTTTTTTTTTGCTGCCAAAGGTTTATCCAAAATGAGTTTTCCCCACATCTGCAGCTTTCCAAATCTTCACCCCACAGCAAACTACACTCCACAGCAATTGCATTTTTTGGCTAATAGTTTAAAAGAGACTTTACAGTCTAAAATCTTGAACTTTTCAACCCCAACTTGAGAATATATCCTTATTTCTTTCCCTATTTCCTTTCCTTATTCTTTAAGAGTTCTGACTCATCCTCACATCATTCATCCTTCTCCAGTGACTTTCAGCATTTAAGCTTCTAGTTCTTCTGCCCTTCCTTTCTTCTTCCTCTCAGATTCCTAGCATACCAACAGGATTGGAAACAAGCAGCACAAAATGGCTAGGGGCTAACTTTAGAAATGGCAGGACACACTTGTGATTTGAAAACCTATTGATTCCTTACTAACTGCACAAAAGTATCCCTAGTGTAAATCCTCAAGAATGGATTTTCATTTTCTCCCAGTTGATTGCCCAAATACAGTCAGAATAAAGGAAGCCAGCTCTGACTTCCAAGTATGTGTTCAGAAGGAACCATTCTGAGCTATAACTCATGAAGCTATCCTGGGTTTTGGACATTGTATCTTAAAGCACTAGTCATTCCAGAGGGAGTGTGGGAGTTCTAAAGAAGATAGAGCATAAATGTAACTAATGGTGAGATTTCAGACATGGGTAAACTCCTGATGACTTCTTTGTTTCAGTGGGACACTGTAACTTAATGTGACTGAATCAGAATTCACAATCCCCTTTCCATATCATTTCTTTCCCATTGTTTCTTATTTCTGATAAATAATATGACTCACCTACCTGTTTAAGTGTCTTGGTTAAGGTTTTAATGCTGTGGACAAATATCATGACCAAGGCAACTCTTATAAAGAACAATATTTAATTGGGGCTGGCTTACAGGTTCAGAGGTTCAGTCCATTTTCATCAAGGAGCATAGAGCATGAGAAATTGAAATTTCCACCTTTTTTCTGAAGGCACACAGGAGAAGACTGGCTTCCAGGCAGCTAGGATGAAGGCTTTTAAGCCAATGTATACATTGGCACACCTATTCCAAAAAAGTCAGACATTCCAACAGGGTCCCACCTCCTATAGTGCCACTCCCTGGGTCCAGCATACAGAAAACATCACATTCCACTCTCTGATCTGAATAGTCTTATTCAAACACAATAGTCAATGAGGGCCATACCTAGCCATAGCATATAAAAAGAAAAAAAACGTACACTTAGTCCAACTGACAAAGTCCCAATAGTCTATATAGCACTCTCAAGAATGTTAAAAGTCCAATGTTCAAAGTCTCTTCTGAGATTCATCCATTCACTTTAATCCCTAAAGCAAGACAGGAAAACTGCTGGGCAAACTCCCAAACTCTGTATCTCCAAGTCTGATGTTAAAGCAGTCTTTAGATTTCTAACTACTTTTTATCTTTGTTTACTGCAACAAACTTCTTTTTCCTGGGCTGGCTCTCCCTGTTAGCAGCTATTCTCAGCAGATATCCCACAGCTCTGGCATCTTTAACATCTTCTTGTCTCCAAGTCAACTTCAAGTTCATAGCTTCTAGTTCCAAAATCTGGGATCCACGCATCATCTTTTGGGTTCTTCCAAAGGGTCACTTCTTCAGCTTTACCCTCTGTAGCACTCTAGGCCCTGGTTGACTCTACTCCATTCTTGGTGGTCATCTCATAGTACTGGCATCTCCAATATTCTGGGGTCTTCTGCTCCAACTAGGCTTTACTAGTAGCCTCTCGTGAGCTCCCATCGAGAGGTGCCAAGGCTCAACTTCTTTGCATGACCTCTTCAGTCTTGGGTCATCGAATACAACTGAGGCTGCACCTTGACCAATGAATGGCCTTTCATGGCCTCTCACAGTGGCAAGTCTCAGCTGCTTTTATGTCCCCTTCATGCCTCAAAAGCAATACCACCTGGGTGATTCTTATACATTACCAAGTCCAGCCACAGCATGAAGTACAACCCTGGCTATCTCTGGAATACAGCTTAGTTGTGCTCTTAGAAAAAACTTCCTAGATTTCACCTCATTGATGCTGGCCTCTTCTTAATCACAAGTAATTTCTTACCTCCATCTAACTATCACCAATTGACTTTAAAGCCAGAGCCACATGGCCGAAGGTGCCGAGTTCTGTTGCTTGCTGGGACTGAAACATGTCTGTCCCCACCCCCTTATTCTATTATATTTTCACTAGCTTTCTCTTTTCCAGCTCCCTTACTGCCTAATTTAGGCTGTCCTGGATCTTACTCTGTAGATAGACCGTGAACTCAGTGGTCTGCATGGCTCCTGAATGCTCAGATTAAAGGCATGTAACACCACACCTGGACTCAAGCTTTTCTTCACCTAGAACTTGTTATGTCCCAGGCTACCCTTGAAATCAAAGAACTACTTGACTTTACCTCAGGCCAGCTGGCAAGCCTAGTGGTTTCTTCAAGACTGAACTACAACTCCCTGGTGTCTGCTTGCTGAAAGGACTGGACTGTAGTTCATGCCTGGGATCTGCCTGACTAGAGGACTGGTTTGCAGCTGCTGAATCATATGTGGTGTTTGCTATGTGACAGAAATACTGCCCAAGAAGATGGAGCTCACTCCCAAATAACTATTGCTGAACAAGTCCACTTCCCCCATATCCTAATAACTATTCTCTTCTAAACCTTTGTTGGGTGGTAGCCTAGAGGAATGGTTGAACCCTTATTAAAAGTAGGTTGCAAATATTTATGCCTACAGACAAGGGTGAAAAGCAGCCACATTCTTCACCAAAACATCACAAGAACATTCTCTTGTCCACATATTAAAAATCTTGTCCTCTGAAACCTTTAGAGCCAGACATCTACAGTTCAGATCAGCCTCAGTAACAAAGTCTTCCATTTTCCTACTAGGATAGCTCATTAAACATCTCTTAAAGCATTCCACTGCTTTCCAAATCCAAAGTACCCAAATCTAAAGTTTTCCAAACAAAACACGGTCAGGTCTTTCAAACAATACCCCAGTCCCTGGTACCAACTTCTGTCTAAGTTAGGGTTTTACTGCTTTGAGCAGATACCTTGACTAAGGCAACTCTTTTAAGGCCAACATTTAACTGGGGCAGGCTTACAGGTTCAGAGGTTCAGTCCATTATCATCAAGGAAGGAACATAGGGCTGGAGGAGCTGAGCGTTCCAATTTTTGTTCTGAAGGAAGGCAAGAGAAGACTGGCTTTCGGGCAGCTAGGATGAGGATCTTAACCCTCCCCCTGCACACAGTACTAGGCCATACCCACTCCAACAAGGCTACATTTTCTAATAGTGCCACTCCCTGAGCAAAGCATATACAAACCATTACAGTAAGCCAAGAAAGAAAGAAAAAAAATTGGTTCTCTTAGGTTTTCTTTGTTCATGATATTCAGTCCATCAGAAGAGCAATTACTTCTACCCCTCAAAAAATACATCTCAACTTATGTGTTATTTTATACCTTTCATTTACAAATAATAATATGTGCAGCTTATTTATTTTTTTAAAACTTACATGTAATTTCATGTAAAATTTCATGTAAAATTCATACATTATGTGTAAACACATTATAACTCTGTCTTTAAAAATTTAGAAGGCTTCAGATTTGTTTGAATAACATATCAGAGTGTTACTTTGTCTACAAAAGCATTTTATCCACTCGGTCCATCCCATGCTTCTAATTTCAGCAGATGATATATTCTTCTCATGCTCAATATAGGGAGTATAATCTACTGAATAGCCTGCTCCCAAACACTGCTGTAATTTAGTAAGTTCCAGTTCTAAAACTACTGTGTAGAAGATAAAGGATGGGTTCCATGAGATAGACAGACAGACAGACAGACAGGCAGACACACAGACAGACAGACGGACTGACAGACACACAGACAGCACATAGATCGATACATTGATGATTGATAGATGACAGGTAGGTAGTAGATAGATAAATAGATAGATAGAGAGGTAGATATACAGATAGAGGGAGGGAAAGAGAAAGAGAGAGAGAGAGAGAGCGAGAGAGAGAGAAAGAAAGAGAAATGTGGGAGAGAGAAAGATATGATAAAGACTCTACCTAAACACTGCTAGAAGAAGGCTCTCTGCTGAGGTATGAGTGATGGACTGATTTATTAGTATAGCAATATGTCATTAGGATTCATTTTATTGCCCTGTTGATTTAGCAAAACAGTACTAATAAGTTTCTCCTGTGCCCACAACCTAATCTAGTCTGGACTATTTTGTCTAAGTATCATTATCAGATATGAGTTCTATTCCATAGAGTGAGCCTTCCATCCAATCAGAAATGGCATAGTACCTTTATAATATTCAATATTCATGTCACTATTGCAGCAATGGGCATATCCTATAGGAAGGCCATTATTATAGCTTAGGGTTCTTATTGTAACTATTGCAAAGTGATTTTGAGAAAAGAGCTACATTTCAGTTGGTTAAGGAATAACAGGGAGTCGTTTATTTTAAAAAACTTAGGAATGAAAGTTCATTTCATAGGTTACATCTAGAGAATATATATATATATATATATATGAAAGAGAGAGAGAGAGAGAGAGAGAGAGAGAGAGAGAGAGAGAGAGAGAAAGAGAGTCTTCTTTGTTTATGCTGTTGGTGTGTAGGTGTTAGGAAGTGAACTCATAAAATTCATAGGCAAATGGATGGAATTAGAAAATATCTTGAGTGAGGTAACCCAATCACAAAAGAACACACATGATATGCACTTACTGATAAGTGGATATTAGCTCAAGAGCTCAGAATAACCAAGATAAAATTCATAGACCACATGAAACTCAAGAAGAAGGAAAACCAAAGTGTGGATGCTTCAGTCCTTCTTAGAAGGTGGAACAATATACTCACAGGAGCAAATATGGAGACAAATTGTGGAGCAAAGACTGAAGGAAAGGCCATCCAGAGACTGCCCCACGTGGGGATCCATTCCATATACAGACACCAAACCCAGACACTATTGTGGATGCCAAGAAGTGCTTGCCGACAGGAGCCTGATATAAATGTCTCCTGAGAGGTTCTGCCAGAGCCTGACAAATACAGAGGCAGATGCTCAGAGCCAGCCATTGGACTGAGCACTGGGTCCCCAGTGGAGGAGTTAGAGAAAGGACTGAAGGAGCTGAAGAGGTTTGCAACCCATAGGAAGAACAACAATGTCAACCAACCAGATGCCCCAGGACTCCCAGTTACTAAACCACCAACCAAAGAGTACACATGGAGTGACCCATGGCTCCAGCTTCATATGTAAAATAGGATGGCCTTTTAGGACATCAATGGGAGAAGAGGCCCTTAGTCCTGTGAAGGTTCCATGCTCCAGTGTAGGGAAATACCAGGGCAGTGATCCTGTGAAGGCTCAATGCCCCAGTGTAGGGGAATGTCAGGGCAGTGATGGGGGAGTCGATGGATAGGTTGGGGAACAGGGGGAAGGAGGAGAGGATATGGGGTTTCTGGAGGGGAAACCCAGAAGGGGAAAACATTTGAAATGCAAATAAATAAAATATCCAATAAAAAACAGGACTTGAACTCTGGACATTTGCACAAACAATGTTCGTTTTATCCAGTGAACATATCCAGCTCCGGTTTCTTTTCTTCTTATTTGTATACTGATATTTATTTTTTTGGTACTTTTAAATTTTTAGATAATATAATTTTAGATAAAACAATATGATTATAACAATTCTCTCTTCCTTTCCTTCCTCAAAATTTTTCCATAGAAACATCTGTACTTTCCTTAAAATACTGGTCTTCTTTTGTTTTTGTTTTTGCAATAATTGCTATTACATGCATACTTGCATATATATATATAATATATATATATATATATATATATAATATATATATATATATTCCTGAATATAACCATACTACATTTATGTATGTGTACATAAATATATCCTCTAAATATAACCAAATCAGTCATATAATGCTACCTGTAAGTATTTGCTTTCATATTCATTTTAAGCTAAGAACACATCCTTACACTCACTTTCAAGAACTCATCACCAAAACATACTAGATTCCCATTAACTCTATTCCAGCCTGGGATCCTCTCAAGTATTATAAGTAAGAATTTTCTTACTTTCAGAATCATGACACTATTAGTTTTACAATATTACTTTTGATGCTAATAAACTGATCATAATGTATATTTAAAACAGAGAAGTCAGAAATTCGATTTAGGAAATAAGAATTTCTGGAATTATGGTTTTTATTAGAAGTAAATTATGAACCTAACACTACAGTGAAGGTTTATTATTAATTAAAACTATGAATAAACAGCTGAATACCTTAGAGTTCTAAAGCTATTGTGGATTTTTTTCCCACCTGTAACATGAGGATTTCCCTACTTAAAGAGAGAGAAAAAACTGATTCAATAAGCTTTCGTGGTTCTCCTTAGGCCTGTGATTCATGATCTACTGGAATGCCCTAGTTTGACTTCTCTGTGAATGCACTGGGTCTCTAACTAGACATATATTAAAGTTCTATCAGCTTCACATAATACCTGCTTGCCTGACAGTTTTGTTCCACTGACTAGTTTCCTAGGTCTCCATTCATCACCAGCAGCAGGATTTCAGTAACAAAGGAGATCAGGGCCATTGTTAGAGCAGGTGAACAAAATTCACCAAGGGTGGCTTTTCTAATATTCTGGTAGGGTTTCTGGGTTTTGTAATTTTCCCTAAAATTACACCCCACATGATTTAATAAGATACTCAATATCTCCCCCCTCTGTACCATCTACGTAAGTATTAAATTCTTAACTGGGACTGCCAATGTGGCCTGAACAAATAAATGTGGTGAGTCCAATTTCCCTTTCATCTGGCAGGAGCTGCATCAATAAAACCACTCAAGACGTTCAGAAATATGTGGAGTTTTCCATGGGAGACTGGAGATCGATGAACACACAGAACTTGTCCTTGTCACCCCTGCTGTGGAGCCCTCTCTTCTCAGCCTGACACATCAATAACAGTGTCTGAGTCTCTGGCTACTGTTACAGACTATAAATGTCTCCTGGCATTAATCTTTCAGAACAGGATTCCTGGTTCACCTTCGTGACACTTGGTTGAGCCCCTCATTCCTTGATGCAGTTTATTAATTCCTAAGTGAGAAGAAATCAAAATTAAAAAAAGAAAAAACGAACACCAAATAAAACAAACAACAAAAACATTACAATAAACTTGCATATTGCTGCAATATACAGCATTTTCAAAAGTGTGTTTTTAAATGGATGGCAGCATTTTGAAAAATTGTAAAATAAATAATTTGCTTCTGACTTAGTTTAAATATTAATGTGCAAAGTCATGATTTAAAACCAGTGACTGGCAAGAAATTAATGGTTCTCTTCTGGTTTAGTCTTTGTCCTTTACATAACATGAGCCTCCAAAGGGCTAATAGGATGAGAACTTAGTATAAAACACATTGGTCTGTGTTTGGATGAGAGTTTGCAGTTTTGTCATCCCGTACTGACTTTAAATGTGCCATGGGATGGACATTTTGCAAAAGTGCACATTATAATATGCACTGAGAGTGTGCCATGTCAAGTGTCACTAATGCAGGGAAATCAAAGTGTTTTCAAACCACAGGCTAAATATCCACTGAGTTTTCATAGCATAACATGTAAGTCACCGAGAAGGGGTAATGTTGGAGTCGGGACTTGAGAGAGAAATAAAAGTTGTTGTGAGAGAAGACAAAACCAACAAAGAAGACACCCTACAGGAGTGTTAACTGTAACAATGTGTTAACTTCCAGACAGTCCAGCACTTTGCTTTGTCAGAAGCAAGGCTGAAAACCAGAAAAGAATGATAGAAGAGAAGTCTGGGAAGAATCTTGTATACTTCCTACACAATAATCCCTACCTTTCTGGACAAGAGATTCCTATGACTCCATTACCATCAGAATTCCTGGGAGAGAAATTTAAGAATACAGAGCCTTTGATATATGTCTAAAGATTCTACTTAGAAAGTAAGGAGTGGGATCCATTGATATTATTTTTTTAAAAACAGTTTCTAGGCAGGATTATCAAATTAGACTGGTTCAAGTAGAAAAGAAAACAAAACAAAGAAACAAAAACACACTGAAGAACTTGGAAGTAACCTGCTGTGTTCATGTAATCTTAATAATCTTCAATTTTGTAGGAATATAAAGTTATAGTATACCATTTAGCCATAGACTTGCTTGTCTGTCTATCTCTCTGTGTCTCTTTTTCCCTCCCTCCTTCCCTCTCTCCCTCCTTTCATCTGTCCTCCCCACCATCTCTCTCTGTTCCTTTCTCTTCTCCTCTCCTCTCCTTTCCCATACTGTCTCTCCCTCATTCTTTCTCTTTCAGTATGCTGCATGCACACATGCACACACAAATGTGTGTGCGTAGCACGTGTACTTTGAATTGTATATTTAGGCTTGTTTAATTAGTTGCTATTACTTCACAATGTGAATTTTTAATGTACTAAATTGGCTTTCTAGGTCCTTTGGACATGTAGGGCAGATGGGAATGCTGGACCCAGTTTAACTTTGTGACAATTGGCTGCAGGCCTCTTCCAGCTGAGCTTCTATTCTCTAGGCTAGAGAACATTAACCTGCCACTTGGTTTTGTTTGTTTCTTTAATACTTGCTTTTGCTTCAGCTTGAATCAGTTCTTACTTCTCTGCCTATCCAGGGTATGAATGTGACTTTGTAATCAAGAATTAGATGTTATCAGGCTTGGAAAGAAAGGTGTAAATCTTGCTTATATTTTTAACTGCTATCTATTACAGAGAAAGGTTAAGTAAATATATGCCACAGAACCACTCACTGGGTTCCTTTATGATATAATGTGTGAATTTTGAAAACAAACAAAAAGAAAGTGAGAGTTTAAAGTAATAGAAAAATGATATTTCTCTGAGCATGTAGTACAAAGGTTATGCTGGGGCTTTAATTGTATTTTTATAGTTACTTAATAGCACTAAAAGTGTCAAAAAGATAAACTCTGTGAGAAGCAGGAATCTTTACTGATTAATTTATAGCAGTTGGAATTATGTTGAGTACAAAGGAGATGACCAGTGAGGAGTTTCAAATAGCTAAATAACAGATATGTTACAATTACAAAAATTGACATTTTGAGGTCCCAACCAAGGTCATACAGGTCTTAAATGTTTTAATTAGAACTGAATGATTATGTTGGCTTTAAAACTTGGGAGTCCCCACTGCCTAATATGAGCTTCTACATTTCAGTGAAGCAAGTCCTCAGACATATGTGTCATTTCTTGCCTGAGAGAAGAAGGGAGTCCATTGCCATATGTCAACTCAAATGGTGCCAAAACTCCTTCTGTGCACTGTCTTGCTCCTGTTTTATTCCCTCCTCTTAGACAAACATATTACACTATTTAGATGTGCAAATAACTGTGTTGGTGGCAGTGGGTTTAACAGAAAAGCATGGTACAGTTTCAGACTCTCTGGAGCCTCCTAGGAGTGCATTTAAGATCACCCAATGCAGTGTACCCTTCTCGGCTCGCCTTAAATCTGGTCTAATGTTTTGTCTGACAAGCTACAAAGACTCTACATAATTACAAAATGAACCCACAATGCAAATATCTGCTGAATTTTAATGCAACCCTTACTTGACCCAAGATATTCATCAAATGAAATTAGATTTTGAGAATATTTTATCGATGCGATGAGTTAGCATAGCTTAGCTTGGCTACTTTCTGTCGTCAACATGTATTAGGCAAAGCCCTATTTGAATCTGATTCTGACCTTTCCCAGCAGCACGTCTTTGTGCTGATCAATAGTCCCAGATCATTGTTGGTGGTCTGGCATTCTTTGAAACATTGGGAATTTATAAATAGACTGTTGATATTTATGATTCTCAGATAAATTGTGTTTTATTAAGCATATGTTTATATAAAGGAGAATGAGGCAACTACCTAAATGTATTAGATTTCTCCTATATTCAATTTATTATTTTTTTCCTTACTGATACAGTTTGCAAGTAATATTACAAATTTGTCAAAAAGGAATTCATTTGAATCTTTCTTCAAACCACTTTCTATTGTGCATTTTTGAGTTAATATTACTTATGAATAAATCCAGTGATATTTTCTAATAAAAATTTCAATTCAAATGAAGACTGTGATAGGCAGTGTTCCAAGGTGCAATGAGGAACGTGGACCTAAGTAATGACTTGGCAACCACCTAGATGTGACTGTGTGGTCAGGCTACCTCACTAGCACAGACTAATCTCTTTAGTGCATGGACTTTGTTTTAAGATAAGGCTGCCAAAGATCTACTCAAGTGTTATTCTCAGATTGTGCATCATCTATCTTGCTGTTGGATCGCACTGCCTTTGCTGAACAGCATGTATTAAAATTAGAACAAATCTCAAGGGAAGTCAGGTTCCAAACATGAGCCTATGAGACTGGCCAGTCACTAGACAGCATCATGTATCCCAAATTCATGCCTCTTCTCTGCAGCCAACTTACTGAAGAGCTTTTCATTACTCGGTAGACATTAAGAAAAATTGTAAACCAGCAAATTAAGGCCAGAATTACAAGTGATGGAATTGTATTTTATTCAGACTGAAGACTAAGTAGTTTTGAGTAATAATCTATCTTTGTATCTTAGGGTATAAATAAGAGGACTTTGTTATTTATGAAGAAAGTAAATCTCGTAAACATTTACCATTTTACATAGGACTAAGGAATCTTCTCAATGCTTTTGGTGAGCACATAATAGTATGAAGAAATAATCTAAATATAAATAAATAAAAAACAATGTTCCTTTAATGATTTCTACTTTTAAATTATGCAGAAGAATACATTTAAAAGGACATTAAAATATTATTTGATATATTACATTATACTTATAGAGTTGAATAACTTACTTATTGTGGATGTTTGTAAATACAATATTTTGATACTAAAATTGAGAAGTGACAAATTTAAAACAAATACTCTGCAAAGATGATTATTTTGTCAATGGAATGATCCAACTTTTAAGATGGGTAATTTACTTAAATATATAAAAATAATGTTATAGAATTTTGAAAAGGTGGTCACCAGTTTCACTGTATATTTTCTTCAGTGATTTTAAAGATTGTTATTTCAGATGTAGAGATCATAATCGATATGATGAAAGTACATAAGTCTAGGTAAAAAATTAAAGCAAAATTGTCATTGGAGGAAGCCGAAATAATTCAGGAGAAGCTTGTAAGACACAAGCTTATACTTCAAGTAGCATGCTAAATGCTGACAAGAACAATTGTATAAAGAGAAAGAAAGACACCCAGGTTCTGTCTCATTTAAAAATGCTACATTCACAGCCAACTTGTAGAATCAAACACTGGGACAACGAGAAGGTTATTTGAGATCCATTTGAGATTATGCCAACAGACAGAGGAAAGGAATGGGTAGATAAAGATACATTCTTTTCTTGTTCCTATCCAATGCTTCTGATATGCTCCATTAAACACATAAAAATGGAAACAAAACAAAACTAGAAGTTGTTGATAAATTTTAAGTTTTCTGAATAGCTTCAACAGAGCTACAAAGCATGATGATAATGCCTGGTATGGTTCCTGGAATCCTTTGCCATAATATTCATTGTGAAAATTTGCAGTGCCCTTCACAATCAACATGTCCTTTCTTCCAGGTCTGCCTGGTTGTCAGAGACGCTTTTATTGAGGTGCTTTGAACATGTTTCCTAATTTGAATTTGCCAATAGAAATGTCTACTCCAAGGAATTAGAAAAGAGGTAACTGGAAAGACAGTGTTGCAAAGCTTTTTACACACAGAAGTGTGCTAATGAGGTCATGAGTCAGGAGGTATCGAGATACATTGGGTGAAGTTGTGTCTATGAATATTCAATTTTTAATTCTGTACCAGCAAAGAGCTAAATGCAGATAGGGTTCTGGGTATTGCCATTCATATGGCCCATTACTGGGTTTTCTCTTTTGTAAAAATTTGTTCCTCCTTACCTGCCTAAAGTAATTTAGAATTGTATCAAATTGGATGTAATAAAGATCTGACACTAAATAGCTGGGAAGGAAACACAGGATAGATCTTCCAGAGACTCTGGAAGAAGAAATCAGAGGGGGGAAATTCAGGCTGGAGATTTGGTTGCAGATTTGAATGGATGGACCAAAGAGGAATAGAAAAGGCAGAGCTGGCAATGTGGTAGGACATGATGCTAGGATTAGTCCAGTGAGAGTAGCTGGGAGGCTGCCCTAGCTGAAAGGCCTGGACTTTAAAAAATTAACAAAGCCCTGTGTCATTACTTATATTGTGACACACTGGGCAAAGAGACATGCAGGTTAGAAAAACTTTAAATTTAGCAATGACTTTCCTTCAACATACTCAAGATCTACTCTCAGTCTTGAGAGTGTAAACTGTAACATCAAACAAATGATATACTAGTATCTTCTGGAGAACCTAACATTGTATGTTTATTCCAGCTCTCATGTGACCTATCTAGCATATTTCTGAAAATGTGCTAACAAGCATCATTTTTGTGTAAAATGAGATCTCACTATTTTTCCTTGACTGGACTAGAGCTTTCTATATGGATCAAGTTGACCTAAAATTCATAAAGACCTCTCTGCCTCTGTCTTTGCCTCTTCCTCTGAAGTATTGTTACTAAAGACATGCATCTCAGCTGGGCAGTGGCGGTGCAAGCCTTTAATCCCAGCACTTGGGAGGCAAAGGTAGGTGGATTTCTGAGTTCAAGGCCAGCCTGGTCTACAGAGTGAGTTCCAGGACAGCCAGGGCTACCAGAGAAAGCATGTCTCGAAAAAACAAAAAAGAAAAAAAAAAAAAGACATGCATCTCCATGCCTAATTATATTGTTTGTTTGCTTGCTTATTAGATAAGGATTACATGAACAGTTTGTCAGCATGTGCATTATCTACTGTCCATTCAAATCACAATATGAATAATATAGCAAGATCAAAATTTCTATTAAACACAATAGTTTTTTTAAAAATAGCTAAAAAAAAATACAAGTGTTTTTAATAGCCAACCAAGTAGAATGATAAGAAAATATATAAAATATACATATCTATCTATATCTTAAATTTTTTTGTAACCAAGACACAGTTTTAGGGAGTAAAATATGTTCTTTTCTATCACACATCATCATGACTTCCATTGTTTAGTTGAAACTCATAAATAAGTGAATGAATGAATTAATGAATTAATATAAAATTGCAGTATTCATTCATATTATTTCATGTACTTCCTGCCAAATGCATCAGTGACTCCAATGTATGAGTTTGAAGATCACCACCAGGAGTTATCTACATTGTGAAGCCATGTGCTGTTTAATCATGCCATCCTTAGGACCATGGGTGCTAAAATCTGTTTAGAATACAAGAAATGTGCTAGAAAAAATTTAGGTCTTAATATTATTTTGATAAAACTTTTAAAAATGTTTTCTACTTAATTCAGTATTGAAGACTAAACTGAACAATAAGATACCATACAAACTGAAACCTAGGAACTATTTGTTTTCTCTATTCCATGTTGTGATGGCTGAATTTAGAGTTTTATATGAGCATACCAAATCCATCATCTAGTGTAAGGTAAAGGAAAAATAATTAGTATTTCTTTGTCCATTAATCTGTAGGATAAAGCGTAGCACATAAATCAGTTACTCTACCTCTTTTCTCGCTTCCTTATTTCTTCCCTCCCTCTACTTCTCCCTTTCTTCTGCTGTTTATAGCAAAATAGTTATGCTGTTCACTTAGCCCAAAATTGAAGGAAAGACTATTTAGGTAAAGTGTATAATCAATGTGTTCTGCAAAAGTACTTCAAGGCTTCCACAGAATCATTGCTGTTGCCTAATTTCCTTCCATGGATGATGGTATGGCTGTCAATGAGTCTGTCACAAACCTAATACTGAGCTCATTTTTCAGCAGATGAAGGATGCCTATTCTTCTAGTTGTTTGTTCTTAAAGTAAGGTAATAATTTAAGTTTTCTTTCACAAGAGAACACAACTGTGAATCCTACAGTAAAGCTAGTTAATAAAAGGACCTGTACTTTTTTTTATATACCACAGTGTTGGATTGGTGTAATTCATAATCTTTTCACTTCATGGGATTGTGAATATTTCCTTCCTCTTTAAATATCTATAGGTGATTCTCCAGTTATATCTGACTCACTGAATGAGTTTATAAAGGAATGCACACACCACCAACACATAGAACTTCAGGACTTCTGAATCATGAAGCTTGTGCTTTCTCAGTGACACTTCATACATATTCAAACTGGTGTGTGCTCCATAAAAGCAATGTCAAGAAAAACTACTGTAACATGTAATAGGACAGAAAGGAAGAAAGTGAAAACAGGGGCATTACAGGAGAAGGAGGAAAATAGAAGGATTAAAATGAGAAGGCCTTAGTAATCAATGATGCAGTAAAAAATCATAGTATTTTGTGTTTTTGTTGAATTTACCTAACATTCATAGTTTATATTTTATAACCTCAAAGAGATATTTTACTCATAAATTTATTGTTCAATAAGTTCTGAAATGTAAGGTAGAGACTATGATTTTCTTTTTGACAGAAGGCAAACGAAGCATATGATTTGACCGCTTTCCCTGTGTTACTGAGGAGACCTGCAACACACTGGGAAGAGTGTTCCATCAATCTGACTGCAGTTGACTCTCACCGCCAGCACTGCCATTCTGAATATACGACGAGGCAAGTAGAAGTCACACATTTCTGATAAGAAAACAATCTTGTTTCAAAGAGAATCCTGTTGCCAAAATAACAATACACCCAACAATCTCAACACTACCTAAAAATGTGAAATATGTTTCTATTGTTTCTAAAACACAAGGGGAATGCTAGAGAAAGGACAAGGCTCAGTGGGAAAATATAAAGAAGATAAGTAAGCAGTTTGATTCACAAAAAAAAGAGGAAGATTGATGTAGCTTAAAACCATATGGATAGATGCTCACTCTAATTATTCTGTAAAATGCAAATTAAATAACAGAAAATGCATCTGTTTTTTTTTAAACCTATCAAGTTTGCCAAAGATTGTAAAAATTGGCAAGACTGTGAGGAAACAGACATTTATATATATTGTTGTTGAGAGTACTTGGCAATATGCAGCAAATTTTAAATGTATACATTCTTGGATGCATGAACCTCACTTCTAGGAATATTCCTTATAGGTAAATACTTAAGTGTGCAACAATAGTCATTGCAGATAACTAGACATCCATTGGTTACATTCAATACCAAGACATTATTACATTACACAAATGAGCCTGATAGAGATTTGTTTTAAAAGCTTTCCAAATAATTTTTTTTTCTTAAAAACAAAATGTAGTACATACTTTCACTATTGTCTCTCTTTTTTGTGTGTATATGAAAATAACTCAGTCACTGCTATGTGTTTACAACTAGATATGATCATAAAGTTTTTATGACCTCCCTCATCATTACCAAATCTTCTTTTGAAATTCTAATACATTCTGGATATTAATAATATTATAATATATAATATGAATAACAAGGTAGTTTTTTCTTATCTTATGTTTTAAACAAGGAAATTTTTAAGTGAAAAGGACAATTTTTTAAAATTTTGCAACATGAATATATAATAGAGAAATGACAGCCACCATGGCACAAAAACAAATGCAAAAATGTTTTTCTTTGCTACAGAAATGCTATTTTTTCAACATACACATATATGTTTCTACTACATGTGATAATACTTATATTTGAAAACCATGTGCAATTTAAAAGTATTGCTAAAATACTAAGTAATAAAAATATGGAACAATAAAGGAAACTAAGGAAAGTTTTTTTTTTTTTCAAAAACTTAGGTTAACATGGTGTGTGAATGCTGAAAGGAAGCTGCTAAAAAAGTTCTGTCTAAGAAAAACAGAATTAGGAGCTCTGCACCCCCCAGGTGAATCAAAACACACATTGATATCTTAGCCCTTACAAGTAGGCAGATTTAGAAGATGAGAGAATGTGAGCATGCATAGATGGCTCAAGGGGGGAATTAATTGTGCTTAGTTTAGCTATCATAAATCTAAGTGAATGCATGAATTTTCACATTAAAAATCCTTGAGTTTCTAGAACCTGGAAACCTAACACAAGGCTTAGGGATAGTATCATAGACCAGAGGTGAATGGCTAACACCGTTTCTGAGAAGGTACTTGCCTTTTAATTCATCTCTAATATCCAGTGAATTGTGTTCCCCAAAAGATATGTTTGAGTTTCAATCCCTAGGATCTAAAAAGCTGCCTTTTATTGGATGCAGGATTTAAAAAATAAAATAAATAAAAGAAAAGTCATGCAGATTGGCCCTGATCCATACACACTGGTATATGCAAAATCTGTATTGGCTACTCAAAGACAAAAAAAAAAAAAAAAAAAAGCAAAAAGGAAGACAACGTGGATAAAGGCAAGGGATACTAAAACTTGTAAATAATAGACACATGCTAGAACAGTCACATTCACACAAGGAACTTACTTCAGAGGTGTAAAAGGGCTGACCTTATCCACATCTTAGGCAGCATTTTGTGACAAATTTGCATATTTTAAGCCATCTCCTGTTTAGTGCCCTTCTACAGCAACACTGGAAGACTGATGCAATCCCCTAACATGATTTGTTTTGCTAGTGCACTGCTGTTGCCTTGTGAGACCCAGCAGCCTTTTAAATACTTTGACCTTTAGATCGCACAAAATGTCTGGCCTTGTTTTCCTTTCATAATATATATATATATATATATATATATATATATATATATATATATATATATATTATTTTTTCCTGGAATTTGGGTTAGAAAAATCACTTTGAAATTTGAAAACAGCATTTTAAAATAAGTAATAAAAAAATACCAGTCATCTAGATACTCACATAGGTTTTTTTTTTTTTTTTTTTTTTTTTTTTCCCAAAGGAGCAGCCTGTGAATACATTTGTGCAACTGGAGCAGGAGCTGAAGTTGGCTTGGCAATGAAGCCTATACCAGAAGGATAATTTGGTAGCAGACAATGCTTTGCCTGAGATGTTCCACAAAAAAGCCTGACTCTTGTGCTTGTAAGGTACCATTTTGGTCTTGTTCCTGTGAAATCTACACTAAGTGTGTGAAGTTGTTTTTGAGGAGGAATCAGAAGACAAAGAAAGCTGTGGCAGGCTCCTTAAGTGTTTATTATTTCTGTAGAAGAATAACTTCCATTGTCCTTTAATTCTTTTGTTGTCAGTGTATGGCTAAGGTTGGGACGGTTACCCAACCTTATGCAGAGAGATAATGAATCTGTGGTAAATTCAGTAACAGGTTGACTCTGGGGAATGAATGGTGAGGCCATAAAACAAGTCTCAGATGTTCCCACTTCTTTACACACAAGGTTTAAAAGCATCAAAGTGAGAAATGAGTCTTGGTCTCACAGAGATATCATGAAACAAAAGAATTAGGAGCTTGGTGTCTCAGTCACCTCTGTAGATGATTCTGAATTGAATAAATTACTTGATCTCTCAGGGCTTCTGATCTTTGCCTACATATGCTATGCAATGATTTATATTACATAGGTTTCCAACTAGAGGATATATTTGAAGCTGATTTATAAAGATGGATACAGGGTAGGGAGTGTTGGTATCAGGCTCCAAACCCAGTGACATCACATCTAGGTGACAACAGCCACACATTTCCAGAATTCACATGACTCACCTTCCACCTTTACCTGGGAGAGGCTATCCATATAAATAGACAGGACACCCTGTTCTCTCTCTCTCTCTCTCTCTCTCTCTCTCTCTCTCTCTCTCTCTCTCTCTCTCTCTTCTCCTTATTCTTGTCATTACCTTTGCCCTTATCTCCTGAATAAACTTCACATGGAGCTGTTTGGCCTGGGGTGGCCTGTTGAGAGATGTCATAGTTTATGCATATTTTATTAGTTTGCCTAATTCTTGTCATTATGGTCATTGCTGCTGTTCCACTACAATATTTCTTATGGTGTAGTGTGCTTATTCACTGAAATACTAATGGATAGATGCTTCCAAACTAAGCTTTTTATCCTTTAAGACAGCTAAAGAAAAAGAAAAACTGATTAAGTAAAATGTACATATTTTGCTAATGACCAGCTGTGATGGTTAGTTTAATGTCAGTTTGACACAAGCAAGTGTTATCTAAAAGGAAGGAATATCAATTGAGAAAATACCTCTATAAGCAAGCCTATGGGCCACATCTCTTATTTAGTGATTTAAGGAGAAGGCTTAACACATTTGGTTAGGGATATTACTACTCACAGATTGGGAAAGACTAATTAATGTCGCAGTCTTCCACTGCCAGATAGCTTCTCTGAGCTCAGCACAAAACTTGAAGTCTCCCTTTACCAGCAGGACTTCTCCTTCTCTCACCTTTTCTGGGGATCTTGACCCCAGACACTCTCCACTGGAGACAGTTGAGTAGTCTTTGGCAGACTTACAAGTTCAGCTCCCCTTCCCACACCCTACCCCCTTTCCATCACCCCCCCCCCACACACACACACACATAAGAGACATCCCAGCAAGTACCTGGGATTCCTGGAATGCCTATCCATGCAAATTAGGTATTCACAGAACTTTAAAACTTTATCCAACTTCATTTACCCTGAAAATTTCTGCCCACTCCTCAAGGTCTATGGACTCCTTTTTCATTACAAACAATGTGTATGCATACAACACCCTGAATAAAAGAGAGCTGTATCATTGAAGATAGTCAGAGAAGACCTCCATCTAAAGAAGCTATAACAGTAAGATATTGGGAGAAGGACTCTTCATTCTCCTCTTCTATCTCCTCTGTATCCCCCACTCCCACCCCTGTACCAGGAACTTACTCCCAGACAGACATGGTTCCTGCATAACCTCACCCCTTCTAGACTCTGCTTCATCCTTCCAGCTTAGAACACCTAGTAATCTGGACACCCTGAGAGGGAGGAAGCAGAGCATGAAGAACCACAGCTAGTCCCCTAACCTGTATACCACAGATGTTCTGGATTTTATTAGAAAGCTTGCAAATACGCCATGAGTAGCAAACCAGTATCCACCACTTGTCCATTGCCTCTGAATTAGCTCATGCCTCAAAGTCCCTGTTTAGTGTAAGTTCTTGCATTGGTTTGTCTCGGCAGACTGATTATAAATATATAAGGCAAATAACCTTGTTAAAAGTTGCTTTTAGTAATGTTGTTACATCATAGTTATTAACCGTATCTCTAGACACCCATTAATATAAATGCTTTACTATTCTATAACTTGTTGAGTCATTCAGTAATTTAAATTAAGCTGATTTTGTGACTTCTCTTTCCTTTATTCCTTTTTATGTTCTGTGTTGAATACATAGTAGTTAAATATGTAGACTATGTTATATTAAGAATGTGTTCCTAACCTGTCCTACAGTGGTAGGAACCATATGGATTATGATTTTATCTACAGTATCAAACAAAAAGTGTGCAGTGAGGAGTTCACTACAATGAGGGAAACAATGAAGAGGTGCATTACAGTGTCATAATACCTAGGTTTCCATATTGGCTCCACCATTGGCAAAGAGTGTTGCCTTGGAGGATCATTAATGATGTGTTTATAAAAAGATAAAGAGATAAAGAGAATATGTTCTGTGGGTGTGTGGTGACTTATGGGGGAAGGGGGTGTCTTAGCGGGCCCATGCAGAGACATCTTTTCCCAATGAAGGACCAGTCACACACTGGTATAGTATAGAATAGAATTTATTCAGGGCATGGGGAGGGGAGCCAGGAGGGTAGTAGAGGCAGAGAGAGAGAGAGAGAGAGAGAGAGAGAGAGAGAGAGAGAGAGAGAAAGTAGAGGCCAGGCATGACAATGTGGTGTTGCCAGGTAACTGTGGAGGTGGAGTTTAGACAGAATACTAACAATCTCTTAGAGTTTTATGTTTGCACTTGAGAGCATTGCCTAGTTCACAAGATTGTGTTGAGGTCAAATAAAACAATGCAGGTAAAAATATTTTTCACATGCAGACTTATGTAGTTCCTTTGGGAGACAAAATCCCTGTAAGATTGCCCAATCAAATTCAACTGAGATCAAAGGCAAACTGTTCAGATTCTAGCAACTGAGCTGTCTAACGCAGCTCAAATCCTGGACTCATTTCTAACATGTAGTTACGCATTGTATGAAGTTCTCCTCAAAGTCATTTTCTAATTTGGTTTTGAAACTGTACTTATTTTCAGTATTAATCTTAGTACTAGTTTGTCTGTGACTTGACTTCTGTGGGCTGCAATTTGGACTGTTTAACTTCTTTGAGTGTCACATAATAACTTACTTATTACTAGAATAAATAAGATTAATTTTTCAATGGCAGACAGTTATCAATGTTCAGATATCAACTGATTTTTTCACTTACACATTATGATGCCATAGGCATCAGGGTTGTTCATGCTAGAGGATAAATTTGCGGTACCATAAAGTTTATAAAGGTATAAAACAAAATGTATCTTCAATTATTTCTACGTACAGGGACTGTTCTAAGGAAAAAAATACGTATATATTTAACCATGTTTCCCTGTGATATAATGCACAGAATAAGTTAAACAACAACTATAGTTTTGTAGGTGGAGGTGGCCAGTCCCATTGATAAGAATTTTAGAGCTAATAACCAGAAAAATTCCTGGAAGAAACAAGGATGAGTTGATTATCCTAAAAAGCAATAGACAAGATTATTCCTATGTAATGGATGAAAAAATGAGGGCAGAGTCAAGTGACAAAGAGTGACAGAAACAAAGACTGAGCCTGCATTGTCCTATTCTGCATCTATATTTAGTGATTAGAAACAAACAATTTCAATAAAACATGAAATTATCAAGAATTTGAATTAATCGATAACATAGCTTAATAGACAACAAAATAGACAGTAAAAGTAATCTAGCTTTTAAAGCCAAAACAACTAGCCAGATATAAATGCGTTTTAAATGGAATTTCTCCATTAGAATAATGACTAACATGGAAGAAATATTTCAGTTTGCTGTTTCTCTCAAATTTTAAAATAGTAAATTTTCTTTAATATTAAACTGTACAATGGGGGCTGGAAAGCAGCTTAGAGCACTTCAGGCCCACCTCAGTACCTGCATGAGGACTCTTAATGATTTGTAACTCTAATTCCAGAGGATTGGACTTCCTCTTCTGATTTCTCTAGGCATAGCATTCCTACGGAACTCAGACACACATGTAGGAAAAACATCTCTACACTTAAAATAAAAATAAATTTCTTAAAATTAAAAATTAAAAGATTAAGTATAAAGTGATTTTATTCTCTGTCCATAAAACTGATATTATAACCATAAATGTTACTAAATGATATTTTTATATGGTATATGGGTTCCTATGTCAGTTAGAACATGGTAAAAAAAAAAAAAAAGAGGTCACTCTGAGATGTTACTCATTTTGTTTGTAGTTTAGAAATTATACTGAAGATGTTGGAAGGGGAAATGATATTTGGATGCAGTTCCTCAGTTTTAAAACTGAGAGTATAACTAAGAACATTACAAGAACTGGCCAGATAAATAGTCAACTAAGAAAGTGCTAAATACCTAACAATAAAATTTGTGTATCTACTGTAGGTTAAAGGGATAAAGAGGAAAAACAACATCACTTACTGTATTTCCCTAGTGAATGACTGATTCCAATAGAACTGCATGTCTTTAAAAGTGTATATACATTTTTAAAAATTCAAATAACAAAGAAAACGTTTGTATATGTGTGGTATACAATATGATGGCTCCATTGACACATACACTGAGAGATAATTCCTATAGCCAAATTAATGTAGTCATGAGGCCATAGTATGCTTGTGTGTGTGTGTATAGGATAGGGACAGTATAAGCAAATTTAAAAACATGACATTTTAATATATTTTAAGTGAATATATCATATTATTCATCATACGATTCACTAGATGTGATTTTCCTTCACTTATTCATATTTTTAATAAATTGTGATACTCTTTCTCTAGTTTTTCTCATTCTACACCAAGGGAAAATGAAATCAGTGACTTAAAGAGACATCAGTTCCCCTACATGTATGCAGTACATTACTATGACTAGTACGTAGTCATAGTAATTAAATATAGAATCCAAGTGCTCAAAAATGCCAGGTGGGAAGAAAAGACTTCAGGAAAATGGTTGGTATTCAGTCACCAGAAAAAATCTTGCCATTTGAAAAATCTAAATGGAGTTTATTTTCTAATAAATATATAAACACTTTCCTTCCTGTTTCTTTAGCCATCCTCCTCTTCCTTTGGTAGCTTGCATGTGGGATCTCAACCTCTCACTCTACCTCCATTCCTAGAGACTTCACCTCTTGTTATGTATACCAAGTCCCCTTAGTTCTTTCCTGAAGACCTCCTCAGCCTTCCCTTCTAGTTCATATTCATTCCTTTGTGTCAGCCTCCGTGGTCTACAAGTGGCCATATTTGTCTGGGACAGAACAGTATATACACAAAAGAAAAACAAGACAAAATATGTACACCAAGAAACAACTCAAACATCACAACTTCAGATTTCTAAATACAAGTACAAAAGCAAAACATGAAATCTAAGACAACATGCTTCCTTCTATGGTCAGTAACCCAGCTGCAATAGTCCCTGAGAAGCAATGTTCAGCTGAAGCCCAAGATGGGGACTTTAATCAGAAATTCTGAATGTGTTCATGGAACTTAAAGAGGCTATGAATAAATGCCTTATTGAAGACCAGGATAACACAAAAAAATGGTTGAATTAAATAATGAAATATTTTAGGACATGAAAGTTGAAACTGAATAGCTAAAG
Organism: Arvicanthis niloticus; assembly: GCF_011762505.2. NCBI lineage: Eukaryota > Metazoa > Chordata > Mammalia > Rodentia > Muridae > Arvicanthis > Arvicanthis niloticus. The sequence continues at coordinate 70,001,142 of NC_047659.1, read as the reverse complement.
AAAAAAATCTGAAGTAAAACATGACAGGAGAAACTTATAAGGTAAAGCAAAAACCTCTAATGTGAGGCTCACCAATAAACTACAAGGGAAAATGGATAGCTCAGTCAAAGTAAATGTTAAATAAAACTGTATCCAGTCGTAAAATATCCAGTAAATCAGGCTGAAGAGATGGCTCAGCAGACAAGACAAGACAAAACAAAAGTTACTGCTTTTCCAGATGTCCTGAGTTCAATTTTCAGCAACTTCGTGATGGCTCACAACTAACTATAATGGAATGCCCTTTTCTGGTGTGTCTGAAGAGAGCTACAGTGTGTTCATATACATACATAAATAAATAAGTCTCTTAAAATATATTCTAGAAATGTAAAACAATATGAAAAGGTGAATAAAAGTGATATAGAAAAAAAAAACCTCAGGTCAAAGCACAGAAAATATTTTTAATAGACTCAATGAAGAAAATTTCTCTAAGTTAAAGAAGGAAGTGCTTATCATAGACTAAGAAACATTCTCTTCTACCCACTCTCCATTTGTTAGCTTTTACGGAGCACCAAATATTTGTGCTCCGTAAAATATTTGTGGAAAAAAATATTCTACAGTACATAATCAAAATGCTGAATGAACAAGAGAAAGAAATTATATTATAAGCTACAAGGGTAAAAGACAAAATAGCATTAATGAAGGCCTACTAGGATACCACCTGACTGCTGATTAGAAATTTTGAAATTGAAAAAGGCCTGGACAGATATTCTCCAAACTATGAGAGAGAAAAAAGTGTCAGCTCAGACTAATTATCTAGCAAAATATCAATCACAATCTATAAAGAAACATACTCCAAAACAAAGAAATTTCCATCAATTTCTATTTAACAATTTTACCCTCTAGAAGGCACGAAATAAAAAAAAAAACTCCATCCTGAATAGGTAAACTATACTCAAAAGGCATAGTGAACAAATGATCCCGGAATATGAATCAGTGAAGAGAGGAAACCCCACATAATAATAATAATAATAATAATAATAATAATAATAATAATAATAATAATAATATAATAACAGGAATAAATAAACAGTATACAGGATTCTTTTTTTTTTTGGTATCTAACAAATCTTAATATCAAAGACAAAAAATCACCTCAGGGTAAAAAAATGGTAAAAAAAATTATTTCAAGAAAAAAGGAAGTAAGAAGTAAGCAGCAGTATCTATTTAATGTCTGACAAAATAGACTTTAAACCAAAACTAATCAAAAATTATATCGAAGACACTACATGCTCACAAAAGAAAAATTCAGTCTTAACATCTATTCACCAAATATAAGCATACCCAAATTTATAAAAGAAACACATTACAGCTAAAGTCACATATTCACCTACATATACAGGGAGTAAATGACATTAATACTCTAATTTCAACAAATCACAAATCATCCAGACAAAACTTAAACAAAAACATATTGGAGAAGAATGATATCATAAATCAAATAGATATAACTGACATCTTCAGAACACTCTAGTCAAACAGTAAGGAATATACTTTCTTTTCAAAAAATCTCATGAGATTTTCTCCAAAAATGATTACTCACTATGACACAAAGAAGTTTCATTAGATTTAAGAAAATCAAAATAACACACTGTATGATGTCTGACCACTGTGATTTAAAGCTGGATATCAACAACAATTGAAAAAATATAAAGCCTGAAAATTGATGGAAACTGAACAACTCCCCAGTGAATTAAAAATTGTTAAGACAGAAGTAAGTATGAAATTAAAAACTTTTTTATAATAGAATGAAAATGAAACACAAAATCCAAAATCTATGAGCCACAATGAAGGCAGTTCTAGGAGGCAAGATCATAGCACAAAGTGAAGAAAGAAAGAAAGAAAGAAAGAAAGAAAGAAAGAAAGAAAGAAAGAAAGAAAGAGAGAGAAGGAAAGACTGAAGAGATTTTATATGAGTAAATTAGTGACACAGCTAAACGCTCCTCAACAAGAAGAAATAATAGTTCAATAGAATAAGATGGCATTAAATAATCAAACAGAACTGAAAACAATGAAATTAAAAATTATAAACATTGCAATGAATAGTTGGTTCTTTGATAAAAAACAAATACCTTGATAAACCCTTAGTCATACTAAAATAAAAGACAGATAAAGTAGATTCAAATTAATAAAATTAGACACAGAAACGGGAGGCATGATATCACACTCCAAGGAAATCTAAAGAATATAGGAACATACTTTAAAAATCTGTAGTCCACTAATCTGAACAACCTAAAAGCAATCTATGGATCTATCTATCTATCTATCTATCTATCTATCTATCTATCTATCATGATAAGTGTTTTCTAATAAAGTAAAATAAAAATCAGATAAGCAATTTAAACAAAACTATAGGTCCTGTTGAAACAGAAGCAGTAATTAAAAGCCTAAACATACCCTGATGTCTGAATCACATAGAGACAGACCGAAAAAAGAAAATTACAGACCAACTTCTCTTATTAACATAGATGCAATAATTCTCAAAAAAAAAATCTGCAAACCAATTCAAGAATAAGAACAACAACAAATATTGCTCACCATAACTGAGTTGCCTTTATCCAAGAAGAGGAAAGTTTCAATACATGCAAACCAATAAGCATAATCCATCCCAGAAACAAACTCAAACACAACACAAAAAAAAACCACACAACACAAGTAAGTAAGCAAGCAAACAAACCCCTCCAAATCCCACATGATCCCTTCATTAGATGCAAAAAAATACTTTTGACAAACTCAACATTCATTCAAGATAAAAAGTTCTGGAAAAACTAGGGGCACAGGGGAAATACATAATAATGGAAATTCACAGCAAATATGAATCTAATGAAGAAATATTTAAGCATGTCCATTACCATTTAGAACAAGACAAGGAAGAGCATTTTTTTCATACATATTCAATATAGAGCTTGAAGTCTGAGAGCAAGGAGGATATTGCTGAAGGAGATCAAGAGGATACAAATAGAAAAGGAAGCAGACAAATTACTTGTTTTCAATTCTGTACAAAAATAATCTTTAAAAACCCCACCAGGAGCTTAAACATTTAATAAACACTTTCACCAAATAGCAGGATACAAAACTGACACACACAAATAAGTAGCCTTCTATAAATAAATGAGAAGCAGATTAAGAAAGAAATCAAGGAAATAGCCTAATTTTACTTGGGATAACTCTAATCAAGTTAGTAAAATACTTGTTTAAGGAAAACCTTAAGACACTAAACACAAATGTTAAAAAAGGCACCGGAAGATGGAAAGATCTCACATGCTTATGCATCAAGATTATTCTGTAAATGACCATCCTACCAAAAGGCATATCCACCAATGCAATATTCATCAACATTTCATCATAAATTTTACAGAAATTGAAAACTCAATCTTCACTGGAAACACAAAGAACCAGTGGTACATAAAATTGTTATTAATTCTAAAAGAAGTCCTGAAAGTATCACCATCTAAAACCTAACATTTTGCAGTAAAGAACTATAGTAATAAAAATAGTACAATATGTTCATGAAACAAATACAGTAATCATGAACAGTGGATTGAACTGAGGACTCAGACAAAAGTCCACAAAACTACAGAAACCTGACTTTGACAAAGAAGTAAAATTCCCTGGAAGAAATACAGCAACTTAAAAGTTGGTTGGTGCTGGTGAACAGTAAATTAGATGATTACAAATAGAATATTGAAAATATACTCATATCTATAATTCATCACAAAACACAACTCCAACATAAAACCAGATACCATGAATCTGATAGAAGAGAAAGTAGGGAATAAGCTTAAACACTGGCACAAAACGTCTTTCAGAACAGGACACCAATAGCACAAGCACAGACCAATAATTAATAAATGGAACCTCAGGAGGCCTGAACACTTCTGTAGGACAAAGAATTGCATAATTCTGGCAATTTCACAGTCTGCAGAATACTTTGTTATATTGGACTTTTGTTTGGTTGGTTTGGTTTTCATTTTTGTGATTTTATAGGTGTTTTCTGTTTCCTGGTTTTGGGTTTGTCAGTGTTTGTGCCCTTCCCCCAGGCCTGAGAAGGCCTGCAAGTCTTTTATCACAATAGACCAAGCAACAGTAGGACCTGAGATGCATTGCATTACCAGCATTAGCCTTGGAGCCTGCTACCTGAGCTAAGAAGAATAGAATGCCTGCTGAGCTAGCCTTGACACCTTCTAGACTGCTATCTCCTTGCCCAGCCCCTGGACTTAACTGCTAAGAGACTCTGAAGGGTGGAGCTTCCCATTTATATGTGAAAGCAAATTATTAAACTTCCAGGCCTTGATCAGAATACTTTGTCTTGGCCCCACGTTTCTCTCATCCTCCATTCACGTTAATTCCCAGGTTTCGTCTCAGGAGAACCTGGTAACCGTAGTTGCAGGCAACTACAAGTGTTGTTTGTTTTTTGAATGAAAGAGAGACAAAAAAGGAAAGAAAAGAAAAAAGACATATAGTTGGGTGGGGAGGATCTAGGAGGAGTTTGTGGAGGGAAAAAATGTGTTCAAAATATGCCGCATGACAATTTTTTCAATAAAAAATCAAGAATGTTTAGAGACAGACTGTTATTTACTCAAGGAAAGAAGAAAGTTATTCATTTCCATGCAAAGTGACCTCAGAATTCAAAATCAAAAGAGTCTTTCACTTTACCTTACACAAAAACCACTGCTTTCTAATTAAGAAGAATAAAAATAGTTCTCTCACAACTCCTTCCATTATTCATAAATATCTCTATATCCAGGAAGGTCAGGTGATGTCCAAGGTGACTGAAGAAACAACTAGGTCAGGATGCTCTGAGAACCTGTGCTCCCTCTTACCTGTAACACACAGCCTGGTTTTTTGTTATTTTTCTTTTTTTACCTGATTGGGCTGGTACATGTGTTTTCATCCAATATAAAGTTGTGAAGCCTTGATTTTCACTTCTACTTCAGGCAAAGCCTTTGATTGTACTCAAGGAACAGCTAAGAAACCATGAAGCTGGAAAATTCTCCTTTTTAACTTACATGTTGTTGCTCAGATGAATAAGATGATATCATATACATCGTTTATTAATTGAGACATCACTACTAAATGTTCTTTGCTAGGCCCTAATATTATTCAGCACTGAGATACAGCAATAAACACAAAACACTTTTCATACACTCTACAAATTTTGGATCAAGTAAGCTATAATATTTGTTTACATATACCTACAAAAGGAAACAGTAATGGGGAGTGACAATCAAGTAAATAGAAGTGGCAGACATTATTAAGAGTTCTACATAGAATAATTTCAACATTCAAATCATTAATAGAATATATGTATAGATATTATGTATGGTAGATTATTTAGATGTTTGATCAAAGTGAGTTATACTGAGTTGTACAGTATCACTTAATCATTCATTCTCAGCACTAGATTACACTTCAGGATTTTATTATGATAAATTTGAAGGTTAGTTTCAATGATCATATGTCTTCAATATTTTTCACATTAGAAATGGACCAAAAGTAAAATTCCGCCAATTCAGTTCATTTTATCATTATTATGATTTATTAAAGCTTAGACTTATTCATAGACTAATGGTCAGAAAATGAATTGAATAATTGAATACACACAAACACACACATGTTGCTCTCAGACAAACTAAGATGACTAGGTAAATTTAGTTTTGTTCCCTATTGTATGTTTGTCAGTGTCTATATATTTCAGTGTGTGGGAATGTTTATATGATTAAGAACATTTTGTTTGGATTATCTAACTTATATTTATGAAAAGAATATCTAGAAAAAATAAAGACGATTGCTTCTTCAAATTCTTCTCTCTAAATCTAGAAAAGTCTGAATTCCATCTGGAGTTCTGAGTATAGACACATGAAAAAGAAAGTAAAACATTACCTAAACTCCTGCAATATTGCTGAGACTAAATAGTATGACTTACCAAATTATAAGAGAATAGGTTGTTAGGTCATTGATAGATACAAATGTTAAAGATATGTATTCCATATATGTTATATATTCCATGATTCTCAAATGCACCCTATAAGCAGTTTACCAGATATTATGATCAATTATGCATACCACCCACACTAACTTGCTTAAGATAGGATGGTATTACTGTAGTTAAAAGGCAGAATAAAAAATTCCCACATAATATCTGCCAGGGTCAATCCTTTAAATTCTTTCCTTCCCCCCCCCCCAAAAAAAATTTTGTGTTGAGTGAATCATGTTAGGCAGAAAGATTCTTTCCCACAAGTGTCTACTCTTTACTTTTATTTATGTCCAAGACCTTTTTCCTGTGTATATAATGAATTATGGGTCATAATCCTGTAACAAACATAATCTTTGAAACAAAAGTTTTATGTACTCATTCATAAGGGCCTTTATTGTACCAATACTTTCTATTTAAAATTCTGAAATAAAATCAAATACCTCATTTTTTATGTCTCCATGGTGCTGGTACAATGCTAAGTACACAGCACATGTCTAGATAATCCATGCTGACTTGAATCAATAGTCACCTCCTGTTATCTTAGCTCTCCACAGGCATACTCTCTGTAGTATTTACAATAATAGTTCTTTGATTTAAATTTTATAAACTTAGAATTTTGTAATATTTGCATGCCTGTGCTGATAACCATTTACTCTTTAGATATATACAGATGTAGATAAGTGAAGGTATGTGGAAGGAACTATGGAGAGAGAAATTGGTTGATAGTTCTTAATCACAGTCTTGATTAAATCTTTATTCTTAAAGAAATTAAGCTGTCTGAAGAAACTTACCACTGTGCTCATATTACTTTTGTTACATGCAGCATGAACAATGATCATTTATGTTGAACTCTGAGCTGACTGGACAAATGTGTCTCTTGGGCTGTGACTTTCCATGTGCTCCTTATCTGTTCAGTTACTGGGATGCAGCTGCTGCTGCTGCACTATGGGAATAAGACCTACATCAGGTCATTAGTGATGTGTGAACACCTAGGCAGAAGAGTGGCAGATATAACTACAAATTTTCTTTCTGTTAAGGTCAAAATGTTTATAGTTCATGTGTGTAAACTGGCATTGGTGATACTAAGCCAGTGGTTCTCAATCTTCTTAATGCAACTCTTTAACAATATTTTCATTTTGTCATGACCCCCAGCCATACAATTATTTTCTGCACCTACTTTATAACTGTAATTTTACCACTATTACTTTGCAAAACAACTGTGTGACTTGAAAATTGTAAATGTAAGTTTTCATTCTCATTACTAATTTAATGATCTAATGAAATATATTTTAGAAGGTATTTGAAGTGCTTTGGAACTCCAGAGTAAAAGAAAATGTGTCTACATTTAGGAAACAAAAATTTTGTCATGCCTCTTGGTCTTAATACTGTGGACTTCAAGCTGGGATAATTTTTTATTTGTTAGTAAAGAAACATAATAAAATACTTTGCTAAACTGTTAAAACTAATAAAAGGATAATTTTAAGAACTTCAAAAACAGTTCATTCAATGTTCCTGATATTTAAAGAGACAACCTTTTTTTATTGGATATTTTATTTACATTTTCTTTTTCCCATTTCTCCCTCACCCAGAAGCCCCCATCTCATTCCCCCTACTCCTCCTTCTATGAGGATGTGCCCTCACCCACCCGCCCACTCCCACCTCCCCATCCTCGAATTTCCCCACACTGGGGCATCCAGCCTTCACAGGACCAAGGATCTCCTCTCCTACCTAGGCCTGACAAGGCCATCGTCCCCTACATATACAGCCATGGGTCCCTCCATATGTTCTCACAGGCTGATGGTTTAGACCCTGGAAGCTCTGGTTGGTTGGTACTGTTGAAGAGACAACCTTTTATCTACACATTTCACTGAGAAAACTGGAGTATATAGCAGTCCCACAGTGGATGAGTGATAACCAGAATAATTTACACCCCAGTAGTTATGTGTGGCCCCTGCAATATGTGTTCCTTGTCATAGAATTCATTTGGTAGGTACAGCATCAACTTGATTATATACTTTTTTAATGAGATTGAAATGGCTTCCTATTTAAGCTTTAAAACATGCTTATTGATTTTTTTTTTGACAATTAGAGCATTTATTCTGCTGAGGTCAGTCTCGTGCTGGTAAGATGAATGCCACTCAGTAAGAACTTTGTAAATGATGGTGTGAATCATGTCTAAGACTCTTTTGACAAATGTAGTTCAATGTCCATCCAATAGATTGCATGACTAACATATTAATTAGGTGCTTGATTTAACTTCACATTGATCACCAAGAAATAGAAAACTAGTCATTTTCACCCTACTTTTTGTTGTGTAAACATCAGCAACTGTTTTTGTTTGTTTTTGTTTTTTTGTTTTGTAATAGTAAACAACAGATTGAAAGAACAAAAGTGAAAGAAAATATCCCCCTTCTCAAACATGCTACTTCATCATTTTTATATCATGTGTCTGGAAGCTAAGCAATGAAAACAATAAGCTGCTGCTAATATTCCAGGAGGCACTTGACCTTGGGAAAACATAGTATTGATAGGTTCTAAAAGGGATTAGTGAATGCTCCTTTTTCTGGCTCTGTCTTCAATTATCCTGATGAGCAATTAAAATGCTAATTAAAAAATCCAAAACCTAGCAGTCAGAAGGTTATGAAATAATGCACTCATATGTCTTATTATACTGACAGCTAATAAGGTCAGCAAGCAAAGAGTGTTTAGAAAGAAGAATTAAATCATCACAATAATGTATTGTTAAGATTTTATAATATATGGTGTCAGTGACCATAATTCTTCATGAATAAATATAAATTTCTGTTTCTTATTTTAAATTCATTTTAAGATACCTATTTTTAAAAATATTAGACAAATTGTAGGAAAAGTCTAAGCAATATTCACTATTGGGTAAAATTTCAGTCTTCCAAGCCAAGTGTGTTTAATGGAAATATTGATAACTTAATTAGCATACTGTCATGGAATATATAGTTTTCACATTTGTTACTCTAATACACTTCCATTGAGTTCTACATCATCTGCCCAATTATACTGGTGAATGTGTTGTAATGGTATCAAGTTAACTTTGGTTAGCGTTACCCTATTATTCAATACCTCGTGGCATTATATTCTTTGTTCACAGTGCATAGACATTAATGCATTCACTGTAAAACTAAAATAGCAGTCTGGAAATATTTAAATTAAAGATAAGTACCAATGTCTGAAAGATAAAATTTGTGAAAAAAGGGATGTTTCTGTTCAATGGTGGTAAGCTTGCATCACAATCTAGAAAAAAACATGTGCTATCTATCAGTGTGTGAAATTCACATTTTAAAAAAATCAATCATAAATAGTTCATTTTAGAATCAACAAGATTGGTAATGGAGTAATTTTGATCATATTTTTAGTAGCTTATATTCTGTCATTCAAATATAAATATTTAAATATTTTTCCAAGTAACATGGTAATTAACTCCAGCAAGTATCAACTGATTGTTTTTCTTCTACACATATTGACAAGGAAGCAGTGTTAAGTTCTGAAAAGTTTTCGTTCAGAGAAAACTTCTGGAAAGAACTTTATGTCTAGTCTTGTCTTAACAGTGAAGAAAGGGCTCTCAAATTCTGTTTGTTCTGTCCCTACGACCAAAGTTTGTGCTTGCCCTCCAGCAACACCCCGACTTCCTCTTCACTTGTCTGTTTTACTTGTGATCTCTTTCTTTTTAATTTTATCCTCCACAGTATTAGACTTTCCCTTTCTAAGACAAAAATTTAGCTTTTGAGTCAAATGCACAAAACATCTTGAAAAGGACATAATGAAAACCTACTCCAGTGGATGCTTCCATATATCCACATAGACATCCAAAAAATTAAATTTGAATAACACTATAACAGCATGACAAGTCCCTACTTGACATCAGAGGCTAAGTTCTAAAAAGCTCAGTGCCAAGAAAAAGTTAATTCCTTTGGAATTCCTGACCAGTGATGTCCCAAAGGCTCCCTAATATAACAGGCTATTGCCAAAGCTCTTCTTTACACATCAAACAAATTTTGTTGGTAGGACCCTGAAACAGGACATACTTGAGTCATACAACACAGCAATATCAAGTTGGTATGGATCGGGAAGATTCCATGCTACTGAAAAATAAATGCAAGCTACCAGAATGTATACCAAGCTATTAACCCTTTGAGCTTCAATAATGACTGGCCTGATAAGATATGTCCAGTGGTACAATAGTGCCATGAACATGATAGGAGTAACCAATAAGTATCTAATTGGACACAAAATTCATAACTGACATGATTATTGGGCTAATAGTGTAAGGCTAGACATGTCTTAAGACTGAAAGAGAACCCATTGCTAATAAGTTACTAAATGAACACAGAGTTAGCTTGCTCCCTTTTGACTTATCACACCATAGATAATGTATCTCTGAACTCTCATCTAAGACTCTTTTATTTGCAATACATGGTGACTAACTTTATGACCTACAAATAGACAAAGTTCAGAGCATAAAAGGCTCTAGAATTTTTATCCCTAAAGAGTACACATGTACTGTACACCTTCTCATAGAATATTGTACAGGAAGGGGTAGAAAGAGCATAAAATCAAGAAGTGATAGATAACTACCAAAACAAAAAAAAAAAGTAATCTTTCACATCAAGGCAGCTACACATGTGAAATAACAGTAGTTGAGCCCAACATGTAAAAAACTCCGTTCAAGCATAAGCCAGCCAAAACAAAACATGGAGAGAGAAGTTGGGCACACAACTGCATCTCCAGCCATGGATCTAAAAAGAATTAATTGTTGCTGGAAGGAAAATATACCATATGTCTGTAAATGTCTCTTTTATTTCCTCAAGTGAAGGGATTAGATAAGAGCCATACCCAAGTTTTACAAATACATGCTCTTTGGCTGAGTCTATAGCATTTCTACATAATTATCCCTAGACCTATGCCTGGAAGCTAGACTCCCTACAATCCAATACTCTGTTAGCCTGTACCTTGAAGGTTTCAGTTTCCAGCCTCTGTCTGCTGTCCTAGTCCTAGAGTGTTTCAGCCTCAGAGCTTGGATCTTGAAGGTTTCAGTTTCCAGCCTCTGTCTGCTAACCTAGGTCTAGAATGTTTCAGCCTCAGAGACTTACTGCTAAATAAACTTACACCTTTTAGCTCTGTCTGAACTCTGGCTAGCTAATTGAAGTTGACTGTTCTGGTTCAAACTCATTTCCAAGCTGACTGATTCAGGTGACTTCTGTCAGCTTCTGACTGAATTGCTGTACTTGGCAAAACTGCCTCTGAAATCTAGAACTAAACCAAAACTGCATGAAATCAACTCAACTTCATTCGACTGAACTGCACTGAACTCAACTCTCTCTCTCTCTCTCTCTCTCTCTCTCTCTCTCTCTCTCTCTCTCTCTCTCTCTCTCTCTCTCTCTCTCCCTCCTTCCCTCCCTCCCTCTCTCTCTCTGCAGTACTCTTAAGTAACTTCTTTTTCTTGTCTGTTCTCCTGAGAGTTGAGAGTATCCTATCGCTGACTCATTTTGTCAAATGCTAAGAGCGTGTCTGTATACTAGTTGAACCATATAGACCTAGAAGGTCTTTGGGTGTGATGCCTTATAAGCCCAGCCACGTTGCTGGGTTAAAATTCTTCAATACATATCCAATAATATTTAGGCAATATAAATTAGCCATTGAGAACTGAAAAAAAAAAAAGAAAGAAAATGTTTGACGGGGAGAGTAGTAGGGTAACTACTACTAACTAGAAAGAGTTGTCAATGGGGCCAGGGTACATATGATCAAAGCACATTGAATAGAAGTGTCAAAAAATGCAAAAGGATACACACAGAGAAGACAGAGAGAGAGAGAGAGAGAGAGAGAGAGAGAGAGAGAGAGAGAGAGAGAGAGACCCATAGACAGAACCAGACAGAGATGGAGAGTAATTACCATACAAGACCAATTTCAAATATCACTATGTCATCCAGTCAATTTAAAATACATCTTGATGGACCAGCTCCTTCAACATCCAATATAAGATTTGATAATTAGAGAAGGCTTTTTTTTTTTTAATTTACACAGAGGTGTAATATTCCCTCTACTTGGATTTTTCTCTTTTTTCCATATGTAGGTACATATTTGAATGGTACCTATATACTATTTTTGTATAAATTAATGGATTTTATAGCATGAAGAAGATTCTCTATTTATGCAAATATAAATAAATATAAATTAAATTATATGATTCAGCACTATATAACTATATACAACTATACATACATGTGCATTTGTACATATATATGCATATATGCTTATAAAACATAGCTAATTAATATTTTCCTGATAAATTTTTATGATCTCATTTCTCTTTTTTAAAAACATATGTTCCTAATTGAAATAGAATTATATCACTTTCCTCTTCATGTTCCCCCTTCCAATTCTTCCCATGTTCTCCTCACTGTCAAATCCATAGTCTCCCCATTTTTTGGTTATCATTATTACATTCTTGGGGTGTGTGGGTGTATATGTTTACAACGAGGAAATAACTTTTTTTTTTTTTTTTTTTGGTTTTTCGAGACAGAGTTTCTCTGTATAGCCTTGGCTGTCCTGGAACTCACTCTGTAGACCAGGCTGGCCTCGAACTCAGAAATCCACCTGTCTCTGCCTCCTAAGTGCTGGGATTAAAGGCGTGTGCCACCACTGCCCAGCAACTTTCTTTTTTTATTGGATATTTTATTTACATTTCAGATGTGATCCCCTTTCCCCCTATCCCTCCCACCCAAGAACCACCTATCCCATCCCCCCTCCTCCTGCGTCTATGAGGATGTGCCCCCACCTACCCGCCCACACCCACCTTCCCACCCACAAATTCCAGAAATAATTTTCTAAAATAAATAAGAGTGCTCATTTATTAGATCTATAGTTTAGTAGATTTAAATGAGATGTTACCAAGGCAATCACTCATAACACAGTTTAGTAGACAAACCAACAAAGTCGATGGTTTTATACACAGCAGCAATTTTTACAAACCACAGAGTTAGTTGGGTCCTCCCTCATCCCAGCTGAACATAAGCTCACAGTCTCCACAGCCATAGTAAGCAAGTTTCATACTCCTGTAGTTTCTCTGACTTTAGGGCTTTAATTTATGTGGTTTATAGTTTTAGCTCCCTTTCTATGATTCTATGATGACAGTGTTTCTAATTAAAAAACAAAACAGACAATAATTTTGAATGAAACTGTATTTGTTAATGATGCAAACCAGATGACCTTACAACAACAGAGAACATTGTCTCATTTACCCCATGTAATTAGATTTGCATTGGGAAGACTGTCCTCTAGCATCCGTTAGTGAACCATGGTAACACATATTTAGATATCTACTGTTTCTAGAACACTCTCAATACCTAGGAATCAGAAGACAAGTCAGAGCCGGTCTCTGAGTTTGAGGTGATTATAAAATGAATTCGAAGACCACTGAAAGTAACCCATTGTAATTTAGAATAGCATGGTACCTTATAGGCACTCGGTATCTGTTTGCAAAAGAAAATTGTGAATGAATAAACAACATATGTATGTATGGGGTGATCAAATATTCCTAGATAAGCTGAGGAAGAGTGATGCAATGTGTACTTAAAAAGGCTAAATACAAAAGGACTGTGAGGAAAGGTGGAAGTTTGTAGGTTAATTCAAGTTGAAACTACAAGGGAACAAAAGTTCAGAATAAGCAGCACTATCAAAATTCACAACCTGTTATGAAGATTTTTGTAGTTCCATATCCATACCTTTTTTAAAGTTGCAATATAAAGACTATAATATATGCATAATTAATTTTTTAAATTAAGGTTGGGTAACAATTCAAAATACAGAACGCATCAGCAAAAATGGTAGAGTTGTGAAGGAAACAATGGAGTACACTTTCTACATATTTACAATTCATTATTTTTACATGGTGAGCTGTGCTTGGTGTGCTATGCCCTAAGAGACCTGAGTTAAAATATTGAACCTAAAGGAGAAAATAGGAGAGCCGTTCAATCCAAACAGCCTCAAAAGAAAGCCACAAGCCTTCTGAAATGTTATGTTTGATCATGCTGAAGCCTGTATCATAACAATCAATGCTACCCTGTGGGACCAACTCTCTTTCAGCATATCAAAGGCATAGGCAGAATTACATGGAGGGGAGGATTCCCTGACATTGGACACATGGTATAAACCTCCTGAGCAAAAGTCATAGAACATGTTAAAGTGACAATCATAACTTCTTTCTTGCTATCAAACACTACTGCAAACACGGAGATGAAATGGAGTAGCTAAATTGTCTGTCCCTTGAGGAAGACTTTCAAATAACAGTCTTTGTTTACTAGTACTACATGTGATTACAAGATAAATTCCTTCCATAAATTATGCATGAAAATATCTATAAAAAGGCAGATATCAGAGTATAAGAGAATGAAGTATATTTGTCCACATGTATATGTCTTTAGGGTGCTGTTTATCATACACACACACACATATACACACACACAAAGTTATATATTTTTATACACTCTAAAACTCTTATTAAGTAAGAAACCACTTACTAGGTTCAAACCAGCATAAAGTGCTTTTTCATTATTAAAATTTTTTCTTGCTTTAAAAACCTCTTTCCTTTATGGTTGCCTTCCTCTTTTTCTTACATCACTTAAATTGGGCCTGCTAAAGAAAACATAAGAAGCATTGATATAAATTACTGTACCAGAACTTTGCCTAAGGTATTGCTTATACCAAGCATCTTTTTTAGATAAATCATTTCATTATTCTCCCTGAGTTTCTTTAAGGCAGAAAGCCTCTATACCTGGACTGATTATTAAAAATGATTAGTAGCTGTTTGCACAGGGTTAAAAAGATGGTGAAGTGATGGCCCACAGTTACTACAAAAGCCATCACCTAGGGAGTTTGATAAAAACAGCCAACATGCTTCCCTTTGGTCTGCAGCCTCACAAACTGAGACTGTGTCACTTCATTTCTGTACTGCAAGTGGCCCAGTGGATAAATAGTTTCAGAAATTCACTTAACATAGTGTATGTCTAACATGACAAGTTGTGCCCTCTGAATGCAGTGCTTTATATACCACACAGCTTGCCCAAATTGAGAGTATTATAGAGCCATCTTGATGTACATGAGTCATATTGGAGATATAGCTCAGAAACAGAACTTAAGCCTAGCACACACGTAGACCTGGGTTGACCCCTCATCAGTACTTCGACAACACATTAAGAGTAAATAAACAATACATCAGTGGGAATCTTTGTGAACTCAAGAATGGTCTACTGAGTGGTCACTAGGTACAGTGAGCATGGGAGGAAAAGTTAATTTCATGCCAAGTTAGGATTCAAATATCAATTGGCTTGTAGTATAAACTTCAATTGGAAAGCAAGCACCCCAGGAAGCCAGGATCTAGTAACAGCAGTACAAGTTTTGCTCTTCTGTAGTCAGAGCATACTGAAGTATACTGCATACCATCTCTAGGCACAGGTAACAGTCAATTTTACTCTCATTACAGTAGTGTTGCTTATACTAAATTATAGTTACTATAGCAACCAGTATAAAGCTTATCAAAGTTATCTTTCAGTGATAACTCCTAACACGTTACTAAAGTACTCAAAGCCAGAAAACTTGAATATTCCTGTCCATTGTGGTGTTGTTAATTGTAGGTATTTTTGCCTAAGTGTTCAACATCGTTTTTGTTAAGAAACCGTGGCATATCTAAAAAGATAGAGTATTATTAGTGAGACATAAAGAACACTCTTATATCATGGTCACGAGAAAAGGTGGCAGTAAAGATTTTCATATTAAATAACATAAGCCGAACTCAGAGGGGCGAGTTTGCACATTCTTTCTTCTATGTAGAAATATAGATGTTTTAAAGATGATTCAAAAGTAGAACTGTAACTTTTGGGGGGTAGGCTAGTCATTCAGAGGAGTAACAATGACAAACAGGGTGAAATATAGGGCACTAAATATGATCAGTGTGCTTCATACATATATGAAAAAAGCATAATGAAACCTATTGCTTTGTGTGAATAATATATGCTAATAGAACAATGCCTTGAAAGAAACAGTTAAAGAGAAAGTCTAATTGTAAAAAAAAGACATTTCTTTTTGTACAAAATGGTTAGGTGGATTGTCAAATCCTTTATTGAGAAGGAATTCAAAGAGGCTCCACAATTTTATAAAAAGAGAGACATTTGAAACACAGTGATAACTTTAGGGGGATCTGCAGTTGTTTGTACCTCTCATAATCTAGAAGTTCACATCATATGGAAGCTCAAGCTTTCTACTGCAGATTCCAGACTTTTTCAGGGAATAGCACAAATCAACTTTGTGCTTAGTCAAGGTCCTTAACAGCTGAACTGTCAGGTTGAAGAGCCACCCATCAGTACCCTGTAAAGCAAGAAAATCAGCGGTGCTGTCCTCTCAGTACTACCCAATTCACTCTCATCTGGCTGTAAAAATTTTGCTTTAACTAGAAAGTTCCTCATAAGATCTAGGAAAGAAGGACTTAATTGAAATTAAGTATGAGTACTTTTCTGGATAATTGTTTTAATGGATTATAATAAAAGTTGTCACTAGATTTGCCACATTGGCTACTTATCATAGAATCCATGAGACAATGTCTGATATTCTCCCAAAACAGTTCACTAAGGTCTAAACAGCTCAATTCCTCTTCACAGAACATACATAAATGTATATAAAAAAAACTAATGCTTTTTATTCTGTAGATATTATAGATGTCATTAACCATGTAATATTTGGGTAACAGTAAACATAGAAATACACTGGAATATTATTTAACAGTTTGAATTCAATATAAATTGGTTATGCTTAATGCAGTTTTGCCCATTTTAGTTGAGAATTTATCAAGTTCATTATATTTTGCTCATCAAAATAAACTATTAACATATTTACTCATTCAGTCACAATTCACAGGTAAAATATTATTTTCTAGGAATACTGTCATTTTATGAAGCCCATTGCCTACAATTTCCACTAGAAATTTTTTCAATTTTCACTAGAAATATTTATTCAATAATGTGAAGTCTTCCTAACACGCTGCTCAGCACAGAAGGATTTATTTTTCATATATTTGCTGTCCTCTGCCCCCAATCAATGCTTCAGTCTTTAAGAGTATCTCGTCAACTCTGGGCTAGAGAGTGTTGCGGCATAAGACCTACCTGCTTGTCATACTTACTTAGGTTCATCATAGAAAAAATTGAAGGGAAAAAAAAAGAATCGTGGGGTCATTTCAGAGGTCACTTACAGTGAAATTGGTTCTGAAAAACTCAAACGCAGAGAGAAGAAAAGAAGGCACTGCTTGAAGATGAGATGACCAGCTATATTAACCGGACTCTCGGGGAAATCTGAGCACAGAGCAGAGACACACATAATATGACAAAGATCAGTAAAGAAGAGATATTATTGAGGAAGGGGTCAGAACACAGAGGAGCACAGGCTTATTATGGACAGAAAAAGGACAGTGGGAGAGTTGAGGATCTAACCCCTTATCTCTCAGCATTTACCTCTGCCATTAAGCTTCCAGACATGCAAGTTGGTGACAGCTTTGTCTCAGCCCATTGGTGGCCTCCTCCTATTAACACTAAGAATTTCACCTAGTCAAAGTCCTCCGAGTCTCAGAATATCCAGGCCACTGTTTAGACTTCATTTGTATTCCCAAACAAACCTGGAGGAACTTCATTGAAAGGCAATACCTGGATCTTTCAGCCAGGCTGAGAAGCCTGTGACACTCTTAGGTCATCTATGTCATATCACACATATCAAAATCAGCAACAGCATACAGTAAAGATAATCTACGATAATATTGGAGGTAAAAGATTGAAAGAATTTGTTAGAACCACTCTTGAGGTGTTGTCGAAAGACATTACTTGTGAGCCTGCTAACTAACATCATGGCAGCTTCCTTGAACACGAGAAAAAGTGGCCTGTTGATAATTTTTAAATCCACGGATTATGAAAAAGAAGAAAACTAGCTTAATAAAAAGAGTGATGCTACAAATAACTAAAAATATAAAATTAATAAAATTAGTGTTATTGGGTTGCTAGATTTTACTTCTTTGTCCATGGTCATTGTTTTATAAAGTTCTTGACTTTTAAGGGATTATCAAGATAATTTAACAATTCACAGGTTTCTGTCTGTGTGCTATTTGTTATTTTTTTCCTCTTTCAGCCAATCACACACAGGAGATGCTTTAACATTTCATCTAGGCTAAAGTTGGTCGTAAGCCAGTTTTGTTCCTACTTTTCATGTTTAAAAAAAGAACACTCTAACTGAGGTCATTGATATCACATTTTCTGAAAACTAGTATATCTGATCTCCAGTTTATGTCTTATTTAGTGGCACGGCGATCTTGTTTCCTTTTACTATCTTATGCCTGGCAATCGTGCTATACAATGCTCACTGTAGTTTGGAAATGAAATGTTCAGGATTGGAGAGATGAGCAGTGTTTAAGAGCATTTGCTACTCTTGCAGAGAACCATGCTCCGATTCCAGCACCAACATGGCAACTCACAACTATCGAAAAGCCCAGATAGAGAGATCTGATGCAAACTTCTTAGGACTTCCAATATCATTGCATCTCCACGAGGCACACACAAACACAGAACCAAAATACACACACAAAATGAAACTTAAAAAAAAAAGAAGAAGCAAGCGTGCAGTGGCGCACGGCTTTGGTGCCCGCCACCAGAAGGCAGAAGTGCTCGACTTTCTGAGTTTGAATCCCGCCCCTCTCCCCGTATGACTCTCAGTGAGTCTCATGGGGAAAAAAAAGAAAAAAAAATATATTAAAGGCAATGTCCTACACTCTGTAGCATTATTGGAAGCTGGTTTGACCCTTCAGAGATTGGGCACTGGGGAGGTCCTCATGTGAATGGAAAAGGAACAGCTAGAATTCTTTCTTTACTCTTTGTCTTTCTGGCAAAGAGGGAGTAGTTTTACCTGCCATGGGATTATACCATAAAGTACTGCAAGAGGCTTAAAAGCACTGTGTCTATTTTACCTTAATTTGTAAAGCAACATCAGCCTATTGTATTCTAACAAGTATAAATGTACCATAGAAAAATGTAATGTGGGTCACTGCATACACACTCAGATATTTTATTCTTTTTCCCCCTTAGTGGAACTGAAACTTTCTTTTTTATTGGGTATTTTATTTATTTACATTTCAAATGTTATCTCCTTATTTTCAGTGGTTTCCCCTCCAGAAACACCATATCTTACTTCTTATCCCCTATCCCATGCTTCTATGAGAGTGCTTCTCCACCAACCCAACCACTCCTGCCTCCTCTCCCTCACATTCCCCTACACTGGGAAATCGAATCTTCCCAGGACCAGGGACCTCTCCTCCAACTGATGCCCAACAAGGCCATAGTCTGCTACATATGCGGCTGGAGCCATGGGTCCTTCCATGTGTACTGTTTGGTTGGTAGTTTAGTCCCTGGGAGCTCTGGGAGGTCTGGTGTGTTGTTGTTCTTCCTATGCAGTGTAAACCTCTCCAGCTCCTTCAGTCCTTTCTCTAACTCCTCCGTTGGGGACCTCGTGCTCAGTCTAATGGTTGGCTGTGAGCATCTGCCTCTGTATTTGTCAGGGTAATCCACTATATAAACATCTCAAAGGAAAAAAAAACCACATGATCATTTCATTAGATGCTGAGAAAGCATTTGACAAAGTTCAACACCCTTTCATGGTAAAAGTCTTGGACACATCTGGAATTCAAGGCCTATACCTAAACATATTAAAGCAATATACAACAAACCAGTAGCCAACATCAAATTAAATGAAGAGAAACTTGAAGCAATCCCACTAAAATCAGGGACTAGACAAGGCTGCCGACTTTTCCCCTACCTATTCAATATAGAACTCAAAGTTCTAGTCAGAGCAATTAGACAACAAAAAGAGGTCAAAGGGATAAAAATTGGAAAGAAAGAAGTCAAAAATATCATTATTTGCAGATGATATGATAGTATACTTAAGTGACCCCCAAAATTCCATCAGAGTACTCCTACAGCTGAGAAACAACTTCAACAAAGTGACTGGATATAAAATTAACTCAAACAAATCAGTAGCCTTCCTCTACTCAAAGAATAAACAGTCTGAGAAAGAAATTAGGGAAACGACACCCTTCACAATAGTCACAAATAATATAAAATACCTTGATGTGACTTTGAATTCACAATGTCTGATATATATCTGTGCAATGTGTGAATTCATGTTTATGGTGTATGTGTGTGTGTGTGTGTGTGTGTGTGCATATTTGTGAGTGTGCAAATACATGTTTGGTGTATGTGTATATGCACATGTAAAAAAATGTGTATAGAAGCCAGGTGGTAACCATCAATGTTATTCTTCAGAAGCTTTACAAAAGATCTCATTCTTGAATAATTTATTCTTCTGTTATTTCATTCATAGAGAAAATAAATTTAGATGATATCCATCCTTCAATTTTTTAGACACTCCTTCACTATCATTACTTTCCCTATGTCCTCTCTCTCTCTCTCTCTCTCTCTCTCTCTCTCTCTCTCTCTCTCTCTCTCTCTCTCTCTCTGTCAACCTGTAAAGGACTACACTATTGAAGAAAATGAAATTTTCCTCCTGAAGCAACCATTAGCTTCTAATAGCTTCTCAGCCGAAGTGCTGATTGGCTTGATCTTATACAGGTCTTGTACTGGCAAACACAGTTTCTGTGAGTCCCTTATGTGATGGCCTTATCATTTCCCAAAGACAGTATTTTGAAGTCTCTTCCCTGACCTTTAATTCTAACCATCTTTCTGCTACCTTGTCCACAATGTTTCCTGAACCTTAGGTAGATGATAGGAAATAGATGTCCTATTTAGGGCTAACAACTCCGGTTAGATATTATCTGTTCTTTGATCAGTTGATTAATTAACTGCCATCAACTACATAAATAATGTTTTATCTTGAGGGATGAGAACTCTACAAATCTATAGATATAAAGGATAAATATTTTGAAGGTAGTTTGATACTATGTTCCCTTAGTGAAATAATGGTAGTAAAGCCTATGACCTGTCAGGTTCACAATAGCTGGCTTGAATTCTTTCCTACAAAATAGGACTTAAGTACAATTAGAAAGGTGATGCTTACTCCCCTGGTATTCAGTACATTATTGTACCATTGGACACACATTGCCAGACCAGTCACTACTGCATTTGGCAAGATTCTCACGTGGATAAGACAGTTGATGACTTTTCTTTATTAGCAGCCTTCAAAGCATCTGCTGAGCACCATTAAAACTAGCCAGGAAAGGTGACGCTTGCAGCTCAGTACCAGCTTGATTTTTCAGGCCCTGTGATCAAAGCATGTGCTAGCTCAGCAATCTAATTCTAGAGGGCAACCAAATGCAGATGAAAGACACTGCATTATTTTTGGGACTCTGGGATTCCCCCCTACAGTTTTGTTTTGAAACCATAATTCTGAATGTCCTGATACCTCACTGATAGACTAAGACTTCCCTCAGGACTGGAATTATTAGCTAATGCCACTACACTATTTTTGTTTAGAATATGAATATGGGCACAGATGTACTTTACCACTTAAGCCATTGCCTCAGTCCCACAGCATTTAGTTTTGTACTGCATCTACTCTACCCACTTTAGTTCTTTGGCTACTTCAGATACTTAATGACAAAAGGATTCGGTTTCATAGAATATACTGATAGTCACCTAGGTGTTTGTTCATACTTAGTTTCCTTCTCCATTGATAACTGGCAATTTTTGTTCAATATACCCAACTCCCAACACTCAATTATTGTTTAGCCTTCCCATGCCACACCCCTACAAGAGTATGGCCAAAGCAAATGAGAGATACATAAAAAAATATTGCTTAAAATATCATCTCTATCTATCAGAAAAATCAAAAAGGTGAAAATTGGATTCCGGCACATCACAATCAGTAGCTATACAAGTCACAAAAGAATAACCATGCAAGCTAGCTTCCTCAACTGTCAGTCTCTGGCCTTAGGTGGCACATAGAGCTTTAGTAATAAAACAACTTTGAGAGCATTTCAGAATTTCTCAACAAATAATTTCAAATTGAAAGTGAAAACAAAACATCAGCTTCTGTGTGCGCACACACACACAGACACACACACAGACACACATACACACTAGAACAAAACCACTTTAATTCTGTTGAGAGAGAGAGCAGATCTCAAAGGCTTTCAGTGATCTTCTCTTTATTTTTATTTAAACCCCTGTAAGCCAGCTAATCCTCTTAATTTCCCTAACCTCATTTACATTTCCAATGCTGATTTCCCACTAGGTTCTAAATTCCCTGGGTGAAATATTTCCTTTGCCTTGTCCTCACTTTATTTGCCTCCTACAATCCATTTCATTTTAGGGGACCTTTTTCTATTGTGTACTCCTATTTTTGACACCACATGTACACTACAAGGAAATCAGTGGGCTGTGTTATTTGGTGTTGTGTCCTTTAGTTCTCTCTGATTGTTTGTTTGTTTGTTTTCTAATGAGAAGGAAACAGACACACACATACAAACACACACACACACACACACACACACACAGAGAGAGAGAGAGAGAGAGAGAGAGAGAGAGAGAGAGAGGCAGAGAGAGAGAGACAGAGGCAGAGACAGCGGAGGGGGGAGAGGGAGAGAGAGAACTGAAATATTTATGACAAGGACTAGCAGCATTGACAATGGGTGGCTGCAAAGTCCAATCCTATAAGACAGGGGAAGTGGTGTCCATTTATTCCTCTAAGCTACATGCACACATATATATACATGGGGTATAAAGAAGGCTCAATCAAAGATAATTATTTCCATTTCAAATGTTGGTGGATGTGGGGTATAAGACCCCAGAATATGGCATTGGAGATCACATCAGAAGAGTGGTCACTGTTACCTTATCCTCAACTTGTCTCCTTTAGAAGAGAATATAAAGCCTAGGTGACCTTCCCCAGAGTAAGTCCCAGAGTTCTCGTTCTCTAAGTCTCTTCCCTGTATCTCTAGAAAAGAAGTGACCTCATTTCTTAAACACACAGAGACAATAAGCTCAGAACAAATAGTACTTGCCAAGGCCCCCTGCTTGTTTCTATTTGTCTATGCCTAACATTGTCCATACTTTGCAGACTGGCCTAAGGATGTACAAGTTCCCTTAAGTATTCAGATCTTCATTTCCTCATAAGGGCACCTTTGTACTGAAAACTTATATTAAATAATTGAGGATACCATTCTTTTGTTATATGTCATTTGTGATAGGTGCCTACTGGTGATGGATGGTTATAGAAATTTTAACTAATATCCCTAAACTATGTCAAGAGAAAGGATAGAGTGGTATTTAAACATGCTGTTCATTTTGAACACACTGGATGCTTTCAGACATAGGGTAAACTGTGTGTAGACCACTAACACTGTGAAGATTCTAGCTGGAAGGCAACCTCTCCTGAACTACACAGCCATCATTAAAGGGGAGATTAGTAGAGGCATTAAATTAAATTCTCTCTGCATTGCTGTCAAATTTCACTCTGTCAGACAAAGGTTTGCTCAAGCACGTCTGTTTCTCATTTTAATCAGATTTTAAACTTTAAATTTTCATGTTCACCTTTTCTGAGTTAATACATGATCAAATTCATTGGTTACCTATCTTCCAAGTGATGACCAGCTTGCTCCTGATTGCCCTCACCAATGACCCTGTCAAATGTCTGCATATCTCTTTACTTTTTAAACTTACCCTGTTTCTGCTTTTCTCACCCACTGTACCCCCTCCTCTGTTCCTTAGCTGTCAATCATCTTTTGTATCTGGATTGACTTCTATATGGAAGACTCCCCAATTTCAGTAGTGTCTGAATAACATCTATCTTTCTTCTTCCTCTGCTTGTCTTTGACA
The DNA here is from genome assembly GCF_011762505.2 of Arvicanthis niloticus. Taxonomy (NCBI): domain Eukaryota; kingdom Metazoa; phylum Chordata; class Mammalia; order Rodentia; family Muridae; genus Arvicanthis; species Arvicanthis niloticus. The sequence continues at coordinate 69,977,244 of NC_047659.1, read as the reverse complement.
GTCTCCTGGTGTTCCCTAGTACAGAATGTCTGCAGTATAAGCATCCCTAACTTCACTCCCCAAACACTAATAGCAGACTTTAGGGCAACTATACAGAAAACAATTGTGGGCTCCACAGGAAACAGAGCACACTGCATGCCAGGTCAGGTTGCTTAATACAGTAGCATTGAAGTAAGTTTTAGAGTACTCAAAGCAGTGCTTTTATTGTTTTGCTTTGCTTTTGTTCCTATTATTAAGTGCTTTCTCCAGAAATATTTTTATGTGTATTATATTTTAAGAGTCATTATCCAATTCCTAGCTGTCAAACATCCTTGCCCTCACCTGTATGCATTTTAGAAATCACGAGCAAGGGTTTTGAATGGGCCATGCTTAAGGAATATTAGCAATATTTATGACGCCATCAGAAAACATAAGACATACATTTGACAGAGAAGCAAAAAAATATCTCAATGTATAATCTAAAATGAACAAGTATTGGAGTTTTTCCTGCTAGCCCATTATTTTGTAAATAATTGAAATCATTTTGTCACTACTTAAAATTAAAGACAATGAACATTTTAAACTCTTCTTGACATACCAGGATATAAGAAGCCTGGGCTTTTCTTCTTACCCATCTTCAATTGACTCAAGCAAAGTGATGGCTTATGGGCTTTCAACTTGCTACGTAGCTCAGTAAGCTCTATTATTTCCCCTTTGGCATCTATGACTCCTTTGATATCTTGACCTCAGTCGCTGCTTGTGTGAAGGAGGTTTTAAGATGGTTGGAGAAAATATTCAGAGGGTTGTGAACCTCTGTATACCCATACTTGAGCTGTTTTGAGGAGACTGCTTATTCCTTGGATATTATATATAAAACTATAGGTCTGCTCACTTGTGTTTTCTTCCCAAAACAGAGGCTATCAATTTTTATAACTTTTATTGAATTTGACCTTGGAAATGTTCTTATATGCATAAAGTACATTCTGATTCTATTAGCCTCCCTCCCTAATGTCCCTCCTACCCCTATTACTAGTTTCACACCTCCTCACTAGTCTCTTTCCCACATTCATGCCTTTTGTTGTTTTGGTTTTATTTGCTTTTTTTTTTTTTTTTTTTTTCTCATGGGAGAAGTCTGTTTGCAATGAATGTAAAGGCCCAGATGTGTGTCTGCTCAACAGGATGCTCATATAATCCCTTCTAGGGCTCATAGGTAATCATCATCACCATCATCATCATCATCACCATCATCATCATCGAGGAGGGCTGAAAAGAAGTAAGAGCAAGAAGATTAAAGGGAGGGTTGTGAAGTGCTATCTCTGGCATGGAGGACTCATGACTTTACAGTAGCTATGGCTGCCTGCTATCAAGTTTTTGAAAGAGATATCAGTAATGTATAGACAAGTCAGAGTGACATCATTGTTTGAATGCCAGATGCTACTTTAGTCTCAGTCATTTGAACACTCTGTCCCTAGTCGGTAGACCTGTTTGGGGAGGTGCAGGTGTAGCCTTCCTGAAGGGGGTACATCAATGGATGGCAGGTTTTGAGGTTAAAAGCCCTGTGTCACCTTTTGTTTGCTCTCTCTACTTTGTCCTCATGGTTGAGATGAACGCTCTTAGCTGCTGCTTCTTGCTGCCTTGCCTGCTGCTTGCTGTCATGCTTCTGCCCCCATGATGGACTCCTATTCATCTGGAACTAGAAACTGAGAGAAACTCTTGTTTTGGGTTGCTTTTGGTCAAGGGTCTATTGTTGTTGTTGCTATTTTTGTTATTGCCCGGACAACAGAAATGTAACAAATATAGGCACATTTCCTGGAATTTATATGGATTTCACAAGTTCTAATTGTAGAAAAATGCTCTCATATAAATTTATAAAGATTTTACTTGTAGCCAAAGATTAGTCAAAGTTTTATTGACCTAATTCATTGTTGACCTTTGAAGAGCAATCTCCATGAGAATTGTTGACAGAAATGGACATAATACTGTGGCAATTGTCTGAACAGTGCAACCTCTAATTACACTTTGGGGCATCCATATAAGCCAAGGAAAACCTTCAAGTGAAAGAAAATAATCAGCTTCATTTGGAATTTCCCAATCTGAAACTAAACAAACATTGCTTTCTTTAAAACAGTCCCAATTTAAGCAAAAAGTATTGTTTTATAAAATCAAAGGTCTAATATTGATGCAGCTCCAGATGAAGCATTTCATCTGACTAAATAAGTATGAATAATCTTTGGTATTTAATGACCCTTGAATCTACACTGAAGTTCTAAAGAGTTAATGTGTCTTGTCTCTTTTTCTTTGACATTATAATTTAATTACATCATTTTCCCTTTTTTTTTTATTCCCCCTAAAACTTCCCATAATACCCCTTACTGCTCTCTTCAAATTTATGGACTGATTTTTCATTGTTATTAAAACATTCATGTACTTTACGTGCACGTGCACACAACATGCACATGCACACGAACACTCTCCTAAATATAACTTGCTCAGACCATATTTTGTTATGCTTATCTATGTTTCCAGAGATGAATATTTGGTACTGACTAGACTACTAATTAGTTGGTGTGCTCTTCTCTGGGCAGGAATAGCTCTTCGACTCCCAGCTTTCCTGACTAGTATAGTTCTGGGGGTCGGGTTAAGTCTCATAGGCTGATGCCCAAACCACCATCCAGTTTGTGTTATACACTGTTATTGGTTTTGTTCAGCTCACATTTGCTTCTTTTCTTAGAAAACAATACACAGAACCCTGTATGTTCTGTGAAAATACAGTACACATCATTTTTATTTAAAAATAAACAAACAAATACCCTGTTAACATTAGAGTACATTTCAATCTTATAAAGAGGATTGCTATTGAAAAAAACGTTTTTTAAAAAATAAATTAATTAATAAACAAATGTGCTTCTATAGATCGTTGTATTGAAGACACTCATTTTAAAGAAATGAGCGTCACCACAATCCCATGGTTACTTAAGTACTTAAGTGACGCTTGCTTCAGTGAGCAAGAAAGGGGTAGCAGTTTCAAACAAAGCCATTCCGAAATTCTAAAATATTATTATTATAGACAGAAAAACAGATAGACAGACAGAGTGATATATGGTGACACTGTCACTGCTGGTGGAGGACTAAATGAAATAGACAGACATGTTTGTGGCTAATGAGATTAGAGATATTCTTTCAGTAGCATTAAGGAAGGAGGCTTAGGAACTGGGGCTATCCAAAGAAAGAAAAAAGGTATGTATCACACATGCATCAACAGTATCAAATGGATATGCGGACATCCTATATTCAGATGGTTTAAAGATATCTTTAGAGTACTGCTTTATTTTTTAAACTTTTAAATGGTGTGTTTTCTATAAGAATGTGTTATAATGAAATAGAATTAAATGCCACTTTAGATTTTACAATGCATTATCACTTTATTATACCATATAAAAATTACAACTACAATCCCAAATCTGATATTATATTTACATACTTACAGAGACACACAAGCTTGGACACTCCGGTATGCATACACTTTCAAATTTATTTATAGATCCATACACTCAAATATTCTCATATGCCCACTTAGATATTTATACTCAGAATCCACACATAAGAGGCATACCTTCAGACTCATATACATTTCAATGCTATTAGATTTAAATTCACACACCCACACAGTTATAACTCCCAGCACATAGAATACTAACATGTATGTAAGCTTCCAGATTTTATATGCATTTGATTTCTCAGTCTTTAACAATTACATCATGTTGATGAAAAATTTAGCCAATAAAAATATGATAGAATCTGGGGCAGATGAGATGGCTCAGAAGGAATTTGCTGCAAAAGCCTACTGACCTGAGTTCAACCCCAGGAACTCATAGGAAAGTGGAAGGAGAGAATAAACTCTGCAGGGTTGTCATCTCACCTCCAGAGGCATGCTGTGGCACAGGTACCTCACTAAAACATAATAAATAAAACTAAAGATAAAAGGATACTGAAGGAAACAATTACTTACTTAGTTAGATTGACTAATGTAACTGCCCAAATGAAAGAGGATGCATAGATACACTCCCTTTTCTAAAAGTGTTGTGATTGGAAGATCTTGTGCTTTCTCCTTGCTTTGTCTTGAATTTTCCTCTATAATACAGCATGGGGTCCTTGCTTCAGGATGAAAGCACATCTGCTGTGTTTCTGAAATACCCAGGTTTTGAACTGTAGTTACAATGTGCTTCTGAACAGCTGCAGAGGCATTTTATAGGAATAAAAAGCAGGTGCAGCACCCGTGGTGATAGGATTTACTCAAAGGTCCATTGGTCATATGATCTGAATAATCAGGAAGACTTAAACTCTGTGCCTCTTCAGTCTAACTATGCTCCAACACGAAACAAGATCCTCCCTAATTTACAATTTTAAGTTGCTTCACTTAAAAGTCAGAGCAAAAATGAGCCACATGGAGGGACCATAAGGAATGTAGGTGGGAAGATTAAAATTGAAACATAATTCACTGTCTAATGCACATTTCCTTGCCACAGCTCTGGTCTCTCCACCTCCCCAAAGCTCCTTATATACCACTTTCCCTCTAATATTTTTCTGCGGTTCACCCACATTATTTTTCCTCTTAAATCTTCAGGGAGCTGTGTAATGAAATATCCAGTTTGCTAATGGGCAATAGAATCTTAGTTGGAGTAGCATGCTGACCCATATTTCCCTTTTTAATTTGTGTCTATCACAGAGATACTTGCTTTTCTTTAGATAAATGTTTCTACCCTGTGTGAAGGAATAGATTTAGAAATAAACAAGCCATCAGACAATCATGGACATGGGAAGAAGTAAATGAACAGCTGTCTTTCAGTTCTTAACACAAGGAAAGACATTACCTGGGTCCTAATCAGCACAGACCATAGTTGTGAACCAGGAGACAATTAAGAGATGATAGGAGGTCCTAGCTTGTGTCTTATTGCTCCCAGGATCAATTGCCACCTGATTTTTACATTTTGGTTCTATAAAATGCTCATAGAAGCTCTATAAAATTGTGTAAAATTGATCTTTTTGTATGGTAAGCTCATGTGACTCAGAATAATTAATTTAATGAGGTAGATCCTTTCTTTCTCCTAGTCCATGAGTGCCTAGAATAGCATTAGGATGATGCAGATCATTCTGGTAGTCCATAATTTCTTGGAATGGTATTAGCATAATGCAGCTCATTCCACCTAGGGATATCATAGGAGGAAATGTGAGTATATTCTTAGTTTGTTCTTGCCTTCGGACAAGACCATTGTATATAAAAAGAAGAGATTATTGAGTTGTGAAGAGGATACCTTGTTCACTGCTCATAGGACGTGGTATAGTTAGTGTAGTCTGTTCAAGAAGATAGTAAATATTACTGTTGTTCTTCAGACTTACTAAATGAGGAAGCTGGAATTATTATTATTTTTTCCTTCCACAGAGTTTTACAAATGGGCGGTAATATAGTATCTTGTGTATCCATCCTTGTATTGGGTCAGACTACGTGACCTTGTGCACTATTTACTAATCTTTGAGGAAATACTCTCACTCTTACATTCTTTGCACAGATGGAGGGAGTGAGAATAAAGACATGTAGCTGTAAACCACAACAACTTTCTGACAGTACAGTATCATCACATGGGGCTCCCTGCCTGTTAGGTAAATGCAGTACCTATGAGTACACCACACCCTTCTCTATTCCCCTCTTCCCATCCCACCTCAACAAATAAAAAGATCAGTTAGTATCAATCAGAGTTAAGAAGAATCCATGTCACTTTAGTGCATTTGTCACTGGAAAATCACCATTCTGAGGGAAAGATATTAAATATCCCCTTGATGGATGAACCTTTATCAAGAGGTCAATTGACTTTAGTAGTGTAGTACGCTTTTGTGATAAAATATATATATCAAAGATTTCTTTAAAGTTGCTAGCACATAGTACATCATGCAGGTAAATTTTATGACATTGCATCAGCAGAGTCTCAAATATCTATTATTTGCTTTGACTTATTTCTTAACTCCACCTTTGTAAGCACTAGTCATGTCTTCTCAGTTAGAACCAATCTAGGACTCCCTAAGGGTGCCACAGCACAAAACAATTTACTAACTATTATCAGGGTAAGAGAACTTCAAATGAAAATGGTTAGAATTCAAAAATAAGCCATATAAAATGCATACATAATACTGCTAAAGATTCTGGTACTAGCCATAGAACTTTGAATAAGAGATTAACAAATATTTATTACTGACACAAAAACTTATGTAGAATGCATTGGTACAACAGCCTGAAAGAAAAGAAGGAAATATTTATTGTAGTCACCTATAATTTTCACATTATGTACCATGAAAATGAGGACACATCAGCACATGTTTCTTACAATATTGTCATCACTTTTTAAGCAGAAATTTATAGTTTTTTTTTCTACCACCACTACATGTAATTCACAAGGCTAGAGACTTGTCATTCTTCTTGTTCTTCCAGACAGATAATCCTGAGCCTTTCTGTAGCCCATTAACATTTATTTCTCTTTAGCTTCAGTTTAAAGAATCTTGTCATACATTTCTCGAAAAGTATTGCTTGTTTGATATTTTCCCCATTGGTGCTTATTTATTCGTCAGGTCTGTACACTGAAGTCATTTATTCTCATTACACTTACCATGTGATAAAGTGTGGTCCCCTTTGTTACTCACATGGAGAGTTTTGCACTTTAACACATCTTGTAAGTTTTCCCTTCAATTCATCCTATTGGAAGATGGAATCGAGACACCCTCGATGGTTAAATAAAATGCTGTGTCCTGTAATTGGAGGTTGGCATCATAAGACATTCACCCACCCTTTCCGTTCACTTCCTGTTTTATATCTCCAAGCTGTTTCAGTCCTATGGGAATATTTATAACCTCCTGGCATTTGAAAGCAAGCTAGTGGAAAGTTAATTACTTCTCAGCATTTGCTACTGAACAGGAAGAGTCATCCAGACCATGGAGACAGAAGGATGAGTTGACGCTGGTGCCTTTCATCTGCCACTTCCAAATGTTTCTCTTTCTCGGGGTGCTCCCGCTGACTTCAAGTAAAGATGTGTGCTCGCTCAGAGTTGAGGAGATGAGAGAAGGCTGGTGCGAAGTTCACCTGATTCTGGTGGGAACAATCAGATATTCTAGTGGAGTGAAGGGGCTGAAAACTTCCCATCCAGTTTAGATTAGCCTTCTCTCTACAACAGAGAGGTTCTACCTGCTGAGGGTGCTGACTTCCATCTGGAAATATTTCCCTCTCTCAGTGGGCAGTGTGCACAGTGTGCCTTTGAAAGGGTGACTCAAAGAGTACCCTGTGGGTGTCTTTTACCCCAGAGAGAAACGTAACCATCCAGATGGTACATATCAAGTAGACACTGAATCCACCGTTCTTGTCTTAATTTGTAGCCATTGCTCCTTAGAAGGAAAAAATAAAGGAAGAAATAAACACGGTATCAAGGAACTGCAGGTGGCTTTTGTTTTTCATTCTAAAGGGGAAAGACCAGAAAGGCACTCAGTTGGATGAATAAAGGGCAGACACATTGTATCTACTTTCAAATAAAAGATACATAAACTAGACGTGTTTTGTGTTAGCCTCTTCCCTTTGGAAAAATATAGATGGTTGATTTGTGCTTAAAATGCTAAAATTATTAATTCTCTATGCCAGTACCATAGTTAACATGGGCTACTCTATTCTATGTGCTGTGGGCTGGGATACCTACTTGTTGTTGTGGTTTATCTTCCGGCTTCACTGACAGACAGGTACCTCTGGTTGCCTGCTTTTTTACACAGATATAGAGACTTGGTGAGACTAAGTAACTTAAAAATCAGAGCTAATAAGCCGAAGGACAATAAATTATCCTTCATGACTCTAATTCTTGAGCCCTGGAGTGAAAATGAAATAGAATAGTCCATGGAGACCAGGTTCAAAGTCAACAATTCTACTGATAATGGCATATGACTTGAGGGGTTGAAAAGAGAGGATTAAAGAAATCATTCTTGTTACAATGTGATTACAGGAGATAGAAGGCTCAACCCGTAAGAGCACACTGGCTGTTCTATCAGAGGAACTGGGTACAATTCCCATCACCTATATCATGGCTCACAACAAGCCATAACTGCAACTACAGACAAACTTAATGCCGTTTTCTGACTCCATGAGTATCAAGTGTGAATAGAGTACAAAGATCTACATGCGATCAAAAAGTAGCTATGGTTTACAGCATTCAGTTTTATAGCAATTCTGTATATTCCAGGGTTATTGTCATATATAATTTTTTTTAACTAAGATTTAAATTGTGCTCATGTTAAGGCATACCTTATCACTAGTGAATGAAACATTGGTCCTGGAGTGAATGTAGACAAGCAATCCACACTTGTACCTCAGTGTGCTGCTGTTCTGTGCTGGTAACCACTGTGATCAGTACTGCTTATGAAATGAAGAATATGAAACATTTTCATCATGAAAAGTGACTCTAAACACAAAGTCATTTACTTATCTCTACTAATGAACTCTAGAAGAAGCGTAGTAGTCTCACAGGGTGACAGTTCCTGGCTATAAAAGCAAACAAAATAAAACATCTTAATAAATAGTTTTCATTTGGAAGATGCTACAGCAAGTATAAATCATAGTGATTGTAGATTAGGTAGTGTTTCTCTGTATATAATACTAAAAGCAAAAGCAAACGGAAATACATTTAAAAGTAAGATTGCTGCTTGGATGGCTCAGCAGGTAACCGCCCTTGCTGCTAAATCTAAAGTCCTGAGTTAGAGTCTGAGAGCTTACCTGGCAGAAGGAAAGGACTGACTCCCTCAAGTTACTCTCTAGCCTCTAGAAGCACATGGGCTTGGTACACACACACACACACACACACACACACACACACACACACACACACAGACTATGTAAAATATTGAAAAGCATTTAGCCAAAATTAAAAGCATGTTTAATATCACCAAGAAAGTGAAAAGGCGATACACATAATGGATAAAAATTAGGTATCCTCAAATCAGATAGCATTAGTCTTATATTCAGAATATACAAAGAACATTTATAGCTCAACAGTAACTAAGGAATAACAGAAGTAAAATCTTCTGAAAAAAAATGTGAATGTCTGCTTGTCTGAGGAATGTAGGAATTACCCAGTGAATAAATAGGATGTTTAATCTATATAATTACTTTTCAGTAAAATTCATATCCATGATTGCATAAATCAATCAACAAATCCATTATCAATAGGAAATATTTGTAAGGAAGTAGAGCACTACAACCAGTTTTTCTAGCTCCATAAAAAGCTGAATATGGAATTGCCACATCCACCAGCAGCTTCAATGTATAAGAATGAGTCTGACTCCATTTAAAAATAAATGTTTGCTGATACTTTTAATTCTCATTCCAACCCCACACTTTGCCCTCTCCCCTTTACCTAAAAGCTGGAGAGATTAATGGGAAAGATCCCCTCATTTGGCACAGTTGAGAGAATCAAATGCTTCCATTATTTGCTCTTGTGTGGTAATCACTGCCCTGTATCCACCTACTGGCCACATAATAATCCCAGTGAGTTCCTTTTTCTGTCTCTCTGAAGTCATTTAGACTGCTTATGAGAGAGATGCATGATGAAATAACTGTGTCATTGTGGGCCTTGAGATGCATACCACATCTTTACTCAGAGTCTGTGTATTCCATCAGGTTATGTGGCAAAGAGAAACATTAAAAAAAAAAAAGTTCATAGAAAGCAGGTGTTCACACATGAATGTTTACACCTATACACACACATATACAAATAGTCCTTATTCATTACAGCCAGAAAGTGTCTGAGGTGGGGAGATGCTCGTTAACTGTCAAACAAGAGGCACTGTAGTCATATGATGGTGTAAATCTCTGTACATTGTCATAAAAGTAGTGACTATATGTTATTCATGATACTCTTATACCAAATAGAAAAAACCACACCAAATCAGCTGAGGACTTTCATGTACCATTTGCTTGAAATTTCCAGAACCATGAAATACATAGAGACACAAAGGAAGGCAGTGTTCTCACAGTAGAGAACAATACAAGAAAATGACTGCATAGCCAATATGTGGTGTTTAGGGGATTGGTGGAAGAAATCCTGAGAGTTGGTGGATTTTATTCTAATTGCAGCACATCTTTGTGAACAATAATAAACTGAGATAAAATAAGTTTAAACATTAGCCCGATTTAACAGTTTTCAGCAAAGTTTTGACAACCTCATGCCTTCTTCAAGAAATTCTGATTTGTGTGTGTGTGTGTGTGTGTGTGTGTGTGTGTGTGTGTGTATGTGTTTGCTCAAAATTAGGATTCAAGTCCTTGCAATGCTTATCTGGAATGACTCTGTGAAAGCTGAATCCTTATCTATTTATACTTTTCAATGTTCTCTCTAAAATGTCCTGTATTCCAGGAAAACAGTCTCACTTCCCACATACACCCTTGTTTACCTTCTTGTCTTATAATTTTATATGTGTGTGCATATATTGCATCTTCCTTTGCATTATGCAGAAAAAATGTAGAGATAATGCCCCAGTTTTTCATTGTTTTTCTCCTTTATCCTGATTATTGTATTGAAAGTTCTGTCCTTCACCGAAATTTTTACTTTGAACTCTATGCTAAAGTGAGTTTTGTTCTGAAGTAACATTACAATTTAATGATCAAAGCTTTGGAAGCAAAATCTAAAAATCTTTTTTCTCGTAAAGATCTACTTACAAAAAGCAAATTTACTTGTGGCAAGCCAAAGAAATGAATGAGTGAATGAATTTTAATTTTAGTAAATGAGCAAATTGTCTTGGGAAATCTGCAAAGAAAAATATTTGAAGTAATATTTTTTCATTTAATTTTAATTCATTTTTCATTTATTATTTTTAACCTAGCAATAGTAATTTTGACTTCCTCATAGAATTCCGTGTATGTCGGGCCATGGAAGGGTATCCTGGTTCTTGGGTTGTGAGTGTTCGGCCATGTCCCCAGAACCCAGGCTCCTGACACTGGGTCTAATCTCCATTCAACCTGCACCCTTCAGTCCCATAGGGCACAGGTGGAGGGCTTGATTAACAAGCCTCAGGCCCTAGAGAGATTTACATACTAATGAGGTACCTAAAGGCCAGAGGGTGGAGTCAACTAAGCATTCTTCCCCAGCCCCTTCCTCCTCTTTCCCTGCTATTTAACTCAGGACTGCCCTAGGTTTTACTGGGGTGCATCCAGATGCATCCACCAGCTACCATGACAATAAAGCCTGTAAAAACCCATGGACTTTTCTCATGTGTTGTTGGGAGAAAAGCTGTGGAGAGGCTTTTAGTGAGCTGCCATGCCTAACTTCCAGCTGGAGGAACCCAGAGCATTCCCAGCCAACTACCCACAGCCTGGTGTGAGGAACCCTCTCTGCATTTCCTAGCCACATATACAATAGCTGATGTACAAATTAGGAACAGAAAATGTTGCATGAACACTTTAGTTTTATACCAACTGGACACAAGCCAGAGTCATTTGTGAAGGGAGATTCTCAACTACAAATATGCCCCTGGCATAATGGTATATGGGAGAGCCTATGTTATATGGTTTTTTGTTGTTGTTGTTGTTGTTGTTTTTAAATTGATTCCTGGTGTGGGAGGATCCAGCCTATTGGGAGTGTTGCCAGCTCTGTATATAAATAACCCTATGTAGTTTTGAGATATATATATATATATATATATATATGATCAAGCAAGCCCGAAGACCAAGTCACTAAGTATGTTCCTCCACGGTCATAGTCCAAATTCCTTCTCTTAATTATCCCCCAGTATTGGATTTCAATGTGAGAGTTATAAGATGAAATAAACTTGTTTTCCGTAAGTTTCTTTTGGTCATGAATTTTATTATAGCAGTAGAAATCTTAACTAAGCTACTGCATTATCTAAAATATCTCCATGTTATTTTATACCTCAGAAGGCTATTCATACTATGAATTTAAAATCATGAAGTTTTACTCTTTTGTACTGGATATATATTGAAGCTTCTCCTCTGTACCTGATATTGTAATAAAGACGACAGATACTACAGTGAGACCCAGTGGCCATAGACAGTGCAAGAGGCAGAGGTCCCTGGGCTAAAGAAACATATATGAAGCATAAAAATGGGAAGGTAAATGATTGATGAACTACAAAAGAAGAAACACAAGAGGCTGAATAAATTTGTTCTAAGCAGACCTATTAGTAATATGTTTAGAGCTGAAGACAAGTGTTAGAGTGTGTAGTACTTGGTAGACTTATAGTACTTGTAGAAAATATAAATTTATTCATCAAAACAAAGGAATCCATCATAGTGATAACATACCTAGAGTTAATTTCAGCATCTCAAGAAGGTAATTCTAACCACTTCTGTGTATTGCTTTGTGCAATTTTAAAATATAAAATGTTTCACACGAGGCCATGTGTTAAATTCTTGGTGGTCAGATGATGATGTATTTTATTGATAGTGTGGACACTTCTGGAGATTTGGTCTAGTCTGAGGAAGTGTTTTTTAAGGATGTCTCCTGCGGCTATGTCTGTTTCAGCCCTCTTCTCTTATTCCTTTTCTCTGTTTCCCATTTACCATGGTAAAGCAGACTCCTGTGCCACGATGTGCCACAGATACAATGTTCTGCCTCATCACCAGCCCTGAATCAATTGAACAAATGTCTGTAGATTACAATCTCTAAAACTGTTCAGCACAATAAATATTCCTTTTCTCAAGTTGAATATTTCACAAAGATGCAGAAGTGAGCACTATCCTGTGTAATCTTGAGTAATATTGAGTAGAAGCAAAAGTGATGGGATGCTGTCACTTGTGTCAGGTCGGACGAAGTGTGAGAAGTACTCATGAGTTGGTCCATACGTGCATAAAACCATGAAACAGAGGTTTAAGATGTATGTCTAGGTGTAATAGAACTTCTGCATTGTCTACTAAAACGAGGAAATGCTCTCATCTGGACATTTGAGGAGCATCTGTATGATTTTGAGTAGTATTCTTGGAATTAAGGCTAGTGAGGAAATGAACTGGATGGTGACTTTCAAAGACAAACTACTTAGAAATACTTTAAGAAAAGATTCCAGAAAATAGAAATTTAGAAAATTTCCTCTGTACATCCCCATTCCTGGCATACAAGTGACCTTTAAAACCCCTTAGTTTAACTGAAGTCAAATTCTAAAAGGCTGTTGTGATGCAATTATTTGTTCAAATAAGATGCAAATATTTTAAATCTTCCCTTGGAAATGTAATCCACACAATTTGGGAAATAACATGGCTATCACAGAATTCATGGCCCAGATACTGAATAAGTTCAACTCTGGCATGTGTGGGGGAAGGGGTCCCTTAGAAAGTCACAATACTCTTTTAAAAAATCTATTATCTATATCCTCTATATAAGGTCACAATGTGGCCAAAGACCTAATCCTGGACCCTACTTTTGTGCATTGCTCTCTGGCATCTGGTCTTGCCTCCTTTATCTTCTTATATTGCATAGTCCTTGTTTACTTTCATGTTTGCATATCTTCACCTCTATTCTAAAGCTAATCTTTAGGAGATGGATATATTTCACATCTTAAAATATGGAGATGGAAAAGATTTCTGCAACAACAGTATTTCAGAAATTAAAAAAAAATCTGACATAATTATAACTATATTGATTTTTTGGTAAAAAGAAATCCAAAGATATAGAATGTCCAAGTTAAAAAAGCAGTTTGTAAAAAAAAAAAAAAAGAAAGAAAGAAAAAAAAGAATATTTCTATTGTTTGGTATTGTAATACTTAGTTATCTTACTTCATAAAATAGTTTTCTTTGATTTTGTTACAAATTTTATCAGAATAAATATTCTCCATTTTTCTCATCTCTTTTCAAATGTTTGTTTTTGATTTTTTGAGGTTATATTTACAGCATCTCCCCTTCCCTTTATTCTGTCTAAACACTTTCATATCCTGTTCTGGTTTGCTTCAAATATATTGATCTTCTTATTACAAATTGTTATTACATACATGTTACATAGATAAATGCAAATGCATTCCTAAATATAACCTGTTCAATCCATATAAAGTTAATTGAACGTATGCTTTCAGGGCTGATCATTTGGCACTGGAAATCCAAGTAGTGTGGTTTAAAGAAGACCAGCTTCCCTTCTCCCAGAAACATGAACAAGACAAAGGCCACTGTTCTCATTTTAATATAATAAAATGTTATGAAAGTTCACAGTTAGCCAAGTCCCATTTCTCCTGACTACTTCTTTCTAAGCAGTATTAAGCAGTATTATTTTGAATAGGTGATGAGATACCACCTCTGTAATAATATTACAAAGGAACAGTATCCCCTTCTTTGCAAAGAGATTATCCTGTGTTAATTGAACTGAAGCAGGTTTGCAAGATTGGCGTGGCCCATGTGGTAAAGGGCTGAGGCCAACATTTGCCTAATAGCAAGAAGGTAAGCCCCTGTTTTATATGTAGTAAAAGACAGTGTTCTGTATGTAGTTTCTTGTTTTTATAAGAGGATCCTTTCCACAAAGCCAACCTCTTTTATGTCTGTCCCTTGAGTCTTATTCTTAGGAGACACTGAAATACGACTTAGCTGAACCTGGAATCCTTAACCAAAAATTTGAGAAAAAATAAGTGCATATTGTATAAACTATTAAGTTTGTTGATAGCATTGTTGTAGAAAAATAGTTAAATAACATAATTCCAGTCCATATACACAGCAGAAAGTATCTGTAAGGAAATTCTTTACTAGGAAGTATTAAGTATCTAAATTGAAATTTATGTTGAGTTTTTGTTACAGTGAGTTTTAGTCATTGTTAAGATGATTTTAAAGTACTTTCTTAGCATTTAAAATATATTTTCTCTTTAAAATATTAAAAGCTTTGCAATCTTCCATGTCTCAAAAGGATATTTACTGTGTTTTAGACAAAATGCATTTAGCACAGGAGTTTCCATTTGTCTTCTGTGACAGCAGACACTTTAGTAATCCCAGTGTAAGGCAGTTAGAGGGCTTAATTGTCATGGCAAGTTATTTGCTTTGTTCACTGCATCCTCCATTAGCATAGCTGGAGCTATTCATTAACTCAGATCAGAAGCACCATCAGAGAGAAAACGAGTGATGACAAACGTGGGATCCCATTCCACTTCTGAATCATAGGTCTGAATCCAAGTCTGTCCTATGCAATTTCTGATCCTCTTTTGACTTTGGACCCCTGTGCACACAACAGATCATTCATCGCCAGTTACTCATTTCTTCATTTCGACTTTGATTAAAATAGAAAGAAAAGGAACATGTCATATATTTCTGAGGTGAGTAATATGTCATTTTTTTTCTGCAGAGAAAACAGTCAATTCTAGCTGATAGCAGTCACCAGGCAACTTACAGCTGCTTGTACAGGCAAAGTAAAGTTGTTTCCCATTAGACTCCTTACCATATTCACATTAGGAAATTCTCATTAAATATAATATCTTACCAATTCTTTCACAAATAATTCAAAAGCATTAGATCTATTAAATCTGTAGTAACATTTGTAGGAGTTTCTCCTAAGTTTGACATTAACATAGTCAAGAATGTTGACTCCAATATAACACAGTATAAATACAAAAATAAAACTATGACTTTTTAGCCCAGGAGAAGGAATAGTCCAATGTTTCATTTATAGCAAACCATCCACCATTAAATCATCAACAAACCCTGATCACTGGCTACTTAGTTGAAGTTAAAAATAAACACACACTTCTTGTAGTCTCCTGCACTGGATAGATAGTGATTGTGTACTGTGCAACTACAAAGAGAAAAATCTAGAATTAAGGATCTAAAATATTTTAGCCATGAAGAAAACAGTATACATTTGAGATATTTAAACAGACTTAAAGGCTTCATAATATGCAGTGTGTCAGAACACCAAATAGCACATTAATGCATATAATACACATGCTTTAGGGTCTAGTTTGAAAGTAAATTTATTTACTATCAGAAAAGGAAATTCATTGAGTATCTCCTTTCTGCTTTTATTTTTTTAACAGCTCACCAAATATTTTAGTGAGGAATACTAATTGCAAATAAAATGCCTTTTGCTATAAATTGTTAGTTTGATCTAAAGCTCTTAACTACTGAGCTACTTCTCCAGCTTCTCCACTATAGTATAAATTGTCTTATAATTTTTTCTTTACTTTTAAAATTAAAATTAGAACTTTTCTCTTCCTTCACTGAAAACCTTCCAGAAACCCTGTTCATACCCTATTTTGTCATTGTGTTACATTACTATATGCATATACATATATAAATGTCATATATACATATATAATTCCCACCACACACAGAAATACACACATACACACAAACAAATGTATTGTATTATATGATATTTATAAAAAGTATTCTATTTTGCAATCTTCCATGTCTCAGAAGGATATTTAGTATGTTTTAGCCAAAATGCATTTAGTGCAGGAGTTTCCATTTGTCTGGAAAACTTTTGTTCTTTTATTTAGGGCATTCTGAGTTTTGAGACCTGAATGGGTACAGAAACTGGTATATTTAATTTCAATGGACTTTTTAATTAGAATAATACAATGTATACTCTTACCAGCTGTAAATCAAATAGTTATATTCTAAATAATTTTTAAAATGCTTGTAAAGAAATTAAAATTAAATTATATAGCTCATTTCCATTCTTATCAACAGTGGTATTCAATATCAACTTTAATTTCTCTCCCTCAGATCATTAATGAGATTGAAGTATGAGAATTATGTTTCATTTGTACTAGCCTTTTATTATTATGGTGTAAATCTGGAATGTTGCCTAAATGATAGTGCATTTGTGCCTTTGCTCACCCAGTTTTTGGCACTATTTTGTGATGTTTTAAAATAAGAAAATTTGTATCTAATAAATTTGGACATATATGTTTTCTTCTACATTTGACCACCAAAATTATTCAAAATTATAAAAGTCATTACATTCAGTACCTCACAGTAGGCATACAAGGGTGAGTAGAAAGAAATACATGATCGTGCCTTAAATGGATTGCAGAATTTTAGGAAACACACTCTACAACTATGAAGAATATTTTCCAAAAGTGCATATGCACTTTGTTCTGTAGAGTGACACTGTTTAGAAATATCACCTTTGTGGCTGTGTTAGTTAAGATGATCATAAAGAAATCAAATACCATAGTAGCATCACTATCTTTATAAGAGAAAATCAATCTAAACATACGAGAATATCAGACATGTGAGCTGGAGTTATGTCACCACTAACCCATGAAACCCTAGAATTCTTCAATAACAGAGTCTAGGAAGAGGAGAGAGAGTGTCTTTTTCTAGACCCCACAGAAGAAATATTACTGTAGCCCTAATGATATCTTTATTGTAGAATTCTAGCATCTCAAATGATATATCAAAATATTTCTGTTTTATGGAGCTGTATGAATTTGTGATACCAGAAAAGATACCCCTTAAAAACCTAATATACAAAAAACAACCATTAATGTGTAGATCAGAAAATGGAAATTCATCCTAGGTATACATCAGCAATATGATGATAAAAATTCCTCTTAAAAGTTCTAAAAATCAACCAATATTTCTTATTTTGCATATCAAGAACTATTTTATTATGTATTTAAGAATATTAATTGCTAATAATTGTTCTCTATTGTAAAGATATAATAGCAAAGAAAAGAAATAATGTATACAAGCAAAATCAGAGATAGTTATGGGAGCATGACATGGTTCAGGGAACAGGTACTGTCCTCAGAATGCAAAGTCAATTCTACTGAGAAAGAGTGATGGATGATAAAAAGGAGTGCCATTTTGAGAATCTAGGTATGAGTATTCAGATTACATCCTTCAGTAAGTAGACATGACTGGTAGGTTTGAGAATCAAACAATCAAAAATATATTCACAATGACATCAGAGAGTAATTTAAAATGATTACTATCCATTTGGGTCACAGAATTTTGTAAGGAATGGCTTTAAAAATAAAATTTAAAAGATAAGGTATGGAACATGGTTCACATTTATTTTATTTTTGTTGCAGCCGTGTGTGTGTGTGTGTGTGTGTGTGTGTGTGTGTATTTGGTTGTTTGGTTTTTGTGCTATTAATGACCATGGGGTGAATTTGTGAAGAGGAAGCCATGATCAGAATGTGACCTTGAAGGTGTATTCTAGCTGAAAAATGGAGAAGGGATATTTCCTATGATTGGCAGCAAAAGATCTGCATCTGTACTGGACTAATATGAAGGCCAAAGAAACAAGAATTGGCAGGCCTTAGAATGGATTTATCATGAGTAGTCATGAGACAGAGCAATCCAGGAGGACGAATAAAATCATCTAGTCACACGAAGGCCACCTCTGATCTATGTCAAGTTGAGTTTGATTTTGTTCTTCAAGTCATTTTCTAGGGGGAATTTTTTCAATTTTATTTTTATTCTTTGTAAAGTCACTCTGGTAACTACCCAATGTTTTGTAAATAATTTCTAATAATATAAAACGACAATGCCATAGTTTAGAATTGAGTATTACCAATAGTGCTTGATATATAAGATTAATCTGTGGCATTTATTCAAACTCTTGCATAATTCATAATTCTTAGTTTCTACAACAGAGTCTCTGAACTACTATATACCCTCTTTTCTGGTGTAATGTATATTGTTGAAATATAAACTATAACATTTATTTTTGATAATAGGAACTAATAATGATACAAGAAAAATAGTATACACTAGTGATTTTCCTTGGCATGCTCATATTTTCTGGGACATATGATAAATCCAGCTATGGAACATGGTTTTGAGATAGCTCATGTTATTCACTGTTCCTTCTCCACTTAATCTGATTGTCTGCTGAGACCAAGGAGGACTTACTGAGATCTTCGCTGTGTCTTCATAAACTCCACATTCTCAAATGTTATCCCTGGTCTATTCCATGAATTAGCCACAACCTTCTCAACAGAACATAGCATTCTACACTTACTGGATAGTTTGCTGTAGAAATCAAAGATGTTATTTAATTCAGTAATTTTATTAGGACTAAGGCTGCTTTCATTAACTGCAGTGAACACAGACTTAAATAAATTTTGAGTATTGTGCCCAACCTTATTTTTTCTATATACTTTGTTGTTTAAGTGAATGGTCTTGAAACAATGGAGGTTTCCTGTTACCCACAAGGCAGCTTACAACCATCTGCAACTACAGTACCAGAGGATCCAAGACTGTCTCCTACTTCTGGGGGCATCAGGCATAGATGAGATATCCATACACACATATATGCAAAACTCATATAAATGAAATAAAAATAGATATTTTGAAATAGAGATTCAAATTGATTCATGGACCTATTAAAATTTGTATCTATTATTTTCTAAATATAGTTAAAAATCAATTATCATGGGCCAGGTAATATGAAAATTATGAGTACAAACATATTACTTCTCATTCCAATGAAGAATACAGTTTAAGTCTCCACTAGTTGATCAATAAATTTTCATTATTTGGATTATGAATAAAATTTGATTATATCATATTAATTTTGTAATTCTTGCATTTTTCACATTGTGACTATATAAAGAGAATGTTATTAAACATATAATATAGGGCTTAAGAATACTTATTAAACAGAATTAACTTTTTACTGTTTCAACATGATATGCTTAAACTGTATAATAGGACAAGTGGTATCTCATATAAATTTAATAACTAAAATTTTTCTAGATTTGAGACATGACTTTAAAATAGATTTAAATGTTTTATAGATCCATAAAAGTAGTTATTGATAGTAAGTTGGCAGCGTTTTTATGGGTCTTCACAAAATATCTTATGTAGATGTTCAAAATAATTCTAAATGATCAGGAACCCAGACTCACTGAGTAAACATTCCTTCATTAAGTGATAACATTTTTCTTAATCGCCAAAGCAGAAATGTTGGAAAATCTGTACTTTATATGTGACTGTTTCTCAAAGTCCTCAAGAGAATACAGAAGACTTTTTTTTTTTTCAAATTCTCACCTATAATGAAATCATATGGCTGGCTATCGTAATTCAACAATATGTGGAATATTCAGATGATATTTTTCCTTAAATGGAAGACTCCTAATTATTGTTTATTAGCATTTACTGTTTCCCCCAATGCTGAGTAAGTGCTGCTTCATTGCTAACTCTTCCCTGAAGTAATCCAGGCATTTTCATTTTGAACACTTCCTCTCGTAGCCACAGTCCATCAAAGGCTGAGGATATTATAGTCAGTTCTCTGAGCTCAAAAGTCTTGACAAAATAATCAGCACTTAGAGCAAATTGCCAGTGAGAATGGGGGAAATAGACCATTTTAAGTCTTTCTGCCTTACTGAAATACCAGCCTGGAATTACAGCCAGAGTTCATGGAAAGTCCTTGAAAACTCAGCAATTTAACAACCACCTCAATGAATGTCCCTCAGCAATGACCTTCATTACAGAGGAGCAGGGTTTCAAGTTCCCTACCCAGCAGGTTAAGCTTATTTCAAGTACGGATGTCTAGAAATTAAACCAACAAACAGAAAGACTTTTAATGGGGACCAATTTCTGAAATAGGTTTCAATGGTCCTGGAAATCCAAACCTGGTCTTGGAGAAGAGAGCTGTGTGATTGTCCCTGAGTTTGTGTCTCCCCATTCCTCCCACCACCATCAGTGTTCAATAAGACCACTGAGAATCTAGTTTGCAGTGGGAGTTTAGGCTCAAGAGTCACTTTGCCCCAGGCTGTTCTCTCCCTGGGTCTTCCTGGAGAGAATCAATACCAGCAGTGAAGGTGGGAGTGACAATTGCCAATGGCTTTCATAGGTGTCTCAGACACATTTTCTACAATTTCAACTCTCAGTATAAAAATATCAATGTAGTAAGTTTACCACAGTGTTAATGCCCTAGTAAACTTGACACAATGAAAATAAACAACGTATAAGATGCTACATAATTATAAGTCAGACTTTGGTAAATCTCTATTAGGTCTCTCATTCATTTTTAATCTATCTATCACCTATCTATCTCTATCTATCTATCTATCTATCTATCTATCTATCTATCTATCTATCTAACTATTATCTATCTATCTATCTATCTATCTATCTATCTATCTATCTATTTATATATCTAGATAGCTATCATCTATTCAACAGAAGCTCTTCTTTCACACTGTCATAAACCGTACCTGAATATCATGGTGTAACATGCCTAGAATGAATATACTCAAAGATTTTTTTGTTTTACTGTGTGTTATAATTCTAGAAGATATTATCATGGATGAAGAAAAATGCTTTGTTCTTGAAAGGATACAATTACTACAAGAAAACAGATATCAGTTAGCATTATCAACATATTATATTAACCTTTAAATAAATTAACACATTAAAACAATGAGCAAAGGAATCAAATGTCAATAACTCACATCTAGTCACTATCTGTCACAGCAAACATCTTCAGAGTTATTTATGTACAATGTTTGCTACAGTTACTTTGCATTCTATCTTTTTAAGCATTCTATTTAAAAATTATTTTAGTATTTGAGATTATAATATAATTACATAATTTTACACATTCCGTCTTCCCTCTAAACCCTCTTATATATCTCTCATTCAAACTAATGATATCATTTATCATTAATTTTTGTTACACACACACACATACTCACACACACACTCCTAAATACATAAGTACAAATTGTTCAGCCTGTATAATGTTACTTGTAAATATACATACTTTTTAAGGACTGACTAGGTAGGACTATATAATCAATTGGTGTGGTTGTGTAAGGAAGAATATTTCTCTAGCTCTCTCCATTCCTTAGTAGCCTGTAGTTCTTTGTGTTCAGTTCAGTTCTCACTGTCTTTCCTCTTGTACATGTTAGAATCTCTATAGCTGTGGTCTTTGTTCAAATTTTGGGCACCATAACTCTTCCCTACAATCAGTCCTGCTTCTCAAAGCTGTTAGCTTCCCAAATCAATGGCTAAATCTTGATTACAACAGCCTCTGATTCAGTAATTCATTCTTATCTGTTGGGAAATTACATTTTACTTACCATACAGCTGCATGTGTACATAAGTGTGTGTGTGTGTGTGTGTGTGTGTGTGTGTGTATTCACATGTGTATGAATTGATGGGAATGCTACAGCAAAATTGTGTAGGTCAGAGGACAAGTTTTTGAGTCAGTCCTTTCTACTATGTGACAGCTCTCTTGCACAATATCACACCACTAGCCTTATCTTCTTGTTCACTCTCCTGTCTTCAGGGACACCATTACCATCAGTTATTTGATATATTTGCTATTCCATGTCAATATCTTGCCTTCTTGTCATAGTCTGTGAAGTGTTTTGTTCCCTGCATTTCTTTGAACACTCTTGCTCTTTGTGTAAATACAATTTCATCCATATTTCATGCTTTAGACAGAATCCATACTTTCTACAAATTTCATACTTTGTTTGTTTGTTTGTTTGTTAGTCTGTTAAGACAGAACCCTTCTATGTAGCACTGGCTGGCCTGGATCTCACTATGGAGAACAGGCTATATTTAAATTCTGCCAGCCTCTGCCTTCAGAACACCTATGAAAGTCAGGATATTTATTATGCTAACATGAAATAAACTGCTTTACAAAGTCTTCAACTGAGCTTTTAATATAATCATTGTCCTTACCTGTGTTCCTATGATACTACCCCTTTCAGGCACTGGCATTTTATTGTTCCATCAGATAGAGAGATGAGCTGGAAAACCACAATACATCCACCAACTGAAATGATGCAGTGAAATCCAGTAATTTAGGTAATTAATTTGGCACACATATTATGATAGACTAAACTATATCGCTGGTTGCTGACTACAGAAAAATGAAAGATTATTGTTTGCCTGATGAATATAATGTTTATTAGTAACTTTATTCTTAAACTGAACAAAAAAAATAGACCTTAAGACTACATGACTTCAAAAATTCGATCTCTGACTCTACACAAAGCTTTAGCAACATTGAGAGGTCACTCTGTTCCCACTATTCACAAATGGGTTTGAAATTCTGTCCTATTCCAGATACTGACCTGGTCATGAACGAGATCACTACCAACATCATCACCATCTCCTCTCCATCATCATCATCGATATTATCATTATCATCATCACCACACAATGCACACCATAGTGAGAGTCATTGTGACTCTTGATGTCCAAAATTTATGGCTTCTATCTATTTTTGCTGTTGTTATTCTACATTCAAAGAAACAACAAAGTTTGTTTTAAGGTGAATTTCTTTCTATAAACTGTATAAACACCATTCTGCAGCAGTGCATTTTTTTGTTTTGATTTTAACATCATTTTTTTTTAATTTTGGGGATTACAATATAATCACAACATTTCTCCCTTTCCTATCCCCCCTCTAAACACTTCCATATAACCATCGACCCCACTGGCCTCCTCCCAGTCCCCAACACACACATGGCCCCTCACCCATCATCCTATTCTTCTCTGAGAGATTGGAAGCCCCCTTTGGGTATCTCCTTACCCTAGCACATTAAGTCTCTGCAGGGCTAGTCACATCCTTTTCCACTGAAGGCAGACAAGGCTGCCCAGTTAGAGGAATGTATTTGACAGACAGGCAACAGATTTAGGGATAACTCCTGTTCCAGTTGTTGGGGGACCTGCATGAAGACTGGGCTATGTATCTACTTCATATGTGCAGGGGACCTACGTCTGGCCTGTGTATGTTCTTTGGTTGGTAATTCTACTTTGCGAGGACCCACGGATCTAGGTTGGTTGACTCTGTTGGTAGCTTTAACCAGAATTTTCAAGGTATTTCCTATAAGAGGTCTCTTAGTTATCACTGCATCTTTACAGTGTAGAAAAATAAAAGAAGATATACATTAAAAAACATCAGGCTGCAAAGCTGTTAGATGATAGACAAGTGATGTCAGTTAGTGTCCTTTTCTTTGCAAAATCTTACTCTGAAATTTTCTAAAGTATTATGTCCATCTATAATTCAGTTACCAGGAATCACTTAGTTCACTGGCCTTTGAGCTTGGCTCTGAGAGGCAACTTTACATTTAGAGGCACATTTACCTCTGTAGGCAATGCGTCTCATGATATTTTTCTCTTCTATTGGCAGGCCAAATTCCCCTAGAATTTATATTTTAATAGCCTGTCTAGGCAGAAATGGGATACTTTTGAAAACCGTGTACTGATCTGTTCTAACAATATAATATTTAAAATATCTACGAAGAAAAACGAAGTGAAAATTATTTTAGACACTTTAAAACCATGGCATTTTTAAAAGGATTTTTGAAGGTAGCAATTATCTCCTTAAGTGAAAATAACGGTCATAAATAGACTCTGAGTTATAAGGAGACCCATAAGAAATATGTATATTACATTTTAGTTATTATATCCATTAATCACATTTTCTTAATGGAAAAGTATAATTAAACCCTGGATGTATCATTAATTTAAAGGTGCCACAAAAACAAAGCAGCTCGTGCCCTTCATGCCAGACATTGGGAAATCTGAGGTGAACAGACATCACTTTACAGGGTTATTTCATTGGAATAAATAGAATATACATGCAAATATAAAAAATAATAGATAATTGTTTCTTTTTAAACTTTACATAAACGAGTGAAGAGTGAATGAGAATGACTCGCAAAGACATAGGAGAGAACCCATACCCTGTTGTCTAAAACTCAGGCACCTATCTGACTGCTAAGATTGCTAGGTGGCTCAAATGCATTCTTATAATTTTAATTTTTGTATAACTATGTATATATACATGTTCCCATACACGAATCCACAAGTGAATGTGCAAGTTGGAGTTTGGCATCAGACATCTTCCTCTGCCACTGTCTATCATATTTTTGTGAC
Source organism: Arvicanthis niloticus (assembly GCF_011762505.2). Classification (NCBI taxonomy): domain Eukaryota; kingdom Metazoa; phylum Chordata; class Mammalia; order Rodentia; family Muridae; genus Arvicanthis; species Arvicanthis niloticus. The sequence continues at coordinate 69,952,412 of NC_047659.1, read as the reverse complement.
AGGGTCTCTAATCATACCTAACTGAGCAATTCTTGGTGATGACCATGCTCCAGCAACACGCCTTTCTCCCTGAACCAAGTTACAATTCCAGGCATTGCTATGCCTGGCTTCTTTCCTGGAACTTGAAATGTGAACACAGGTCTTCCTGTTTATCCAGCAAGCACTTTACTAACTCAGGCAACTCCCCAGCCTCTCAACTTCTATTTTCATTCTAAGAGGCATTTTTTATCAGCTAAGATTCCTTCCATTTTCACCAAGTCTTACAGGACAAGAAATACAACCTTGGAGTCAGTTCACTTTATTCTCAAGTCACTGAGACTTTGGATTAAAATAGCCAAAGCCAAGAATTTTGAACTTTCATCTCAGTGTTTTTTCTTAGAAATAAAGTGAAATTTAATATCTTTGTTCATAATAAAATAAAGCAAAAATTAAAATGGTTTATTTGCCCCCTCCTTCCTTAAAACGTTTGCATAGGAACATATTGCCTTATAATTTTAAGCCATTTTACTCTAAACGTTCAACACAGATAGGAGTAGCCTTAGCCATTATATTCAGTGAAACAACTGTTACTACTACTCAGTATTAATTATAGATGAAAAACAAAGGCTGTTATTTATGGCTGCTCTGGGAGAGATGTTTTTTTATACTGTACAGTCAGGGTACCTCACGGGTTCCTGCTTCATCAGTGCTCATTGAATTTAAAAGCCTTCTCCAGATTTATTTCAGGTGGGAGTCTCTGAACCCAAGGGCCTCCTTGATTGAACTGGTCTCAATGGTGTCTTGTCTCATCCCCTGAAAGGCCACTGGCTTTTGTGCATGATTAGGCTCTGATTGATGTGTGCACCTTAAATCATCTCCCTGGAAGTTCATGAAGAATGAAATGTCACAAAACGGCATGAGCTCAGATAAATACATCAGTGGAATCAGCTCAAGTGCATGTGGATGCTGACCAGGAGGTCAGCCCACTCTCCTGCCTCATTTCTAAATATGCTATTGGAAAAGCATTATCTCAACATTAGAGACTGGCTTAGAGGTCAGCAGCATTCAGAAGATAGTGAATTATAGATTAGTGATATCAGAGACAGAAACCCCCAATAAACACACACACAGACACACACACACACACACAGACACATACACACACACACACGGACACACACACAGGCACATCCATGAAAGAGAGACAGACAGACACACAATACTGACAGAGACTCACTCATAAACACACATGTATATTCACACACAGAATGATGCTGCAACTTTAATGTTCTGTTCTCTCTCAAGCTTTCCCATTTTGTTATGGAATTTTAAATTAAGTAATTGGTTTATAATACTAAATTCAGGTGACATACCTAGCAATTACATGCAGGTTAGATGGCTCCAAAGCTTTTGCTTTGCCATCTGCCATGTCTGCCTCCCTGTTCATCATTTGTGCTTTTCTCCTTGGTTTTAATATTCTGATATGATCTCTCCTTGTTGTTTCTTCCCTCTTTGACCTATTGCTGATCTCTCCCGCCTCTTTTCTCCATTAAGTCCTGTCCTTGAACCAGAGGTCTCAAAAAATAGCTAGGTTAGATGTTTATTATAGTGATAATGTGTTTGGACAAAAGATAAAATCTCTTTTCAACAATGAATGGTTTGGCTACTAAATTATATGTATTCCTTCTGAAATATGAAATGTCCATACCTCATGTCTCCCAGCAACACAAAAGAATCCAAACAGTAGACAGAATCCAGGCTACTCTGCTGATGTCTCTATGTTATACAAAATAATATAAAATATGAAATATATTTTACAAAATATGTTATACAAAATAATAAAAAATGAAGGTATCTTTTTATAAATTCAGAACACAATTGTTGTTTAGAAGTCCATAAAATACTAAAGATTAAACAAAATTTGATGATGAATTCTAAATAATCCAATATTATCTGATTCTACTAGTAACTTGCTCTTCAACCTATTTTTGCAACCATCTCAGAAAGAAATTATTTTCTTGACAGTCCTTAAGGTAATTTACCTACCTATTAGCAAGCAGGAAGAAAATTTCATGTTGAATGAATTGTGATTGGAACCCTAAACTAAGTTTACTGATTCAATATGATTAGGAATCTGCCCTGAAATGTATAATTCTCTGCCTTTTCCCATTTCAGCATCCAGTTCAGAACTGACCTGCTCATTTGCACACAGTGCACCATGGGGCACTTTGCTATGTTTTTGTCAGATTGAATGGCACACTTTTAAAGTAAATAAAAAGAAACTTTACTTTTTACTCACATTTACAATCTAAAGCAGCATAGCTATGATGTCAAAATTAAATTTCTCTTAGTTAATTAATATTATAGCCTACTTTAGAAAAAACAGGCGCAAGCATTAGCTAGGATCAGCAATCAGTACACCTGCTGAGTTCTTGAGGGACACATCTTTGTATAAACCACATTAAATCAGGAATGATCCATGTGTTCTTCCTACTTGCCTATTGTTATGGCCCATACAAATTTGGAGAGCTGTGCTACTTTAAGTGGAGAAATGTAAGAACTAATCATATGCTTCTGCTTGGTACATCTACAGTTTCTAAAGCTTTTTGCTCTCCTGTGATTTTGATGATTACAAGACTGAATCCCTTTAACACATGAATATATGTGTGTTATACAGATATACCAAAGATATACAGAGATTAATAAGTTATTTCCTAAAGGGACTCTGTGGGTGGCCAAGGAAACAACATGATCAACTGATCTTCTAAAGAATTGAATGAATACACTCATCAGCAGAGGAGGAATTAAACTCTCCTTGTGAAATAAGAGCTAAAAGCAGATATAATCTACTTTATACATTGGGGAAGATAACTTTGGGGTCAGAGAGAGCTAGTATAAAAGTGGGCTTTGACTATCTGTACAATCCCAGAAAAACTACTTAATCTCTATGAATTGTGGGAATAAAAAATGCATTATATCAGCATCAAGGATGCTACTTGCTAACACACATCCATAAATAGTCATTTGTTTCTGCCATCTGTACAATTACTTTCAGATTTTTTTTTATCTAAATTACATACAGCCCAAGATGAAACCTTCTAATTCAATTCTAGATTAATAAAAGAAAATTTTACTTTCAGTCTTAATTTAAGAAATATGAAAAAACCAATTCTCCAAGATATTAACATTCCACATAAAAATGCTTAGCATAGTTAAAAGATAAAGTTACAATACTAACCAAGATCAATTCACGAATTGCTTGCTTGTACAGCAGCTCAGAATTTACTTTCCTATGGACAATGAGGCTTTTCCTCTCATTTTTGAAACAAGTTCACTTCTTTCCTTGGTTATTTTCATCTTTAAAGATGTGAATGATAAATCTTTATAGAATGTTCACAAATGAGAGAGAAATCCACTGTCCATTTTCAATTCTTGAACATTTTGTTTATTTGAAACAAGAAAGAAATAATTTCTCAGTCTTCCTCGTGGAATCAGAGTCATGCCGAAGTGATTACCATTTCCCTTTACAAATCTATGTAACTAATCACTTTTTTCCCATACAAAAGTAAATGTGTATTTTGCTTAAAGTGGTGGTAAAAGATGGTCCTTTTGGTGGCACGATATGATGTAGGTTGACTGAGTGATGCTTTTCATTCACACTTTTATAAGCCATGTATATTTGCTCAACCTTTTTTTTTTTTTTTTTTTTTTTTTTTTTTTAATCACAGTGTTGTGAGACCTGTTTATCATGAGCAGGAGGGTAAGTCTTGTCAGGTTATACAGTGCAAGTTTTCCCAGGGGTTCAAACTTTTCACGAAGAAGAAAGACTATGATTTACAATGTGAGGAAAAAAAAAAAAAACCCAAACACAGTATTTTTTTTTTATTTAAAAAAGAAACAAAAAGCAAAAGAGAACATGCTTGCTTGAGTAATGTGGATGGCTCAGTCAATAAAGCACTTTCCTTGCAAATGCCAGGACCAGTTTGAATGCCAAAGCTCACAACTAGAAAAACAAATGCAGCTGAGAAAGAGCAATCTTGTAATCCTAGAAATGGAAGAGGCAGTTGAGGTGGGGATACTGGAGGTTATTGGCAGTTAAGCTCCAAAGTAAGTTTTATTGAAAGTAATTGTGAATATACATTGGCCAGTTACTGAGAAATTGGATGCTGAGCATAATATATAGTATTAAGTGTAAAATAAATATTAAACAGAATTTTTAAAAGCACACTATAATACACTCAAACACCAATGACTGCAAAATTGCTATCACATTTTCTTTATATTCTATTCTATCACATATCCCCTTTAAAAAGAAAGAATATATATATATATATATATATATATATATATATGCCACCATTGATATATATATGCCACCATTGACATATATATATATATATATATATATATATATATATATATATATATCTCACCACTGATACTTAGAAAAATACCATAAAATTAATAAGCTTGAGGGAATGTAGAAGTCTTTTATTTGTTCAGTACAGTGGGGAATTCAGTAAAATTGTTTTTGCTAAAACAAAATATGTAGATATTTTAAGGCACAGTTGTTGGCAAAAAGATTCATTGTAGAAGTCTACTGTTTTCCCATCATTTACACCTTCCCTTCATGAAAAGTTTCTGAATACAGAGTGAAAGACAACTGACATCTAATTATTTTTCAGGCTAAGATTCTGGGTTTAGGAATGGCCTAGTTTTCTCCTCTCTCTTTTCTCAAATCAATTATCACAAGATCAACTCCTCCAGATTAGCTCAGTTCTCAATCTCTCTTCATCCCAGTACCGTCTACAGTGCTAAAGTCATGCCCATTCCAATTTTATCAGAGCAGTATGTCAAGCTGGCTAATGTTGAGGCTTTTAAAAAACTATCAGTACTCAATTATTGGACTTTTAACTAGTGAAAGCATATTATCTCCACCCGCATCAGTGAACAAAGATAGAAAGTTTCAGGTTCATTAGACAGCCACACTGTGATCCATGGGATTCACTAGGAGAGAATAGAATCCACACTAGCTACCCAAAGAAACAGAACAATTACAGTGTTATGATTTACAAATTTATTGATAAGGAAGAAGCAATATACCAACTTACACTTTAAGAAAAAATGTTCCCAATCCTAGAACACAGAATCTGGACTCCACTGAAACTCATGAATCTTTAATAAAAAGAAATTGAAGCTTAGGAAAGTAATTTACTAGCTTATCTAATGTGTAAACATCAGAGTAAGAAGCTGGTCCAAATAAATAATTAAATGATTTTGACCTTGATTTCTTCATCTCAAAAATAAAGTAGTGATTCCTCTGTCCTAGATTAGATTTTGTTGTGGTTTTAGAAAAAGTTAAAGTTCATTGAATGTAATGTCTGGTGTGATGTGTTAGCATGTATGATAAACTGGCATGAACATTTTCTCAGTTTCATGGTAACCAAAGATATCTACTTAGCTAAACCAATTTCTCTTCTATAGTCACTAAGAAAAATAGTTTATTGGATGTTGAAAACATAATTTATATTCAGACGTAATGTCTATTCAAAGTAGTTTGAGAACAAAAGAAACATTTTGTTTGTGTGTTTGTTTTTCTTTTTGTTGTTTTAAAGTTTAGTGTGTTGGGTATATTTATTTATTTCACCCAAAACAAAATAGTCATGATTCTATTGACTTTAAATAAGAAATTAAGAGTGAAGAGAAAAAGGCTGGGGACATGGCTTATTATGTACAGTGCCAACTGCCAAGCCTGACTACATGAATTTGATCCAGAAGACCATTGTGAAGAAATAAACCCTATGGGTTTTCCTTTGACCTCTTTCTGCAAGGTTTGTCAAATGTGCACCCATATAGACAGTGGCAGAAATAGAGGCAGGCACACCCAGAGACACACAAAGATGAAGGAAGAGAGAGAGAGGGAGAGAGAGAGACAGAGAGAGAGAGAGAGAGAAGAGGATAACATTTTGATAATACAAAGATATCACTGTTTGTTGATGGAAATTACCAGTCAACATTTATGGCTATCAAATCTATCAAATGTTTGCTTTAAGTCCAGCATTGTAGCTCATACTTTTAATCCAGTGCTTGTGAAGTGGAGGCAGGTGGCTCTCTGTGAGTTTGAGGTCAGCCTGGTCTACATAATGAGTTCCTGGACAACCAGAGCTTTATAGTGAGACCCTGTGTCAAACACACACACACACACACACACACACACACACACACACACACACACACTTATTTGCTCTAACTTTTAAAAGTAAGCTCTTAAGGAACACACTATTTACCTGGCACTCTCACCATCAAAACTTCTGAATAAACACACGTGTTCTCAAAGATGTGAAACAGGAGGCCCAACTGCTGTGTCCTCTAAAAATCTAAGAAAATTGAAGAAAACCTAACCATTTTAGAGATGTTTGGTTGGACCAAATGACCGCACATGATACATGATACACAGGCAGTGAAGGTGGTTATTATGATGCACTGTTCAGAGCGAAAGAAGAAAGTGACAAGAAGGAATGATCAAAGGGAAGATGATGCATAGGTAGATGATGAGAGATGACATACATTATAATAAAAGATAAACAGGTGAACCATATTAGAAAATGGATAACAAATAGATGATCATAGTAGATGATTAGTGATTGATAGAGATAAGATACAGTACACAGGAGAGAAGATAACTAATGGGTAGTAGGTAGATAATAGTAAGTATATGTAAGAAGATAGAAGAAAAAACATATGATAGATGATTATCTTATTATGTCTATCTCAGGTATAAACACCATGAATGAAAATCAGCTGGGGAGGAAGGACTTATCTCATTTTCAGGTATAGTCTCTCATCAGGAAAAGCTAGACAGGAACTGAAGCAAAGACAGTGGGGGAACACTACTTCTAAGCTTGTTCCCCATGGTTTTCTCAGTTTTCTTTTCTTTTTGAAAATTATACAGCTTTTAAGTGTTTTTTTAAACTTTTTAATTGATTCTTTGTGAATTTCACATCATGCACCTCAATCTCACTCACCTCCCCATCTTTTCTATTTACCCTTGAAACTTTCCCCTCAAAAGAAAATCAAGAAAAAACCAAAACAGAATAACAAAAAATATCTCATCATGTTAAAGCAGTAGTGTGTTACAGCATCTTCCACATTAGACCCTTTTTTCCACTGGTCATTACTTGCAGATTCCAATGAATCATTGGTCTGGTTCAAGGCCTCTGGGTTCGCTATACTATCAATACCAGATCACTGTAGGGACTCTTCTTGGATATATAGTTGTTGCCATGTGTCATGGACACTTGTGGCAGTCCGAAAAGCTAGCTGCTGGCTTGGGATACCAGGCTTCAAACCTTGCGTGGGCAGCACAGTTAAGCTGACCCTGGTACCATGACATAGGTGGACCAGTTGTGGTCATAAGTGAAGTGGAGGCCTGTCTACTCCTGCTAGGCTGTGCTACCCCTCTCTACCAAACTGGACTGCTTGGATATTTGTGAAGTGTTTCAGAGTGTATGAAACAGCCACTGCTGACCTGTGAACTGAACTGCTGATTTCCTGACAACACAGATGGGATTTGCTCCAAAGAACTATTTCTAAACACTTCCCCTGTATCATAATAACCTTTCTTTTCTACTACCTCTGGTGGATGATGGGCTAGAAGAGAGATTAAAGTGCTTAAATACTATCATTAAATGTAGGTTTTGAAAAATTAAAGCCTACGCATGAGAGCTGGAGAGCTTGCCCTGGTGGTCTAGGTGCTGGCAATCTGGTAAGCTAATTAGCTCAGTTACTGTTGAAGCCCAAATCAGGGCTTTGATTTGGCCCAACACAGCATCTACACCATCTATGAACAGCTGGAGCACATTAAAGGGCCAGCCCTGAAAATCTAAAGATGACTAGTCTTAAAGCAATATTTTAAAGAAAGCTATTAACAAAAAGCTGTTGTTATCGTAGTAATTCATGTTTGTCCCAGAGCATGGGTATCACAAGTGCTTAGATAGGAACCCCCTCCCCCCCCCCTTTTTTTTTTTTACTTTGAGTCTTACAAAACAAAACTTCAGAAAGTATTTAAAGGATTTGTGTTATTCCTAAGCTATGTTACAATCTGGCTTCTTACAAAACCAACCTCACACACACATGCATCCTTGAAAGCAGTTTCATAACCAGCTCACACACATATGCATATGCTGGACACAGATTTCTGCATTTATATTAGAATCTAACACTATCTCAGAAAATGTGTTTTGACTTCACATAGATGGAAATTTATTATATCTTATATCCAACCAATAGAGATGATATGAATATTCTCTTTCCTTTCTTTGTTTAAGAACTTAAAAATGGGCTTGCATGTTTTTTTTTATATTTTTATAGTTAATGTTTCATAAGTATGACTCTAGAAACAAAAATGTCTTCCCAGTGTCCTCTTGGTCAGAAGCATTAAGTAAACAATCAAGAAAGAAAGGAAGAAAGAAAGAGAGAAGGAGAGAGAGAGGGAGGGAAGGAGGGAGAGAGAAAGAAAGGAAGAATGAAAGGAAGGAAGAAAGGAAGGAAGGAAGAAAGGAAGGAAGGAAAGAAGGAAGGGAGAGAGAGAGAGAGAGAGAGAGAGAGAGAGAGAGAGAGAGAGAGAGACAGAGAGAGAGAGAGAGAGAGAGACAGAGAGAGAGAGAGAGAGAGAGAGAGAGGAAGGAAGGAAGGAAGAAAGAAAGAAAGAAAAGCAAGCAGGACAGCTCATGGGTCCCAATTAACCTCACAGTAGCAATGGTGCTTTATGAAAGTCCATCATTACTCTAGTTAATGACTAGTGAGGTAGATGACTTCTGCCTTGGTCCAGGGAACTCAGGACATTAAGAGAGGATATGTCCATTAATCCCAGGAAATGCAGAGACTGCTTTTCATGGGATCACTGCTCAGGCAATCTTTTATTCAACTTAAGAGAAATTCAAATTTCTAAATTTATGCAGATTTTTTTTTAAATCAGCAGGTTTTTTGTCTTTTCTTAAAAGAACTTGACTTAAAGGGAGTAGACCCAGTGTCCCTTTGTTTAATATACTGACTATTTTTCATTTGTACACCTGTTAAGGTCAGAGACATTTTGTCTGTTTCTTGTGAACTACAAATGGCTCTGCTACCCACTGAATAAATTCATTGTAAATTATGTTCAAACAATGACAGACACGCTGCCAACATTATTAACATAAAATTTTAGAAACATGAATCACAATCATAGTATTATAATATGACCTTATGTACTTAGAAATCATCACTGGAAAAAGAAATGGTATTCTTTTTTATTTCAATTAGCATTTATAATCGCACATCATAAAAGGCTTCATGAGCACAGACACACACATGCACACACACACAAACACCATCTTTGCAGAAAAATATCATTTTACTATATAAAACTAATTTCATATAAGTGTGCAATTGAAATAAATTTTAGTAATAAAAATAGAGTACTTATGTTCCAAATGCCAAGTTTTTATATATTGTATTTGTTTCCATTTTAGTGACTTCTTCATAATTTCCCTATTATGAGCACATACTTTATAAAATTACACAATGTTGCTCATAGTCTCATAAAAACTGATACACTTGTACTGACCAAAGTAAGACAACATCACTGAAATTTTCTGTTGATGTCAATCAACAATGACTTTACCACTGGTGCCAGCCCCTTAATAGTTAATGCTATTAGCCAACATTAATGCAGTATACAGAATCATAGGTCATGGATTTTCACTTCTGCTGGGAACCATGATATGCTAATAGAATCTGAGATGAAACATTGGTCAGCATTTTAGAATAAGGCCTGCTAGTACTATATAAGCTATATAGAATTCATTTGTCAGATGTTTCTTTATTTTTCTTAAAAGTTAAATTGAGGATGATGCCTGTGAAAACTTCCCTATTTTCACTGAAAATAAATGTAAGGTTGGTGATATACATAAGTTAGCTTAGAAGTAGAGGACTAGTCTGCATATGGCCCTGCCTTTGAATTTCTAGTATGTGTATATGCCCATACATGCACAGGTATAATCAAATGAGAATATCACTTACTGTGGGATAATGAGAGGTAAGAGCCTTTTCTCTGGGTGAAGTACTTGGCATAATAACATTCAACAACAAGCATGGGCAGCATTTGAATAAAGGAATACTTAATTTTACTTACTCGCTCCAAGAATTTATAATGAAAAGAATATTGTCATAGGGGCTTCCCTTCAAAGTGGATCATTTTCTGTGCAATTCTCAGCAGAGTCCATGTTATCTTCAATTCAAGAGAAATGTAATTTAGTAAACTTTTTTGGTTAAATTTAAGGGGATATTCTAAATGCTTCATAAGTGTCTTATGAGCTTCACTTTGTGATTATTCATACTATGCAGACAATCTAGTAAGGACTCAAGACTCTGCAGTCGAGAATATGCAGATTTTGAAAGCAGAGAAAGAAAAATGAATGAGATATGATATTGCTTATAAAAATGATCACAGCTCACACTGCTAGGAAAATGCAAACAGAACTACAATAGAAACATCTTCCTGGTGAGGTTATAATGTTACCTTCATCTTAAGTGAATTAAAGTATTCTCTTTTTTGCTACAGTTAAAGTTATATGACCAGGTTCAATTATAATTTACTATCATCTCATGTATGAAAAATTGATATTCCCATAGTTTTGGATGATTCTAACATGTGGAAGGTACTTTAACATTTTATGCCAGAAGTGATTATGTATGCCCATAATTTAAGAATGTGAAAGGATGAGACAGGAAGAATACACATTTGATGCCAGCCAAAGCTATATATAAGACACTGTCTAATAAATAGATAAATATGGATAGATAGATAGATAGATAGATAGATAGATAGATAGATAGATGAACATATAGTAACTGGTCACTAGTACCCAGCATCATTCAAACTCTATCTTCTGCAGTCTGACAGGCATGAGGGATTCAAGAAGAATCATCACAAGATGCAGTCTATAAAGATGTAAGCTTTTCATTTTCTTTCTATTTTCTTCTCCCTAGTTTTTCACAATATCTAGTCACATTCTAGGCTGAGACACTCAATCAATTGCTGTTATCTCAAACAGAGCTCAACAATCACACTACTGATTACAGCAGTCTCAAAAACTCCTGGTAGAGTGAACACCCATGTCTTGTCTAAACTAATTGTGTCAGGTGGATATTGCGTGACCTTTTTTCCTCCAGGCAGAGTCATGCTGGGCATTCTCTTGAGCCACTGCAGGCTGACACACTCTGGAGAGAACTTATCAGAGAGATGTGCTCTAATCCACCAATTTTGCCTGTTTTGAGTTAATTGCACAAGTTCATAAACAAATGTATTGATCCATTTTCTTTTGAATCATAACTTAGTCCTATACCCTGCTATTGAGCTTCACCACCAAATTATTTCACAGTCAGAGCAGTCTTTAGTAAATTAGTGGGAAAAAAGTATTGTCAAAACACCATGAATGACAATGCCTCATGCAGACGCTTGCCATTAAAAAATATTTTTTAATGACCAAGAAAATAGCTTGAAAATGTTCTTTAAATGATTAGAATAATAGAAATACAACTGTCAGAATCACTGGCATGCTCTGTGCATTTTATGACACATGCAAATTGTACTCATGTATGGGAAATATTAAAAGTCCAATAATTGAGTACTGATAGTTTTTAAAAAGCCTCAACATTAGCCAGCTTGACATCATGCATGGAAAATATCTCACCAGGGTCCAGAATATACTCTATGTTAGAATACACTGTTACTTGTGGTAGAGGAATAAATGCTATACAGAATCCACGTATCTTTAGGGTAATGTTGATAACAGTGATTATAATTTATTTATCTAAGCACTTGTAAAGTATGTAATCAGCTTCTCAAAAGTACTTTATCCCAATCAGACACCCAACATCTCAATTCTTCAATCATTTTTCAGCCGTCTTTGACAGAAGTGAGCATGATTAAGAGATTATTCAAAATTCACAAGTACCAGAGACACATTTGGACTGAATAGTGAGCATTCATCAGCAGTGTTAGATCAGTACTCCTGAGGCTGACTGCTTCTTAGTTCCATTTAAGGAGGCTGCCTGACAGCAGAAGAAACATCTTGTGAGCTGATTGGAATCCATCACTGTTTCTCTCTCTCTCTCTTTCTCTCTTTCTCTCTCTCTTTCTCTCTCTCTCTCTCTCTCTCTCTCTCTCTCTCTCTCTCTCTCTCTCTCTCTCTCTCTCTCTCTCTCTCTCTCTCTCTCCTTTCTGCTTCTTAAGATATAAGGGCCCCACAGTTCACTTCCAGTTCTATCTACTAGGTCTGCCAAATGCTGCCAGGTTGTCCCAGCCATTTTGGACCTTAGAGTTCTGGAATTGTGTAAGTCTAAATAAACCCTTCCTTCTGGAGAAAAAGAGAGAGGATGGAGAGAGAGAGAAAAAATGAAAAAGAAAGAAAGAAAGAAAGAAAGAAAGAAAGAAAGAAAGAAAGAAAGAGAGAGAAAGAGAGAAAGAAAGAAAGATCAAGAAACTAAGAAAGAGAATAATCATAGATATGGTTGAAACACACACATTGCTGATTTGCCTTGTCTCTAAGTAACACTGGCCCTTTAAATATTCTCCTCTCCCTGTCCCTGTCCCTGTCCCTGTCCCTGTCCCTGTCCCTGTCCCTGTCCCTGTCCCTGTCCCTGTCCCTTTTCTTCTCCCTCTCCCTATTCTTCTCCCTCTCCCTCTCCCTGTCCCTCACCATGCAAATATAGAAAGGCTACTCATGCTACTTAATTTTTATCCTGATTGTTTATTACTTTTCTTCCTCCTTTCTTGAAAACACCATAGCTCTTTGAGTTAAGTGAGAGCTAAGTCCATCCCTCCTGAATAATATGGTGACCAGCATACAGTGAGTGTTTACTAAGAATTCATTGAATTGGAAGATTTTTAAGGCAAACTTTGGGTCTGGGAAGATTACTGAGCATTTCAGAACTCTTGTGCTTTTAGAGGAGCAGAGTTTAGCACCCAAAACATACATGGTGCCTCACAAGCACTTGTAAATTAAACTCTAGGGAATCTGGTACTATCTTCTGACCTCTATGGGCAAAAAGTATGCACACGGTACATACAAACACATGCACAATTAGTCATATTCATAAAATATAGAATAAAAAGAAAAAAGTAGATATTATTAGAAATAACTACTTAATTTTAGTCTGCCTGAAGGATGGCTTTACAGTTTAAACTGCAGCTGTAATCCTTTAGTTATGTCCTTCTTTTAGTCTATTAAGAAATGTTAGGTTTCTTTTTGATGCCAATTTTAAAGAGAAAAATTGAAGTGTGTTTTATTCTTACTCACTGCATTTTATAAAAATGACTTCATCAAGAAGAAAGAAGTGATAAGGGCATCTCTCTATGGAAGAAAGGTGACCTTCCTTAATGAAAACATTGAGATTCAGAATACAGATCTCTCAGTTCAGTGCACTGGATACATTTGTAGAGACTTTCTTACTCAAAATAATCTTTCAAATATTTTCCCCCTCTTTTTTACAGAGGCATAGCCTTTCTATGGCTTTGTATAAAATACTGTCCCCTGATTGAAGGATAAGAAAGTCTCATAATATCTGATGAAGAAATTAATTATTTTCTAAGTAAAACATTCTAGGCTTTATACCAGAACCAGATTTTTTTTTTTTTTTACCATAGGTAATGGCATATTAAAAGTTCACAATAAAACACATATTTTGATATTTACTTGTCTGATTACTGAATCAAACTCTGACATTGACCTAGACTATTGGCTTCTAAAACACAAGCTCATATATTCATATATTTTTCTGGTGGTTTGAATGGGCATATCCTTCATAAGCTCCAGATGTTAGAGCATTTGGCCCTAGTTGATGGTACAGTTTGGGGACATTAGGAAGGTGAAGTCATTGTAGAGGGAGGATGGCACTTGAGGTAGGTTTTATTATTTAATTTCTTCTGCTACTTCTGCTCCATCCTCTTTGCGTTATGCTTATGGGTTGAGAATGTGAGCTCTCAGCTTTCTGCTGCAGAAACCGTGTCTGTCTGTAGCTATTACTCACTCCCATAGTGGATTCATAAATCTCTAAAACCATAAACCCAAACAAACTTTCCCTTGTATGTGTTGGTCATGGTATTTTATTGTAAGCCACCGACCTGATGGCTAAAACAGCTCCACAGATCTGACGGCTGACTGAACAGTGCTGCTGAGTCGATGAGGCTGACTAGAACAGCGCTGCCGCTTCGATTCAGAGGGCCAAGGCACATGCGATCTGATGTGGCTAGCCAAGATGGCGCCTGCTTAGGCTTCTGGTAGTAACTACTACCAGTAACTGTATGCGCAGTTCAATTTGGAATTTGGCTCCAGCCCCTCCCTAACAGGGCATGCAAATGAGGTACCACTAGGGTACCACAAACCTTACCAATCACCCCCTCCCAGGCAGGGTATGCTGATGTGTATGCTAATAAAGCACTGCAATTGGACCAATCGTGCACCTCCATGCGCTTCTCCCCACCCAGGGCTGGGGGTATATAAGCAGCCCGTTCTGGGCATTCCAGGTCTCGCCCTGAAATCTAAAAGAGAGCTTCTACAATAAAGGCTGTTGAGAAGGATCCGATTTGTCCCATCTTCCTTGCTGATCTAGCGGGGGCACAACATTTTATCACATTTTCAGAAACATAACTAATGTTTCACTCACTGCTGTATTGTAAGCACATTCATATACTATGTTACCTTATTGCTCATTGTGAGCAGAATCCTATAATATGTAACATTAGAGGGCAACTACCATGCATTCAATATAATGCACAAGAAGTTAAATGATGCTTAGTATGACCACAGTTATTGTACTGGTGAACACTCAAGTAAATTTTAGTCTCTGTAATCATATAGTGCCCAAGATGTTTACTGGCTTGAATAAATATGCAAAGCACAGAAATATTTTTAATTAGATACTTAATATTCTTTCCTATTCTTTGAAATATTCTCCCTATTGTCCATGCCTTACAGGTCAAGGAGAATAATGTTATTCAAGTATAATTAAACCCTGATATTTTTTTTCTTTACTTTCAACTGAAAAAAATATGCAGATATCAAATAAGCATAGAACAATCCAGAAGCAGTCATAATAAAGATCAGTTCAAAAATATCAATTCCATCAGAGAAAACAAGAGAAAGGTCATCATTTAGGCTTTAATCAGCAACAATGAATGAGATGAAAAATGAGCACCAGTCTACTGGTAATCACAGAGACTGTGTGCTCACCCAAGATCATTTGTTTCCTCAGTGACAATTGGGTCCATACTCTCTGGTGTTTATAGTGAATATACTTTTTGAAGAGTAAAAACAAACAAGATTCAGGAGAAAGTGAGGCAGAGAAATAGAAGATATTATGGGAATAGAGAAACAAGCGAGGCAAGGAGGAAAGCCTTGAGTAGTGTAAGTCAGTGGGCTGTTGCACATGCAATAGTGTGTGTTGCAAGGTGAGAATGGAACGTATTCAAAGAGGTCTGTAGCATGCAGCTCAAGGAAGGTTTTCTAAGTTAGAGTAAGGGATTTTGACTATAGAAAAACAAAACAAAACAGAGAAGGTACTGAAAGATGTTGTCTACAGAATTAGAATATGCTAATTAGTGTAGTGTAAAGACTGCTTTGGCTGTAACACAGGACACATGGTATAGAAGTACAACGAACTGTTTCATTTTCCAAGAATGTTTTACCCTAACACCCTTTGTGGTCCTTCCAGGTGTTAACAGTGTACAGGTTTAAAAAAAAATTGAAAGCAGGGCAGGCAACAATGTCTTTCCTGGTGGGGTCTACTGCTTTTTTGTTGTTGTTCCAAGAGACTGGACAAGTATTTGTGTCTCTAGGTTATAAGACCTCATAAAGACACAGGAATTTTGGAGAATTCAGGACCCTTATTCATGTGATTTATTGCTTCACCTAACATCAGAAATTTAAAATATCAATGAGTACACAAGAGACTGAGTGTCTGTCAACCAAATGGAACCAATTGCACACTGGACAGATATATGTTTAGAGAGTTTTAACATATCTGCAGCTGAGTTTTGATATACTGTCTCATATCACATAAACATGTTTCTCACCACACACAAAGAACATGTCCTTTGGAATGTCTGGGTGATGTACTAGTGAGTGACAAATACAAACTAAGTCTTCCTTAAGATGGATAGGCAGAGATATCACTGTGATGTTACATGAATCTCTTGACAACAGATACATATTTAAATATCAAAATGGTTTAAACAGCTGACTACTATGTGGGATTTAGGTAAGCTCAGAACATAAGGAGTATGAACTGCCTACCTACACAATCATAATCATCAGCAGAGCAAACATAAAACCTACAATAGCACCTATAAAATTAGTACAAATCTTAGAATTGTACTAATGCCTCCATTTTAAGAGATAACTAACATCAATTTCATTGATTCCCTTAAAGTATATTCTTTTCTTCATACAATATGTGTATATTTATTATAGGTTAATATACTTATTGTGATATTCTTCTAGCAGTTAGCGCTGAGGCTGGAAGAAGACACAGGTTTTTGACCTGGATCAAGAAATGGGATGACACACATGCTTTTGATGCAGATGTTGAGGCATTGTGGCCCTGAAAGCTTAGGCCCAGGCAAGGTTGTCTTTAATCCCAGGAGACAGAGACAAGCAGATCTCTGAGTTCAAGACCAGCCAGAGCAAATTTCAAATCTGGATGTGGTGATATGTACCTTTAATCTGGCCATACCTTCTACTGGATGCCTACTCTGTAAGAAACTCTGTTTCTTCTACTGGAAAAAGGAAGGGTCTGTTCTTTGCCTGCTTGCACTTACTTGCCAACACATCTGTTGGAATCTACTTCCTCAGGATTTCAGCTTACATAGAAGCCCAGATGAAATACCTAGCCTCTTGGGGCTGAGCAACTGCTAGAGTCTTGGGCTTCCCATTCTCAGCTGCCCATTATTGGCTAGTTCTCCTTCAGACTGTAAGTAAATCATTCCAATAATTTTTCTTAATATATGGAGACATCCAAGATATTGTTCCCTTTTTTTATTCTTTTTCTCTGATCCTAAGTTCAAATATGAAGGATGTAGACCTCCATGATAATTGTAGCGTTAATGTTCTTTATTTTGTCCTTAAGGATTCTATGAAAATCAATGTGGCCATCTGGCATATCATAGGTTTAGCCATTTCACAGTTATTTTATTGGCCAGTGGTATAGTATCCCTGCAGTTTCCCTCAAGTTTAAGGCTATCATAGCTATCAGAGTTTTAATTTCTCTGATGATTCTTCTCATAAATAAAATTAATTTAAAAATAATAGCATGCCTCAGTGGCTCTTTTTTTTTCTGGAAAAGAGTTTGAGTTTGCAAAATTATGAATTTGAGTAAAACAGTGAACTCTGTTTCTATACTCCTAGCTCTGAATGTTTTGCAAATCATCATCACAGTGCTGCACATTGACAGCAAATGACCTTCCTTGAGCCTAAAATAAAACTCATTGTGAATTTTGGCTTGTACCCTAGTGACCTATGAAGGTAAATTTAATAAATGCCTTGTATTGGCATAAAACCTTTGGGTAAAATTTATAAACTGAATTAAACACATCACATTTTTCTTCATGGAAAAGCAATTTTAGCATCAGCTTGCACTCTCTCCCTCAAAAGAAGAAACATTCATTGATATTGTCAGATGTGAACACAGAGAAGTTTGAATATACAAAATGTTTATTCCAATGATTGCATTTCACCTTTAGAGAGCAACAGTGGCAGATTCATTGCTATACCCTGTATTGCTAGTGCATTGCATTGTGGTCTTCTTGCTTTAGAGCTGAAAGTCCAGAGAGGAAACATTTATGTTTTTAAAGAAAAATAAATTACATTACTCCTATAGATTTTTTTAACTCATTAAAAAATAACTATTGATGTGATCCTTTGAGTATTATGAACACATATTTTTTCTAACTCAAACCATATAGGCTTTCAGCATATTTTCACTTTTGAACTCATTGAAAAATTATGATGAAAACCATGAAATTTTAGCTGCCTACTTAGGACCTCTGAGACATGGTTTTATTAAATGCCTTATGGTAATTGGTTTCTGAGATAAGCTACCATGTTGAGTTATTCATGCAATTTTTCTCTTCCCTAACATGTTTAGGTTGCATACAGCACTGCTGTGTACAGGTTGGAGCACATTCACTGCACTTAATAAACTCTATCTTCATTTTAAAATTTCCATATAGCTCATGCGAAGTAATTATGTTTGAACACAGTTAAGGTATGAGAAAAAAAGAATTCAAATGTACCTATTCTCTAAATATAAATATATAATGCTTTGGTAATAAAAAATTTAACATTTTAGAAATAAATTCAATATGTAAATGTCAATAGAGAAGGGAGTGTCTATATCAAACAGAAGTTAAAAGAAAATGGAATGTAGTATTCTAAAGCAATGAGGTAAAGGCTAAAAATACAGAACTATTTTAATTACATAATTTCTGATACTTGGAGTGTAGGTTTTCTCATAAAGGGCCAACTTTTTTATATATATCTTACATCAATAGTAATTGTAGCACTTGCTCAAAAATATTTTCTACACACACACATACATACATACATGTTAAAATGATATATGTTTAACAGTTTTTAGATATAGAGAAATAAATGACAAATAGATAAAATATTGATATCATAGTGTTATAAAATGACTTAAAAGTAGCCCTTCATTTTTAGATTCAGAAACTGTGGCTCAAAATGGCTTTATTTTTGTCAAGTTGTCCATAGATCAGGACCTAAAATCAGGATTTGTCTTCTCTTAATTCAGTACTATTTTTAATACAATCTACCAAATATCATCAACTTATGTTGAATTATTATACTAGTTATTCATAATGTCATCTTGAATACCATGAACATTATAATTTTAGCAACCAGATTTTGAAGTTTTTTTTTTCAATTTGCCAACTGCTAGGGATACAGGAATGAGTAATATGAACTCCCCTTTCTAAAGAAGCTTCCAGTTATGTAGAGATGATAAACACATAGAAAATGGTTTTCTATTTCTTAAAGGATAATGCAATTCTCCTAAATACAACACTAAAAGAAGGTATCTGAGTGCTTTCTTCCTTCCAAATTGATGCTTAGAAATGTTAGAGGATTGTATGCTTCTTGATTCAAATTGAGTAACAAAAGTGATTGCTTAATAAAGTGTATGTAGTACACTGTGTAGACCAGGCTGGCCTCACACTAGGAAAAAAATCCTTGAATCTTTACCTCCTTAGTGTTAGGGCTAAAGAAGTGTCACCTTGCAGGACTATAACTTCATTTCTTTATGGTAAGCTTGTTAGAAAATACTTCACTTACGTATGGGGCACAAGTATTGCATTTTATGCCCAGTTATCTTTTTTTGATAATCTTAGTCTTTGAAGAATTTACCTATGCCAAGGGGAAGATAATGCTTACAAATCTGTGAAAGATTGTTTAATATCAGATGAAAAATTAGAGGTAGTGTTCAGGGCTACATGGCACAGAAGTCTATGTTGTATGTTTCATGGACTATGATCCATTAATCTCCATATGCAGTATACAATCGGATCCCTATTAGTCCCTGAAACATTAAATTTGTGAATATTTTTTCTTTTTTCATGTACTCAAAACAATAGTGAGGGAATAATCATTACTGAGGTTCATGGTGCTAATCCAGCTAAGAGTTATGTCAATGGCTGTAGCCCATGTTGCCAACAAAGACCATGTGAATGTCCATGATCTCTGCTGTAGCCTGAATACATGATGATGTCCGTGAGCCATGCATCCATCTGGGACCATATTGATGTGAGTGGCCTGTGCTGTCAGCTGAGGCTACGTGGATATCTTTAGTGTGTTCTGCCACATGAAGTTTGTTGAAATCCATGAGCCAGACTGCCATGTTGGTGTCTGTGGCTGATGCCCTGGAGGCCATGTTAATGTTCATGGCCCATGCTGCTGCCAAGGGTCGTGATGGTGTCCATGGTCTTTGCTGTGACAGAATGTAATGTTGATGTCTGTGGTCTGTCCTACCACTAGAGATCATGGTGAGGTCTATGGTACTTGCTGATGCCAGAGGCCATGTGGATGTTCATGGTCTCTACTGTCACCAGAAACTACAGAAGTCTATCATATATGCTCTGGCTAACTGGAAAGGGAAACGACTTAATATGGATGAGTGAAGACTCTCAGTTGAGAAAGAGAATCATAGAAGGCTTCTGTAACAACCCTTACCACTGGCGTGCCACTTTCCCCACCTCCCAACTAGAAAGTAACTGCCTAGACAAAAAGTCATCAAAGAGAACCATTAACAATTGTGATAACAGAGCCAGGTATGTTGGCGTACAGCTTTGCTACCAGCACTCAGGATAAGAGACTAGAGTAACTCATTCCTGTAGCATAATAAGCAAAATGGAGGAGGGGGGATGGGATAGAGGGTTCTAGGGAGGGGAAATGGGGAAAGGGATGACATCTGAAATAAATAAAATATCCAAAAAAAAAAAAAAAAAAAAAAAAAAAGGGTATCTCTGTAGATTCAAGGTTAACATGGTCTACAAAGAGTTCTAGGACACAGCCATGCTGTTACACAGAAAAAAAATCCCTGTCTTGAAAAAAAAAAAAAAAACAACAAAAATCAATAAGCAAGTGTGGTAAAGATGCTGAAATGTAGCACTTCACAATTGACTGGTGGGGATTAAGTCGTTTTCTTTAAAAGGCTGTACACTGGGAGTTTGATCATGATCCAGTGATTAGATGGGCAACAAAAATTGAACTTCTGTGGTTTTGTTTGTTGTTTGTCGTTTTTCTTTTTCCCTTTTTCTTTTGGGCATGAGTGGAAGTTGGGGTGGGAGCAGGTCACAAGGCAGAGAGGCAGACCTGGGAAGACTGGGAGCATGATGGGGTACATTATATGAAACTTGTAAATAATCAATTAAAATATTATGTTAAAAACATACTATTTTTGAAGTAAAATTTGACATATCAGTATTATTTGTCTGTAACACCATATATGAAATGCACTTCAAACAAGAAAAAGTTTTCTCATTGAGAGACTTTAAAAAAGCATATGTAAGTTTATGCTCTTTTAAAACAGAAACAGGAAAAGAATGAAAAATCAGAATATATCACATTTATACATCTGAAATCTATTGAAATAAGTTATATTAAGTTTTGTTAGATGAGTAAGGAATCTTGAAGTCAATGAAGAGTATATACATAATTTAACTCTACATTTTAACATAACACTTGCGAATGAGACCTTTCCTGATAAGAATTAATGGAATGGTTACACATAAGTCTAATTAAAGAAAAGAAGTGTTGACTCCTTATGATATTTTGGGATTCCTATGTCATCTTCCTTCACTTCCACCCTTAGTGTTTAAGCAACATGACCAATACAGCATTCATGCATAGGTCTACATGTTCATTTTTTTCTTTAGTACTATACGATCTCTATAGTGTAGTACTATGCTATATTATAGCACTTTTCTGTGTTTTGCTAGCATCACGTTTATACACTACAATCTTACTAAAATTGGCATTTGAAAAAGCCTACCAATAGTTTTTAATTTATGAACCAGACCTTTCTACTTGACTATGATTTTGAGTATACCCTAAGGGTATACTAACCACAAGTTACTCTTCTATATTTGGGTGGAACTTGAGAAAATTCATATTTATTTATTAAGAACCAGAGAGCAAGTTCATCAATATATGTTCTTGTCAAACATATAATTCCCATTGGTTTGAGTGTTTTATGTAGTTGGAGGTATTAAAACTGCATATTCATGAAGCCATTAATATCTTGCTAATTGAGAAAGCTTTGTCTTTTTTTGAACCATTGACCTGTGACTAATTATCTCCACTTTAAGTGATTGTAACTATTTCTCTAAGAAACATATTTTAAATGAGAAGAAAAAGTCATATTCTATGATGACCCAGATCTTTATCTTGGCTGACATCTATAAAAATTAACGACCTACCAGAAAGTGCACTTGCTAGGTGTACAGAGTTCATAATGAGTGAAAAGTACCTAATGAAAGGAAGTTCATCCACATTCATTGAGCACCTCCAAACTCCAAAAGCAAGTAAAGCTGCCAGTGAAAATGACACACAGGAGTGAAGCCTTGTGTTTGCTTCTCAATCATGTTTATTTTGAAAGTAGAAATGTTCTTTTAGCCAGGCATAGTATCACACATGTTTAATCAAAGATCTGACAGGTAGGAGCAGAAGAGTCAAGAGTTTATAGTAATCCTTCCTAAGCTACATAGATGTTCAAAATAGCCTGCTATCCATGAGGGTGTACCTCTCTTCAAAACAAAATAATATCCTTTTCATTTTGATAATGGAGAGATAGTAAAAATCATTTAGTGTTTTCAACTTAAGTGTCATGTTTCTCAGCTCTTCCTCCGCAACTTGATTTCTTCTCCAACATAGCAGAGGAATAGTTCTTTGAGAGCTTTTTTTTTTTTTTTTTTTAAATTATTATTACTAAGTAATTGTGCTGGGACAGAGTGAAGGGCAGATTGAGACTCGGGAGAGAATAATAACTGATGGATTTTGATTTAAAAAGACTGTGCTCATGTCCTTATCCTTTCTGTTATTTTCAAAGACTTCAAACAATCACAAACCAAGCAATTTCTATAATTATGGGTTGGAAGAAATTATCCTAATAGATATTGTCACTGAGTGAGGTTATAGAAAGTCATCAGACACACAATCACACAATCAGAGACAAAAATATGTATAAAACCTGATGAAATTCCACATTGCTTTGGTCCTCAGGCTTCTAATATTTTTAGCTATATAATCAATTAAATCATCAATCTAAAACCCACAGAATATTTCCTTAGCAATCCCTCTTTTCATATTGCCCTTTATTTTGCAGATGATTCTGAAAAGGTGACAGTAGAAATGAAAAGAACTTGAGTTAGAGAACAACCTGATCTACAGAACAATTTCTAGGATAGCCAGAGTTATACAGAGAAACCCTGTCTTAAAAACAATAAATAAACAAATACAAAATTAAAAAGACATTTAGTAACTTTCCAATTTATGAGTCATAACTTAGAGGCAAGATAAGAAAAGAAATTTGATAAAACAAGTGAAATTAAATAAATAATATTAAAGAAAAGAAATTTGACAAAAAATGAAATTAAATAAAAAAGTTCATCAACATTTACCTAATGAAATTTCTACCCATAGAAGCTTTCATTCTAGTCCCAAGTAGATTAACATTGTCAATCAATTTCTTTAGGACAAGAGAGAAAATTATTTCAGTATTTTTAGAGTTGTTTCCTTTTCTTTTCCAACATTGCTTATTTCTCCAACCAAACTTTTTGAGATAGTCTCTAATTCATCCTCAACCATGATAATATATAACCACACAACAATAACAATAACAACAACAATAACAACAAAAGAAAAATACTACTGGGTTTTTAGACAAAATCTTGGAGACACAGCAAAATTAATCTTTCTGAATTTTATTGTTTTTTTTTTCAGGTGCTGCACAATGGACAATCCAAACTGCCAATAATCACCATTTATTGATTTATTGATTGCTTTTGTTTTCTTGTTTTGAGACAGGTTCATCCATATAGACCCTGATGGTCCTGAACTGCAGTTTTCCTCTTGCCTATGTTTAGCACAGAGATTACAGACCTGCACTAATATATACAGCACGCATATCTGTTGCGACCCGTACTCTTCCTCAACGCTTTGGTGCTAAGTGCCCTGGTCAAGAGAGAGAGTGGGGCTGCTGCAGGGGCAGGAGACGTGAAGAATGGAGACAAGACAGAGGTTCTGATCAAGTCTCTAGTCTCAAGTCTCTTTTATTAAAGGGAATTCTGAGGTATTTATACGCTTTTGCCACGTGCCTTGTAGGCGCGTGGATACCACGTGCCTTGCAGGTGTTGATATGACGTAAGCCTTACAGGCGTCTATAGCGTGGATAGCACGTGCACTGTGTGCCTTGCAGGCTTGGATACCACGTGCACCTTACAGGCATATATGGCCTGGATAGCACGTGGACAGCACATGAACTGCATGCCTTGCAGGCGTGGCTACCATGTGCGCCTTGCAGCTGGGGGCAGTAAACAGCAACACAAAATATGTGGGATATCAGAGTGTGCTTCAGCTGTTGTAGGCTATTGAAAACCAAATCTCTTATCAGGGTATATGGTTCCAGATGGCTGCAAAGGTAATCTAGCCGCTTTCTGCTAAAAGTCGGCTCCCAACACATATCCTTATTAAAATAGCAGGTAAGTAATGTGAATCTATGTTTTCCTTCTTTACTCTGTTGCAAAATACCTTAGTCTTATTAAGTAAAACATAAAACAGTTTTGTCCTTATAACTTATTATTTAATTTCTGTGAGGTTAAAGTGTCTCACTTTTTACTACTATCTCATTATATTCAAGTTTACTTCAGGGAAACTCCACACTCAAACTGTGAACAAGGCATAATTATTATTCACATAAAATTGAGAGATTGAAAATTGAAATGACTTTTCCAACACTGGAAAGATACTAAAAGATGGTGTCTTTTGATAGAGACATTACCCCTTCTCATCCTCACTCTCATGCCTCTATGTGTTTGTAACAAAAACATCATTTTCTCTAAGTATGATCATTGTGAGAGCTCAATGAAAGAAAAGGTTAGATTCTTGAGATAATGTGTGTGACTCAGAGCAAGACTGGTTAATGCTACTTTCTTTCAACACCTTTTAGTCTTTTGAGCCTAATCATGACCCTGCATCTTGATCACTTTAGAAAACCTTCCAACTGTTATGTTTCATTAAGATTCTACTCTAGCCTCTCAAGATCTATTTTGTTATTCCATATATGTCAAATAAAAGGAAATGAAAATGAAACAAATGTGTGTATATGATTTACTAGTTCAACCAGGTAGAATGGAGTGACAATCCAGGACACATTCTTGTTTGACTCAGTAATATTTCATATCACTAAGTGAATGAAAGTCAGCTTGACTTTGCTGGGGCTCAAAGAACATGTAGCCTGGTTTTGTTGTTTGTTTGTTTGTTTTGTTGTTGTTGTTTTTTGTTTTTTTTTTTGTTTTTTGTTTTTCTGGAACACAGATAAAACCTGGATATAGAAATGCACCCTACCAGAACATATACAGCAGCACCATCTTTTTTTATGTATAAAATCTGTACTGGCACAAACATTGCTTATCAATATCCTTTTATGTGTCCTCCAGAAAAAAACATTATAGCTAAAGGCACTGACCAGAGTATATGCAAGAGAAGTAAGAGAATTTATTATAGTCTTATTAGGTCTCAAATACAGTATTCCTGATAGAAAGCCAAGGCTAGTGTGGTCTATTTAAAAGAAAAAAAAATGAGAGATGAAAAGAAAGTATGTTAGAAGTAATGAAAGTATTTGTTTATTCCACCTATCTGTATTCGATGACCCTTCAAAATGCAAGCAGACATTCATACAAGGTTAATTTTATGAATTAACCATTTGGGAAGGAAATGAACCCATGATGCCAACAATCAGGAGCTGTCAGTATTTTGACAAACTAACACTTCAAGAGGCCAACTGCATCCAGTGAAGTAAAATCCTTACGTCCTGGCCCCCATTGTGCAATGGCAGAAAATGTGTTGAATCTTTCTGGACAGTTTCTAATCTGAGCATCTCCTGGAGAGCCAGCACGCTGACAGGAGACAGCATCTCCTTGACAGTATGAAACAGGAAGACTAGGAGCTGAACGAGCTGGGCAATGCCTTCCTCTGTCTGTCAGATGGGCAAAGATGTCTGGGCTTTCTATAAGAAGGCTGCAGTTCTTTAACTTTTTCCCCTGTCACTCCTTTGCAGCATCCCATAATTAAATCAGAAGAGTTAGAGTAATGGCTTTGAGCAAACCAAAGAACAAGTCCATTTTTTGTATCCTTGAAATGTTGTGACTTCTTTTCTGGTTCTCTTACTAATGACAGGCAGCTCTCTGTCATTTCAGTTTCTCCCATGTTCTCACAGTGTCTGGCTACATACATCTTCTTTAATGTTCACATCCAGGAAGGAAGGCATAGATCTAGAATTATTTTCAATTCAAATAAAATTTAAAGCCAGGAAACATTCAAGAACTTGGCGATTTTGATTTCTCATTGGATACTATAATTTCTTCTAAGATGTATGAAAATTCAAAGACCACTATGTGCAAGAATGCATGTTTGACATACACACACATATGTTAATGTTTATGTATGATTATATAGAATTAGTGTTTGTTCAGATAGAGTATATAAAGACATGGATAAGTATAGAGCAAGTAAATATTCTGAAATGCCAGCTTCCTTTTAGATTCAGGCATATTCTAATTTTAACTTTGCAAACAATATAAAACCACAAACAAAATTTAAAATTAATGATGCATATTTTTGGCAAAACACAGTGAAGTAGGGAACATAAAGGTGACTTCATTTTATTAACAGTATTTTTTGTAGACTGCGAATTAATTAATTTAAATTAGTCCTCAACTCATGGTTCAAAAACACAAACAAAAATGTCAATTGCATAAGAGTGCCAGATCCTCTAGAAAAGGCCTGTAATAAATAAGATGATTTTACTTTTGTATTCTCCTCCTGCGGCTGCTGTTGGGAAGATGACAGCCTAATCATGCCTGCCCAGCACCGGGCTGTGAGTTTACATTACACGGCATGTGTTCTGTCATTACCACAAGGTTTGGGGGGATAATGGTTTTGTCTAAACTGTACCACAGGCAAAGAGCACTCCTGAAAGTCACTCTGCAACTCACAAAGGAGATTTTCTGCATGTTTTAAAATGTGCTGGGGGTTTAAATGTGGAATGATTAGTTGCCAGAGGGCAGAGAGAAGACATAAAAAATCTTGTCCTCTTTAACAATAGCACAGCAACGGCTGACATGTATATTCATGCTTATTTACATAACAATGAATTAATCTGTTTTCAATGAATGAACAGTGATCAGTGGATGGCCCTAAGACAGAGACAGAATCATTAAAATTTCCATAAATTTAGAGAAGTGGAGAGGAGAGGGGAAACTGTGATAAGAATTACATATTGACAAACATTAGGCAGAGAGAGCCTTAATTGGAGATCTCCATTGTGTCCCTTCACCCAGAACTCTAGAAATGCCAGCAGAAGAAGGGGAAGTAGAATTGTAGGAGGGAGAGTTGTAGAGGACACCAGGAGAATACCATGTACAGAATCAACTAAGCAGTGCTCTTTGGAGCTCACAGACACTGAAGGGGCCACTGCTGAGCATGCATGAGGCTGTGCTAGGTTCTCTGCATATATGTTATGACTGTTAGTTTGGTGTTTTGTGGGACTCCTAACAGCAGGAGTGAAGCTGTTTCTTACTCTTTTATCTGCGCTTGGGACCCTCTTCCTGTAACTGCATTGCTTTGACTAGCCTTGATATAAGGATTTGTGTATAGTCTTATTTATTTATTTATTTATTTATTTATTTATTTATTTATTTTTGAGACAGTGTTTTTCTGTGTAGCCCTGGCTGTCCTGGAACTCACTCTGTAGACCAGGCTGGCCTTGAACTCAGAAATCAGCCTGCCTCTGCCTCCCAAGTGCTGGAATTAAAGGTGTGCGCACCACCGCCTGGTATGTGTAGCCTTACATCTTCTTTTGCTGTGTTACGTTGAGTACCTTGGTAGACCTGCTTTTTTCTGAAGGGAAATGAAGGAGGACTAGACCTAGTGGACAGGAAATAGATGGGATGAGGGTTGGGGTGGGTAAATGCGAAGAGTGGAGGGAGAGAAAACTTCTTGGTATGTAACATATGAGAGAAGAATAAAAACAAAAAAACAAAACAATACACACGAGCACAGGAAATTGGCAGGAAAAGTGGTGTGTGGGGAGGTAGACAGGGGCTTGGAGGAGAGGCAAGAGACGGTAAGCTGATCAAAACACATTTCATGTATGTATGAGATTCATTAACAGTAAAAAAAATAATACTAAAGAAGGAAAAAAAATAAGTCACTAAATTCCAAAAGTAATAGTACATTTGCTCTACAGAAATACTGCAATGGGAAGAGAACTAAAACTTACTTAAATAATAAAAGATGGGGCAGGACGCTAAGACACTGTTTTTAAAAATCACTATCACTAGCATATCTCATTCCTTTACTAAACATGAATGTTCACATCCTAAAACCTCGACCTAGGAACAGGAAACTGACTTAATTGAAGAAAAAAAAAAAAAAAACAAAAATCTTAAGAAGTGCATAAGGATACCAAATGTGTGTCCTTGAATATTCACCCTTGGCTGATATAGCTCCATATATCTCCGCGATGCAGTGGGTTGCTGAAGCACAGGACTGCATTTGAGCTGACTACACACTTTCCCTCCCGCATGGAAAAGAACGCAGAGCTTGACTCTTTTGCCTTATGAGGGCAATTTATTTTGACAGCTTCCTCAACTCCTTCCCATCTCAAAGTTGTCAGACATCCAAGAAGCTACAGATTGAACTCTAAGCATCCAAAAACCCCATCCCTTGAAACTGAAAGTGGAAATGTAGGAACAAGGGTCAAAGACAGCAGAGCAATTATTGTCTTAGTGCTTTTCTACAAAAGCCACATGTTCACAACTGAACTTGTTCTTTATTTAGACTTTGTCACTATCCTCCCCCTTCTCCATTTGCCACTTTACAGTGTCCTTGTATGCCATTTACTACTGTGGAACTTCATTCTTTTATTCTCTAAATTTGTACATTAATTTCCCCACGCACAGCACCTTTCAGGAGCCCTGGAGTAGTTCCTTGATCCTCTGGAAATGTAGGTTAATTTTCTTATTTCCACCCACCCCTCCCTTTCTGTCACATCTTCAACCTCTCCACTTGTAATATACCAGAAAGCTATCCTGTCAGGGAAGAAAACTGCATTGTGATGTCATTGACCTAGACTGAAGTTTGGTAAAAATAAGTAAGTAAATAAGTAAATGAAACTCCTCACTCATTGGGATGGCATTGTTAAGGGTGTGGCTCATTGCATCATACTGTTTACAAAGTCATCTGAAAGAAACCCATCTTATCTATATTCATCCAATAAATGTGTCCTTCCTGAGAATGCTTGTCTCTCTGTGTATTTGCCTTTTCTTTCCTTTTTATCTTGCTTATTATTATTTAAGAGACCTTGTAAAAGATATAGGCAATATGGGAGATGATTATCTTAAGGAGTGTATACAAATTAGCAAACCTGCTGCAACATTTTTATTTGACTCTGGCTCTTCTTTGTTTTCCATCTCATTTTCCATTTCTTTTCACAGAACTTTCCGTATTGTTTATTAATACTACCACTGTTACAAATATTTATTATTATCATCTTCATTATATAATTATAATAATTACTATTTAGCCCCTTGATGATGGTATTGTTTTCTCTTTCAGCCAGGTATTTATCAAGTATACTTTAAATGTCAGGCATAATTTTGGCTGCATAGCATATCAAATCATTTAAGTCTTCCTTTATAGAGAGTTCCCTCTACAGAGAGAGCTACAACCACTTTTCTATGGTGACCACTACAGTTATCTTTGTAGATGGTCTTGTAGAAAAGAACTGTAATAACACATAGAGCTTGAGCAATTATCTATCCTAAGTTTCTATAGTGAATGAGTGGGGAAGCCACTCTAAGGTAAATTTAATGGTTTCTGGAAAAAAAAAAACACAAAAGAATTGAAACACTTTGTATTGTCTTTGAGTAAGATGTAGCAATGAATTATCATCCTGTTAGTTAAGTAAAACTGTCCCGAAAACTTAACTGAAGAAAAAAAATTGCTGTTCTATGTTGTTTTGTTATTGTAAAAGATGTGTGTGTGTGTAAGCACGCACATGTGCACACATGAGCACCAGCATATACTTGTGTGTGTCTATAGGTCTGTACTACATTTGTTCAGGAGTCTTCTGAGGCCAGAGAAGAGTGTGAATTCCCTAGACCTGGAGTTATAAAGGCTTGTGAGCCACCATGTATTTGCTGAAAACTGAATTCAGAATCTCTGGAAGAGCACTAAGTACTCTTAACCAGTACTCTTAACCACGGAACCATCTCTTCAGTCCTGATTTTCATCTTAATAATGTGCTAAAGACTCTCTTGATGTCACGCCATTAAAAGGCTTTTCTAACTTATCAAGTCACTAGGCCAGAATACACTTTTAAATGTTCCATATCAGCTGAATGTGGTGGTGCAAGCCTGTAATTTCAACAGAGACAGATGGAAGGAGATATAGGGTTTAAGTATGAAATTAAGATCAGCTTGAACTGCAAATGAAGACAATGTTGAAAACAAGCAAATGTAAGTTTAGGGTTAACATTTATGTTTCCTATGAGTAAGACTTGATGTTGTTCAAGATTATGAGTGGAATTTTTCTAGAAAATTTTCTTGGGATATTTCTGGTAGAAGTTAAAACATGAATGCATTTTACAAAAAAAAAAAAGCCATATCTAACAATATCTCTATTGAAATTGTGATTATTCATTAATTAGGTAAAAACCATTATTTTAATTTTCAACATTGCATTTTGAAAGTTGACTATGAAAAAATGACAAATACAAGATTATATAGAAACTTCTATCTTCAAACTGCCATCAGTATCCTTTTATCCAAGGTTTAAAGAGTGAATTCTGAACACATATCGCTAGGTCTTTGGAACAAACACTGAGTGTTTTCCCACTATGCAAACAGTGAAAATGAATGGGGCCAACTGAAGCAGAAAATGACTTTATTTAAAGGATATAAATACATTGACAGAAAAAACAGGAGAGTAATGGAGTCCAGAGCACAGGTCACCAGAAATTAGGGAACTGTCAGTTTTTTGGGTGGATCCTGTCCTGTGAGGCTGATGAGATTGCGTTCACCTTGAATGATACAGCAAAGAGTACAATGAATGGACCAATTTATTCTCTAGTTTACAGATATTCCAGACTATCACACTGCTGAACCACATTAGATATAGAAAAGTACTAACAATATTTATCTTCAAAGTCTTTATATTTGAAGAAAATTTCCCTTACCTCATAAGATTTCTATAATCATAAATGTTTCAAACTGAGAGTAGTAAGAGAAGTTGAACAGCCAAAAAGAAACAATTAATATTCATTTAACATGAAAAATGAACATTAGGTTTTTTTTCAATCACTTATTAATCTACCCATGCTTTTACTCAACAAATATCTAATGCATCCCAGGTATGGTGGTAAGTACTCAGAAGTTTGCTGGGCACTTTTGCTCCCTGTTCTCTATTTCATTCTGCACTTCAGGTGGCTGATCAGTAAGTTTGGTTTTTTTATGGACTCCATGGCCTGCCTTGAGATAGAGGTGAGGAGAAAAACTTATGTATTCAGTTCTCATTTCCTCCCTCCTGGGTCAATGTTTGGAAGTACCTACATTACTGCATAAAATCCCACCACTTGCTGAGAAGCTGTTGGTGTTTCCTAACTTTTGGGAGATGGGGAGTCAGTTTTCTTTAAAAGATGTGACCCCTGGTAGGGAAACCACATGCTAGGGCAGACCCCACATCAGAACTAGTAGGAAAACCCACATTTATTGGGAGAAAAACAAAAAGCTGAAAAAGAGAACATTGATGAGGAGAATTAAGAGAAGAAAGTTGGAGAGATTTATTGGGGGTGGGGGCTGGAAGGTCTGACCATATACAAACTACATTGCATGAAATTCTCAAGTAATTAATCTAAATATCATTTACATAAGAAAGCATTAAAAAGGATACCCAGCCTGTCCCACAGCTACACTTTTTTTTTTTTTTTCCTACTATCTTTGGTTGACCTTTCAGGATTACTTTTCTAAGAATAATAAGGCATCTTACAGTTGCTGGTTAGACGTGCTTTACAATCTCACATCCTTTCTCTTAATACAAAACACTTTATGACTATCTCCTATTAAAAGTTTCTTCAGTTGATACATTTTGTAATAGCACCCATTTTTGAAAGAAACCATGACATTGCACAATTCTTTATCAATTAATCAGTATGCCCTTCACCTTACTAGACTTACAACTTATCAAATATGTGGCTTTTTAAAACTAAGTTCTCTCACAGCCAAAAGAGTGAGCCTTGCTATGGGTTATATCAACAGTGCATCAATTCTGAATTCTGAAAATTGCTTTTATACAATTATTTTATACAAAGGCATTCTGATAACTGTCCACAACATACATACATGCATGTGCAAAAGTTTCAAACTCTTCATGGTGTTTTTCTAATTCCTATTATTCAGTTGTTTTTACCAGACTAATAAATGTCTTCTATTCCATCAAACATTATATAAATTCCACCCAGAAAACTATCGTATTGAGAGATCAACTGAAGTGAACACATTAGATGTATGCTTGTAATAGGAATCTCTTTAACCTATTTTTTTAAATCCAGTCTTATCAGAATGATCTGAATGAATTGCCTAAAGAGATTCATTGGAAGATAAAGGTTTTTTTTTTCTCTTTTAAAAGTAAGATAATAAGGAAACTATAGTGTCAGAATTAAAGATCAAATATTGTCAATTCATATAAGAGGGGCAAAGGTGGAGTCCAGGCCCATCAATGAGCTGTTCTTGCAAGCATTCAATGATTCAATGGGACACTTCCTTGAGAGTGAATGTAGAAGCAGCTTCAACAAAAGCAATGAATGCTTTCATTCCTTTCATTTGCACAGTTTACACAAACAAGAAATTTATAACATAACCCAAGTGTGGCTTCAAGAAGAAACAAAGCAGAAGATTAAATTAGTGGCACAATGGAAGTACACTCTTCAAGCTTGGAAAATTATGTTGGACCTTTGGAGCAATGGAGATGTAAAAGTAAAAGTCTCAAACTCTGGATATGAACTAAGGAAAACAGAGAAACAGTGCATCAGGGAAATACCTGAAAAGTCAGCAGACATACATAGGATACACCTAGCCTATGTCCCTGGGAACAGTTCAGCACCTCAATATGGAGTAAAGAGTAGCCTGCTGATTGGGTCCACTCATATTCTACCCCCTCTGTTAAAGCTAGCTGCATGAGCCTCAGTATATATATATATTTTTTTTCTTTATTGACAAGCACTTATTAATATGGGGCCCCTTGGAGTTCACTTTGTTTGTCAGCCAGGCTTGTCTCACATTCACAAAGATCTCTTTGCCATTTCCTCCTGAATGTTGGGATCAAGGGTATGTGTCATCATGCTGGGATGATTTTTTTGTGCCTACTGCTAGTAGCTGAAATGATTCTGGAAAAGGTGTAACACACACACACACACACACACAAACACACACACACACAAACACAGTCACACAAGTATTCATAATCATACATAAAAATGGATGTACACATAATATATAATGCATACAGTACACAAACATGAGCACTCACAAAGGTTATTTTTTACATATTTAATTGTCACCTTCATGGTGAGAAACAGGTTTAATCATATTAATATTTATGATTGATATTACTTAAGATACTCTTTCCTATATGAGATTCCTTAATTGTTGTTTATTCAACAAAACAGTGTAAGATCAGGATTATGTGGTTATCAGAAAATGATACTTTAGATGAACAAAACAGTTAAGAGACAATCTATTATGTACTGAATTATAAAAAAAAAAAAAACCTATATATCCTCCAAAGAAAGCTTCTAGATAATTGTAAATTTCCACAAAATGTTAGAGTAGGTAGAGAAGTCACATAGTTTTCTTGAAGTATCTTCAAGGACAGTCAATTCTGTACTCAGAGTCCTTGTGTCTTGCTGATAAGCAAGTCTGGATTTATATAAGGTTCCCAGACTTAGATACAAACTGGAGCTCTGGAAATCCTATCACTGGCTATAGTACTGACCTCATTGGAATAGACAATAAATCTAGCCATTCTTAGCTTCCCAAAGTTCATTCAAATTTCCTTCTGTAGCATGATTTTCAGCCATCTGTAGAAGTCTTGCTGACTCCTGAATAACTAGTTCCCCTTTAATCTTTACATATATTATGTTTAATATATATATCAATAAAAATACTCAGCATCTTATTGAAAAATGATCACAAGTCATGAGTAGATAATTCTGAAAAGAAGACAAACAAATGGCTAAAAGATGCATGGTAAACATCAAAATTTCAAACCATCAGGGCAGTGAGAATCAAATCTATACAAGGCATGACTTTACTTTAATGTCTATGACATAAAATGTCTATGACATAATTTTTTTAAAAAAAAGATGCTTCTGAAGATATGAAAAAAACCTCCTAATCCACAGTGAGTGGGAATGAAATTAATAGTCATAATTGGAAGTAACATGGAGGTTTTTCAATAACTTTAAAATGGAACTTCATATAATCTAGCAATCTCACACCTCAGCATATGCAAAGGAATGAAATAAGGATGTCAAAGTGACATATACACTCCCTGTAATTACAGTATCATTCACTCCAGCCACAAAATAGAAACAAGTAAGCCTGTCAAACAATAAGTCAGTGAGGTGGGATACATGGGGTAGAATATTCTGTCATTTACAGCAAGATAGGTGGAACTGTGCAAGGCATGGGGAGAAAAGCACTGCATGATATCACCAATGCATGGAATCAAATCTGATTTCACAGAGCTTGACTACGACGAAATAAATTGTGATTATCAAAGGCCCCGAAATTTGCAAGGTAAAGAATGATGCTGAAAAACTGATTAATGAATAGGAAGTTCCATCTAGAAAGAAAAAAAATTCAATTCTAGTGTTTTGCTACATAGTACATTGACTAGAAATGATGACAGTATAGAACATGTATTTAAAAAAAGAGACTCAGCTGGTTGTATACACACACATACACTAATGATGATGATGATGATGATGATGATGATGATGATGATAATAGAAAATAGGCCACTGATATGATGAGGAGTGGGAGATTCTGAGATGGGTTGGATAAAAGGGAAATGGGAGGTATTAGTGTAGTAAACGGAAGGGGGAACATATAAGTATATTTTATTAAAGTAAAATACTTATAGAAAGATGGCATGAAAAAGTAGTTCAGCCATAAAAATCACTTGTTTTTACAGAGAATATGAGATTGAGTTCCAGCACCTACATAGTCACTCACAACCATCTGTAGCCATGTCAAAGGAATCTGACACCTTTGACATTTTCTGACCTTTACAGATACTTGGTATGGACATGGTGCACAAATAAACTTTTAGACAAAACAGTCACATACATATAAAATGAAATGTCTTAATTTTTTAAATAAATAAAAACTAAAAAATATAATGTTTTCTACTAGAAAAAGGTAAATGTTTGGAGGATAGATTTGTTCACCCTGATAGAAATCATACAGTGTATACAGGTATAAAACAAGATGTCAGGCAATTGATAACCTTTATAGGTCCATAAAAACAAGTTTTAAATTTTACTAAATATTATATGTGTGGGTGGATAGATGCAGAAAGTAATAGACTAACACTTCTTACATAGTTGAAATAATTCTTTTCCATGACTGAGATATCACAGTAGATTTACAGTAAATTGAGATCAATATACAACCAACAATATTTTCATATGGGTGGTTGCCTTGGCATGAGTGCCCTAAGCTGTACTTAAGCTGATGATCCTGGAACTCAACAACTATTCATGTGTTTTCTACAGTTTTATAAGGAACCTGTTAGCTTCCAAGGTCTTTATCTATACACCTTCTAAAATTTAAATTCAGTTTGATTTTTCCAGAGCAAGCTGATTTAAATTAGCTTCTTCAATCTGATAAAGTAGTTTAATATGCTGTTTTATGTTAACTGTATAACCTAGAGAGAAGTTTAGGGATAATTCACTTCAATTGAACAATGAATAAATTGAGAAATCAGAAATTTTCACTTACAACATTCACTTCTTTGGTAGGCAGAATAAAAGGGAGAATTCTTTCACATCTTTCAATTCAAAATCCCATTCAATTATTTTATAGAGGAAAATATAACCAAAGTTTTCTGACCCTTACAATTTCTGTATGAGTGTTCCATTATACTGTTTAGGTGAGCCAAGGATTTGGTTTTTTCAGTCTTCAATATTTACTTACAAAACCATTGTTTTCACAAGAGCTGTGCCCTTAAATTCAGAAATGAAATTTCCTAAACACTTAATCAGATTCTACTATGCTTTCTTTGCAGAATTTAAAAACTACAATTTTCTTTCTAAAAACAGAGAGGGTTGGTCATTAACATGAATGATAGTTATTCTATTTTGTCAGTGACTATTTATGAGTTGAACCATTATTTTTGTGTCAAAAATTCAATTAAAACTTTCTCTGTTCATTAATAATTTCAATTAACCTGACAACTTTTGAAAATTCTAAGAACTAAATAGTAGAGGTATCCATGGTTTTATCATCTATCACCTTCACAGATCAGAATGCATTTATCTTCCTATGGATTCTTAAGAAGAAATACATATAAATTCAAGATGTAAAAACTTAGCAAACTAGGTCAACAGGCTAGGGTGTAAGAGCCCCCAGGGCTTGTGTGAAGGAGAACATAGTACATAGGCATGTAAGAAAGTAGTATTTTTCTGGATATTGGGATAGTTTGAAGCTGTATGAGTATACTCTGATGGAAACTTTGAACCATTGGAGTGTTTGCAAATGATTGTTGATGAAAGGAAAAAACACCATTTTATATCCCCACCGATAATTACTTCATAGAAATTACAACTTTCTAGTGAGTAGTGGCTAAAGCAGAAATTCATACCTGTTTAAAATGTTGAGCGAAAATGAATATGAGTACTCAGCTATGGGTCTAACATTTATATCAATTTTCGCCTTGTAAGCTAAGGCTTGGTACACACTGATTAAGACAAGATGTAAAGAATGGGTGAGCTGGGTGATAGGGAGGAGAGCCTAGAAATAGCAGCAGTGGTTACACATACAAGGTTGAGTCACTTAAAAATTCCAGCATAGGCTTGGATTTACTGGTACACATCATAAATCCCAGGTCACAAAAGGCAGAGGCAGGTGAATCACTGTGAATTTAACGCCAGTACATTCTACATAATG
Source organism: Arvicanthis niloticus (assembly GCF_011762505.2). Lineage (NCBI taxonomy): Eukaryota > Metazoa > Chordata > Mammalia > Rodentia > Muridae > Arvicanthis > Arvicanthis niloticus. The sequence goes on along the minus strand of NC_047659.1, from coordinate 69,915,373 downwards.
AATTTCAAGTCACCCAGGGTTATAAAGTAAGACCCTTACTCAAACAAATTATAGGGTAGTAGCCACTAGTAGGTTGCCCCTGCTTTGATAGATGGCTCCATACTCAAAAGCACACAGGCAGCATTAATGCAATTCAATCAGTTAAAAAATAATAAGACACTATGTTGGGAGAAAGATATATTGGTAGTTCCTACATAGAATTGAAAGGGATGTGGGTGAATATGATAAAGATATATTATATACATCTGTATAATTAATATAAATGTCACTGACCCGTTGTGAACTGTGTATATAAAAGCTCAAAAGTAAAGCAGAAAAATGTGCATCTAAAAGGAAAATATAAATAATCATGATTTGGAAAGAATTAGAAAACTACTTATACAGTTTAAGATATTCATTCCTTATACCCCCAGCCCTCTCAAAAAAAAAAAAAAAATCTCAAATCAACTAATGACTAAAGGATATAAACAAAGTCAAGAATGACTTTGTAAAGCTGAAGCAATAGTTATGGTAGCAAGCACCAAATCGTTTTGATAGTTTACAGGATCTTGGCACAGAAAGACTTGCAAAAAAGGGATCATCTTCTACATCTGAACCTGAAGGTGATTATAAGGTTACAGACATCAAACTTAATGCTGTGATTGGATGAGACTTGTGAAATCTAGAAGTCAACATATTTTCCATGTAAGAGAGGGAAGAATCGATAGGGGCCAAGGGCAGTCAATAGCACATTGCTGTGCTGAGATTCCCACATGCTCAGAAATCTACATCTTGTGTAAAACTCTCTGCACTAAATCGAGATTTGCAGTGTGTAACTGGCCTTTTACCCAGTGGTCTTTGACAAACAAGGAACAAATAGAAGATTACTAGTTACATGAGTGCTGACAGTGGCTGACTAAAAATGTTTTCTCTAAAGGCAAAATTACCTTGGAATTGAAAAAGAAAGGAGGGCAGAGCTATTTAGTTATCCTCTCCTTGCCCCCCCCCAAAAAAAAAAAAATCTGTGGCCTATGTTTTAAGGCAGGAAGAAAACACAAAATTAAAATCATTTACTCAGTCATACTATGAAAATTTAACAAAATTTTGTTTGGTGCATCTTGTATTGGTCAAAAATGACTAAGGCATATGGCCAATACAAGATGCTACTTTGAATTTGTTCTAAAAAATAGAGCAATTTGAATAGAAGTTAAGATGCAAACATGATGAAGGCACCACATTTTAATTATACTTTCTGTTGGATTATTTTCTCTAAATACTTATTAATGATGTGAATCACACTGTATTATTAATTTTTTATTTTTTTTTATTTGAGACTATGTTTCACATATTTGTTTCATCTGAACAATAATGCCTTGTTGAAGTTACCAGAGATCTGTTTAAAACTTTAGAGTGGAAGTGTAGATATTTGTTTTCAAATGCTTAAAACTAATTCACACATCTTTGTTTTCCTCTTGTGCTTACTAATACCTATTTGCTAAAGAGATTCATTTTCATAAGTAATGAATAGATGATGAACATATAAAAAATAATTCAATAATTAAGTTCTGGACTGCTTTTGTTTGTTTTATTTTGTTGTTTTTGTGTTTTCTGGTGCTGCTGGTAAATCTAATAAATTCAAATTATTATATTCTATAAATTCATGATAGTATATTTTTCCATACTCATAAGCACTCAAAAAGAACATGACTCCATATGCATACTTTATCTTTCTACTAGTTATTTTTTATATGGATGGTGGATAGGCTTTTGTGAATGGAGTCATATATGTGTCATGGTATGCATGTGATAGTTAGAGGACAACTTGTGGGAGTTGATTTTCACCCTTTAAGAAGTGATTCTGTGGAAGAGATATCAAGTACTCAGATTTGGGAGCAAGTGCTCTTACCACTGAGCAATCTACAAGTTCTACACGCATCCTGCATGTGGTCTTAACCCTAACTAAGTCATCAAAGATAAAAGAAGGGCAACATAATAAGTTGGTATCAAGAGTAGACTGTTTTATGCTATACTTTACTGTCTGGTGCTATTTCCTCAAATGACAAATGCAATATTAGATATTACAAATTTGATATGATATTAAATGAGAAAACATCTATTAACTTGAGTTCAAGACATATAATACAATCAGTGAAGATATATAATACAATCTTATAACCACACAAAATATATATGGTATTAATAGAAAAGGCAGTTGTTTGATTATTTCTTAACAATGCCCAGAGTTAAAAAAAATTTATCCTAGTCAAACTTTTGTAGTTTTACCATGTCTTTTGAGACCTAAGGAAATATAACTGTGGTCCTTTAATCAAACAACAATTTACATACTTTCACTATATACTGTCAGAGCATAAAGAGCCCCATATCAAAGGGAGGAACAGTATTGCTGAAGAACGATATTGCCCCAGATTTTGGACAGCCTGCCTGTTGTGGTCATTTGTTTTGTATTGTAGTTTTATTTGAGTTGGTTTTACACTGTATCCCTTACTTTTAGAGTAGAGACCTCACAGAGAGTGTGCAATTGTTCCTTGCCTAAAACTGCTTCTTTTACCAAGATTTATGCTCACCTGTCCTGTTTTCCCCAAAACAATAATGAAATGGTCCTCAAGATTTCATTTATGTCAATTTACAATTTCTTTCATTAATGAGACTAATACTTCAAAAAGCAACTTCAATTTTTCAGGTATTTGATTCCGAATGACTCAGAGGATCGTGGTACATGGGCATACAGAACTCAGCAGCTCTTATCATGGTGACCAGAAAGCAGGGGCAGTAAACGCACTTCTCATGTTGGTTTTGAATTAGAATTTCTATGGAACAAAGTCAGTCACCACAGATGAACTCTATTCCTTGGTATGTAAGCTGAGAGAATTAAAGAAGTGTTCTACTGACCAATAACTTTTCTTTAGTGGTTCTAAATATGCGTATTTGCCAAATCGAGATGATAAAATCTAGTTCTGCAATAAATATGTATTATGCATAAGCCTCCTTAGATTAATTAGAATGCTTTAATCAAACACTGTGTTTATTATTATTCACAGATTGTGTAAACTAATGGCACATGGATAAATGCATTTTTTAAAAAGGTCAAAGTATGCTTAGTAGAAGTGCAAAAATTTATCAAAGCAAGATAACAGATTTCTTTAATACCTATGAATTTGTAAGGATTAATTAATTTTATGTTATACAAGTTTTCTTTCTGTTTCTATGGATGTGCATCATTTATGTACTCAATTCCTAAGGAAAGCAGAAAAGGGCTTCAGATGTCCATCCCCAGAACTGGATTTAAGGTTGGTTGTTAGCCACCATGTAGATGCTGAGAATTTAAGTAGGACAACAGTGTTCTTCATCACTGAACATGTCCCTACCTCTCAAATAGTACTTCTAGAAAGCTTTTGTTTGACAGACATAGGTTTGATGATGTGACAGGTATAAATACTGACAAATATGACATGCCTTAGAATCCTAATACTGAACATTGCAGTTGATTTGTTACAAATTTGTTTATGTGACTGACATACATTCCTAACAAATACCTACTTAGTGCCTAGAGGTGTATTGTTGTTGATATGTTATTTCAAGTCAAAATTCAGGTAAGTTTTCCATTTATGGCTTTATCTTCTTTTATTCATCATTTTTATTTGTATTTTCTTCTTAGAACACAATGTTCTCAAATCACTATGTTTATTTTATTTTTAATTTTGAAGGCATATTTTAAAGATGTTGCCATTCACTGACTTCATTTTAGATTCCATGTAGTCACATACTTAACTCCCTAAATGATCCATATATTGTATTTAATTAGTTCATTGAGATCATGAATGGTATCTCAACTATCATGGATTACAAAGCCTTTCCTTTTCACTCAACATGCAACTATGACCAACTTATAGTTAGGATCACATAGTTCAGGGCAAATAGTTGCATTATTCCTAATACTCCATCTAAGTCTTCTTAGCAAAAAAGTTCCAGATTCCAAGTTCTGAAGTTACTGCTTAGCTTGTTAGGTGATTGCTCTGTAAACATGGGAGCCCATGTTCTATCTTCAGAAATGAAGGGAATAGTTGTGTAGTGTGTCATGTACTTGAAATGCCAAGGGTTGGAAAGCGGATCATTGGGGGCAGATTGCCCAACTTAAGACTTGGTGAATCCCAGGCTCGAGTGAAACCCTGAGTATGTATGTGGGGATGATCTCGATATGTACTGATTCTGCCAGGGAAGTTTGTTTCCTGCCCTAGCTTATTCAGTATCTTCCAAATATCCCCCAAAATAAAAAACATCTTTATGGAATTAAAATCCTTTCATTATATTCACTTCTTTCGAAAAAACTGATTATAGAACATTTTCACTTCTCATTTTTTATTGCTAATTAAAATTATGCTGATTAAAGTGATACATACTGTCAATAATGGAGAACCAATATAGTAAATATTAAGTATACATTTAAATTATAACTACATTACATATCCTAAGTCATTTTTAACTATGGATTTATACTTTTGCTAGTGTAAATTAGCTCACAGTAAAATAAGCAATTTTTTGAGTGACTGTCTGTACCATGAATACTTTAAGCTTTTTCACCCACACATTTATAATTCACTTTTCTGTTTACTAGTTGTGTTATGCTTTTTACATGCTCCAATTGTGTTAAGCAGCTGCAGGAAACAACTATCTTTCTTTGGGCTTTGCATTTCTTTGCTTATGTGCTATTATTATTACATGTTTGAAAGGACAAGGATCATTAACATGCACAATATCAGGGACAAAAAAATAAGTCAAAGCAAAGTATTTGAGTACAGGAGCAGAAATGCACACAAGGAGTCCAGTGTAGTAACAGGTTTGGAATTTGCTTTCTTTTAAAGACACACCAATGTTATAAGATTATGTTTTCATTTTATGGGTATTTTTCAGGTATGGGATATGGGACTGCTTCATACTCTAGACAGCAGCAGACTATGATTTTTCCACACGCACATAGTTTCTGAAATTGTGTGAAGCTTAGAATTCTGGGAAATTTTCAGAGGGTATATAAATGCTACAACCTCAATTGAGTTTGTAGGTTTTGGTGGTTGATTGGTTGGTTGGTTGTTGAATTGCTGTTAACTGTTGCTTGGTTTTGGTCATGGTTTGTTAAGTAGTCATGAATAAAGAAGAAACATAATTAAGAAGATATTACATGACAGTGAAGATTAAACTTGCTCCAAGGGACTTGATGCCCCTAATCTTCAGGGAAAAGTTGCCTTTTTTTCTATGCCTGATTTCATTCAGGGAGCTCTTTTCTTTCCCCTCTATCTTTATTTCTCTCTTATCTAGTGTTATTGAGTTGAAAGGGAAGAAAAAAGATGGAGAAGAGGGGGGAAGAAAGAAGAATAAGAAAGTAGCAAAGACAATTTACAGCTAGAAGTGGTGCAAATGCTCAGCATATTAAAAGCAACAGTAATGTTACTTTACTGAAAGTATATTTGGCAACAATTACTTACTAAGCAACTTCAAGTTCACAAAAGAAGATATGCTTAACTACCTATTTTTTATTTAGCATAATAGTTATGACCTTGTGTCAAAATATCTTCCCTTCATTCCTATGGAGAGGTGTTTTAAAAGTATCAATGTTAAGTGAGAGCACATATTCTACATTTTCCATATAAAGTTCACTGATGACTGTAACCAAACTACATGCCCATTTAAAATATAGTAAGATGGCATCTAGTATATGAATGTGTCTGCATGATAATTTTTCTTTTGAATTAAAATTTTACCTCCTATGATTTTTATTATTGTTGAAATATAGGTATTGTCTGATTCAGCTTGATATTCTCCACAGAGCCTAGCATGACAAAAATGAAAATGAGTGGTGTTATAATTCTTCTATGTCCACATAAGGTCTTCTGAGTAGTAAGGTTTGAGGAAGTAAAAAAATAGATGTCAGACTTAAATGTAATAATACCAATAATCAGAGGAAGCTTAAACATTAGCTACCTTACAATATAATTGAACACAGTGCTACTAACATATGTGGAATTTCTAAAAGCTTTGTTTCAAGTTACTTAAAGTGTTATTAAAGGGTAAAACATAAAAATATTTATGTTAGTATATGCTCTATAAAGTAATAGTGAGCAGATATCTAAGATGGTATGTAAATGATTTATTTTTAATAAAAATGTAGGCAGGGAATTAATCTGGCAGCTACTTCTTTACATTATGCTAGTCCCCAATAATCACATAGAAACCAAGATTCATTTCGAGCTATACCTCAATAGCTGAGCAGTTAAATGACCTACATTAATGTTCTATGCTAAGTTGGCTACCTCCCAGCCCCATTCCATAATAGTTGCATATTATTATTGATCTTGATCTTTGGGTTCCAGGTGTGTTTTAGATGTCTTTCTGGACTCTTCCTCATGGGGTCTAATGCCTCCATCTTCCTCACTGATCTGAATTTGGCTGTCTTCTCTCTTTGTCCTTTTGATTATAAACACACCGCACTCTTCTTCCTTCTGCTCAGCCAATGGGTAATCAGTATTTATTGACAAGTCAGAAAATAAATGGTAAGAAGTGTTTACAAACTTGAGACAGGAGATTCTTGGTATAAGCATTATAAAGCATGTTCACATTGAAACAAGATATGAGGGCAGAAAAAAATCAGCATTTGAATAGCATAAGGGTAAACATTACACACAATATAAAAACATTATGCCTACAATGGTGCTTTGAAGCATATGCTCTATAATATGAAAAACTATTATAGTGGCAAGTAGAAACAGGAAACTAACAAATCACAATTATTGTTTAAGCACAACTATTAAACTTTAATAGAAAAATAATAGAAATTAAAATATAAAAGTAGATCAACTGTGGGTGGTTTATTTCCTTTATTATTTATCTGATTCAAATTTTCAACCAAGACTGTGTTTTAATTTCATGATCACAGTGAAATAAAATGTATTTTGTTATTTTTAAACAAAGTTGCTCAATTTACATAAATTGAATTAATCTCCTTTTATTAAGTAATTACTCTATTAATCACTACTGAATAGGACAATGTGATAGAAGCATGATGCAAATCACTGCGCCATTGTTAGTTCCTGGAATAGTAATGAGGATACAGATGATTTATTTTAATGTAAAAGGTGCTTGACTTTCTGTGTGTAATCCAAAGAGCAGATCAATTAGAAGATACCTAAATGTCTGATCTCAAACTCAACATAATGACCTGGTTCAGAAAATGAAAAGATTTTGTTTTTTATTAGGTATCTGGGCCTTAAAATGGCTTTTATATACCTATTATTTAATCTCTCTCTCTCTCTCATTCTGTCTCCCTTTTGTGCTCTCTCTCTCTCTCTCTCTTTCTCTCTCTCTCTCTCTGTGTATGTGTGTGTGTGTGTGTGTGTGTGTGTGTGTGCTTGTGTGTGTGTGTGTTAGAGAAAGAGAGGGGGGAGAGACTAAACACCCATGAAGGCAATCTCCATTTTTGTTAATCTCTTAAATGTGGCCAGAGCTAAAGAATGTGAAGGAATCTGGAGATGAAGGACATCTCAATGACACTGGACAAATTCATTCTACACTTGGGCTCTGGCACACACCAAGAAATCACTCTTTCAAAATATATGGATAACATGCACAGCCTAAGGAAAACAGATTTCTCAAGAGGAAAGAAATAGTTAAGGGATCAATAATCAAAAGCACCTTCAAAATCATCAAAAGGTTCTTAATTTCTAATTGTGTGCTTGAAGTGTCCATCAGGGTAACTATCCTATGAGTCACTTCCTTGGATTTTCAACAAAATTACAAGGTAATTTGTCTTAAAAGTAGTATGTGGTACTCACTATTTTTCTGTAAGGATGATATAAAACCCACAAGAGTAACTTCAATCAATAAGTGGTACTAAGTTGCTTAGACATTGTATTTTATCCTATGCATTCATACTGATAACATATTGAGTTTATAAATCATGTGAAGTAAAAATCCTTACTTTTTCATAACAAATAGAACGCTTAAATGAATTTCCCACAATTGTGGTTATCTGCCTGCAGTATCTCTCTTTTGAAGTATCACATTAAAAAAAATCATTGTTTTTTCCTGGTGGTATAACATGATACAATGTATATAGGATTAGTTAATGGAGAAAAAAATTGATGGGAATATGGGTGAACATTATTTTGAGACTGGCTGACTCTATGACAGGCTTCAGATCGGCAGTTCAGGAGACCAGGCCTAAATCTCTGTTTCAAAGAACTGGGCAAGTCCAAGCAAGTCCAGGCCTCAGAAGCCACCCCTGACACCTGGTTGGCCTGAGGCAAAGGCAATGGATCAGCAGCAGTTTCCAGACTTCCTAAATGGTTCTGGAATCTCCATAGAGATAGAGTCAAAGATAGACGTCATCTAGCCCTTCCAGGAATTCTCCTAATGTACTTTAAATGGGGCCTGTGAGCTCACTTGTGCATCTCCGTCTTAGAATTCAAGACCCCAGCATGCTGGACTTCTGCAGAATAAAATATTTTAATTCCTTCATTTGTTTGATTGTATCTTCCTTTGTTTCTTAAAGCGATTTATTGGTTTCCTCTTTAAGGCCTTCTACTTGTTTTCTTGTATTTTTTTTTTTTTCAGTGAGTCATTTAAATCCTCCTTAAAGGACTCTATTATTTTTAAGAGATAGAATTTTAGGTCAGCATCCTGACTTTCAGATGTGTTAGTGTATCCAGAGCTTGCAGTGGTGGAAGAACTGTGTTCTGATGGTGCCAGAGTATATTGGCTTCTGCTGTTTATGGTCTTGCAATTGACTCTCACTATCTGGCAATCTTTGGCATTAACTGGCTGTGTGTTTGTGTCTGTAGCCTGCCTCCTGTGTCCCAGAGCATCTGAAGGTCTCCTGTGTCACTGGCTTTTACATACTATTTGAGTCTGGAATATCCTTGGTGAATCATGGATCCTTAAAGTTGTCTATAGAAGGATCACTTCAGCTGCAATAGCTTAAACTTGATTCAAAACAAGTAGGTTGCTAACCAACTCATGGGTGGTAGTATTTAGAACATGGATGACTCAAGTCCTGAGCTGGACAAAGAGTAAGGCAGCACACACTTTCAATGAACTGCTTTACTGAAATGCATGATGTGGGATATAGTACTCATAAAATGCTTATTTCTGCAGCTTTTATATTGTATATTGTAAGAGCTCAGTTGAACACAGGTCAACAAAAGTACAGTTAATAAAAATATGGATGAGGGAGACTATTTCATTAGGTTCCTGGATTACTGTAATACTGTATCAAAAACTAGATGATTTAAACAGAGACTATTTCATTACTTTAGAGGTTAGAAATGCAGAACCAAGGTAATGGCATCTTGAAAGACCCCCAGAAGGGGACCCTCACCCAAGTCCTGACCTGCACGAACCCAAGGACACACGAGAAACCATCTTGATGCAATTGCAGAGGAGGTTTAATGACGAGGACCCTCGGGCCGGAACATATCTCACGCAGGAGATATAGGTACGACCCAGAACCCAGGAAACTTGGGATATTTATGGGTAGGGGTTGGGGAGAGTGGGAAAATTTGGCGTGGTTACATATGATTGGTTGCACTTTCGCGCGGCTACACATGATTGGATATTTCAAACATCAGCAACTTGCAGAACTGGCAGAACTTGCAGAACCTCGGACCTCCCAGAAAGGGAGGGGGAGAGAAGTAAACACCAGATAGCCCATTACTCACTTGGGCTTGTTTGGACTTGTCTGGGCATGCCCTTGCATGCCTTAATTTTGGTCACCCTGCCCCTGCATGGACTTAATATTTTATTATGACTAAATTTAACAAATTGTTGGTGGTCTTTGCTGACCATGAATTTTTTGTTATTGTTTCAACGCTGCTTTCAAATTTTATTTTCACAATCTCTCTATGAAACCTGAGCTACAGACATTAACTTATTGTATTCCTCACCCAACTTTTCTTTCTCCTTTCTTTCTTTTCCTCTTGCTTCCTCTGTTCTGCTTTTCCTCTCATTCTCTTCCCTCTCCTATCCCCCCTTCCTTGCTATGTAGCCGAGGATTACCTAAAACTTGCACAGTTCCTCTCTAGTCCCCGAGTGCTTAGCTTCCAAGAACTTTGGTCCCTTCTAGAAAAGACATTTGTCACTAGATTCAGTGTTAGTTTTCATGGTCTGGAAACTATATCTGCAAACATTCTATGTAAAATAAGAAAACATTCTGAGGAAGTGGAAGTTAGGATTTATCATATTTTTCCACCAGTTACAATTCAAAAAACAATAGATTGGTAATGAAAAAAGGGGCCTCTATGCAAACAATAAAAATAAAATTAAAATGAAGAAAATTATGACAATTTTGTCCCATTCTTTTTAGTAATATGTGCATTATCATTGGAAAATTGATCATTTTAAAAGAAAATTATCTCATTTGAAAATATATGAGTTAATGACTCATTTAAATACACCATGAAAAGATGTCTGATTTAAACACACCAACAACACATGTACACACATACAAATATATACACAAACAGAATCTCTCTCTCTTTCTCTCTCTTTTTTGCTCTCTTGCTTTCTTTCTCTCTTTCATGAATCTAATATCATTTCTACTTCACTGAGATAAACACATGGCTATAAAGAGCATGATTCTAATTTTCCTTTTCTATGATAATGAAAATTTGCTTTTCTTTTAACACACTAAAAAAACTCTATGATTTTGTAAATTTTTGGGGAATTCTACTTTTTCCTAAATCAGCAGTTTCCTTTTGGTCTTAGTGTCACATAAGTACTAGAAAAAGATAACAAACATTCAGAGATATGCATTTAGAGACAATTGAAACATATGAAAAAGAAAGGAAAAGACACAATTTAATTACCTATTTAATAGCTGTTTAATTAATTTAGGGAACACAAGAACTTGAGCATCTTGGTATCACTTGAATTTTGGAAAATTTGAATTCAATCCCATTGCCACTGTATTTATGATTTACCTAGGCTAAATTTAGACAAGTGTTATACATGAAATTAGAATAACAATGCAATGCTATTTAGTGATAAGGAAAATATAAGATTATTTATTAAAACTCATAAGCAGAACCTGGTATGTAGTTTTAGTCAACTTGACACAAGCTAGAGTCATCTGAAAAGGGGGAACTTCGGCTGAGAAAATTGATGGCTGATGTGGAAGTACAACTGTAGGTGGAGCCAACCCTGGGTAGGTAGACCTAGGGTGTAGAAAAAAGCAAACTCAATGTTGGGGGCCGACTTTTAGCAGAAAGCTAAAAAAGTTTTCCCAGCCTTCCCTTTTAATAAAAAATTTAAAAAGGGGGAACTCACTAAGCCAGAAAAAGCCATCCAGTAACTATTATTCCAGTCTTACCTGTTTACATTACTGTCTTGACTTTGATGAAAGACTGTATCTTGTAAGCTGAAATAAATACTTTGTTCCTCAAGTTGATTTTAGTGATGGTCTTATCTCAGTAGTAAAAACCCAAGACAAGTAGATTGCCAACAGAAATGAGTGTGTCTTACTTCTGTTGATTGCTTTTCCTGTTATATTAACATGCAATTACATGGCAGTTAAATTTGTTTGTCAACTTGATTGGACCTGGAATCAAACAAGAAAATTTGCTTTTGATTGAGACTATACTGCCGTTTCTTGGTCAGACTAACTGATTGGGGAAAAGCTTTCCTCAGAGAGCATTGCATGTTCATGCAGTGATCTAAACATAAGGGAACTCTAAGAAAAAATTACAACCTTTTGCCTGTTCAACTTCACCTCTTGCTTGTGAGTGTATCTAGTCTATGGATATCACAATTGCTGCCATCTTCTGCTGACATAAGAACTTAATTATTTGGATTTTTAATACTGACTGAAGAATTAAAAATAATCTGGTATTTCCTTCAAGCCTTCATTATCATATTGTGATTTCTGAGTCATCCAGATTTATGTATTAAGCAACTACCAGGTTCATAGCTTCTCTATTATACTGGCAATCATTATTTGGTTATATACCATGTACTATGTAAACCAATCTAATAAATCCCCTTTGTAACAAGTTCATTCTCTCAGGCATATTTTTCTAGAGAAACATACTACATCCAGATATGTTCAGTACCTCTTAAAACTCAAGACATAAAACATTTTTATACAAAAGTTTAGAAACATTGCAGCTAGAATGTTGACAGGTTTTTCATAAGCAACAGATACAGTCCCAAGAATCTTTGTAGGGCTTACAACTGTTAACCTTAAATGAAACCTAAACAACCGTTACTAGTTGGTATAGACTATCTATGCATCTTCCGGCATCTAATTCCTCATATTCATCAATGTATATGACCCTATCTATTCTTCAGATTATTCAGTTACTCAAACAACATTTATTTTGTTATTTGTGTCCCAGTAACTGATCACTGGAGTGGATATATAGTGAAGATTTGTTGAGAACCGCACTAGCCCACGTTGGGCGGCCAAAAATGTTGCAGCCCTCTCCACTCCACAATTGGCGGCCACTGTATCCCGGCCCAAGCTGCTGCTCCAGTCCGCCAGTCCGCGGGTCGGGGTTCAGCAAGAGAGAGAGTGAGGACGGACTCAAAGAATGGGGACCAGACAGAGTGTGTTTCAATCCGTTTATTCTTCAGTCTCTCTTCCTCTAAGTGTCTCAAGTCTTGAGTTCCTAGTTCCTAGTTGTACTCAATCTGTTCTCTTCCGAGTGTCTAATGTCTACTCCTACTCCTAGTGTCTGAATCTCTGTTACTCCAAATTGTTCTCTCTAGAGCCAAATGTCTTCTACCTAATGTCAAGTAATCTGTTACTTTCTTTGTCTGCCTCTAGCCTTTTATATATTTCACTTCTAAGCCACAACTTCAGGTCACACCTTTAATCATGCCCTTAGGTCTTGTCTCTAAATCTGATCTCTAAATCACCTTTAATCTCACACACCTTTAATCTCACACACCTTTAATTTCACACACCCAAGGAAAGTCCTGGGTATCCAAAGCAAGATGTTATCAGAGTGTGCTCAGCTGTTGTAGGCTATTGTAATACAAGTCTCATGTCAGGGTATATGGCTCAAGAGGGCTGCAAAGCTGATAGCCGCTTTCTGCTAAAAGTCGGCCCCCAACAAAGATTTTTACCTACACTTGACTTGAGGAAGTTTATTCCTATGGGAGAAAGCAGCTTGAGTAAACAGAGGAAATGAAAAGCTTGCTTTTTTCCCACTGCTACACTAAGCACTGGAAATGAAGTTTTGGGTATGTGGGGGCATTGGGGTTCTGGAGGTAAGGTTCTACAGTGAGTTTAGAACATGACAAAATATGTGCAAAAGATAAAAGTTATGTTTTGTGGTAAGTATTCAGGGTGTCAGTCCTGTCCTTATTAGACTGGTAAAACATGAGGTAGCACTCAATGACAACCACAGTCAAAGACAGGTAATTGATATGCTCAAGAGAAGATCAAACTACATATCAAAAAGTAGATCGTTGCCTAAGATAAAACAATTAAACTGAAAGAAGCATATTTATATCTTTGTGTTTAAGTGTTATCTTTCTCACAGTAGTTATTCAAACTTGGAGTCTTAATGAAAAGACAAGGAATTTAAGGAATTAGGTGCCTTTTCTACCTTGTTTTTTTAACATATGGTATAGTGTTATGGGTCCTAACTGTCAATCTTCTTTTTTCTCTCACTTCCCTACTTACTAGCTATCAACTTAGTTCAATTTCTAGAGTCACAAATTTCCCTCTACCTATTACATTTACCAACTTCTTGCAAGTAAATCTGGTTGGAATTACCTATATGACATAGTTGGGTATGAATAAAACTATTCTCCCAATATCAGTTTCAAATGGGTCAGATCTTTGACTTAAATTTTAAAGTTTCATAATTTATACAAAAATTTATGACTTAGTTCTTTTAAGAGAACCTTTTTGAGTAACCAAATATACACTATTCATGGATTATCCTAACTGAATGTCTACCATAAAACCAGACACATAAAGTGGGTAAGAAAAAGATAACGGTTTTTATTCAAGACTAAATTCACATCATGAGTCATGTGTGGTGGCTTGTACCTGAAATTCTAGCACCAAAGAAGCTGACACAAGACGATTATTAAGAGTTCAAAGTCATTCTACATGACAAAGTAAGTTCTAGACCATTGACCTCTGTAAACGGAGACCATATCTATAAATAAATAAATATGCTAAGATCCATTTCAAATAGTAATGTGTCTACTGTAAAAGCACTGGTATCTCAGTTTGAGCTCCAGTGCTCACATTAAAAAAATGGGAGTGGTGGTGGCTTGATTTATAGTTCCAGTGTTAAGACAGAGACAGGAGGTTACTGGGGATCTCTGGTTAGTCTGCCTGTCCCTGTGAGAATCCTCATCTCAACAAATAATGTACATGGCTCTTCATAAATGAGAACAAAGCTTGTTTTCTACTCTAGACACATATGCACATATCTGCACATACATACATATTTTTAAACTAAAAATAATCATATAAATAAATCATGCTTTTTGAGGGAGTTGTAATGTTTTATATTTTATAGGCACCAATTTGAACAAGAGGCTTGATACACATATATTTTCACAATTATTTATGATTACTTAGCAGTTTTGTTCATTTTTTCTAGAATGATCTGAATTCATTTGGGCTGGATAAAAGCTATCTAAGATGAGATTTCCACCACTACCAATGGTGATAATGAAGGTATTAATGAGTAAGCATTCTGAAAATAAAATTATTCCAAACTACAAAAAAACCTACATCTTGACATTAAAATTTATTCATGAAAACATATGGAAGCAGCAAGATAAATACAGCAGTGTGTATCTACCAGCGATTTCATTTGTCATTTTTGTCAGCCTTCAACCATTTTTCCCAATGTGTGAAATACAATTTAGGGGAAAAAATTAAGAATTTGTCACAGACAAGCTTAAATCTGAAAGATTCATCCATCAGTCTGAGACAAAACTATAAGCAATTTGACTGTAGATTTTGAAGGATTTACCTCTGATTTGGGTTCCCAGTTGGTAATAACAAATGAGTCTTATCTCAAGCCAAAGATATTCTTTCCTATCAGCTACATCGAGTTCATCCCTTGGGGGCTAGTGTAGCTCTCATAAAGTAAAAAAGCTAACTGAATAAAGCCTCAGCAAGGTATACCAAGTTCTCTGACCTTTTATTTATCCATTGATTTGTTAGTTTACATAGCTACTTGTTTGATATTGTACCTTATATTATACAAACAATACATCCCAACAATCTAAGGGAATTACTATGAATTTAAAATTGAAGGAAGAAAATCTGCACACGACACTACAGTCCTCAGGCTAATGACTTTAGAATTTTAGAGTATATGCTGGGAATGAACGCACATGATCAGAGGACCAGGCAAGCCTCTATCTCTAGGGTGAGGAAATTCAAGTGTCTAAATTTAGTCTGTCAGCGTGCCTGTAGATTTTACATGAAAACAAAAAAATTATATAGGACAACAGAGAAACAGAAAGGGAAAAGACTGTTCGGGTATCCTTTTATATAGTTTATTTTATACAGTTTATTAGTTAAGATACTTAGCATAGAATGTGCACTTAGAAAGCAATGAATGGGAATGCTACATTGTCTGATATAAACATTGAAATAGATGTTATTTAAACAGAAAGGTGAAAAGACTAAATAGCATTTCTAAAGACAAAATATGTACAAAAAAGTCTCTAGAAGTCATTTTGAAAAGACCTATGTGAAGGCAATTTTACCAGATGTCAGCTGCTAAGATTGTATCCTTCTTCTTCCCTAAGTAGATCCTCAGAAAGCCCACTGGGGACAGATGCATTTCAGTTAAATTCCAGTGGCCTCCAAACACAAGCATTCTTTATGTGTAAAAGATTATCACTGGAAAAGACTGTTATCATTATAAAAAAAAACAAAAAAAAACCACTCTTTCTCAGGGGAAACTCAAACTTTTCTTTAATTAAACTTCATCCTTTAAAACAAAACAAAGAACATGTGTAGAAAGAACTCTGCAATCTTAAGAATACGTTGCTGTATATAACCTGTCATTCCCTATCTTTAAGCTTTTTTTTAATTTTAAGAAAAAAATAAATAAATGTGTCTTCTTTAGAAAAAAAGAAGAAAAAGGAGCATATGCCTAAAAACCATACCTAAAGAATTTCACTCTTGTCTGGCAGAATAATTTACTGTTTCTAAAAATGAAGAAGGCATTGCATTGACATCATTTTGTACAGTCAGTCAAACAGTTCTAGAATTTTCTTATTAGGTATTTTTATTACACAAATATTTTGAAATTTGACATTACTTACTCTGGAAATTACAACCTATAGTTGACACAGGCTAGGCTTTGTATTGTATGTGCAACCTGTTGTTTGTCAAAATGTCACCATACGACAGTAACTATAACTTTCAGTTAAGAGCAACAAATAATGAGAATCTAGTTCAATCATTTCCTAGCCAGGGTCTTAACTGCATTGTGAATGTGATCAATCATGTGGTATCATTCTTTATATTCTCACATGCTTAGATCTGTAGTCCAAATGCGGTGCTAATTTCTTCAGACACAATACTATAGATTCTCAAACTAGAGTTGCAAGGTCTACAGAGCCATTATGAACAAAGTAAAAATATATTGATCCATTTATGACAATACTATGAAAGAACTCTTATAAAAGAGGCAATTAGAAATTGGGAGAGAAAGATAAAAGAGAAACCATAAGATGCTGACATGAACTAAAAATAGAACAAAACAAACAAGCAAACAAGTGAAAAACTGGCTTTTGGTTGAATAGGTTATCTAAGACACAAAAAGCCCATTACACTAGGATTTAGGAATTTATCCAAAAGAATCCTCAAGTGAGTATAGGATGTGTTCCAGGTCTCAACAAAGCCTTAGATAACTACTTTTGTTTGTAAAGTTCCTGTCGTGATCTTAGGTATTCCTTTTTAACATCAAATAAACAGAGAACTTCTCTTCCCATTCAAACAGCACTATTAATTACCAAGGGATTGCATGGAACATATGACATTGTTGAAAACTGACTTCAGCTTTGTGTTCCTCAAAAGCACTGGTCATTCAAAATGACACTAAGAAACTACCCTACTACCATCCTATTTGTGTCCCTGGAAAATGCCTTAATACAAAGTAGTCTTCCTCATATGACACCAATAAATTTAAAAGCATGCTCCCTTTATTTGCCTGAGTCTAAGACACAGATTCTAGACTACCATTATCCATCTGTGATCACATTCTCTAGTGACCTCATAGTACCATATGCTTCCAACTCTTAAGATACTCCTTCACTAAGATCTGTGAATTACAGAATACCTTCCACTAGAGCCAACACAGACTCAGAACAGAAAAGAGACACATTTTGGTGTGAAAAGTCTTCAGTATTCTTCCTGTTCTGTGCACCTCCTTTACTTCACCTCATTGGTAAACTTACTTGCTTACATGAGGTGATTTTTAGCCTCATTTTCCTTGTCTATGAAAGGAAATACCCTCCCTGCCTAATCTATGAAGTTTTACATTGTATGGTCACTAAGTCTCTGGCAATGCAATAATTTTCCTTCATTCAGTTCTCATGTCTGCTTTCTTACAAATTACTGCTATTTCTGATGCTACTTCTACTACTACAACTGCTATTACTACTATTAATCTCTTTTTCTCTTTTTAAAAAAGTTTCTTCTTACATAAGTCAAAATTTGTTTTTGTTTACTCTATATTGCTATGAAAGGGTTAGGAGGACATGAAATTAGCAATAAGTTTATAGATTTCTTTATTGCTTTGTCCTGAAGGTAGAAGAAAAATCCAGGAAGTACACAATTTTACATCTTAGAAAAGAGTGGATCAGAAATAATACCATAAGGAATGAGATATAGGGGATATGTAGATTACCCAAAGCAAATCTAGTTGTATTTTGATTGACAGGAATCAACAGTTGTAAACAACAAAGTAATAGCTTTATGCATCTTGGGGAGTAATATAGAAATGTTGATTTAAAATTCAGTGGTTAGAGCATGTTCCCAGAACAAACCATTTCAAGTCATGCTTCTTTTAGCCTCATCTCCTTGGCTGCAACCTCAGTATATAATCTCCACTCTAGCCAACACATGAGGCTGACAGTACAATCTCTGCTGAGCATAAAGCAAATTTGTTCCATCCTCATTATTCCACATTAATAGGATTGGCTAAAATTTATCTGAAGAATCCAACTGCCTTAAAAAGTCAGAGATGTTTTTCCCCCAGAATTTGTTTTTAATCGATTAGTTAAATGACACCAGATTTCCTTGGACTCCACATAACCACATATGCTATTGGAAAGTTAGCTGAGTCACCTGTCATCATTTTTGTTCCCTGTCACATCAAATTGTACTTCTTAAAGATTAGTTCTCATTTATTAATAGCAATATGTACTATCCCCACAACAATACCATTCTAAATAAGACTCACAAAAGATGAAAGCATATGATAAGCAATTATAGATCAAAAATTATTCATTGGTACACGTACAGAACTAATTAGATAGATTTTTATAATAATGATGAGTCAATTAGCCCTTCACGGTTTGCAGGTTATCAGTTGGCTTTATCTTCTGAGAGATAATAAGTGCATATCTCTTGGTGTCGTTCAGGAGGTTGTCACATCTATTAATGAATCTCTTCCCTCTACTGGTAAGAAGGACTACAGAATTACCAGAGCCATGTCCTCTACCATCAGAAAACTTCTGATGCATGGACAGCTTGCTTAAATGTTACTGTGGAGTAGCAGAGGATTAAAGCCCTGGAGAGATGACTCCATATTTGAGAGTACTTGGTGTTTTTACAGAGAATCAGGATTCTATTCTCCAATATCCACATAGTAGCTCTCAACCACCTGGAACTTCAGTTCTAGAAAGTCAATTCTTTGACTTACACAAGAAGAATACATATGGTGTAACTATATATATTTAAGCAAAACACTCATACACATAAAAAGTAAAACATTTTTTGAAATTAAAAACAAAGATTAGAATTCTGGACCCTGGGGATTTTGTTTCCCTAGATCAGGGATGGGATTCACATATTTGAATTTCTTTAAAACAAAACAAAAACATGTTTTTGTTTGTTTATTTAGGTACATTTTATTTTATTGGTGTGTATGTTTTGCTTGCATGTATATGTTCATCACACTTATCCAGTGTCCATGGAGGCCTGAAGAGGGAATTAGGACCCCTGGAACTGGAGTTACAGACTATTGTTAACCTCCATATGGGTGGTGAGAATCAAACCTGGGTCATTTTGTAAAGCTCATTAACTTCTGAGTCATCTCTCCAGAATCACACCAGAATTTCTAACAAGCTCACAAGGGATGTTACTATAGACATCTGAGTTCTTTAGAAAACACATGATTACCATGGGCATAGTGGTCATCTTAACTTACACTTTGAGTCTTTGTTGGCAGTGGACAAACGTTTTCCACTGTTTTGCATAAGATTCAACTATGTTCTTAAGTCTTTGATTTAGAGATAATGACTACAGAAGAATGGCTGATGTTATTGAATGGACAATCATGTTAAACTCTAGATTACCTCCAATAGCAACAAAAAAGCTTACAAATTTAAATCAATCAATGTGCTCTGTTTTGATATAAAAAAAGACACATTAAAATTCAACTTGGAGACATCAAGTTGTTTGTGTTAAAAAAAAAAAATCACATGCTTGTCAAAGTGCCTTGCTACCATGGTAGTGACATATACAAATACAGTCTAACAAAAGCAAGCATTTCCCACTTCAGTGGGGAGAAGCAGTGTGTATGTCATTCTTTTCAGAAGCCAAGAAATGTGTTCTGATTATTGATAGAATAATAAAGCTACATTCTTTTTCATAAGAATAACAGGTCTTTTGTGTTACAGAAAATTTAAAGGGTAATCTTTTCTTATCTTATGTCTCTCTTAACCATTTTATTTTGATACCAGATGAGAGAAGACAATGGATAGCTCTATAATGTAGAAAGTTTTATTTTTTAGAAAATATCACAATATCTTTAAAATCAATGAAGAGTAAAATAAATTTATATGACTCGGACTTGAGATCAGCAAATGTGATAAAAATTTCAAGCAAAAAATTTAAATAATATAGTTCACATTCTTTTTGAAAATCTTAAAAGAAATCTTTGAATCTACCTCTCTTCCCTCTCCCTTCCCTCCTCTTCTCTCCCCTCTTCTTTCTTCCCTTTTTCTCTCCTGTACTCTCCTTTTTTCTGCCTCTCCTCCCTCTCTAGGGTCTCCTATTATGTCCAGGGTGTTCCTGAGATCCTAACCTCAGGCAGCTATTTGCTTTCTGCTTCTAGGATTATAGGTGATATAAAAATGCCCCAGGTCCTATTTTTTCAGCTTAAATGACAACTTTACAGAATTAACAAGGCATGCATAGAGAAGCAAATAAGGCTAGTATCTGGGAAGCAAGGAGATTAAAAATTCAATGTCAGCCTTAGCTCTATAGGAAGGTATAAGTTGGCCTGGGCTACATGAGCCCATTACAAAAACAAAAAAATTATTCTATTGTGTAAATGAACTACATTTTTTGTATGCATTCTTTGGTTGTGGGACATCTGGGTTGTTTCCAGCTTCTAGCTATCACAAATAAGGCTGCTATGAAAATAGTAGAACACCTGCTCCTGTGGTGGGTGGGGCATCTTTTGGGTATACGCCTAAGAATAGTAGAGCTGGGTCTTCAGGTAAATCTGTTTCCAATTTTCTGAGGAACCTCCAGGTTGATTTCCAGAGTGAGTTTTGCAGGCAAATAGATTGAACTAAAAATTTTCATCCTGAATGAGATAACTCAGACCCAAAAATATTTGAATGGTATGTTCTCACTAATAAGTGGATGTTAGCCAAAAAAGTACAAAACCCCAAGATACAATCCATAGGACTCAAGAAGGTTAACAAGCTGAACAATTTAAGTGGCAATGCCTCAATCCCACTTGGGAGGGAGAAGAAATCAATCACAGGAGTGGGGGGGGGAATCTGGATGGGAAACTAGATAGGGTGGGGAAGACAGGAATATGATCAGGTATTGGAGAAGATGGGGTCAGGACTGAAGGCCTGAGGGACAATAGAAAGAATGGATAAAGGCAACCTCAGGAGGTAGGTGGTCGGAGGCTCTCTAGAATGTACCAAAGACCTGGAGGTGTGAGACTCTCAGGACTTTTTGGGAGGGACCTTAGATGAAATGCCCTACAGTGAGGAGAGGGAACCTGAAGAGTACAAACAACTCCAGTAGAAAGATAGGGCAGCAAGTGGAGGAATGGAGTTGCCATCCTACAGTCAAAAACTCTGACCCAGAATTGTTCTTGTCTGAAAGAACTGCAAGAACAAAACTAGAGAAGAGTCTGAAGAAAAGGAGGTCCAGTGACATGCCCAGTTGGGATCCAGCTCAGGGGGAGGCCCCAAGGCCTGACACCATTACTGATGCTATGGTGTTCTTACAAACAGGGGCCTATCATGATTGCCCTCTGAATGGCCCAACAAGCAGCTGAAAGAGTTAAATGAAGACATTTACATCCAACCAATGTACTGAAGCTGGTGACCTCTGTGGTTAAATTAGAAAAAAGTTGAAAGAAGCTGAGGAGGGCAACTCTATAGGAATATCAGCAGCCTCAACTAGCCTGAACACCCAGGAAATCTGATACTGAGCCACCAACCAGGTGGCATACACCAGCTGATATGAGACCCCCAACACATATACAGCAGAGGACTGTTGGGTCTGGATTCAGTCAGAGAAGATGCACCTAGCTGTAGAGAGACTTCAGGCCCTAGGGGCTGGGGAGGTCTGGTGGAGGTAGGAACATCTTCTTGGAAATAGGGAGCAGGGAGAAGGTGTGGGACTCAGTGGGGGATAAAATATGGACTGTAAAAAAGAATAAAGAATAAAAAATATCAAAAAATAAAACAAAATATTTTCTTTTCTGAAAGAAATTAAGAATTTTGATTTAAGGACCAGAAAAGCCATTTATTATGATTTTATTAATGTGTATGTCAATATGACTTAAAAAACATAGTTATATATTAATAAATAACATAAGAACTGCTGCTGGTATCATACTAATGCTAATTTGTCCCTGTGTGCCTTTGAAAACAAACAAAATGGACTTAGATTAAAAGTTCTAAAAGCAACAGCTTCAGTAAAGTTTCTTAAGCTGAGGAAGAGAGAAGAGTCTATCAGAAGGATAGGAGATATGTCTTTAAAATATCTCATCTAAAAGTAATCCCCAAAATAAAGTCTTCAGAAGTGTAGTTAGCACTCTTAGTTACAATTGTCTGGAAAGTGATCAAACCCTACATTTTTAGTGTATATTCAAGTACAGATTAATGAAATTATGCTCTATAGAGGGTCTGGGGCCAACTCAGTTGAATATAAGCTTCCCAGGTATGTCAACTGTGCAAATGAAGTTGAAAAAAACTGAACCTAAGACCAAGACAGCTTCTCATGCTTGCTCAGGTATTCATCCTTCTCCATTTACTCTGGCACATCCCTGGTGAAAACCAGTGTCTGCTCATAATTTTTAGCACTGTCCAAGGAATGTCAGCTGTTTTTAACCGGTTTTGTGTTCAGGAAGCACACTTTCTAGAATCTAAAAGAATTAGAAAACTAAAAAGAAGCCACTCGCTCAGTACTACTTGTAATAATCCCAATTTTTAAACATGATACTGGCCAGGGATTTTTTTGGTTCAATCACCTCCCTCACCATTATCCTACAGAAGCATAAGGGAAGATAAAAATGATGTTGAACAGAGCAAATGAAACCATAAAGCAGAGCTGCTCAAGATGGAAGGTAATGTTCACTCTGCTTTGCTGTGGCTCTCAGCAGGGAATAGAATGGCTGTAAGCAAGGGTATGCAATGATTGCTTTTCAAGATAGCCTCAAAGCAGCAAATGGCCATTGAAACCAGATATGACAGGACAAAACACTCCAGACACCACTTCAGAGACCAAAGACAAAATGCATGAACGCAAGGGAAGAGCATATTTGCAATTTTTTTTTATTTGAATAGTATAATGTTAAAGTAGCAAGAACATTATTCATACTCCTTTGCCTAAGGTATGTACACAAATTATAATGCCTGAGCATAATGGATAACAAAGAATAAGGATGCTTCGCTTAGCTCTCATCACTCTTTAGAGTATACAGCACTAGTGTAGTGCATGCATAGGTTCTGCATGGATGGAATCAACCAACACATAAATCTAAAATGAAATAAAAAAGAAAAGTTCCAGAAGATTCCACAATGGAAAATTTGGGACTCAGCCATGTACCTGACAAGAACAAAATGCAGATTAGCGAAGTAATATATAAATGCTGAAAATATGATACATAGATGCTTCTGCGTGTTGTGTAGTTTAGATATGTGAAGGTATGTGTACAATGGAAATTTACTGATTAAGTACAGTGCCATGTATAATAACTATCTTATAACATTTATACTTTATCATAAAAAGTCCAGAAGTGATTTGGTGTTTCTGGGCAGATATACAAGCATTGTATATTAAATTTGTGGGGTCTTTAATATAAAAAAGTCTGGGATTAACATACAACTCAATACATCTTCCTGTGTATACGTAAAGCATCATGGATTCCTTCCCTTAATCTGTGCTTGGTTACATATTCCTCTATATTCACGGATGCCTCCCTTACATTCTAGAGACTATGGTGTATTTAGTTGTGTAGATAGATCATTCTAGTCATACACTGCTTGAGATTTACAGAGATTCTAATTTTCAGCACTGAGATAATACACATTCATTTTCCTTGAGGAAACCCTTATATTCAGAAAGACAAAAACAGGATGCACATATTAAATTTTTTTATTATACATAAAGCACATCACAGAGTTAAGAAAGCAAGCACATTAAGACTAAAAGTGAGTTTCTGTGACTGAAAAAACTGTCTTAGATATCTTACTAAGTGGTAAGTTGCTTAGAAAGCTGGATTGAGAATTCTTTTGTAAAATAGAAAAACTAATGTTACTCATAATGACTGCTAGGCCTGAAAAATACATATATTTGTAATTAATGTACAAAGTAAAAATATGTAGCATAATCTACACATATGATTTTCTTTTAAAGCTTCACAAACTTTTAGACAAATGTGTAGGTCTATAGATGGATAGCAAATCTTCTATTCATTTCTGAATTTTCCCTGTTTTTTATTTTGTACCATGGTGCAAATAACACAATTTTTTTGTTCTTTTCATCTGAATTTTGTTTCAGTGAAGCTGGTCATCTTCCCTTATCTGTGTTTTGTTTTATAAGTAATTCAAAGTAATTGATTCTCCATCTTTATTGATTTAATCATGAAGTCACTATAATTTTGATTTCAGGGATAGGCATATTGCAGCATGTATCCAAAATCATGTTTTCTACCTATTTTGGTAAAAGTAGTTTTACTCAGATAAAGATACACTCATGCAATTGCATGCAATCTACAGATTGTTTCACATTACAAGTTCAGAGATGACCTTGGAATCTCTCCATGGTCATGATTCACACATCCTAAAATCTCATCATGATTCACACAGCCTAAAATCTTTACTGTCTAATCCTTTTCAGAAAAACCTTTATTGACTCTGATTCAAAGTAATTCTATATGCCCATGACTACCACGATCGTTGGCCATCAGTACCTGGATGGTACCTGTCATGTGTGTGTTTTTTCTCTTTCAAAGTTGTCAGCATGGGGCTGGTGCTTAGGAAAGATCTCAGTATAACCCCAGTTTTATTGCTGATTAGAAATTTAAGTAAATGAGGTACAACTGAATATTTAATTTTGGTTTTGCCACATATTTAAGAGTTTCTTCCCTTTTTAAATGGGAAAGTTCTATTCATTTTTCAAGGCCAAGTTCATACTATGTATAATTTGAGAACATTCAATAAACCTACAGAATTAGAAAAAAAGCAAGCTTAAATAATTCTGTATCAGGAATTATAGGACTTTGAGAGCACAACAACAACAACAACAAACAAACAAACAAACCCAAACCATTTGCTTTCATATTGTAATTCAGGGTGCAGCATTCACTCTTTATAAAAAAAGATAATAAACTCTTGTAGATTAGTGACTGCCTTTTGCATTTCTTTACATGCAATCAGCATCTAGCCAGTAATGCTCTTATATGAAATACCCATTAAATAAGTGAATAAAGAATGGACTCATTGTTAGTTTTAGTTTGGGTAATTTAACATTTCTGCACATTAATTTAACCACCATACATAATATTTCTTTATCATCTGTCATGGGCAAGAGCAATTCAGTCCACTCTATATCAAAGTACTTAACTGAACAGACATCACTCTTTTTTTCAGGGTGTACAGAACATTGCTGTAACCATAGTGAAATTTTTCTTGTGTAGATCTAGAATTATTTTGTAGAAAAGTGTCCCAGAAACAGAAGTCATCTCCTTACTTTGATCTGTTATTTACTGGAATAAAAGAAGGCTATGTTTTAAATCCAATGGCCATATTTCCTCAGCTTATTTATTCAAGATACATTAATTGGGCATTACTCTACAGCAAGTCATGTGGAAGGACTTACAATATTATTCCCTCAAAAAATGAATATATGAATGAATGAATAAACAAAATATCTTTCTAAAGCACAGGAGCAAAACATATAAATAGACATTTATTCTTTCAAGTAAAACATTTGAAATTGTGCTCTTTTAAGTATAAAATGAAATAAAAAAGGATAACCAAGCATTACATGCCAATCACATACATGACTGATCAAGGCCTCATAGAAAGTTGATATCTCAAGGGATAATTTTCTCACAAAGTAGAATACTCCATGAAAAACTTTCAATATCTCTTTATAAAAAAATTCTGTGACCCTGTGAACTTATGTGTTGAACAAACTACAGTTTATAATATGCCACCCAAATTCTCTAAGACTTCATTCTGTTGTGTAGTTCCAGAATGATTTCAATTTCTTTAAACATTATTTAATGATTGACTTGATGAGAATAACCTTGCAATTATAGAAATTAGTGAGACAACAATTAACACTTTCTATTTTTTATCAACTTTTAAGTTACAGATTTTTGTTTTTTTGGAAACCAAAATGAACCTATACTTTAAAAATTACTGAAGCTAGATTTGTGGGATAATGTTAAAATCAACTTTCAAAGCACTTGAGTAACTCAGAGGGCTCTGCATGAGTAAAATACTCTCTGAAGTTTCATAAATGCCTGTACATTCATAAAATATGAAAGCTAGTCAGCTGTGTTCATTATGGTCCCTTTTAGCCTTCTAGAAGTAAGAAAAAAATTCCATCTTTGAATTCTCAACTTATTTCATCTTCCAACTGTTTTGCATTTTGGGGGTCATAACAAATGAAAGCATGAGGTACTCAACTTATGATTTCAAAATCAACACTATTTCAATCAATAAATCATAGTCATATACATTCATGAATCAAAATACTATGTTTTAAGACATGTATCCAGTATGAGAGATATAACATGTGGCACCCATCTTTCTTTGATTTAATCTTCAAACTTACTGAGATTTGGATACTACAATTTCAGACTCAACAAATATGTGGATACAATAAAGCATTAATTAGATACATTGCCAACAGGATGTACACATAGTATACAAGCTCAGATAAATGTTCAATATACTTTATCATTCAAGAACTGCAAATTGAATTAAGTACAACTTGATTTTGAGGGTAAGGTATATTTGGGAGTCCACCATAGCCAATAGTTGAGATTTTGTCAACTTGATTCATGCTAGAGTTATTTGATAAGAGAAACTTCCTTTAAGAAAATGCTCCAAGCAGAATGCCTGTGGAACGATTCTTGATTAATGATGATGTGAGAGGGCCAACACCACAGGGTAGGGCATTCCACCTCTGAGTAGGCAGATTTAAATTGTATGAGAAAGCAGAATGGGTAAGTCATGGATGAACAAGCCAGTAAGTAGCATTTGTGAATGCATGCAAGCACACGTGCACGCACGCGCACACACACACACACACACACACACACACACACACACACACAGAGTTTCTATATCAGTTCATGAGGTTAGGTTCCTGCTCTGACATCCTGCATGATGAATGCCAAATTGTGACTGAGACATGTGAAGTGAAATAAACATTTTCTGTCCAAGTTTTTATTTTTTTAATGGTGTCTTATTACAGCAACAGAAAGGTAGTAAACTATCAGATACCAGTGTACATAATATTTTGTTTTGGAAAATTGAAAGCAAATTCAAAGACAAAAGTAACATTCAAAAGTAACATTGGCAATGGCAATGTCCTTGTAAACCATACACTATCATCAATTTACCCCCAGACTTATCAATAGCATTCTGTTCTGCATTAGCTCTGTGGGGTATGACCAGTATAATACAGCATTGAAGAACCATTCAAGTTAGTGTTTAAAATCAGATATAATCACTTTCTAATAAAATACCTTGGTTTTAGAAAGAGTAATCATGGAGGGAGCCATGATATATATATATCATATATATCATATATATCATATATATCATATATATATATATATATATGATATATATATGTATATATATATCATATATATATATATATATATATATATATATATATATATATACCATGTGTGTGTATGATGTATATGTATATGCATATGCATATGTATATGTATATGTATATATAGCATAGGAGTGCCTTATCTGGTATCATTGGGATGGGAGACCCTTGGTCCTATTGAGGCTCTATACCCCAGTGTAAGGAGATGCTAGAGTGGTGAGGTGGGAATGGGTGGATAGATAGGGGAGCACCCTCATAGAGGCAAAGGGGAAGGAGGATTTTTGGAGGGAAAATTAGGAAGGGAAACGACATTTGAAATGTAAGTAAATAAAATAACCAATAAAAAAAAAACCTTGTTAGGCACATTTATCAAATGCAAAATGGAAATATTAGCATTTAGCTTATAAGACTATTTTCAGAGAAAGTGTTACATGCTAAAGAATACACTTGCCAGGAACTATGGCAATTGTGTGTGTCCAATGATGAAAACTGTCTTGGCCAATTCAGAGTATTACCTGCAAATTCTTCTGGTAGAAGCTGGAGAACTGAGGCAGCCATGCTAGAGAGGGATGTATATTAGGGCTGGTATTATGATTCCATAAATATATGGGTAAAAGAAGAACTACAACACAGTTGTTTCCAATGAAACATCGTGCTCTTAAGACAATAAATAGCATAAAATTCAAAGGTCTTCAGTGTTTTATTTTCATACCATACAAAGGAGAGTTTAGTCTTTAGACCATGTAAATTAAGTAGGAATAATATTGAGTGGTCGTATCAGGATTCTCTAAAAAACAGAATTTATAAAACGAGTATATATATAATGTATTCACACACATATACACACAGAGGATTTTTACAAACTGTTACTTAGTCCAATATAACTGCTCCAAGAATTCAGTAGTTGTTAAGTCCATGATAGTAGATATTTCAGTAGATCTTCAGTATAAGCCATACTCTTGAAGAAGTAATCTCTAATGCCAGTGAAAGAATGTACTTATTAGCAACATCAAGAACAAGAAGGAAAAGGGAGAGAGAAAGCTTCTTTCCTCCATGTCTTTTTTATAGGTTGCCAGCAGAAGATATGGCCCAGATTAAAGGTGAATCTTCCCACATCAAAAGGTCTGGACTAAAGGTTCCACTACAAAGGTTCATATTAGAAGTCTATCTTCCAACTTCAAATGATTTAATTAACAAAAACTTCCTTCACAGATATGCACACATATTAGGATTTTAGTTAATCCCATATGTAGTCAAGTCTCCAACCTAGAACAGCCATCACAGGGGTAGAGAAGAGAAATGTGCAGTAAGTGACACTTCAATGTGTAGCTAAGGATGATAAAAGGATTTAGATAGACAGCAAAGGACACGTGTTGCTTTCTTAACCACAAATGGGATGCTATGGAAAGTTTTAGGGGGAGTTGATAGGTTTATGTCATTTGGGTAAGACATGTTCCCACAAGGAACTAAGGTTCAATAACCTTATGTACTTAATAGAAGAAGAGTTCTGGGGCTAACATGAAGAGAAAACTCAAGAAAGAGAAGTCAAAGGCAGTTGGGAAGGCACGATGACCAAATACACATTCTTTTAACAGAGGTCATCAGAAATGTTTCATCAAGATCATAGAGTTTACTGTGTCACTCTGACCTCCCTTCAGTAGAGAAAGTACCCATTTTGTGCTCCTTTTGTATAGGGCTACAATCAATCGATCTTTGAGAAATGAATCCATGTCAAAATGTCTTCATTTCATAACTGTAGAAACATTCTTTCATGGACCACAATCTTTGGACATAACCATTTCTTTTACTGACCACTTTCCTTTCTACCAAAGTGCCCTTCGTTACTCTCTGGCTATTACCATCATATCTTCCTTCAGGTTCCCTCTAAAGTGCCATTTTCTCATAAGGCATCAGGTAAAAATCAATGGCTGTTTTCTTTCCCATCTCATTCTATTCAGCTCAAGAAACTGCTAGTATATTTCAAATATTTGTTTTGAACTCTAGGTGTTTGTTAAACCTTAGTTGTAGTAGCAAGTTTATAGGATATTTTCAAGAAAAGATTTATTAGAAAACATTGTCATCTTCTGTTTTGATCACACTGACTATGTTTCCACAGATTTGAGATTTTCCCTTTGATTTAAGGTAAACGTCTTCTAGTGTTTCTTTTTATTTAATTTTGTTACATTTTATTTATTCTCTGTCTGTCTCTGTCTCTCTGTATCTGTCTCTCTCTTTCTCTCTCTCTCTCTCTTTCTCAGTCTCTCTTTGTGTGTGTGTGTGTGTGTGTGTGTGTGTGTGTGTGTGTGTGTGCCAGCACATGTGAGTGTGTGTAGAGTAGAGGACTCCATGCCACAGTATACATGAAGAAGTCAAAAGAAAATTCGTGGCATTCATATTTCTCCTTACCCTTTATGCGTCATGATGGTTGAAGTCAGGTTATCGGGACTGGTGGCAGATTACTTTTAAGGACTGAGTCATCACAATGACTGCCCTAGTATTTTTTAAACACATTATTTGTTTCTTCTGACAGAAAACACACTATGGTGATTTATAAAACAAACATTGATTTATTTTATTTTACATGTATAAGTCTTTTGTCTGAACATATGTGTATGTACCAAGTATATGCCCATTGTTCACTGATACACAAAGACAATCCCCTATTACTGAAATTATACACAATTGTAAGTTGTCATGTAGGTAATGGGAATCAAACGCAGGTCTACTAAAATAGCATTTAGTGTTCTTAAGAGCTCAGCTTTCTTTCTGGCACTCTACATTGACTATTTTTCTTTTTATTGATACAAAGTATATCTTTTAAGTTATACAGAACAGAGTTTTAGACAAACAGAGAAACTGCACATGATCACCCAGGCAATAGTGCATTCTTACTCAAGTAGAAACCCTCAGAACCATCATCTTATCATCTGAGCTCTCAAAGCATATGCAAATTACTACACTTTTGGATGACACTAAAAGAGTTTACATGCATACCTTTTAACAAAATATTATTTTGTGGTTTGGAATGTGAAAAGATAGCTGCTGATCTAATAAGTTCTTCCTCTTATTAACTCCACAGGAACAGACCTTCCCGTTAAGAGGCAAGGTAGTTTCTCCTTGTTTAGAAAATTGTCAGCTAAATTCAAACTGCTAATGCTTATAGTTGTTGAAAATGTAAAAGGCATAGCAGGTGATCAGGTTTTAAGTGGAATCTATGGTACTGAAGGTATTAGAGAATTGTCTAGTTTTTTAATAATCACATTCTGGTAAATGACCAGGATATGGTATCTGTAGGAGAGAGGAAAGGAGTAGACTGGCAGAAATTCATGGTCAATTTGTGGGTGTGATACAAAAATAGTCTCACAAGAGATTAAATGAGGAATGCAAGTATGCATTTTCCCTTTGCAAGTGAGCAATGTGACTGAAGAAAGTTAGTCTATTTGTAAAGTATTCACAAAAAAAAAAATGTTTTTCAAACCTGGGCTTTCTAACCCCACATTGTTTATTTTGTACATATACAATCATTTACAAAACAAGAACAACCTAGAAAAGGTGTAGTAAATATCCATCTGACCGTCTTAACACACTGCAAAGAAATTGTTTAGACAAATGTGAACAATTTAAAGACTGATTAATTCTAACTAGCTATTTTAAAAAAAACCAGTATCAATATGATTTTATTTCTTCTATCTCATGATTACTCAGTTCAAAATACTTTATATGAATTATTTGCTGCATTCTCAGTAGGTTCCTGGGAAGTAAACAGTTCATGTGACAGACAGATTCCATTGATGTAGAGACTTTTCTGTACATTCTTACTCTTCATTCTTATGTGTTGATTCACTTGTATTTTGAATCCTCTTGCCAACAGTTCCCCAAACATACATTTCTCTGTAACTTCTGATTTATATAGTCATCTATTTCCTCTTGGTCATTGCCTACAGACAGTAAGAGAATGCCATGTTCAATAGCTCCCAGACACTGAATTAGCACACATAAGTATATTTTGCTTTGTGTACCTGTGTGAATGGTACCTAAAAGTTATTACTGGATTGTGATCCTAACTTAATGACAAGGAGCAGATGTTAAGAGAGATGAGCTGAGTTCTGACAAGTCATAAACAATAAAGATAAAAATTACCCATAGTCAATCTTAAACCTAAGCTTATATGAAATCATATTCCACATCATCCTGTTGTTTTTTAAATTTTCTCCTTTTAGTCTATAAAATCCTAATTTAAAATACTATTTTCTCTGAAGTCCTTAATAGCCCAATTGCCTGTAGAGAAGAAAGAAATTCAACTCTTAGATCAGTGGGAGGCATTCATAATGTCTTCATCCACTGTAGGAAGAAGTACAGTTTTGTGAAGCAAGTTCTAACCAGAACAGTAAAGAAACTATTAAAATAATCTGTTAAATGGCAATTTACCTCTAAGATGAACCCATTTGTGCCACTAAATATTTTCAAATATGAGAGAGGATGCTTCAAAAAAACTCCGTAATTTATTTTCTAATACCAGCTTAATGATTGTTTGGGGTGCCATCATGACTTGTGAATAGATAATTGTGTGCAGAATAAGTGAAGTAGACATAGCCCAAAGATAACTAAGCAGAATGTATAGAACTTGGAGGATACACAATCTAAAAAGAAATTGGTCTTCTTTCTGGAGGAAAAGGGATAAATTCTGGTTTTATTTATCACAAACCAGCTAACCAAGAGCATGGAATAATAGAGTATCATGTGATGATACTCTTTCCACCTACATCCATCCATTCCAGCCCATAAAGAACTTAGGATACTTTTTCAGATTCTGCTTGTTTTTTTCTCTCTCCATCTTCATTTCCTACCAAGAGTTTCATCTCAGACTTCCACATAGTCACAGTTCTTATACCTTTCTGAGCCCATAATTCTAAGCACATATGCATTTTCCATATGACTTTAAAAAATTCTGAGATTCTCTGTGCTTTTGTTCTGTTAGGTAAACATACTAATTTTTTTCTGTGATAAATACTGTCATCTCCACAAATACATTAGTATATCATATAGAACTTAGTACTACCTTAGTGTGATCTATACTTTACTACATATTGAGCATATAAATCACTCTATTGAAGTACTCTTTGAAGGCATGGACTGTCTTGTACTTCTATTTTCTCATTCATATCTTTCTCTATAGAAGTCTGTGCATGACTTACTGAATTCAATAAATACATAGTGAATAAATGTATAAATTGTGATTGATTGAAAGCCTGAAGCAAGGAACAGAGGGATTCCTTTGTTTAATTGAAAAAGAAATGGAATAACTTCAAACAAATATTAAACCTAAATCTTTTTAAGTCATGGAGTAAACACACAATAAATTTCTAGGAGGCAAAATTTTTACAAGATTACTCTAAGCTAGAAAGAATGTTTTGTTTAACTAGATCACAGTTATCACCAAATTAATTGAATACAGTTGCTATGTCATTGCATAGGATTTCTTTTCTCTCACAATCAGCATGCTTGGCATAGTTGTTGGCCCTTAAATCTACATTATTGTAATTTTCTCAATTATCCATCATATTGAATTGAATGGTGGTTCCAAATAGCTTCATTTCTAATCCCTTCCAGCTGTACATGTAACAGAAAATGCAATTAAGTTAAGGATGTAGACACAACAATATCCTGGGTTATTCAGAAGGGCCCTGAGTTCTATCACAAGCACCTTTACAAAGGAAATAAAGAAGAATGGCCACAAAGAAGAGAGGTTTACAAAATGACCATATACATATGTTGAAGGAATGTGCCCAGACATTTAGATGACATCAGTCATCAGAAGACAGAAAATGCAAGGAACTTGCATCTGCAGGAATCTCTTGGGGCCATATTATCCTGCAAATATTTTGCTTTGACCTTAATTCTTACACTTCTGGACTCTAGAGTTATGACAGAATGCAGTCTTGCTGTTTAATGCTACCAAGGTTATGGTAAATTTCTTCAATAGCTACAAAAACATAGCACTAACACTTGCCTTATGTTTGTATGTATATGTGTGTGAACGTATGTGTGTGTGTGTGTGTGTGTGTGTGTGTGTGCCTGTGTGCCTGTGTGCCTGTGTGCCTCTGTGTGTGTATTTATTTATATATTTGTTGATCAGGAACTTTTGTAAAAAAATAAATTATAACCTCATTCTTTTTTTTTCTTTTTTCTTTTTTCTTATCAAATCATAATTTTTACTTTTTAACACAGGAGTTATAAACAGAAAAATGAAGGATGTAGGGAAGGGGATGACACAGGAGCACAGGTGTACAGGGGGAGTACAGATACCCTATTCTGAAAGATAGCCTCATTCTTTAGAATACTTCCTCTGTTTTTTTTTTTTTACTTTATTTCATTACTGAAGTTATCATATGTTGCTTGTAATTTAAATAGAAGTCCTACTCCTAAAGAAAGAGGACCATATTGTGTTTATATTCTTCCCCTAGGACAACATATAATGTCTGGGTGTGAAAAATGCTTAGAAAAATATTTGGTGAAGTAAATTAAATTGAATTACAAAAATGTAATAAAACCTTTCAAAAGGATAAAGGTTTTTTTGATTTCTCATAAAGTGAATTAAAAATTTATGCTTCTTCTCCTTTTGGAAAATAGTAATTTAATGCCATTCTGATAAATATTGAAAACTAAATGGTATGATTGACAATACAAAAGCAGATTGTGTTCATCTTAAAATCTGTAGAATCATAAAACTGAACAACAGCATTATTCTGGTTGTTTCTTGGGGCAGTTTTATATGATAAAGGGGAAAATCAAAGATTCACAGAAAGAATATAGATTCTAAAGAATTAGGCATAAAAGATTTTCAATAATATTACAATAGAAAGACACTTGGTAGGGTGATATAGTCAGTATCAAAACTACAGCCTGTAATTAGAGTAGGAAACATGTGTAGATCTTTATTTTAGGATGAGAATAATGAATTTCATTTATAAAACACTGGATACAGTTATTTGATTTTTGTCTACTATGAACTTTATTAGGATTTCCAGTGGGTTTTTCTAATGTGATGATCTATAAGCAAACTCTCAGCTCTGTTGTCTTTCTAAGCTTTGTTCTAGGACAACGTAAGTTCTAGAGACAGGTTCTATAGCCTTGCCAACACCAGCATATATGAAGTCTTTGAGTGATTACTATCAATATCTTTGTAGCATATACCCCAAAGAATGAATCATGGACAGTCACAGCCCCAAAGTTTCCACTCACTCTGAAGCTAGGAATTATATGCTTGCTGGAAACGTGGCTAGGAGAACTCATTCAAACTTCTTTTTCTACAAACACATTTTTGAGGCTGGGAAGATGGAACAGAGGTTAAAAACACTGCTTTCCTAGAGGAGCCAAGTTCTGTTTGCA
The DNA here is from genome assembly GCF_011762505.2 of Arvicanthis niloticus. Lineage (NCBI taxonomy): Eukaryota > Metazoa > Chordata > Mammalia > Rodentia > Muridae > Arvicanthis > Arvicanthis niloticus. The sequence goes on along the minus strand of NC_047659.1, from coordinate 69,880,443 downwards.
ACAAGCACATCAGGTGCCTCATTTCTGTAACTCTAGCTTCAGGGGATCTGAACCCACTGGATTCCACAAGCACCTATCACATACAAATATATACACTGACAAAGAATAAAAATAAATCTAGAACCAAATAGCATATTTTGCACACATCCTGTGTTTACTGTGATTCATTTATCTTGAAGCTTCATCATACCCAGAATACTGTATTTAGATGAATTCAGGTATTAAGACATTAACGTTGATGAAGACAAATCGACAGGCCTAGGGAGATGAGTCTGTAGGTAACTGTTCTGAAAATTTATATATAGAGTATTCTGTGTTTGGATCCCTAACCTAACGCCCATGTAAATGCTGAGTGTGCAGAGCATATTTGTAACCACAGCACTAGAGGTTAGAGAAATGCCCTTTATAGTGTCTTTTTAATCAGCCAGCTCAAATCAAAGTGGAGACTCAAATTCAGGGAGAAACACTGTCAAAACAAGTGATTGATGATACCATGATGTCATCTCTAAGTTTTACACCTAAGTGTATGGATAAATGCATCCATATGCATAAATATGCCACACACAAGAAGCTTTGGGGTACGAAATGAGAGAGGAGGAAACATGGAAGAGGAAGAGAGATGATTGGAATGAAGGAGAGGAGAGGGGAGGGAAAGGGAGGAGAGGGGAGAGGAAAAAAGAGTGGGAGGGGAGGGTAGAGGAGAAAAGAGTAGAAGGACAGGAGAGGAGATGGAAGAAGTTACCTTACTATTAGAAAAAATGGATTAACTCCCCATCACCCCACGTGGTGTTCTAATACAGAAAGCAGCCTTGTGTTTTCCCACCTCAAAGGATGGGCTCTGAAAGAAAATAAGTTATTGTATAACCGAGGACATAACCAGTTCATAGGATAAACAGATCACCATAAAATGCTTTTTCCCCTTCTCTAATCTGACCTTCCCAGTTTAGGCTGTATTGCTTCTCTTTTCACAAGTTTACTGTAAAAGAAAGTAAAGCAGAATATCTAATATGTTGGTTAACTCTGAGTTTCAAACTGAATTGATCTCAAATCATCTAGGAATTCAACCTCTGGTCATGTCTGTAAGGGGCTTTCTAGATTTGATTAATTCAAGTGGGATGATCTATTTCGAGTGAGTGCCACCATTCCAAGGATTGAGACTGTGTACTGAACTCAAAGGAGAAAATAAGCAAGTACTAGTCTCTCTCTCTCTCTCTCTCTCTCTCTCTCTCTCTCTCTCTCTCTCTCTCTCTCTCTCTCTCTCTCTCTGTCTCTCTCTCTCTGTCTCTCTCTCTCTGTCTCTCTCTCTCTTTCTGCATGTGATTACAATGGTAGCACTTGCCTAGAAGCTGCCATGATGGACTGTAACTGTGAGCCAAGATAAATATTTCTTTAAATTGTTTTTGTCAGCTGTTTGTCCTAACAACAACTGCAGGGGATGTATTCATTCTTGGTTCTATTCTCTCTTGTCTTCTTCCCCCCATACTATCTCTTCATTTCTCTCCTTCCTCCTCCTTTCTCTCCGTCCTCCTCTTCTCTCTTCTAAATTGAGGCAGTGGTTTAAGCTTTTTGTGGTTTTACAAATTAAAATATGATCCTTCTCACTAAACAAATGCTTCATCCTAGCACATATCCATTTTGGGAATACTGAGCCATAAATCTAGAATCAAACAAATAAAGCCATCTTCCACAGGATGACTCAAAGAGTAGGAAAAGAGAGGCTCTGAGTCAGAGGAAGGGTTTTAGCATTTTGTCGACAGATTTTTCTGCTTTGTTATTCAGGCTTGTGTAGGATTTAATGATCTGAATCAACTCTTTGTAAAACCCACGGATACATCTACGCAAAGCAAAAATAAACAGACTTGTTAGAAAAGATCAAAGCAATAGAAGGAACAGTAGCACATGTGTGTCTGCACAAACATCACTGCAGTCACATGAAGCAAGACCTGATAAGCTGAGTGAGGTGCATGATTCCTTGTATTGGCCCCAAATCGACTCTAAGCATCCACTACTGTTTTAGATGTAATCCTGCCATAACTCTTGCATAGATTCAAAAAAAAATCTTAATTGTAAGAAGCAGACAGAAATGAATTTATCCCTTATTAGCACACAATGAAAACAGAGGATTGGCAACTTAGTGAACAGTGTTTCCTTTTCTACAAACAGATCAAAAGAAATTTCACCTTACAGTAATAAATTTCCCTTTATTTTATGTGACAAAGAATTTTGCAACTATCAAGAGGCAGACACTGTTTAAAGCATTGCAGATAATACAATTAAACAAAAGATTAATGCCCTGACTTTATTAAGCTGATATGATTACATTAAATAGATATATTTTCTCATCCAAGGTGGAAGAGACTATGGAAATTAAAAAAGGTACTGTAAGAAAGGAGCTTAAGAATCAGGGTAGGAGGCTTCTGTATTAACTGTGATAATAATGTCAGATGTACTGAGATGTGAGAGTTGAGGCTTCAATAAGTTGAGATAATTCCAGACTGCAGGCTCCTTGGGTACCATGATTTTATGATTTGATCGCCATCAAAACAAATTGAAATTCACCAGTGCAACAGTGTTGGATGATGGGACACTGTAGGAGATGTTTTGGTCATGATAGCTTAATGCTGGTATAGAAAAGAAAAGTAGAGTGTGAGCTCTCATATTCTCTCACAATGTGAGGGCAGAACAGGTTACTCCCCCACTCTCCCTCTGGAGGTAGAAAGGTTTGGGGCACTATCTGAGAAGCAGAGAGCAGTGTAGTCCTGGATCCTGCTTCTGATTTAACCTTGGACTTCTGAATCTCCATAACTGTAAGAAGTAACTTTCTTTCAGGAGTAAATCATTCACTCTCAAGAATTGCACCATGGCATTCAGGAAGGAGTAAAAAAAATGGGGAAATTTACATAGGCAAGGGAAGTACAATGGCCTTTAAGCCATGCACTAATGCATATAGTGATTGCCTAACAGGTCAGATAGACTGGACTGGAAGTTGACTGCAGGATGTATAATAAAACAGGAAACTAGGGAAACTAGGGATGTCAGACCATTAAGACTGTTTAGTTCATCTATGCTATTTTTGATAACTGCAGGAAGGAAGAGCCCATGGAAAATGCAGTGGACTCAATGTTATCATTGTGCCTAACTACTGTTTGTTTGATTGATTGTTTGTTATTATTGTTCACCTGTAGGTTGTGCACATATATGAACATGAATACATGTTCTGGTGCATTTCTCTTGTGTTTGCACATAATCTTCCAAGTAATTTCTTGAGTTATGAGTCTCTTGATCAAACCCTGTTCAGGGAGCACACTGTCTATACCTTCTGAGGTTTGAATTATAGTCGGGCCACTACATCCACCTGTGATTTGCATGAATGATGGGGATTCTAACTCTGTTCCTCTTTCTTGAGTTGTTAGTGCTTTAACTAATGAGCTATATTCTTATACCCTTGACCATGCCTTTCGATTCTAAACATATTTATATTGGTCAAACACAATATTGGTAGAAATAACAACTAGTATAATTGAGCTTCTATGATCTTCTATGAAAAGACTGTGTATTGTGTAAAAACTTGCTGACATTCCCAGAAAACAACATCAACAACAACCATTTACATCTACAAAGGAGACTCACTGATCCAAGTTTTAATTATTATGAAATGTTGAAATGTTGTTTGTCCAAAGCCCAAAGCTCTTGAGTTATTAAAACCAAATATCTATTATACTTCTCACCTCTGTGTGTGACCTAACATCCTTGTGAGTATTAGGTAAATAATTTTGGAATATATAAATAGATTCCACCATGTCAAAAGCTAACTCTGTCATCAAATAACATCTGAGGGCAAGACTTTTCCCACTTGACTGTAATTTGCCTAATGTACCAATCAAAAAATTTGAAAAGCATTTTTGACATCTGAAAATTTTTTCATGCTGTTATTGTAAAAGCATGACATGTACTATGCAGGGACACTGTATTGAGGGTAATCTTAAACTGTGTTATGGCTGGAATAAACTATCTTCTACTGCCTCTAAGGTGAAAGACACATTTTGGTACTTTGTCAGCTTTCTATTAATGGCATCTGTGCCATAGAACAGATGAAATCACACATACAGAAAACAAAAACAGGTCACTGTTTCAAATCTGAATTGGGGTTTGATGTCTTTGTTTGCTTATTTTAACATGTACACTTAGTCTATGAATGGAAACTAAAATATTGAAGAAAGTTGCCTCAAATGGACAGACTTAGACCAGGACACCTAGGTTGAATTCTAAAAGGTCCACAAGTGAATAGAACATAATGTTCCTTGTTTGTACATTAACAGAAAATTGGTTATATTACATCAGGTATTGTAATCACATTTGAATAGATCTATTCTTTTTATAATCTGCAGGGAGAATGCAGAGTCACACGTGTTTGTTGAGCATCCGATGCAACATTTCTGTCTATGATTTTAAAGCACATGTCCTTAGCCATGTTATACATACCCGTTTGAAAACAGCATTTTTAAATAGACTTTGAGAAATTTCTGAAAGTCACCAGGAGATAGAATCCACCGAGAAGAAACTGTAGTGAAACTCAAGACAAATGCAAGGAAGGTGCGTGACTCCCAGGTTCACAATGATGAATGCTGCTGGTCACATGCAGAAGTGTCCACAAAGAACTTACTGTACCCCTGGCCCAGCAAATGCTGTTTGCTAATCTGAGCTCTTCAGCTTCATTCTCTCTTCTTTTCATGTGAGAAAGGTGGCAAGTGCTAACTCGGTTGCTATTCTATGTCCCTAACTGATTTCGATCTATATTGATTCAAGTATCAGATTCTCAGTTTATATTTATTTTAGTTTAGTTTACTTTCTAAAGTGGACAGAAAATAAAGTACTTTGTTTCTCTCAGTTCTTATAGTATGACTTCATCATTTAACTTAGACCAATAAAATTGTCTAACTTTTAAGGCCAAATGGCTTGTCCAAAAGTCAGAGAAGAAATTACTAGCAACTGTGGATAGATCAACCAATGGGATATCAATCTAAAAATGCATCAAGCTCATTACAATCTATGGTTAAGTGAAATAATTTTAATTTACTTCTAACATTTTCTTCTATTGATAAGAAAGACAGGAATATGAATGTCTTCTCTTGTCCCCATGATTCATTTTTGCTTCCCATGTGGGAGTTTTTATAGATTTTACAGTGGCTATACTATTCATACATGTTATTATTAACCAAGAACCCTGATTCCCTAACATTCTTCTGTGACATAAACCCCCTGCTAGCATCACCTTTAGCTGTACAGCAAGCTTTGCAAGTGAGAGGTCAGGATAAAGCATCTTTACAGGTCCTAGATTATGCTTAGTTATAATGGTTTTCTTTCATCATCGATAAAACTAATGTATTATTCCTTTACCATTTCAATTCTGTTTCTTCCTCTTGCCCATTTTTTTAAGCTTATTTAAAATCTAATCAGAAAAGTATAAATATCATTTACTAAACATCTCAGTGATCTCCATTTTACTTATAATTCAGAGGAATTACTTTGCTACAGATCACAGATTTTTGTTTTTTCTCTGAGAGAAAGGAAATGGTTTAGTGGATTTGAAATGGAACATTTACTCTGCCCTGCGTACTACATTTAGCATGTTGGACAGACTCACTTACTTTATGTCCACAACCAAGAGGTGAGACAAACATTATTAACATTGCCACTTGCAGAGAATTTGTAGCTCAGAGAGTTGCAATTTCTTCTGCTGAGAGAGGTAGCTTCTAAATTTCCACCTCCACTGCCCAAACTGATTGCTAGTATTTACCTAGGATCTTCATGGAAATTAACAGATGCAACGCCTTCTACAATGGGTAATTTCATACTACTCAGTTAAACCTCTGTAGACCCTCAGATGGCTTGTAGTTGGTAATAATTTAAACAGAGTCACAAGAGTTTTGATTTGTATCATTTCTAATACTGTCATCTTAAATTAATGAGATATGGACTTTAAATTCTCATTTATTTAGCTTTAAAGGGTATAATAATAGATAACACCTTGTTGCACAAAATGCAACACTACATCTAAAATATTCAATTCAACGTTGATCATTACATAAAAATATGTATTACAACTGTTTGATTTTTGAAACTCGATATAGCTATGCACATTCTACTGGCTTTCTTACAGTTTCTGCTTAGTGAGTTTCACTGTTATAAAACAAGAGCAAAATTGGGATAGAACTTTTTGTTTTAACACAAATATCAATGCTTAATTTAATGTAAATTCCTTGGAGTCAGAAATAATCATTAGTTAAAATTTTATGTTTTAATAGCTATCCAAAAGCACATACATTGTGATTGGTGAATAGATATGTGTAGGAAATAAATACCATAAGGGCAAAGGTTTCAAATCATAATGCTAATATTGCTATCTGAGATGAGTCATCAAAAAGGAGAGATAGATACTGCATGACTGGAAACTGGTGTTAACAATGAAAATCACTACTGTTTAGCTGTTACGTAACCAGTACTGATATTATGTCACTTTTCTGTGATTTTATATAAATGTCCTTGAGCCCAGTATGTGCACCTTTGCAGAGAGTGAAATCTGCTACATCTGTCTGAAACTCCCCTGCATCTTTTAGTTCCTCATAACCCTCTATTCCCAACCAGAGAGTGCCTCGGAACTGTTAATACACCCTAGTAAATTGAAAAAAAAAAAAAAAGAGGATTTAAGGCTTAATAATCACTTACTCAGATATGCCTATAGACCTCTGCTGGAAATAGTCTTTTACTTTAGACTCCCCCTGTTTCTCCTGGTTAATTCCATTCATCTTGCTCTATATATGACACTGAAAAATATTGGGTAACACGAGAGTACAGTCTGGCAGAACTAAATAATCACTGCAAAGATACAAGGACTCAAAACTGCCATTGTTTTCTTAGAGCCAAACATAGCTCTGGGGAAACAATCAATATTTGTCTAACTGAATTGATTGAACATGGTTCAAATCAAGCCAGGGAGTAAAGGCAAGCCAGCATGAGAGGGAGGCTTATTTCTCATCAGCATTTTATAGATATCACCACAATCTATCCATACAGTATTCTGTGGTGGATATTAATAACACAATCCCTGGCTTTCCAGAACACTAAATATTATAAGAGTTAAATGTCAGACAGAAGTTTATTGATTGTTTATTGGCAACAGGGCTTAAATTTAGAGTTAAATTCATTCTATTACAATGCTCTAAGTTTTATGAATACATAATAGATGTAGTAAAAGTAGTAAAGTACACCATATATATTTGTCATCACAGTCCTTGTCCTTTAAGGATGGCAAAAACATATATATATATATATATGTGTGTGTGTGTGTGTGTGTGTGTGTGTGTGTGTGTGTATGTGTGTGTGTGTGTGTGTGTGTGTTTATACATATAGGCATTTATGTACATGTAAACAGTGTTATGTCTTCTTTTTTTTCCTCTGGAAGAATGGATGTAGTCCAAACTCTTTAGTAACAATTTTACTCTCAGTACTTATTAGATTTTACAAATGTCTAAATGTGAAAGGTTTTTGCCATCCTCAAATAGAAAACAAACTCCTTACTAAAACAACACTACAATGTATAATGTTTCATTTTCTTACTAAATCTCAGGTGGATTGTAGCTGCTGATAGTCATTGCCTGTAGGACAAGAACTGTGATGATGCCAGTGACATCCTTCTGTGTTCGGAAAGACAGAGAACGTGAACTTCCTTCAATACTAGCAGATCAGGCCATTTCATTATCAAATAGTGAAACTGAGAAAAAATTACTTTGCTCTAATAACACTATTCCTTCCTACAGAGGGTTGACCTTAAAGCTTCCTCCTTATCAGCCTGAAAGGAATCAAATTGTGAAGAACCATTTCACTTAATCGACTCTACAACTTGAATCAATTTTCTGATACCTACATCTAATTAACACTAATAATAAAATTAATGTGATGATATGGTTTCCTTGGCTGAAATTCAGAACAGTGTCACCTAATTAAACCAAGTAGAAGCTGCCCAGCATCTGTCTGTCTTTCATCTCAATGTCCACCATATTTTTTTAAAAAAAGTTACTACTACAATTATTAATATTTACTGAACATTCAACAAATTTTAATTGTCAATTAAATTAACAATGAAATGATATGTGTAGAATTTGCTATTAAATAACTACTTTCAAGAAAATTATGATGCCATAAAAGGTTATACAAGTTCAGTAATATTTTCAAAATTCAAACAATGAAAAGAAATTTTAGGTCTATGTCTTTGTTATTGGTCATTTTACTTCTTTACATTTCAAATGTTATCTCCCCTCCCAGTTTCCCCTCCACAAACCCCCTCTCCCCTCTCCCATGCCCTGCCTCTATGAGGATGCTCCCCCACCCACCCACTCACTCCTGCCTCAATATCAAATAGATAAAATGGCATCTCTCAAAAAAAAGTTAGAGACTATAAAGGAAATACTGTTACATTTTGTACTCTTATATAACAATAAAACTGTATTTTCAAAGGAAAATAAATCATGCCCCATCCCCATCATCTGTGATGTTCATTGGTGATGAATTTTCACAGGGAATAGAAAATTGAATTAAACATTTACTACACACTGCACTGAATATTATTTTAGAAGGTAGTTTGGGTAATCTGAAGGGCTAAGCAACAAAAGACTATTCCCAAGGAGGTGTGCAACTACTAGTCATTTGCATGATGTTATTAATGAGAGTCAAGGGATAGAAAAAGTAGGGGTGACATATCTGACCAATACAGATGTAGATGCTTGCAGCCAAACATCGGACTGACCACGGGGACCCCAATGGACCAGTTAGGGGAAGGACAAAAGGAGCTGAAGGACCAGCCTGGGAGCACATAGGGAGGGACTCATGGCTCCAGCTGTATATGTAGGGGAGGAGCATAGGTGGGAGAGGAGGTCCTTGGTCCCATGAAAGCTGGATGCCTAGTATGGGGGAATTCGAGGGTGAGAAGTAGAAAGTGGGGGGGGGGTATGTGGGAGCACATCCTCATAGAGGCAGCAGGAGGGGGGATGGGATTGGGGGTTCCTGGGCTGGGGAGGGGTACGGGATAAGGGGATAACATCTGAAATGTAAATAAAATATCCAATAAATTTTTTTAAAAAATTTAAAAAGGAGCTGAAGGAGTTTGCAACCCCCTAGGAAGAACAACATTATTAACCAACCAGACCCCCCCCCCCGAGCTCCCAGGGACTAAACCACAAACTAAAGAATACACATGGAGCAACTCATGGCTCCAGCTGCATAGGATATGATGCCTGATCTGGCATCGGTGGGAGGGGAGGCGCTTGTTCCTGTGAATGCGGATACTGCAGAGTAGAGGAATGCTAGGGCAGCAAGGCCACAGTGGGTGAGCTGGTGGGGGAGCACCCTCACAGACGCAGGGCATGGAGGAGGGTATATGGGTTTTGTGGAGGGGAAACTGGGAAAGGAGATAGCATTTGAAATGTTAACACATAAAATAACCAATAAGAAAAGACATCGACCTAAGACTTCTGCGAGCATGTGATTTTTCTTTTTCATTTTTGATAATCTGTAGGTCACATGCTTGTGTTTTAGCTCTATCTGGCATTTATTGACCACCTGTATGCTGAAGATTGATCTCCTGTTTTCATAATTGTTAACAGATTTGATATTTATATAATTATCTTTTAAATATGATAAGAAAGCCAGAGGGCTTAATAATTTTGCCGAGACATTTGATGACCAGTGAAATACAGAACTGAGCCAAAATGTTTGGATTCCAAAATGTAAATTCTCATCAATAAATTAAATTATATTGCTTCACTCAAAGACATGTCTGAACAGTTGCTGTGGATATTCTTGAACTTTTGAAAGAAAAAACCTCTCATCTAATACAATTTCAATTACTATGGCTTCAGGGATACATCATGTACAGAACCATCAGAAACCAATGGAAGCTACAAATAAGATAGGCCCTTAGAATAGCCTGTGATTTGATCCAGAAATAACTGTTTTCAAGCCTTTTGGCGGTTGAAGAATTGTTGCCTGATAGCTTAGTTAATTTTTTACAAAACTGACGTGACTAAGAACATCACTACTTCATCCCTACATGTTTTTATCTTACTGTTGATGAGACATTAGGCAAAGGCATCTGTTCTTTACAATTAATTCCCTTTGGCAAACACTTCACATGTTTATCACTATTTTTCACATGAATATTGGAAAACAGTATTATTATCTTCCTTTTACAAATTAATATAAAATGAACTTTAGGTCTAAATTAACTTGGTCGGTTGTATACAGAATGTTATGTAGAATGTTAAATTTACAATTCAAATTTTAACAGGTAAGATGTTATGTGCCTATAACCCCATCATTCAGGAAGCAAAAGCAGAGGAGTTCTGCAAATTCAAGGGCAGACTGGTATCATAGTCCATTCTAGTTCAGGCTGTATGATATATTTTATCAGAGAGAGCGGGGGAAGGGGAGGAGGAGGAAGAGGAGGTGGAGGAGGAGGAGGAGGAAGAGGAAGAAGAGGAGGAGGAGAAGGACTCAAAGATCATTGAAAGAAAAAAAATAAATTAATTGCCTCCAAAGTTGTAAACTATCCTCAAATGATTTCCAATTTCTATTTATAAATATTCTCATAACAATGCGAAGACTAAGAGAAATATAAAACACTCCCAAGCATTCCTCATGTTCCTTTATTAAATATTTTGTATAATTTCCAACACAGATGGAAATTAACTAAAATGAAAACAACCTACAAGATGGCTAATGAATGAAGTCTAGCCCCTCTCAGTTATATTACAGGGCTACAGTAATTTTCTTGAATTTATTCACATTGTTGTACAATTTATAAAGAACTTATCATGGGGAGAGTGTTCTATGTCCAGGTTACCCTCTGCTGTCACCTGGTGCAATGTTGTATGTCTATAACAACATCATTAGGGAAGCACAGACAGAGAGGTCTGCAAGTTCAAGTACAGCCTGGTGTCACAGTCAGTTCCAGTCTACCAATTGTTAACACTGTTAGACATAAACATATGTGCATATGTTCATATTAAAACTTTAGATTGTAAGAGGATTGGGAGTGAATTCTCTACTTAAAATTTGTGCCTGGGCTATATTTTACTTCACATAATGTGATTTGATCTTTTCTGCATAATGGTAAAATGTCCTTATGTATGATATGTTTAATTAAAAAATGTTTTCAAAGTGGATTACCCTTGACATAATAATAACCTAGCCAAAAATATGTTTACAAGATCAAAGACAACAATGGAAATTATAAAACTTATAATTTTATATTATAAAATAAACAAATGTTTTAATGTTGTCCTTTAATTTTCCTTATATACAGAGAGGACATGATAAGGTAAATTTCTCCTAGGTATCAGATATTTTGATGTACCTGTCTCAATTGATGTTATTATGGTAATTACTAGAAGAAAATTTTGTCCAAATTCAGAAGACTTGCTTTCAAGGGATACTATTTTTAAATAAATGTGGAAAATACTAGTGTATCACCTAAGGGAAACATACCTATATCATGAATTCTGATTCTTTAACTGAACATAAATCTTAGCTTATTGACTTAGCATCCACCACACAAAGAAAAATTTTAAGTAAAATTGCACAGTAATATTTCTCATGAAAATATATTTGTTGAATAACTTAGCAAAACTTAGCTAGTGACCCAGTAGTGTAGATGCTTGTGGTCTTGATTATGACCAAGCACAGAGAGTCTAGTGAGCACTGCTTTATTTCTGTTTGTAATTTGAAGACTATTGATGTCCATCATAAGCAGCTATAGAAGAATACAGCTGCAGAACCTGCCTCATTATGATGCCTAAAATTGATCTAGGCTCACCACATAGACAGGAAAAGGTAGGATGCACATAGAGTTGAGAAAAAGATGAGACCACAGCAAGGATAAGATATCATCTTCAGTTTCTGTGAGATGAAGCAAGTTATCCTGAAAAAATAGATGTGAGACAGGCTCACTGTGTTATGTGTTGTCCTGAAATAAGCATAAAAACTGTTCCATGAATTAAACAAAATACATGTGCACTCAAGCACATATGTGCACATGCACAGCTTCTCATGAGTGTGTGCATATGTGCACATATGTAAGTATTTAAGTACACACATGGGGCTTAGAAGCTAAAATCAGTCATCTTCTTTAGTCTTTGCATTGGTATTTGAGTATGAATTTCTCACTGAACCTGGAGTTCATAGATTTCAAATCCAATGTCACTGGAATGTCTAAAACATTATTCTCTTCTCTGATATGGCCTAGATACACATGATTGATATACATTCTCTAAGCTGTTCTCCAAAACAATTTTCTGGATATCATTTTAAATTGATGTTGAATGATCCAGTACAGGGAGTGGGAGGATATATTCCTCATATTAGAAATGTTAGAATTGCTAAGTGTATAGAGACACTAAAAGACTTCACCTTTACAATTACACAATTGGCAGAAGAAACTGAGTCCTTCTTGGATAAGTACACATCAAACGCTGAACCATGAAAATGTATACAAGTAACATTGTGCATCATAAGAAAGAAAGTTGTATTTGTGAGTTTATGAATGCATATATATGCATATATATAAATTTTATAAAAATTTAATGAAAATGGGAACATGTTTTTGAAATAGGAGGTATATATGGTCCTTTTTGAAGGGAAGAAAGCAAAGAAAAAATTATGCAATTATGATCCAAAGAAATAATTAAGAATAAAACGCAACTGTTTTCTGTTATCCTAGAGATTTTAGTATTTTGAAAAGGTCATAGGTTGCTTCATTCAAAATATATTTTTATGGTATATTACTGTAACTTACCATTAGTATGTTAGTGTAGGATATCTGAGTATTGTAAAATATCATTACACTATAACACATGACAAATTAAATCAAAGGACCCATTTGCTGTTCTTATGGCAAATATATAAAACATAATTTATAACAAGAGTATCTATCATAACTGAACCCATTTGTTGGCTGAACTTATTAAGTTATTCATAAACAAACTGTAATCTGAATGCACTTACCATTTAAACCCTTTCAAAATAATTGAGTGGAAAGAAACATTATCTCTAATTTAATGTCTAAGGTTTGTTTCTGGCTACTCATTCAAATGGTAAGGATAAAATAAAGATGCAAATGTTCACAACTTTAGGAAATGTAGAGCTTTGAAATAGTAAAATATTAAATTTCTGGTGCTTGTAGTACAAATACATAATTTATAAGTCTCCTTGTAAGGAAATGATAAGGAAAGATACTGATGCAATGTTGATTGTCCTTCGTTCTGTCATCATTGTATACTTCTTGGTTTTTTTTCCTAAACATATCTAGCACTGCAGTTTCTTCATGTAATTCCTACCAACTAAACAGGGTCTTTTTTTTTTTTTTTTGATAAGCTTAATTGATTTTAAAACACACACTCCCAGGCTAACAGTATCTACAACTGTAGCTGAAATGATCATGTCATTAAAGTTTGTACAGATCTCCTTTTACTCTTAAGTACTAGTATTTTTATCATTGAGTTATTGCTTTTGTTTTGGTTATTTTACATTTGCCTACTTAATAAATGCTGCCCACAATGAATTTAGTTATTATCATTCTGCTATGATTGGTTTACTTTCCAATTTATTCAAAGTTATATTGTATATGTCTACCATATAAATAGTAAATGGGCACTTTTATTTAATTTGTCATCTGTTGTTACCAAGAACATATGTATTTTGTGTTGCAAAATGCCTGATATTTGAAAATCTTCAGGTGCCATATATTGACAAATTAATTGTCAGTTACCATAGCAGGGTACTGAGATGTATTTTAAATAGAGGAGTTCCTGACATCTGAGAAATACTAAAATATCTAAGCTATTTGAAAACAATACAGATTTTACTTTTATTTATTTCTTTACAGTATAATGGCATAATTTTCCTCTTCCTTTTTGCCCCATCAAAACATACAGTCATTGTTCTCTTTGTAATTCATGACCTGTTTTTTTTCATTATTTTTTGTTGCAAATATATGTGCCTGGACATGGATTTCAAACAGGAACATCATATCCCAAACTAAAGTAATTGTGTCTCTGAATTCTAAAGACAATATTATAAATGTGCATAATGTTCTATACACTATTACATCCATTCAAACAACCCAGAATCATTACCTATCACACAAATCCTTGTCTTCTTTCATGTGCTTCTATCCTATCAATCAGTCTCCTTAGCTCTGTTTCCCAAATACAATTTGAATATCCCAAACTTTCTGTATTCTAAATTTGGATGCCTGAAACCCTGCTTCCAGCTCCTAAACTTAGAACATTTCCAAAATGCATGTGATTCCTGTAGTTTGATCTCTTAGATCACATTAAGACTTCCAAACTCCTATTTGAACAACTGTTTGGCTGTTGTTTTTGTTGTCCTTGTTGTTTACTTTGCTTTGTGGGGTCTTAGTTTGTTTTTGTTTTCTCATTTCATACCATTATTTGTCATTGTAGCCAAAGCTATTTATTTATTTATTTATATTATTATTATTATTATTATTATCATTATTATTATTATTATTATTATTATTATTATTATTATTATTATTTAATTTTTTTTTACAGTCCACTCATTATCCCACTCTTGGTTTGCCCTCTGACTGTTCCTCATCCCATACCTCCTTTCCCATCTCCAAGAGAATGTGCTCCCCTACCTCCACTCCACCAATCCTCCTCACTTCCTAGGGCTTCATGTTTTTCAAGGGTTAGTTGTGTCTTCTCTCCCTGGAGGGTAGACCCAACAGTTCTCTGATGTATACGTGTCAGGGGCCTATGTCAGCTGGTGTATGTTGCCTGGCTGATGGCTCAGTGTCTGGAAGATCTCGAGGCTCCAGGTAAGTTGATATTGTTGGTCTTCCTATGGGCTTGCCCTCCTCCAAAAGCCATTTTATGCCACATCCTTGTTACTATAGCATGCTCTTTTGAAGTTCTACAAGGACAAGTAATTTCTAATCTTGGTGGCAATGACAAAGCAGAATTTGCATGCAAAGTACAAACGTAGTAGAGTTCCACAGAGAGATTTTCATGTCACCAGACATCAATGAACCTAGTGCATAGGGCTTCATGGTGAGAACCTAGATCACTTCAGCAGTTCAGAAGATCCTGAGTAGTGGCTTAGGAAGAGATGTTTCTTTCTAGATTTTGAAATAGTTTGCTTATACTTACATGCAATTGACCGATGTAATCAATAGCAACCCATAACTCAGAGGATGGACAAATGCATTCTCACTACATGCTGAAGAAAAAGGCAGTGTATTTATCCAGAGCCCTGGGAGCTCTAACAGCTACGCATTGCTACTGGAATGAAATGGATGTATTCCAATGTAGTTCAAAAGGGACACACACCTTCTACAGATTCCATGGCTGCCACTCTATGGTCTTATCTGAAGTCACTGCAGTATTATTTTCACTTTCTCCTTTGAATATACAACATTCATCATTCCAATTGCTTTCCTTCTTAGATGCCCTTTGCCTTCTCAGACTGATGAGTTTCTTATTGTTGTCTAGTCATAGTATAAAAATCACTTGTACAGCTGGCCATTGTCACTCATTTTGTGGTTGGTGCGCACACCGTACATACCTACAATTAAGGGCATTTTCTTCTGACACACTCTTACTTTGTTGACCTTCCATCTTGTCTAACTAAAATATAAAACCACAGTAATGAGACTAGATGTGTATTCCTAGATTCTGTTGCATTTTCATTGTATACACCCAACCAAATAAAACAAAACAAATAAAATAACAAAAACAAAAACAAGCAAAATTCCACAAATGCTATGAAAAAGTTTAGTGTGGGATTTTTTTATTTTATAATTCCATGCATGAATAAAAACATTTTTATTATATGTTCACTCAATCTTTGCCTTGCCAAATCATCACCCATGTGTAAGTTTATGTCCATCTCTTAATTTAATGTCCTCTTCCTCTTTCTACTTTTTCCTTTTTGTTTTATAACCCACAGAATTCAACTAATGCTGCTTTTATGCACATGGCTGAAAGACATCATCCTTTGGATCATGGGTAATCTTCTATGGACCCGACTTCAAAATGAAACCTACTGCATATCTACATTGACCAGTAGCTCCTCAGCTAGAGGTGAAGTCTTGTGAATCTCTTTCATTGGTTGACTTGATGTTGTGTAGTTCTTGTGCTAGTAGATAATACACAGTAGATAGATCTTATCACAGTGGATAGCAATCAACACAGAGACTCACTACTGCTCAAAGTGTATAGATTGAGTAACTATCGACTGTTGAGCCCTAAATGGGACATCTGTACAACATACACATTTACAGAAGGCTCACAGAACATTACAGACTAGAACAAAAGATCTTAATAGCAAAGATTGTTGTGGAATAATGTCTTCTGAACATGCTGGGAGTATTACCATTCTAATCTCACAAGGACTGATTTTCTTTTTTGACTATCTTATCTTTACTCCACAGCAGTTATTTGGTTTAATCTGGGCAATTCCCTAAATGTATAGATGAGAGAAGTTATGTTTTAGGGTCAATATATAAGTTGTTCCAGACCAAAACAGAGATTTTTCATGCTCTTTATAAGATGATATGAAAAAGAAACATGCAAAGGTAAGTATATTTATGTTTAAATTTCAAATTATTGAAAGTTTGAAATGATTAACTTGTTTTCTTTCTCTTATGTTTTGCTTTTGAATACATGTAGGTGAGTGTGAGTGGAATATTGTGTATCATATTCATAACTTTTCAGTTATGAGTCCACACATTTAGTGAATTTACTGAGTAGCTATCATGTGTCAGACATGGTTTAGAATTTAATCATATAGTCTCAAATGAATTAACATCAACTAAATAGCTGCACTTATGCTTAGAGACTGTGAAAATCAATCAACAAATAAGTAGTGTTCATACAGTATTAGCTACTACTTCATGCTACAAAGATGAGGTAACAGAATGACTCACATAGCAATAGAAAGGAATGGGAGAAAATGTGCTCTTATAAATACAGTTATGCTCATCAGCACAGTTCCATGTACAACTGAATTAGACCTGAGAGAGCTACAGAGAGTTACCAGAAGGAAGTTATCTTATGGTCAAATAGAGTAATGTACAGTCCCTGAGAAGTAGCTGTGCCTTCCCTTTCTGATTTACAACCACATACGGAGTATAAACAGTGAGGCTTAAAGAAAGAATGAGGGGTTCCTTCCGGTCTGGGCCAGAGCACTGAGCAGATCTTGGGTGGCAGCTCTGCCCCCAAACTCCAAGAACCCAGAGGAAGCAGAGATCCCAGGCGTTCTAACTTGGACAGTGTCTTAGAAACTAGTTCTCAGATCTGAGGCCTGGATCAGACCTCTGCCAGGTCTGCTGTTGTGTGGACCCCAGATTCCACATGAGACATACTGGAAGGTCCACTCAACCCAGAGCCACAGAGGAACAACTGAACTCAAAGCGTCAGACAACATATCCTGAGATATTCTAGAGGAGACACTGCACCTAGAGCAGCAGACACCTACCTGGACTACTAACTTGGAGGCACCATATCCTGAGGCATCCTAGAGGTACCACTGTAATCAGTGCAGCTGGAAAAGATCACAGAGACATCTGGACCCCTAGGAGATCAGACACAAGCTAGATAACTGGAAAGACAGGCTTCAGTCAGAGACAGCAAGTACAGGCAGCACTAGAGTTAACCAGATGGCAAAAGGCAAGAGCAAGAACATAAGCAACAGAAACCAAAGTTACATGGCATCATCAGAACCCAGCTCCCCCATCAGAGCAAGCCCTGAACACATCACACCAGAAAAGCAAGAATCAGAATTAAAATCACTTCTCATGATGATGATAGAGGGTTTTAAGAAAGACATAAATAACACTCTCAAAGAACTTAAGGAGAGCACTGGTAGACAGATAGAAACCCTTAAAGAGGAAACACAAAAATCCCTTAAGGAATTGCAAGAAAATGCAACCAAACGGGAAAAGGAATTAAACAGAACCATGCAGGATCTAAAAATGGAAGTAGAAACAATAAAGAAATCACAAAGGGACAATACCCTGGAGATAGAAAACCTAAAAAAAAGATCAGGAGTCATAAACACAAGTATCACCAACAGAATACAAGAGATGGAAGAGAGAATCTCATGTGCAGAAGATACCATGAAAAACATTGACACAACTGTCAAAGAAAATGAAAAATACAAAAAGCTACTAACCCAAAATATACAAGAAATCCAAGACACAATGAGAAGGCCAAACCTAAGGATAATAGGTATAGATGAGGGGGAAGACACCCAACTTAAAGGACCAGTAAATATCCTCAACAAAATTATAGAGGAAAACTTCCCTAACCTTAAGAAAGAGATGTCCATAAATATACAAGAAGCCTACAGAACTCCAAATAGTTTAGACCAGAAAAGAAATACTTCCCACCATATAATAGTCAAAACATCAAATGTACAAAACAAAGAAAAAATACTAAAAGCAGTAAGGGGAAAAGGCAAAGTAACAGATAAAGGCAGACCTATAGGAATTACACCAGACTTCTCACCAGAGACCATAAAACCCAGAAGATCCTGGACTGATATCATACAGACCCTAAGAGAACACAAATGCCAGCCCAGACTACTATACCCAGCAAAACTCTCAATCATTATTGATGGAGAAACCAAAATATTCCATGACAAATCCAAATTTACACAGTATCTCAACACAAATCCAGCACTTTAAAGAATAATTGGTGGAAAACTCCAACACAACGAGGGAAACTACAACCTAGAAAAAGCAAGAAAGTAATCTTCCAAAAACCCCAAAAGAAGATAGTTACACAAACATATCTCCACGGATGTTAGCCCAAAAGCTTGGATTAGCGAAGACTCAACCCACAGACCACATGAAACTCATGAAGAAGGAAGACCAACAGGGGATGCCTCAGTTCTACTTAGAACGAGAAACAAAAATGCTCAAGGGAGCAAATAGGGAAACAAAACATGGGACAGAAACTGAAGGAGGGGCCATCAGGAGACCATTCCACCTGGGTATTCACCCCATGTACAGCCACCTAAGCTAAACACTGTTGTGGATGGCTGGAAGTGCATAATGTGAGGAGCATGATATAGCTGTCTCCTTAGAGGTCTGCCAAATACTAACACACTCAGAGGACAATGCTCACAGTTAACCACTGATATGATCAGGGGTTTCCCAATGGAGAACTTAGTGAGAGGACTGAAGGAGCAGAAAGGGTTAGTGACCCCAGGTGGAAAGCAACAATACCAAACAACCAGAGCCTCCCCAGGGTCTAAACCACCAGCCTGGGAACACAATGGGAGGGACCCAAGACTCCAGAGGTACATGTAGGGGAGGATGGCCTTGTCAAACATAGGTGGGAGAGAAGTTTCTTGGTCCCATAAAGAAAATGAACACACAGTGGGGGGGGGATGTGAGGACGGGGAGGGGATAGTGAAGGGGGTAGGTGTGGTCACTGCCTCATAGAAGCATGAGGAGGCGGATGGGATAGGAGGTTTCTGGGTGGAGGGAGGAAGTAGGGTAAGGGGATAAAATCTGAAATGTAAATACTACAACCAATTTTAACAATCGAAAAAAAAAGTTGTCAGAACCAACATCTTTTAAAAAAAATCTCAGCCCCCTGGGGGTGGGAAAATTTTTTTTCTTGATACTAAAACTTGTTCTGAGAATTGTATATTGCAGAATACACAGCCTTGGTGTATCTACTCATCAAACATACTGAGCAGACCTGCCCAAACCTCCGATGTCCTGGAACTCCATCTGGATTCAGTGAAGACACAGCATCAGAGGCTTATCAACTTACTCTTCCCCCCACCCCTCTTCTAAAATCTCAACGCCCTTAATCAGCTTGAAGAAGTTAAAGAAGAGTCAGCGCCCCTTTTCCCTGCGCTTGGGGACTAACGTGGTTAATAATGGTCTGTCTTTCTAGGGAAAAGTAGTGGTTTTGTTGGAACAGGGGGGATTAGCTAGGACTTATTGCATAGCCATAACCTATTGGTAGAAATCTGTATAATTATTATCAAGATGAAGTTATAATTTCTTAAATGTTACAAAATTTACTTTGATTTCAAATTTAAGGTTTTCATTGGTATGAGCCTCTTATTAATATAAAAATGAGATGAATATTGATACTCTCATGGGCATTGTGCCTGTATAACACATTTAGGAATACAAGGCCTAGACCCAGCCCTTTTTTAACTGATTTGGGATGGTTAACCTATGAGTTAAGGGACTATAGCAAATTCATGGTTTTGAGTTTATTGTTAGGGTGTTTTCCATATTTTATTTAGAAATAGCTGAGAGGAGTTAACAGACAACAGTCCAGGTTACCTTACATGGATAGTTGGTTTTCAAAACGTCAGAAGTCCACAGAATTGACATTACAAATATTTATATATTAATGTTCATTTTGATTAGAGACCTGTCTGCTCCTGACAGCTTCCTGTCATGGATTCTAAGAAGAAATTGAGCATCCTTGGAGATACTCCAGTTGTGTGGTGACAGCCACTAGGCAAGAATTGCCTCTCTCTATCTACAGACAAATTACTGTCCAGAAAAGGACACATATGCAGAATAGTCGACTGATTATATCTGCCTAGACAGAGTAATCAGTCCTTAATAATCCTGCATCACTAAGGTCTGTCAGATGATTCTGGGCCAGAAGGCTGAAGATTTGATGCTCCAACGTTCAGTAGTATAGGGGCTTTTCAGGTGTTCAGCGGTCTCTATAAATTGGCTAAGTTTTAGAAGCTATGCTTAGTGCTTCCCATAACTTCAGTTAACTCAGTCATTCTGGATTTCTGATGGGGTTGAAGACCTATAGTCTCATAACCAATCCTGGCTATTTACTTTGAGAGAAAAGATCTGAGTAGATGGTTTTCAGCTGACATTCATTCTAAAGCCAAAAAGCCAGGATCAAAAGTAAGTGTTTTAGTTAGAAGAGATGACAGAGGTTCTGGTTAGTCAACAGAATGATTGACTGGGTATTAGGACTATCTTGTACCTCACTGGTACAATTAGGAATAAGTATGCTCTAATTGTATTGTGAGAAAAAAGTTCTACTTTAACAGGAAGAGTGATATGTAGGAGGAGCTAAGTTGGAAGGAGTACTGAGAGGAAGAGATGGAACAAGGAGAGAAGATGAAGAAGAGGAGAAGCTAGGTGATGAGAGAGAGAAAGAGAGAGGGGACATGGAGGCAGATGTTCACATGTCTCCACCAGTCAAAGATAGTTTTTATATCTAGGTTGGGTATTGGGTTATGATTCTGATTGAGCATTACCAAACTTATAAATCCTTTGATTAACATTTTTAAAAAATCATATAAAAGCAAAAAGGAAAGGGGGGGGCATGGGACAGGGGTGTTCTAGGGAGGGGAAATGGGGAAAGGGGATGGCATCTTAAATGTAAATAAAATATAAAATTAAAAAAAAATAAATAAATCAATGCTAATTCCCCTGAGGTGGGGGCCAGAATCTTTTCTGAGGAATGAAAAAAAAAAAAAAGAAAGAAAGAAAGAAAGAAAGAAAAAAAGAAAGAAAGAAAGAGGATCACGTTAGAGGTCCAGCCCACCAGTATTTCCAAACAGGAAGAGGTTCAGTTTCTTTGACCATTTTATTTTTTGAGTAAAAAAGTGTGATATCAAAGTATGCTCTTTGAAAAGAGGTTAATGTTGATGTTTTTACTATTTACAAATCCTGAGCAATGCTGACAACTATTCATGGACAGCGACTCTGGAGGACATGACAATAAAATATATAATTCTAATAGACCTATTGAGGTTTCTGTGCAATCAAAACTGCCATCACAAACAAGCTTGAGATCTCCATGTCTGTCTTCTCATCTATCTGCCTACAAGGTCTTCTCGCCATGCCTTCATCACCAGATACATTAATACTTAAATGAGTGATGTTCAATACCGGAGTCTTAATTTAGATGAGTCATTTCATCAACAATATGAAATTGTTGGTGCCACTGCAATCAGAAGTCAGTTGCCTCTAAAGCCCTCAAACTTCAAAGAAAATTCCAGTTTAAGTCAAATAATAATTTCCATTTATTGAGACACATCTCTCCAGAAGTATTCCAAATAACTTTAGCAATTCTATGGGCAATTAGATTGCCCGCCACAGAGCAGAGTCGCAGCAAGGGAAATATTCAGTAACTGTTTAATAACAAATAGGAACATAATAAGCACTAGAAGAAAACGTCTTTGAGTGTAAAAGATTGTTCTATAGTGTATTTAGACTTACTTGTTTTCAGTCCTTCCATTCACTCAGGATCTCTAACATTGTTTCTATTCACTCTCTACTATGAACAATATTTCAGTAAGCTTGGTTGTGCCGATATCTGTCTGACATACTGATTTCCATCGCTTTGGAAGTTTTTCTAACAAAGTATGGAATTTCTGGATCATACACAGAATAAATCTTTAGGCCAAAAAAAAAAATCCTAAACGCCACCATATTAGGTAGAAATGAGCAGGTGCAGAAAGATAAATACTGATTTCAGTTTGCTGTGTAATCTAAAAAACTCGATCACATTGAAATAGAGAATACAATGGTGGTTTCTAGTAGTGGCAGGAACAACTGACATAGAAAGGAGAGATAGTGTTCAGCTGGTCAACAGATACAATGCTTATTAGATAGAAAAAAATACATCTTTTACAATGTGTACATGCTTCAGAATATCACACTGGAATTTTAGTGCTCTCTGATTAGATTGGAAGTCTACACCATAGAAGGAAATTTGAATCAGATACTGTCATCCTGGTCAAAAGCCCATGACGTGAGAATCACAAGCCCTACCAGGGAACTTATCTCTGTAGTTTAGACATTGAAATAAGTTCAAAATGACTTCTCACTGTCTATATTTATACCCATAGACAATTGTAACTCTGTCTTAATTAGAGAAGCTTTTCTTTCTAATGAACTAGGATGAATGAAGAGACTCATAAATGCACAAGGTACTGAGAATACAAAATGATTGAATACTCATTCAAAAAAAGATACAAGAGTAACTTTCTCAAGCTTAGGAAACACAGAAGAGAGGACAAAAAAATAAAAATAAAAAAGCTGGAAGATGTGGAACAGGGATTAGACAAGCCATCTTCTGGGCTAGGCATAAACAGGTATATGTTAACAGTCATGCAAAAAAAAAAAAGAAAGAAAGAAAAAAAGGAGTGGCTGTATTGGCCACACCACTCTCTGCTAAACTGCTACTGATATAGTTAGGAGGAGGAAAATTCCATTATCTTTAGTTGTGTACCCACTATTGATGCCAACAGATAGTCCCAGTCCAAAACCATAGAAGAAAAGGTGAGGGAGTTTGGTCAATTGTGGGGAGAGATAACAGAAAATCAGTATAAAGAGTAACCAACCAGCATGAATCATTCACATGTATGAAATTGTCAAAAACTAACCTTTATTAATAATCAAAATATAT
This sequence comes from Arvicanthis niloticus, assembly GCF_011762505.2. Classification (NCBI taxonomy): domain Eukaryota; kingdom Metazoa; phylum Chordata; class Mammalia; order Rodentia; family Muridae; genus Arvicanthis; species Arvicanthis niloticus. Next base: position 69,856,942 of record NC_047659.1, on the reverse strand, counting down.
GCAAATGTACCTACCACAAGACCCAGGATTACTCAATACATATCAGCCATTATTAATAACAATAACCACATTATAGTCTATAAAAATTATTATTAAGTATTATTATTATTTTCTAATGAAAATAAAATAAACTTGACTTGTACTGTGATTATTAACATTACAACTTAGCTTGCTTAAAGCCTCTATCTCTATGAAGTATGTCACGTCACAGTAGTGCATGGCAATAATCATTCACTACTATTGTCCCCAGTGTCAGGCAACCCCAATGTATCTCAGCATTAGGAAGGTAGAAAGCATAACTTAATAAATGTCGATCAGTGAACTGGAACACTAGCTAGATCTGATCTAACATATTTTTACTATGGATCAAATACTTATTGTTCACAAAAAAATTAAATTGGTTTACATATTCTCTGATAGCTCAGAATAACTGAAGAATTAAGCCAGTGTTTCTGGGAATCTTCGCAGCAACATATTTAACTAGAGTTTACTAGAAGGTTTCAATAAATTCTAGATCCATGGCACCTATGCTGGAATGTCTAAATCATGCTCTTCAAAGCAAGGGTCAAGTTTGCTTTTTCACATGCTGCTGGTCTTACTTGTCTGAGTGAGTACTGAACAGTTTGGTAGAGCTGAGATGAAAAAGTGATTTCTTAGCTATGGGAGATGCAGAGAGGAGCAGCAGAGTTCATAAAAATGTGATCATTCAGAAAAGCTGAGATTCAAGCTTCTTTCTTCTTGCACAGCTTCAATCACGACTTTGAAATAGAGTTCTCTGTGCACTGAAAACTACTTGGGCAGCAAATATGGAGTTCAGATATAGAGGGAATCTCATGTATTATAAAATGTAACAGCTTCAAAACTGAAACCTGAGGAAGGACAGATCATGTGACTTGGACAAATAAAGTCACAGGCATTAATGTTCTAAGAATCTAATCAATAAATGCCATTTTGAGTGTGGCTGACTTAGAATTTTTCTTTGTTTTAAATGTACAGTTTATTTTTTCCAGGTAATGTTAATTCTTTCTTTTTCTTCTCTCTCTCTTCTGTCTCCTTGAGTGGTAATGCTCACCATCACCACCTCATTTTGCACTGTTTTCAACAGGAGCTGGAAGTTATTTCTGCCACATGATGAATATACAAGTATGTTCTGCATTGCTGTGAATGGCCTGTCAAGTTCTTTTAAACATGAGTGTAAAGAGAGTTGAGTGATGACTCACCTTTCGCCCCTTTCTGGATCCATCCCGGTAGGTGAAGCAGACACCCAGCAGGGTCTGCATTCTTGGGGAGACTGTATGCTGAGCCATCCCTGGAAGGCCAAGGTCATCAGGGAGTCAGGTAAGGCCAGTAGTGCACCACCCTACGCACCAGACACACAGCTCGCAGGACCCCCCCCACAGGTACCCCCCCCCCCCCCCGTGGAACTCCACTCTCCTTCCACTCCTCTCCAGATCCATCTCGGTAGTGGGAGCAAATACCAGCGGGGTCTGCACCCTTGTGGAGACTTTATCCTGAGACATTCCTGGGAGGCCAGTGTCCTCAGGGAGGCAGACACCCAGAGGGTCTACACCCTTGTGGAAACTGTATCCTGAGATATCCCTGAGAGGCCAGTGTCCTCAGGGAGGCAGGTGGGGCCAGCTGCATACCGCCCTATGCACCAGAGCCACAGCTGGGAGTAGGAAGCTCTCAGGACCCCCCACCCCCACCCCAGGTACCAAAACCCTGACCTTGTGGAATTCCGCTCTCCTTCCACCTTCTTCGGATCCCAGGACTCCAGCAGGTCTGTACCCTTGTGGAAACTGCATCCTAAGTCAGCGCAGAGAGGTCAGTGTCCTCAGAGAGGCAGACACCCAGTGGGTGTGCACCCTGGTGGAGACTGTACTGTATCCTGAAACATCCTAGAGAGGCCACCGACCTCAGAGCAGGGGACACCATACCCAGAGTCATCCCAGAGGAGCCACAGAACCCAGAGCAGCAGTCACCTTATCTTGAGACATTCTAGAGGAACCACTGTACTCAGAGCAGTGAACACATAGTTGGTCTGCTCTCAAGTAGACACTTTACCCTGAGACATCCTAGAGGAGACACTGCATTCAGAGCTGCTAGAACTCAGGATCACAGGATCACAGAGACATCGGGACCCTGAGGAGTTCTGACACAAGCAAGATAACTGGAAAGACAGTCCCCAGTCAGAACCAGTGAGGGAGGGTAGCACTAGAGCTAATCAAATGGCGAAAGGCAAGTGCAGGAGCCTAAACAACAAAAACCAAAGTTACTTGGCAACACCAGAACCCAGTTCCCCTACCATAGCAAGTCCTGAAAACCACATCACACCAGAAAAGCAGGACTCAGAATTAAAATCACTTCTCATGATGATGATGGAGGACTTTAAAAAGGACATAAACAACACTCTCAAAGAATCTGAGGAGAATGCAGGTAAACAGGGAGAAGCCCTTAAAGAAATGCAAGAAAACACAACCAAACCGGTGAAGGAATTACACAAAACCGTCCAGGATCTAAAAACTGAAGTAGAAACAATAAAGAAATCTCAAAGGGAGACTACTCTGGAGATAGAAAACTTAGGAAAAAGATCAGGAGTCATAGACAAAAGCATCACCAACAAAATACAAGAGATAGAAGAGAGAATCTCATGCGCAGAAGATATCATGGAAAACATAGATACAACGGACAAAGAAAATGTGAAATGTAAAAAGCTCCTAAAACAAAACATCCAGGAAATCCAGGACACGATGAGAAGACCAAACCTAAGGATAATAGGTATAGATGAAGGTGAAGATTCCCAACATAAAGGGCCAGTAAATATCTTCAACAAAATTATAGAGGAAAACTTCCCTAACCTAAAGAAAGAGATGTCCTTAAATATACAAGAACCCTACAGAACCCCAAATAGACTAGACCAAAAAAGAAATTCCTCGGGTCACATAATAATCAAAACATCAAATATACAAAACAAAGAGAAGATACTAAAAGCAGTAAGGGAAAAAGGCAAAGTAACATATAAAGGCAGACCTATAAGAATTACACTAGATTTCTCACCAGAGACTATAAAAGCCAGAAGATCCTGGACTGATATCATACAGGCCCTAAGAGAACACAAATGCCAGCCCAGACTACAATACCCAGCAAAACTCTCAATCAATATTGATGGAGAAACCAAAATATGCCATGATAAATCCAAATTTACACAACATCTTGCCACAAATCCAGCACTTCAAAGGATAATTGGTGGAAAACGGCAACACAAGGAGGGAAACTACAACCTAGAAAAAGCAAGAAAGTAATCTTCCAACAACCCTAAAAGAAGGTAGATATAAAAACATTACTCCACTACAAATAACAAAAATAACAGAAAACAACATTCATTTTTCCTTAATATCTTTTGATATCAATGGACTCAATTCTCCAATAAAAAGACACAGACTATCAGATTGGATACATAAACAGGATCCAACATTTTGCTGCATACAGGAAACGCACCTTTGTGAAAAAGAAAGACACTATATCAGAGTAAAAGGTTGGAAAACAATCTTCCAAGCAAATGGTCCCAAGAAACAAGCTGGAGTAGCGATTCTAATATCAAATAAAATTGTTTTTCAATCAAAAGTAATCAAAAAAGATAAAGAAGGACACTTTATAATCATCAAAGGGAAAATGTACCAAGAGGACCTCGCAATTCTGAACATCTATTCTCCAAATGCAAGGGCACCCACATACATAAAGGAAACTTTACTAAAGCTTAAAGCATACATTGCACCTCACACAATAATAGTGGGAGATTTCAACACCCCACTGTCAGCTATGGACAGATCATGGAAATAGAAACTAAACTGAGACACAATGAAACTAACAGAGTTATGAACTAATTGGACTTAACTGACATCTATAGAACATTCCATCCTAAAACAAAAGAATATACCTTTTTCTCAGCATCTCATGGTACCTTCTCCAAAATAGGCCATATAATTGGTCACAAAACAGGCCTCAACAGATACAAAAAGATTGAAATAATCCCTTGTACCCTATCAAACCACCATGGACTAAGACTTGTATTTGACTTGGACAAAACCAACGAAAAACCCACATACACGTGGAAACCAAACAATGCTCTACTCAATGACAATGTGGTCAAGGAAGAAATTAAAAAAGAAATTAAAGACTTTTTAGATTTAAATGAAAATGAGGACACATCATATCAAAATTTGTGGGACTCCATGAAAGCAGTAGTAAGAGGAAAAATCATAGCTCTAAGTGCCCACAAAAAGAAAATGGAAAGAGCATACATTAACAACTTGACAGCACACTTGAAAGCGTTAGAACAAAAAGAAGCTAATATATCCAAGAGGAGTAGACGGCAGGAAATAATCAAACTCAGGGCTGAAATCAACCAAGCTGAAACAAAAAGAACTATACAAAATATCAACAAAACCAGGAGCTGGTTCTTTGCAAAAATCAACAAGATAGACAAACCCTTAGCCAGACTAACCAAAGCGCGCAGACACAATACTCAAATTAATAATATCAGAACTGAAAAGGGAAACATAACAACAGAAACAGAGGAAATAAAAAAAATTGTCAGATCCTACTACAAAGGCCTATACTCAACAAAATTGGAAAATCTGAATGAAATAGACAGTTTTCTAGATAGATACCAGGTACCAAATTTAAAAGAGGAGCAAATAAACCATCTAAACAGTCACATAACCCCTAAAGAAATAGAAGCAGTCATAAAAATCTCCCCACCAAAAAAAGTCCAGGGCCAGATGGTTTTAGTGCAGAATTCTATCAGACCTTCTAGGAAGACCTAACATCAATTCTCTTCAAACTATTCCACAGAATAGAAACAGAAGGAACAATACCCAATTCGTTCTATGAAGCTACAATTATGCTCATATCTAAGCCTCACAAAGACCCAACAAAGAAAGAGAACTACAGACCAATCTCTCTTATGAATATTGATACAAAAATACTCAATAAAATTCTCACAAACCGAATCCAAGAACATATCAAAATAATCATCCATCATGATCAAGTAGGCTTTATCACAGGAATGCAGAGATGGTTCAATATTTGGAAATCCATCAATGTAATCCACTACATAAATAAACTCAAAGAAAAAAAAAACACATGATCATCTCACTAGATTCTGAGAAAGCATTTGACAAAATTCAACATCCCTTCATATTAAAAATCTTGGAAAGATTAGGAATTCAAGGTCCATACCTAAGCATAGTAAAAGCAATATACACCAAGCCAGTAGCCAACATCAAACTAAATGGAGAGAAACTTGAAGCAATTCCACTAAGATCAGGGACTAGACAAGGCTGCCCACTCTCACCATACCTATTCAACATAGTACTGGAAGTCCTAGCTAGAGCAATTAGACAACAAAAGGAAGTCAAAGGGATACAAGTGGGAAAGGAAGAAGTCAAATTTTCACTATTTGCAGATGATATGATAGTATACTTAAGTTGACCCTAAAACCTCCACCAGAGAACTCCTAAACCTGATAAACAACTTCAGTAAGGTGGCTGGATATAAAATCAACTCAAAAAAATCATTAGCCTTCCTCTACTCAAACGATAAACAGGCTGAGAATGAAATTAGGGAAATGACACCCTTCACAATAGCTACAAATAATATAAAATATCTTGGAGTGAATCTAACCAAGCAAATGAAAGATCTGTATGGCAAGAACTTCACGTCTGTGAAGAAAGAAGTAGAAGAAGATCTCAGAAGTTGGAAATATCTCCAATGCTCTTGAATTGGCAGGATGAACTTAGTAAAAATGGCCATCTTGCCAAAAGCAATCTATAGATTCAATGCAACCCCCATCAAAATTCCAAATCAATTCTTCATAGAGATAGAAAGAGCAATTTGCAAATTTATTTGGAACAACAAACCCAGGATAGGGAGAACTAATCTCAACAACAAAAGAACTTCTGGGGGAATCACCGTCCCTGACCTCAAATTATACTACAGGGCAATAGTAAATGAAAACTGCATGGTATTGGTACAGAGACAGGCAGGAAGATCAATGGAATAGAATTGAAGATCCAGAAATGCGCCCACATACCTATGGTCACTTGATCTTTTACAAAGGAGCTAAAACCATCCAGTGCGAAAAGGACTGCATTTTCAGCAAATTGTTCTGGTTCAACTGGAGGTCAACATGTAGAAGGATGCAAATCAATCTATTTATATCTCCTTGTACAAAGCTCAAGTCTAAATGGATAAAGGACCTTCACATAAAACCAGATACACTGAAACAAATAGAAGAGAAGATGGGAAAGACCCTCGAATACCTAGGCACAGGGGGAAAGTTCCTGAACAGAACACCAATGGCTTATGCTCTAAGACCAAAAATTGACAAATGGGACCTCATAAAATTGCAAATCTTCTGTAAGGCAAAGGACATTGTCAATAAGACAAAACTGCAACCAACAGATTGGGAAAAGATCTTAACCAATCCTACATCTGATAGAGGGCTAATATCCAAGATATACAAAGAACTCAAGAAATTATACTCCAGACAACCACATAACCCTATTTAAAAATGGGGTACAGAGCTAAACAAAGAATTTTCAACAGAGAAAACTTGAATGGCTGAGAAGCACCTTAAGAAATGCTCAACATCCTTAGTCATCAGGGGAATGCAAATCAAAACAACCCTGAGATACCACCTCACACCAATCAGAATGGCTAAGATCAAAAACTCAGGTGATGGTAGATGCTGGCAAGGATGTGAAGAAAGAAGAACACTCCTCCATTTTTGGTGGGATTGCAAGCTGGTACAACCACTCTGGAAATCAGTCTGGCGGTTCCTCAGAAAACTGGACATAGCATTACCTGAGGATCCAGCTATACCACTCCTGGGCATACACCCAGAAGATGCTCCAACATATAATAAAGACATATGCTCCACTATGTTCATAGCAGCCTTATTTATAACAGCCAAAAGCCGGAAAGAACCAAGATGTCCCTCAACAGAGGAATGGATACAAAAAATGTGGTACATCTACACAATGGAGTATTACTCAGCTATTAAAAATAATTAATTTGAGAATTTTTAGGTAAATGGATGGATCTACAAATTATCATCCTGAGTGAGTTAACCCAAACACAAAAGAACACACATGGTATTTACTCACTGTTAAGTGGATGTTAGCTCAAAAGCTTGGAATAGCAAAGACTCAAACCGCAGACTACATGAAGCTCATGAAGAAGGAAGACCAAGAGGGATGCCTCAGTTCTACTTAGAACAAGTAACAAAAATGCTCAAGGGAGCAAATATGAAAACAAAACATGGGACAGAAACTGAAGGAGGGGCCATCAGGAGACCATTACACCTGGGTATTCATCCCATGTACAGTAACCTAAGCTAGACACTGATATGGATGGTTGGAAGTGCATGCTGTCAGGAACATGATATACCTGTCTCCTTAGAGGTCTGCAAAAGACTAACACATTCAGAGGAAGATGCTCACAGTTAACCACTGATATGATCAGGGGTTTCCCAATGGAGAAATTAGAGAGAAGACTGAAGGAGCAGAAAGGGTTTGTGACCCCAGGAGGAAAGCAACAATACCAAACAACCAGAGCCCCCCAGGGTCTAAACCACCAGCCTGGAAGCACATAGGGAGGGTCCCATGACTCCAGCAGTATATGTAGGGGAGGATGGCCTTGTAGGGCATAGGTGGGAGAGGAGTTTCTTGGTCCCATAAAAAATGAACACAGAGTGGGGGGGGGAATGTGAGGGTGGGGAGGGGGTTGTGGTGGGGTAGGTGCTGGCACTGCCTTATAGAAGCATGAGGACGGGGATGGGATAGGAGGTTCCTGGGCGGTGGGAGGAAGTGGGGTAAGGGGAAAAAATCTGAAAGGTAAATATAATACCAAATTTTAAAAAAGAGAGAGAGATGAAAAAAAGGGGAAAAAGGAGAAAAAAAGAGAAAAAAAGAGAAAAAAAGAAAGAAAAATAGGAGACTTAGTAACACAAAGGGAAGGATTTAGAAATTTAGGAGGAAGTTTAATGGAAACAGCATTGTTAACAGAAACAGCATCATAGAAACTGGAAAATCACACCCTCATAGAAGCACAAGGAGGGGGGATGGGATAAGGGGTTCCTGGGTGGTGGGAGGGAATGGGATAAGGGGATAAAATTTGAAATGTAAATATTACAACCAATTTTAAAAAGGGGAAAAAAAAACAAGTTGTTAGAACCAACATCTTTAAAAAAAATGCCAGTCCTCTAGGAAAAAAATTTTTTTTTTGATATTAAAACTTGTTCTGGGAATTGTATATTGCAGAATACACAGCCTTGGTGTATCTACTCATCAAGCATACTGAGCAGACCTGCCCAAACCTCCGATGTCCTGGAATTCCATCTGGATGCAGTGAAGACACAGCGTCAGAGGCTTATCAACTTACTCTTCCCCCCACCCCTCTTCTAATATCTCAATGCCCATAATCAGCTTGAAGAGGTTAAAGAAGAGTCAGCGCCCCTATTCCCTGGGCTTGGGGACTAAGGTGGTTAATATTGGTCTGTCTTTCTAGGGAAAAGTAGTGGTTTTGTTGGAACAGGGAGGATTAACTAGGACTTATTCCATAGCCATAACCTATTGGTAGAAATCTGTATAATTAATATCAAGATGAAGCCATAATTTCTTAAATGATACAAAATTTACTTTGATTTCAAATTTAAGGTTTTCATTGGTACGAGCTTCTTATTGATATAAAAGTGAGATGAATATTGATACTCTCATGGGCATTGTGCCTGTATAACACATTTAGAAATACAACGCTTAGACCCAGTCCTTCTTTAACTTTTTTAACTGATTTGGGACAGTTAGCCTATGAGTTAAGGGACTATAGCAAATTCATGGCTTTGAGATTACTGTTAAGGTGTTTTCCATATCTTATTTAGAAATAGCTGAGAGGAGTTAACAGACAACAGTCCAGGTTACCTTACATGGATAGATGGTTTTCAAAACGTCAGAAGTCCATAGAATTGACATTACAAATATTTATATATTAATGTTCATTTTGATTAGAGACCTGTCTGCTCCTGACAGCTTCCAGTCGTGGATTCTAAGAAGAAATTGAGCATCCTTGGTGATACTCCGGTTGTGTGGTGACAGCCACTAGGCAAGAATTGCCTCTTTCCATCTACAGACAAATTATTTTCCAGAAAACGACACACTTGCAGAATAGTCGAGTGATTATATCTGCCTAGACAGAGTAATCAGCCCTTAATAATTCTGCATTACTAAGGTCTGTCAGATGATTCTGGGCCAGAAGGCTGAAGATTTGATGCTCCAACCTTTGGTAGTATAGGGGTTTTCCAGGTGTTCAGTGGTCTCTATAAATTGGCTAAGTCTTAGAAGCTATGTTTAGTGCTTCCCATAATTTCAGTTAACTCAGTCATTCAGGTTTTCTGATGGGGTTGAAGACCTATAGTCTCATAGCCAATCCTGGCTATTTACTTTGAGAGAAAATATCTGAGTGGATAGTTTTCAGCTGACATTCATTCTAAAGCCAAGAAATAAGCCAGGTTCAAAACGAACTGTTTTAGTTAGGAGAGAGGACAGAGGTTCTGGTTAGTCAACAAAGTGATAGACTGGGTATTAGGACTATCTTGTACCTCACTGGTACAATTAGGAATAAGTATGCTCTAATTGTATTGTGAGAAAAAAGTTTTATTTAACAGGAAGGGTGATATGTAGGAGGAGCTAAGGGGGAAGGAGTACCGAGAGGAAGAGATGGAGTAAGGAGAGGAGAAGATGAAGGAGATGAGAAGCTAGGTGATGAAAGAGAGAAAGAGAGAGAAAGAGAGGGGGGGCATGGATGCAGGTGTTCTCGTGTCTCCACCAGTCAAGGATAGTTTATATATCTAAGTTGGGTATTGGGTTACACTTCTGATTGAGCATTACCAAACTTATAAAGCCTTTGATTAACATTTTTTAAAAAATTGTATAAAAGCAAAAAGGAAAAGGGGGCATGGGATAGGGGTTTTCTAGGGAGGGGAAATGGGGAAAGGGGATGGCATCTGAAATGTAAATAAAATCTAAAAAAAAAAAGAGAGTTGAGTGATGAAGAGAAATTTCTCTCTTTCTCATATAGGTTTGTGTATATGTGCATGTGTGTATATGTGTCTGTGTATATATGTGTATGTTTGCATGTATGTGTGTATATGTTTGTATGAGTATGTATGTGTATATGTGATTGTATGAGTATTATGTGTATAGGTATGTCTGCTTATGTATATGTGCATGTGTGCCAGTGTGTGTGTATGTGTGTGAGAGCATACGTGTTTGTTACTTTTAGTGTATCATCTGTACAGCCTTCAGATTGACACGTAGTATTGTGGATGCCACATTGCTGATCCTATTAAAGTTACTCAAGGGCTGAATTTGTGTCTTCCATTATTGTATCATATTTTTTCTATGTAGCTCAGACAAACCATTCAGATACCAATATGTTCTCTGTTGTCTAATGGTCATCATTATAACAAGACAACTTTTGTGGTCAGAAAATTTGTACTGCAAAAAGAGTACAAATTGAGTAATAATCAGCTAATAATTTTGAGAGGCTCTAAGAAAATGACAACTGATCATCGTTGTACCTCGTCTGATGTTCTCATATTTGAACATATGGTTTCTATAAAGGGACATGTTTTCTTTTAGAAAAAATGATAGATAGGTCATCAGGTTTAGATAAAGCATGTATAAAACTACTGATTATCAATAAGATGAACATATTAATAGCACAGAAAAGGTTATTTGTACATTTGAAAATGGCTTTTTGTATTAAAAACATTTTTTGCTGTTTGAATCAGCAGCATTCAAAGTAGAAGACATTATTTTTCTATTGTACAGTTCTGTGCTAAGATTTTTATTTCTTTCTTTACCTCCTGTACAGATGCTTATACAAAACCTTATCAAAATGGCATCAAAAGATGTTTTTTAGACATTCTTTTATAAAAACTGAATTTTGATAAGGGAATATGTTGTATAGTGAAAGAATGATTTTTGAAACAGAAAATTGATTGCCTTGAAAAGAAATGCCAACTCCTCAAAACATTGTCCTCTTAATGATCTGCCTTGAACCATCCCTGGTAGCAGTAAATCACACTCAGAGTATAAATCTCAATGTAGTCATACCAAACTGCCATCATGTTAAATCCCCGATGTTTGTTGCAGTCCTTCAGGAAAATATTTTGCTTATTAACATAATGAGTATTAGGGCCTTTAAGTCATCTTTTAAATGCTGAGGATGGGTATCTTGTTTTAGAAATGTCCTCAGAATTTACAGTAAATTAGTAAGGGGAGAAAGAAAGCAATTTTGTTATTATTGAAAATAAATTCTGTCATAAAACACATCTCAACCAGTTTCCCCTCCTTTCACTACTCCTAGCCTTTTCTTCCCAATTCACTTCCCCTATGCTTTCTCTTCAGAAGAAAGTGGACCTCCAAGAAACTACAGCTAAATAGAACAAAACAAGATACAATAAGACAAGGTGATTCTTAAAAACACTGTTGTTCTCCTGGAGTCTGATGCTTAGGTGAATGATCTGATCACCTTTCTCCACCTTCGAGATCATTTTCCTCAAATGAGGGAATATGTGATGCTATGCAAATGGCACTCACTTTGCTGCTTTGCTCATGTTCATAAGTGAGTTTGGCTTTTTTTGATATTTACTGATGAAGTGATCATGCCCATTCTTCCCAACATTTGATAAGAAGAGGGCTTGAATTTATGAGATGCTAGATGCAAAATTATTTGTTAATTTCAGATGATTCAAAACTATCTTCGCTATATGTGATATAGGTAAAAGTGGAATACCATATGTAGGACTCCCTTCAAAGTCATATTTCATAGGAGTGAAGGGTTTAAGAAGGTCAAAGATCTTTTAGATTCAGGATTCAAGAGAAGTTATCTCATATTGTAAAATAGGAGAACATTTTTCACTCAGTCTACAATCCATCTTGACATTAATATGCCATTTCTTTACTTCCCAAAGCCATTTGTCCCCACACAGGCTTGCACATTCTCAGAATGTGCTACTATTAAATAAGTCATACTCCTTCGTGTTCTGGGTCTCTACTTGACAAGATTCTTAGTACCCTAGCTAGATAATGTCCATGTCCTTGTACTGTAATTAGATTGCAGATAACAGAAAGAGGTTGTCAAATTATTATCCATGCACATATATTATGCATACTTGTAAACTGACACATAATTATATGTGTGGGGTGATAGATTGCTACACACATAAAGTGATTGGCATTACCTTTTTATTAAAATGAAAGGGTCTATTTACTCTATTACACTGTCCATTGGTCCTTCTACCTAAGCATAAACTCCAAGGGTGGGAATGAATGTTTCAATGCTGCAAAGGTGAAATTTAAACATCCTTGTGGTATAGAAACAGCTTTATCTGGTAATGGCCTTGAAAGCCTTATAATTAAGGCAAACTAACAAAGTTAAACAGACAATTAGCTTGTCCTTTAAGGGTGTAAACAAGGTGGAGAGTGGAAACATTTACGACAAGAACTCTGCAGTTAGAAAATCTTCATCTCTGTAGTTTAATTCATCTTCATTACTATTGTAACATCACAATAGTAAGTGATCAAGATGTTCAGGTAGGGAGAATTACAGAAAGGAAAAATGAATGAAACTTCTCACTACAGCATTTGATAGGGCCAGAGAACTGTATACATGCTTCAATTAATCTGTGGCAAAGCAAATGCCTTGGCTGAATAACTTGAAAATGATGTATGCTTTCCTGAGTACATTCGTAGTCATCTATCCTTGCAAACACAAAAATACATCAGCAAATGAGAAGCTCGATGACGTGACACTATCTTGGCCATAGTTTATTTTCAAACATGCTGCCTCTGCAAAATGTTAGGTAATGATGATAAAAGCCCTTTCAGAATAATTACAGTCCAATCATTTGGCTCCCAGCCCCTCCTGAATCTCACTGTCACTGGCTTAGTTCTTTAGAAATTAACATCTCTTGCTATAGAGATGCCAGCACTGCTGCAGACACTTACTGTTGTATATTCTAATGATGAGAATATGAATGCTAAAGAATAATAGCATCATCTCCCTTGGCTCATCTGTATTGATAATTTATTGTTGTAATCTCTATGCTGTCCTCCCTGGTCTCTTTTTCACAAGTTATTTCCTTCTTAAAAACAAAATATGTTTAGTTTGTATGTGTGTAGAAATCTACCTAGTGCTTTCTTATTCATTTCAAGACTATTGATGTGAACTGAGTCTCACAGTTATTTAATGAGGGTAGGCATAGCTAAGGCACAATTTCTCAGACCTATGGTTGCTTAAAATATTTTTTATTTGAGTTTAGTGTAATATTATCATCATGGAGTTAAAGGAAACAGGTATGGGCACTCTTTTTTATGCCTTGAAAAATTACCTTGATTCCTTCATTAGCTAAATATTTAATGTATTATAGAATAATTCTTAACATCTCAAGGTGTTCTTTTATTCCCCACACCAAATTTATATAAATTCATTTGCCCTTCAGCCTGTTAGACATTCAGGAATGATGGCAAGGAATAACAAAACCAACACTGACTCCTAGCACAACAAGCTTTGTAGTGTCACTGTTAGAATGTGAATGAGACAGACATAGAAAGTGCTCTTTGCAATGTTATTAGGTCATGCCAAGTAAAGGTGATCCAAGAGAGACTCTAGCCAAAGGTTTATAAATGTTGATCTATAGTCTTAACCTTAAGGACAATCTGCAACTAGAGAGCTTGGAAAGTCAGAGATGAATAATAGATAAGATGAGTCCTAGATAGCATCACTTTCTACAGAAAGCAAGGAAACTCCATTTATGTCCACTTTACTTGATAAAGCATAACATGTCTTTGAAATAGGTACTGCTGTTTCAATGACTAATCAGTATCTGGTACAAAACTCAAGACTGCAAGTATTCAAAGCTGATATGGAAATTCTTTGCTGCCTGCCTTGAAAATTACACCTCATTTCTGAGTGACAGGAAAGCATTGACTTTGATATCATTCTGTTTCCTATGTATACATGACTCATTAGGTTACTATTTTCCTTGAGACCATATATTCACACTTCCCTTTCATAAAATTTACTTAAATTTCTGCTTCAACATCAGCATATTCGAGAAGTCTTCCATGAGTATTCGTCTGAAACACTGCATGCTCCAAACTCTCCAGCAATGTATGTAAACTTAGTTTTACACATGGAACATCTACTGAATTAGCACACTACATTTTGTTATCCATTCACTATTGTCTCCTCATGCTTATGAAGGGTTCACGAAAGGAGAAACCTGTTTTACTTATGGAATCATTAATAGCATTTTAATAGTATCTGGCAGATATAAGCTATTTATATATCCATACACAAATACATGTATATTCTACGACGTAAGTTCACATTTGTTATATGAATGAGTTAGTTCCTTTGATTTAAGTATATTTTTATGAAATAATTATCACCAAAAATATTTTAAGAAGGTGCTCAAATTAACTACTTCAGTTTCTAAATTCTAGTCCTCTTGTTATTGGAGACACATTGAATTCCATATGGCTACTTAGCTCACCTCACTAGACTTAAGGGAGCAAATATTTTGTTTAAATAGATATAAACCCATGAGCTTCCTTTCCTGGTACCCACACCTGTCTTCTCAAGAATGAATGCAAGCTTAGTTATGGTTATTATTTCTGTGATGAAATACCTTGGCCCAAAAAAATTCTGGAGCTTATGCTTCCACATAATAGTTTATCACCAAAGAAGTCAGGGCAGAAATCTGAAGGCAGGAGCTTATGGAAAGGACGGGAAAGAGTACTGTTTACTGGCTTGTTTCCATACTTTGCCCAGTTGCTTTCTATAGAACCCAGAAGCACCAGACCAGGAATGACACTACCCACAGTGGATTGTACCCTCTTCTATAAGTTACCAATTCAGAAAATGTCCTACGGCCTTAGCAACAACACAATCCTTTGAGGGCATTTTCTGTATTGAGACTTGTCTTCTCTGATGACTCTAGCATGTATCAAGTGACATAAAACTATTCAACACAAATACAAAGTACGACTTTCTTCTATCCCATAAGCCACACACATGGGATTGTAATGTCAATCTTGTTAGACTTCCTCCTGATTTGAAGAAGCTGATTAAAAGAAACATATGGCTGTGTTGAAAGTTCTTATAATTGGAAACAGAGAGCTATCTTAAAATTTACAGCTAGGAAAAAAACCAAGACACTTGGTCCAAAAGCCCATCAAAATTGACAAATAAGTCTACAGATGCATCCTTCCCAGTCAAGCCTGATAGGCAAACTCAGCCTTTAAACAAGAGCTCAATTGCAGTCCTGTTCGTTCTTGAATAGATCAAGACCATGAAATCCTATTAGATGCTGCTGTAGAAACTGTGATACCATAATGTATATTGTTTCAACATATTGTATACAGTACCTATGCTATGTGCTAATAGACAATACAAATATACACTATTCTTTTTGCAGTGGACTGTACTGACCATAGTAGGTTTTTAAAAATTGGATATTATATTTACATTTCAGATTTTATCCCCTTATCCCCTTACCCCATTCCCCCCACCACCCAAGAACCTCCTATCCCATCTGCCCTCCTCATGCTTCTATGAGGATGTGTCCTCACATGCCCCCCTCCCACCTCCGGACCCTCAAATTCCCCCACACTCGGTGTTCAGCCTTCATGGGACAAGGATTTCCTCTCCCACCTATGCCCAACAAGGTCATCCTCCCCTACATATACAGATGGAGTCATGGGTCCCTCCCTATGTGCTCCCAGGCTGTTGGTTTAGACCCTGGGGAGCTCTGGTTTGTTGGTATTGTTGCTCTCCTCATGGGGCCACAAACCCTTTTAGCTCCTCAGTCTTCTCTCAAACTCTTCCATTGGGAACCCCTTGATCAGATCAATGGTTAGCTGTGAGCATCTGCCTCTGAATATGTCAGACTCTGGCAGACCTCTAAGGAGACAGCTATATCAGGCTCTTGTCAGCATTCACTTCCTGACCATAGTAGTTATGGAGGGCAATCACTTAACTATGGAGTTAACTAGGGAAAATGCAACTAGATTCTCTACTTTTTTTTTTAGAGATTAGCAAAGGAATAATCTTCATTAAAACACATACACCTGGGCTGGAGAGATGGCTCAGTGGTTGAGAGCACTGACTGCTCTTTCCGAGGTCCTTAGTTCAATTCCCAGCAACCACAAGGTGACTCAAAATCATCTGTAATGGGATCTGATGCCCTCTTCTGGTGTGTCTGAAGAGAGCAGTGGTGTACTCATATATAAAATAAATAAACAGACCTTTAAAAAATGATTTAAAAAACACATATACCCACATATACACACAAAATAATTGCTTCATTTTGTTTTATATTTATTTTATTTGTATTATTGTGGAGTGGATAAATATGTGCTTCAGATAAAAAGTTTCTATTTTGCTCTTCTGCCCACTCCCACAGTGCCCTCAATACTCTCTCTCTCTCTCTCTCGCTCGCTCGCTCGCTCGCTCGCTCTCCCCCCCTCCAGACTTTATCTTTTTAGATATTATTAGAATGATAGGTATTTTTCTTCTTCTGTTCTGGTTAACATAACAAACCAGATTGTGAGCAAATGCCCTTTGCAAATTGTTTACCATGCAACTAGAAATAATGGTAAACATTATTAAAATGAGCTTCCTCAGGACTGGACTCTTCCTTTCACAAATTCCAACTACAGAAATTCGAACACACCAGATAATCATATTTTAGCCCCAGGTAAAAGGCATTATTAATTATTGTACATAGATAAAGTCAGTTGATTATACAGAATTATTCACATTGTGCAAAGTGTCATTTTTCTCCTTGGCTTTAAAATATGGCACTTTTTAGAGACAGATAATACACTGGAAAACACTCAGCATAAATATAGTAAGATTTTATTCTGCCTTTGCATTTCATAAACTTCTTAGGAGTATGTGTTTGAGGGCAAGCAGGCAAAGTAAATAAATCACATAAAAAGAACTGATATTGAGGTATGAAGTGGATAATAGGCTGCATGCCTCTTTGATATTCCACAAAGCAGACTCAGAATAACTACATGAGACCGTCATCTCATGAAGCTTCCTTTTAGTGGAATAGAGAAGAGTCTTAGTTTGATAACTGAGTAAGCAAGCACATAAAAGTGTGAAAACAGCACTTTTCAAAGCTTCAATAAATACCTTGGATTATTCACAATTGAAGATAAAAGACTCACATATTTTATGCATTATTAATGTATGTGTGTCTGTGTGTGTGAGAGAGAGGGGCAGGGGGAAGTTGTACATCTGTGAAAATGTCAGAGAACAATTCTGTAATATTGCCTCTTCTACCTGTACATGGAATTTGGAGATTGCATCTGGCCTTAAGACTTATGCATTAAGTCAACCTTCATCTGCTGAGCTTTCTCTCAAGCCTCCAAGATTCCTGCAGTAAAATCACATGACAACAGAGCAGATGATGCAGTAGAGATGTCTGGCTCCTCACTAAATTTATGCTGCAGATGAAATACAGGAAATTCAAACACCTTACCTGAAAACATTCAATGACATGAGCTGTGTGTTTATGAACACTCGACTCAAAACTTAAGTAATAGCAAATATCCATCATGCTAAATTTTTGGCTGTAGCTGTGGGATGAAAGAGCAAGGACTAACATCCCTGAATAAACAGTGTGATTACCTGTATCTGTCATGGCACATCATCTGCCTGTAGGTCTCACTTTGGTCAGGCTGATAGAAAACTAAATGAATGTATACATGAAAACAAAGATGAATAGATGGATAAACTGAAAGATATATTGATGGATGAATACGCACACACACACAAACACACATGCTCACACTATTTTTATGATTTCTCAAGGTTTCCTTTTTTACTTATAACCCATATTTATCAGGTTTGGAAATAAAAGCCATCAATACCAGGCTCCACGGAGACATCAAATCATATATTATAGACAGAAAACTGAATGTTTGATGAAGGTTTTCATTCTTTGTGTAATATCATATACTAAAAAGAAGATGTCTGCGAATTGTAGACGTACAATTTTGCTTTCAACTTGAAATGCCCTCTGTGATTTACTGGACTAAACTTTAAGAAACGGACTCTTGGTCAGAATCAGAAAGCCTGCATTTAACAGACCCATTTTTCTGGAACAGCAGTAAGTTATTACTGCACCTTCACCAAGTCCTAGTGCTGCAGGAAAAGTAAAGCCTTTTGCTGATGTCTGTCAGGGAAATCATCCTGAGATGTCTATACACAGGAGCGTCCTTCATGGACACAACATAAGACAACACTATTTTAGAAAACAAGCTTTTTAGCAGATAAAGCCCAGATTCAGATCTTTCTATTTCTAAAAGTCCCCTAAAGGAGTGGATCTTGATACCTATCCTGACATTCAGGAGGGCAACCTTATCATTTTATTGGGTTCTGCAATCTGACTGGTGCTGTGCTAAATAAATAAATAACTGTCAGGAAATAACAAGAAAGGAAAATCTACCCGCTTGTCCTATGTGTCATTGCGCTCTGTTCTTGAGAGAATTTGCAGGTGTGAAATTATTCTTCAGAAAGTAGCTGAGCACTGAACAGCACCTGTTTTAAGGAGACCTGAAAAGCCTGCCTAACTCTTCTCTAGCAAAACCAAAACCGAGGTAGGGATTGCTTCATTTTGATACCCATGCGATGCCTTTGCATCATAAATAGATACATCCTTCTGAATCATACACCTAGGAAATGCTACATTCCAACCAGCTGTCCATTGTTTTTTAAATGTCTTTCACGGCTCTTCCCCTCAACACAAAATATGATAAATTCTTTAACAGGAACTCTCAGGAGGTTTAGAGGTGTATTTTCAAATATAGATGAAAATAACAACATGAACATTGCAGGTTAATCTGTAAGCAAATAATCTATAAGAAATGCATATTGATAGCTCATCTCAGTGCCTAATGGTCAGGATGTATTTAACACCCAGAAACTAATATCAATGGCTACAAAATCTGCTCACTCTACCACGACTTGGGCCATCATCTTCATCTTGATCTCAAGATCAAACACTATCATATCTCACTGAGATACGAATAGGAACTTTGTGTTTACAAAACAGACATATGGCATTTAAAGTACTCCTTATTTTAAAGATTATCATAATTTGATAATAGGCTTTTGGGTCCCAACATTTAAATTATCATGGGTAATTTTGGAAAGAAACAATTCCACACATTTTTGAGCCAATAAAGTTATATTATTTTATGTTTTATTTCTGCGCTACTGTTTGAACTTAACCATCACATATGTACAAGTATTACATGTACAAAATTGTTTAATAACTTTTATTGAACAATAGTGTATTACAACCTATGTTCCTATGAATAAGTAGGGCAGTTACGAAGCCTGCAAGCATAATTCTGGGCATAATAGCATCTTTTCAGGAAATGAAAAAATCAGAATGTACTTAAACATATATTATGTCTGTTAATAAAACCAAGATTTTTCAGTACTCAGAAAAATGTCAATAAACTAGAGTTGGATATATAGAGCAGTTATTTCAGGGAGGTGGTGACACACAGGTCTGAGAGTCTAAGAACAAATTCAAATCTATAAAAAGGAAGTACAACACCCAGGTTCCCTGTGTGAGATAACACTTAGGAAAAGCAAGTGGCAGTGAGTAGGTGTGAATGAGAAGCCTGGAAGCAAAGCAGTACTCATCAGTGGTCTTTGGAAAAGAGAATTTCCACGGGGGCATTTCAGGAAATACATGAGCTGTGTATTAGTGAAGAGCATATTTTTATTAATATACAGGAAGACTCCGAAATAATGCAGAGATCATTATGGAGCTCAGATGTTACGGGATTATAAAGAGAAAGCCAGTCTCCTGGACATTCGATATTTACAGGAAAATTGAATGGACTGAAGAAAAAAGACTCTAGACCTTGGTTGTAACTGTTTTAGTTATATTATCCCCAGAGAGCCTTTTCTTTTTGTGAAAGCAAAAAATGCTAGTAGGTATGTTTAGTGAAGAATTTAGCCTTAATAAATAATTGTTGTATGAGTGTGGGTTTTATGTCCTTTCATGGCTCTAATCATATATTGTTATATTATTTTATAAATGTATTTTTAATTATGCACTTGTGGGAGTTATACATATGTATATGTGTGTGGAGATGCCCACAAATGTCAAAGGTGTCAGCTCCCCATGGAGCCATAGTTGTTAGTGGTTATGAGATGTTGATTCTGGGACACGAACCCAGGTCCTCCAAAAAAGCAATATATGCTCTGACTCTCTGAGCTATCTCTCCATCCTCTACTTTATGTTATTGATTTGACAACAATATAAAAGATGACTACTTTATTTACCATGTATTCTCAAAATGAATGATTTCTTCCCAACAGTGGGAGAAAAGATAGTTGGTTCTGGGTTTGTCCAGTAGTTCAATTTTATCTTCAAAGGACTCTGGTCTTTTCACAGTCTCCACATGCTCAACTTTACACAAGATTTTCTTGCTAACCATCAGAGCATGGGTATGCTGTCCTAGCACATACGATGTAGTGCTTCAAATCAGGAATGATCTATACATTTAAATGTTTCTTTCTTAAACTCTGGTCATATAGAGTTAGTCTTCCTCATGTCTCTGTCTAGAACTGTATCGTATATCAATGCATGGTATTCAAGAGACTGAATGAAGAACTGGTGACTGTACTCACCACAGAGAGAGGTGAGCTGTACTGACATGATCAAACAGGGCTGAGAAAGGCTCTCCGTGACTAATAGTGGTCATAAAATCATTCCACTTCTAGATTGTAGATGTGCAAGGCAATTAAATGGAGCAAATTATTCATAGTGACAAAAGTTGATATGAAGATGCAAAGATTGATAGGAGCATGTAGGCTACAATAATTAGCTTACATTTTATTATAGACCTCTTGGGTGTCTGCATACAATTTTGGTTTCAGCCTATGCTAGAATAATTCACTCAGTTTCTTTAACATAATGTTCAAACTCTTTTATTTTATACGTTTCTTTCTACACAGATCCATCCTTTGCCTATAATACCCCAGCCATGCTAGCCTTCCTATAAGAAATTGTCCCTGTGACATTCTACAATAGGTCCAAGTGCTGAGGTTTTGCACTAGTCGTATTTCTTCTATGCAAATGAGGGCACAGAGCTCGTGGCTGGCTCTGTCTCAGAATCCAAACCTTAACTATAAAGTTACTTCTTGATTTACAGTTTCTAGAGAGATTTCATAAAATTTATGCATTCTTTCTTCCTTAAGTGATGTGCCCATTTTAAAGATGAAAGATGAATGAATCAAACCTTTGCTACATGCTTAAAATTACAGATAGTGAACTTCTTGCTTGTAGTTTATTTTATCTCTATTGAAGATTATAGGGCCTAAGCAAAACTAGTTGTCAGCTTGCATGTAAACTCTAAGTGTTCCATAACAGAGATTGAAGAAGATTCTGGAGGATACTGACAAAAAGAATCTTCCCACAAACGCTGACCTCTTTAAATTATATCTCTCCTTTCAAAAACCCCTTCCGGTGAGGCTCATGCTGGGGTGAAAAGTTTAAATGCTTGTAAACACCCATAAGACAAAAAAGAAAGGTTCCAAAGATTTGACATATGCAGTGTAAAAGTCTCTATTTAAGGAAGCAGCACCCTGGCAGAAATGAACAGAGAAGTTGTCTGTTCTCATTTAAAGCCAGTCAGTTAGAGCCTGCAAGTTCCCAAAATCAGTCCCAACCTGACACCTAGTGGCGACTGAAGGATTAACCCCTTCAGGTTCTGATGGCGTTATTGAGTCTTCTTCATTGGTGACTCCAATTGCTTCTGTGGAAAGGAATTCATTAATTTCACAGGAAAAATCAATTACACACAAAAGCTCCTTACAGGAAAGTGCTAAATCCATAGTTTTGAAGATGGTACCCAACCTCATTTCCACAGTCTTTATGTGTAAATTGTTTCTTCCTCAGAATTTATGAAGAACGTTCTCCACCCCTACCTAACATCAGCCTATTTACAAATTCAAAGATCTGAAGCCCTTCCTTTCCTCTTCTAAATAATAATTTTGCATCTTTAATAAGTGTGATAACCATCTCAGGAGATTATACATAGTACTCTGAAAGATTTCAGCACTCGCAAAATTTCATGAAAAAAGTTAATTATTCAAAAGTGTTTATTCAAAAAGATGCCCTGCTGATTTCTTTTCCTTAGCTTTGTATATTAGGTAGGTTTTCTTTTCTTTTTTTTTCATTATTGCTTAGGTTTTTTTTTTCTTTATACCCAAAAATACACAAAACCACACACAAACATTCATATATGTACATATATATACATAAATTCACATACATATATACACATGAACACACATATACATGCACACATATACATACATATACATACATACACACACACACACATACACACACGCACACACACACACACGCACGCACGCACGCACGCACACGCACACGCACATGCACACAAAACCCTGACAAGAACAACCACATTTTTATACTCAGTCTGCTAGGAGCCTCTCCAGACATTTTAGCAACTCATTCTTATTCCCTTCCTTGGAAATTTTTTTTTGTTTTACTTGACACAGTAACTTTTTCCTGAGTATAGATTATTTTAATACTTCAGCCCATCTCTATCTCCTTACTGATCAAGTAGTCAACGCAAATAAGTTGGTGAAAAGAAGGATTTAAAATCCTGTGTTTAATGATAAAATGATGTTGTCATAAAATGATTATGCAGACATTAGATCAACATTTTTTTCTGTCTAGAAAAATTAAATTAAAAAATTGAAGAAATATTTTGACTTTCTAACTCTAAATTTCCATTTCTATAACATTAGTTCTAGTTCATCAATAAATTAGGAAAAGAATTCAGTTGCCCTTTGCCAAGTTTACCCATGTACCTTAGAGAAATTTGCATTCTAATCCCATTCTTTCTTCTACCAAGCTTTAAAAATGAGCTTCTAAAATGAATAAAGCAACTGAGGGCCTATGAGTTGCTAATCATCTGGCTGAGAATCCTGAAGCCACATGCCATGCTCTCAGCCCTGGTAGTGCTCTTTACAGGAATGTCTCTGCATCTTTAGAAAGATGAAGTGGAAATTCCACACATTTTCCAGAGAGATCTACTTAATAGTAAACTGATTGTCTAGGAAACTTAGCTGTATAAAAATATGCACACATACATGTGCAAAAATGCAATTCACACAGAGTCAATAAGATATAAAAGCTGATTTGTGTAATATCTGATCAGTAGAGAGCTATGCTTTGAAAATGTGTTCTTCCTTTCCGTTTCCTAGGCTGTAGTCATGATGGAGGATCTTATTGTTTAAAAGAACACTTAACTCACTTCATTCTCTGTGGATTAATATTCATTTTGCTTGTTTTCATGAAGATGGCATTTACATAGAAATATGGACCATGAAACTAAGTAGTCCATGGCACTTACCTTTCATTCTAAAGATGACATAGGTTTGCCTACCCATTACCAAAATATCTGCTATGATATAGAACATAAATCCTATAGTTTTTGAAAATCTCACCTTAGGAGCTAAGGGGAAGGCAGTTGCTTTGGTCATAACTTTCCAAAACCAACAAAGTTAGATATAGACTCATAATTACAAGCCTGGAATCTTGCTGAGAGATGCACACAAACATCCTTTGAAGGTATTGGCTTTAGATAAGTAGCATTAAAAATTCAAGTAGAAGTCTTTACTTGAATTTTATGCAAATACTTCTATATTCCACCGGCCAGACAAAGAAAGCAAAGCACACAAAGTAATGGCTACTGATCAAGGAGATGATCTCACAATAGAACATAATAAGCCAGTTGCCCTGTGACACAATTGGGTAACTTTAGATGCCAAATTTAATGTCTATTGTTTCAGCTTTCCCAACCACTGCATTAAGCATTCAAGAAACCAGTGTTTATGTGGGCTAATATTTATTAGAAGGGTACCTGTAATAAACTTAGACATCAATGTGTCAGTTACAATATAGCTGGGGACATATCTGTATGCACAATATTCACAGTTGATAATGCTTGCCCTTCAAGACAACCTGTGTGGGAGGATGTCATGTGGAGAAATCACTGACAGGAAGAAAGCATTTGCCAGGCATGTCATTCCCACTCTGTACATGAAACAGTCACACACAATTGTTAGATCAGGATGAGGCATCACATCCCTCGTTCCTTCAGATGATAGGATGACAAAATTAAATAGGTCTTTGTCATATCATGTTTTTGAGTGTCCAGCTGGTGGAGGCAGAAAAAGCAATTTCAGTAAGACAGCAGCCTCTGAGAACAGATTTTGGAAGAAAGTATTATCCAGGCCTTCTTGAAATAGATATATGCTATGATGCAGACTACCAGGAACTATGATTATCCTCCTATCGATTTTATTGTTGAAGAAAAAAAGACATGATACCAGGCAGAGGTGTTCCTGGTAAATTCTAGCCTGGTTAACCAGCTTGCTAGAACAAGTGTTGGTATACAATAAGTACAATCTAATGATTTCAACACTTAACCCCAAGGAAACAGAATGACTATGGCAGAAGCAACTTGATACCAGAATCCTTACCTAAGCAGCTTCTCGCAGCATGCACGAACCCAGTTAACAATCCAAGAGTTGACAGTCAGAAGCATGACCTGAAAAGATACATACTTCCTCCCCTGAATGGTGGCAGTTCTTGGATTCCTGGCTTCAGAAGACTAATAGTGATTTTTTTTCTTTCATCGTGGAATACAGATGGCATGCTGAATGGCATTCTCCACTTGTCAGTGAAACATGTCTACACAGAACTCAATCTTCTGGCTTAACTTCTCTTACTGGTGCAAAAAGTATACTAAAAACATTTTTTTGTGATAAGATCTGCTCTCTCTTGTCCTATTTCTTTCTTCACATTATGTCACTGAACACCTACTGTGTGTTACACACTGTAAAAACAATATGAACAATTCAGCTAGTATCTATGCCTTTAACTGTCAGACAAGAGAAACAATACATAAGTAAAGATACTAATAAAAATGATGTTTGTAAAATTTGAAAAGCCATGCTAAAGATGTGAGAGAATGTAGATTAGCCTGGACAGTTGTCCACTTTAGATCATCCCACTTTAGATGGGATGATAGGAATGACATTTCTAAAATTATAGACTTAAGGAGAGGCATGCAGTAGAAATAACTCTTTCATGGTTTTAGGGAAATGTTATTGAGTGTGAATATAGGCAAAGGACCCAATCATGCTCTAAGTTTCAAACAAAAAAAAAAAAAGTTCAGTATGCTCAGGACTCATTCACAATTGGAGCAGAGCAAAAAAGGAAGGGTGACATTTGATAAGATGGGAGATTTGGCTATTGTATGGGAGCAAAGAGACCACCGATTTAGAATTAACGTTTATTTTTAACATGGTAGAATGTCAATGAATGTATTACACATGGAAGTCTCCTACTTCAATGTATAGTTTATTCTGAAAATTGTGTGGAGAATGAGTTCTTAAGTAGATAACTCTGGCAACACTGAGACCGATTGGGAAGCTACTAAAGTCTACAAGATGAGAGATGATGTTGACAGCAAATGATGACATAACTTAAACGTTATTCTGTGTAGAAAAAAATAGATATTGTATTTTCCTATCTTTAATTAGGAATTAGAAAGCTGTCAATAATTGTTACCTAAACTTATATATCTTCTAAAAAATAGCCAGGATTCAAATCCACACTAGTGCAGTTCGAAGACAAGCTTTCTCCCCCCACCACTTACCACCTTTTAAAGAAGGTTTGGCAGAGAAACTTCAAGCCCTCAATCCTTATCTTCTTCATGCGTGTACCTATGGATTCAGCATTACTGCTTATGTTCCAGCCAACTTAACAATCACAACAGCTCTATGAAGCAGACACTATCATTGTTCTCATTTAACTAGAAGTGGTCTGAGTCCTGGAGAAATATCAAAGGTGGGATTTTAAACCATTCAGGTTAGTGCTGAGGCTCTGGATTTTATCTCTATGCAATTTAAGAAGATACTTTCTTAAAAATCACACACTCCAGAAGACAGCCACCAGTAACCCCCATGAACTTCCAATTAAGGATTTATCTAAAACACAGCAGCTTTTTATAGTGAATTCATCAAACTACTAAAGATTCAACAGACAGAGCCTCCCATACATTTTAGAGAAAAAGAGAACAGCTGTAAAAAGAGAAAGAGAAAGATCTACATTTGAACAGTCTTTAAGTCTTCAACACTTGGGTTGGTTAGCTTGTTTCTAATACTAATAAAAGAAGACACAGATGGCAGCATCCAGCTGCATTGCCTGGTGTTTCTGACACAACCATTCCTCAGGCAGCCCCAACTCAAAACACATGTGTAGGTTAGTTTCTGACACATTCAGCAAGTTGGGTATATAGAGTCCCAAAATCAATCATAGAAATCCTAATATTATGAAGGAACAGCAATGATTTTTATAAAAAAAACAGCCCCATTCATCCTCTCCCAGGCTCTCGAATCAGGACAGGCCAACCTTCATCTTCAATAGCTCTAACCTTGCTCTCAGCTTCCCTGCAATACAGTCTATAATATATGCCTTCTGCATCTACTGTGACCTGAACCACTTGCATCAAAATTAAACTGTCATTTCTATATGCACTTTTGTTTTTCCTAGGCTTCTCCACTTTAGTAAATAGAATTTAGTGAATTCGAGCTTTTCATTCCAGGACTGGGAATCACTTTGTCCACAGATAGATTCACTTAGTATCCCAGAGAAAAACCACGTAGAAGTTGACAACTTAGACATTCCAACCTGACTTCTTTTAAGTATTAGAAGAATACTGAGTGGCTATTTGAAGTTTTACTCATTTCCAAAACATTAATGTGACTTCTAGTGTTCTTAGGGATGTTATTAACTTTATCAGAATTAGTATTCTAACTGTCACAATCCAGGACTTTATCTATTATTTTATTCCTACATCTGTTTGTTGATAATAGTGTTTTATGCTGATAAAAAATAAAGACTGAAGTAAAGTATAATATGCAGTATATATTTTTACCTGTACTAATTCTTCTTTTGTTTTCCCTACAAGGATTAAAAGTATTATATGCATTGTGGTTGAGACACTATATTCTGAAACACGTAAACTTGTAGGCTTCAACCCTACATGAAAATTTATAACCACAGAGGGAGTTTTATAAAAAAATCAAAGAACCATGGCTTTGCCTGGAATATTCCAATGTAGTTCTTGTGCAGTGGGATTTAGAAACTATTCATTTTAAAAGTCCCCCTCTCCTAGTTTACTTGAAGATTATGATGATGTAAGGGGCAGAAAATAAGTGCTCTCAGGCAACCAACAAAATTTTATACAATATCAACTAAATGGTGAAATCCCTGCATATTCACATGTTGAAGCCACAACCTATATTCATTGTGACTACATTTGAAACCTTTATAAGTGGCACTAAGGTCAAATGAGTCAAAAGAACAGGGCTTTACTCCCAGAGGATTCAGGTATTTTTGTCATAATTCTTTTATTTAATCCTTATTTTTAATTTTGAGATTCTAATTACAACATCTACCTCTTCCCCTTTCTCTCTCCAAACCTTCCACAAACCTATTCTTATCCTCTTTGAAATTCATTGCTTCTTTTTCTCAAATTAATACTACATGAAGATATGCATTTGTACATATATTTTTATTCCCAAACATAATTTTGTCAGTTTGTATACTGCTACTTATATGTATGTTTTCAGGGATGATCATTTGGTGTTAGACACCACCAATAGACATGGGAAAGTGGAAGGGGAAAGGGCCACCAGGTCTCAAACTTACTCAAAAAGCATAGGCAGCTTTTTTTCTTTTTGAGACTGCAAGAAACTGTCTCACCAGGAAAGAGCACACCAATTGGACCACTGTGTTTATATGATGAGGAAAAGCCATCTGACTGTTAGAAATATATACCTACTTATGCATCTTATGGTTCTAGGAGATAAGATGTTGCTCTAACAAATACATCCTACCCTGGAATATCTTTGGAGGTGAGCAATGAGGAGAACCTGGAAGAATTTTTAAGTGTATACTATTTAAGCACAAATTATCATCCATGCACTGTGGAAATACGTACATAAAATAAAATTCTGGAGAGTGTTTAGTTGGTGTGCTGCCTAGTATTATGTCAACTTGACACAAGCCCGAGTCACATGGGAAAGAACTTCAATTGAGAAAGTACCCCCACCAACTTAGCCTATGGCCAAGACTGTAGGACATTATCTTGATTGATAATTGATGCGGGAGATCCCAGTTCATTGTGGGCAGTGCCACCCTAGGGCTGTTGGTCCTGCAATATGTAAGAAAGCATACTGAGCAAGCCATAGGGAAAGCCAGTAAATAGAACTCCTTCATGGCTTTTGTGTAAGTTCTTGCCTCCAGGTTTCTGCCTTGTTTGAGTTCCTGCCCTGACTTTTCTCAATGGTAAAATTTTAACTGAAAATATAAGATGCACTAAACTATTTTCTCCTTAGTTGTGTTTTGTCATGGTCTATGGCCACAACAATGGAAAGCCTAACTAAGACAGTAAGTCATCTTATTAAAGGGAAGAGGAGAGCTTGGAAAAGGCAGCAGTCACCTTACAAAATGTACCTATCATTGTAAACAGAATGTCAGGGGAAATGCCACTGTTGAAGGTGTATCTCGAACAGTATATTAAGCTAATTTGATGGAGCGCTAGGTTAGGATATGTGAAGCTGGGTTCTTTTTCTAGCACTGTATATTCTGTGCCTAGTAGTGCAGCCATGTAAATCTAGTACATAGGAGATAGAAGCAGGAAGTTTAGAAGTTCAGTGTCAGCCTGTGCTATATAATTTGAGGCCAGCTGGGTATACACTGGATCCTGTTTCAGAAACAAGAGAGACATGTCTGTGACATCTCAGATAAAAATTAGGATTGAGCTATTACAGGCTAATAGGAAAGTCAAATTAAGACAGAGTTTCAAGACTGTGATGAAATTATTATCTAGTGCATTGCAAAAGAACTTTGTAAGAAGTACGTTTGTACAATTATATATCTTCACTTTGAAAGACTACAATAATAGTGTTGAAGGCACACTCAGCTTTTTTTTTTTTAATTAATCAGTCTTTTTGCAAAATGTGATGGGTATGAATGACATCAAAGTAATTGTCAGGCAAAATAATCACAACAACAACAACAAAATACTCTGAAGATTTGGAAAATGCTCTGCCATAGCACATAGGGGAAAAATTTTGAAAACACACACACACACTAAAAACCTCTTTCTGGATTGAACATCAAAGGTGTGACTTTGCTACCCATAAATTCTTTGTGAAAGAGATTATGAAGAGGATTTACCAGCCATTTTAACTACAGTCAGAAATAGAAATGAAACTGTTCTAGCAGACAGTGCCAGCTGGAACTAAGTGGGAGACAAACAATAGGGCAGAATGAAGGCCTGCTCTCCGAATTCAGGAACTAGGGAGTGGAACAATGCTTTCTTACCAAGACATTGGTTGAATAGTCTTTGGAAAAAAAGGATGACTGACCAGACAATTTGGAGGCCTTTTGGCCAGCTCCTCTTCCTACAGACTAGAAGAAATGCTTCCTTCTAGGATTTAAAGAAAGGGGCCTACCTTGTTGTTAGTAAGTTAGAGAACAATTGGCCAGCAACTCACAGGCTGGGCACAGGACTGTGAGGATGGACACCCTGTTGAGCTGAGGGATTAGGACCATTTCTGAGAGATGAGGAAGTCTAGGCTAAAAGGCAATGTTGCCATCTTAATAAACCTGAGGTACCCAGCAGCCAGGCAGAGCGGATTACCCTCAATCTTTAAAATCAAATGAAATTGCCTTGATGGATTTTGAACTTTCTTGGGTATATTCACCCTTGATATTTTCTGATTCCAGTCCTTTAGAATGTGACTATCTAAATTACACTTCTCAAACCTTGCATGAAAAGTTTCTGGTTTTACTGGCTCACAGCTGAGGAGAAAGTTTTTCTCAACACATATCCTTTCCTTCTACACCTCTCTCTCATACAACTGAGATTAACTCTAGGGTTGATTCTAAAATGAAGTTATGACTTTTAACATCTGCTTCACTGGAGTGAGTGCATATTGTGTGCTACAAGGCATGAATCTTAGCCACTCTTAAACTATCATGGGAAGAACTGTGTCCTTGAAATGCATAGGTTAAACTTTTATTTATTTTATTTTAATTTTTACTGGATATTTTATTTATTTACATTTCAGATGCCAATCCCTTTCCCCATTTCCCCTCCCCAAACCCCCTTATCCATTACTTCTCCTCCTTTTTGCTTTTATACCATTTTAATTACATGCAACTCTTAAGGTCATCTGACATAGGCCAAGGACAAGAAAATGGGTTGAACTTTTAAACTCCAACATGACTCAACTTGGAGACTGGATTCACAGAAGGTAAAATTAAATATACAAAAGAAAAATAAAAGGGAGATCTAGTGTGTTTTAATCATAGAAAATTATATCGTGTAAGAAAAAGGAAGACATCAGTCTATCTTTGTCTCTCTCTCCTCTTAATCATGTTCCTACCTTTCTCTAGAATATCAGAACTCCTGAAATATGAGAATTATGTATTTTAAATTCTGTTGCATAAACCACACAGTGTCATTTTGTTAAGGAAGTTCAAGAAGAAAATATGTTATCAATTGTCAGCAATAGGCTGGTGAAAATATCTAACATCTAAATGTGTAAGAACCTGAAGACACGTGAGTTACTAGTGCTTTAACCTTCTACCCTTCAGCAAATTACACCATGAACAGAGCAAATAACAAACTAAAGGTGTTCATATTTTCAAACTTTATGAATTGTATTAGAATAATATAAAACTTCATGAACAAGAAAGTTTTAAGTTTCCTCTTGCTGGGGTTACTGATAATTCAAATCTTATTAACATCTAAACCTCAGTTTCTGTATTTTATTATACACACAGCATAAAAATTCACAATAGGTTTATTATGATATGTGAAATAATTGATTCATAAAATTGTTTGATAACAAGGTATATCCAAAAATAATGTTTATTTTATGTAAATTATGCAAAGAGAAACATTAATTTTCATTTGGGACCCTCTCTAATTCGAATCTCTTTCTTTTATAAATAGCTGTAAGGCTGATGAAATGCAAACGGACAGAGAAGGTATTAGTGCACTCATTTCAATTTACTCTAAGCATCTATCATGTAGCAACAGGACATGTAACCATACATCTGTGTCTACTACTTCAGTCTTTGTTAACACATCTTAGATATGTCACAGATGATAATCGGTTCAGAGTTCCAAATCTGAACTGATTGCAATACTTGAGTAGCAAAGTTACTCAAAGATACTAAACATTAAATTGTAACAGACATCGGATAATAGATTCATGCATGGTCTAAGAGTAAACTGCAAGCTAAACATGTGCTTCGGTGAGCACACTCAGTACCCTTCACATCTCTCTTCTCTTTGAATTACTCCAGTGATCTTATAGCAGGCTTAATAAAACTGGACATAGACTGAATTACATTCTCTTAAAACTGAAACAATCACACATCAACTTGCATTAAGTTCTCTCCCCCAAAATCTAGCAGATGCAACAGAATGCAGAAACCACATTTTGACCTCTGGTTGTTATTCTCATTTGCGCATTCTGCTGTGAATCTGATTTGAACTCATTAAAACATCCTTAAGTATACAAATTTTCCATTAGGAAAAAGACACATATTTTCAGACAAAATTATTTTCTTATTCTATTCTTGATGTTCAGCATCAGAATTGGTGGTCTAAAGTTCCTTGAATGATCTACTTACTACACATGGGTAGATCCAATGCTAAAATGTGTTCATAGTAAAAAAAAAAAAAAAAAAAATTTACCGCATGCACACTTTACCCTGGATAAGAAAAACATGAAAGATATCTTTAAACATAAGCATGGGCCTTCCTCTTCTCTCTCTCTCTCTCTCTCTCTGTCTCTCTCTCTCTCTCTCTCTCTCTCTCTCTCATCTATTGCTTCCTCATCTTTATGTAATTCCTTAACAAGTCTCAAGGATGGACTAAGCATGTATCAATGACCACAAGTACTACTTCTACTTCTTGTTTCTTATTAACAGCTCTTAACAATTAATCTTTGAACTGTGAAAGGTGAGCATCTACATGTGCTTAAAACAAATAAGAGCAACATATAGTGTACTTATTTAACAGACACTCTGAAGATATCACAGTATTAATACTGATCACGTATGTATAAAATCTAAAGTTTAAACTGAATTTTATCCACAATTTCCTTCGACATTTACTCTTTGCTCACACTTTCTACTGCTATTCAAGAGTATGTATAATACTCTATATATGTATATATCTCTATAATAATTTCATTGAAATACAAGTTACCTATAAAAATACCATTTGTCAAAAAGCATAATTTAGTAATTTTTTAATATCATCACATGCATGTATAATGATCACGAATAACTGTGTTTTTGAAAATTTCATCATTTCCATGCCCCTTACCACAATAACTGAATTCTCTTTTTTTCAATCTCTAGAAGTCCATTGCACCACGAAGCCACCTCTCTTTTTTTTTGTTAGTAGTCATGCTATTGTATTAGAGGGATGTTCAAAAACTGTCAGCCTTACCATCTAATGTTTCCTGCTCCTTTTGTGTCAGGCTTATGTGAAGTTTTCTTAGTTTTTTTTTTTTTTTTTAATCAATTTTATTTATTTGTTTGTAAGGAGGGATGGTAATGCCTCTTTACCACAGTATGCATCTACCCGTCAGAGGCAACTTGCAGGATTCGGTTCTTTCTTTTTACCATGTTGTTCCCAGTAGTTGAATTCAGGTATCCAGGTTCAGGCTCATCCTCTAAAATCATCTGTGACTCTAATTAGATTAGTTCTGTAGAGAATATCTGACATAATTTCACTTTTGCTTTCTATGGATTTGCTTGTTTATGGCATTCAACACAATATTGATTTGATTTCATGTAATACTCTTAAATAAACTATGCAACATTTTGTGTCTATGTTCACAGAACATAATGGTTTAATAGTCTATTTCTGTTACAACATACATCAGTGCTTCATTATATTCTTAAATTTCTAAGTGATATCAGTTGTGTAAATATTTAACATTTTGTTTATCAATTAAAAAGCTGACATTTGAATTATTTTTGGCTCTGGGATACTGGGAGTAATATCGCTGTAAACATTCTTGTAAAAACTGTTGTGTGGATATGTATTTTCAGTTTGGAGAAGAAACATAGTAGTAAAATTTCTGGGCTATATGAGGAATTAATTGTTTTAACTTTTTTTCCTTTTTTTATTAGACATTTTATTTATTTACATTTCAATGTTATCCCCTCTCCCAGGTTCCCTTCCGGAAACTCCCTATCCCATCCTTCCGCTCCCAGCTTCTATGAGGATGCTCCCCCACCCACCTCTTAATACATGTCAAAATGATTTTGAAATGCCTATATCAGTTCAATATAATACTATGCATGCACGTAAAACTTAAAACTTCTAATATAAGTATCACCTATATAAGAAAATTACCTTACATTATTTTATACTACAACATTTGGAACATTGTAAATGTAGAGCCTGCAGAAGATTTTGAGTATTAAAGAGCTGTGCTTAGATATTTCTCATGTAGTAAAGCAAGAGTGAGCTATTACTATCTTCCATTTCACAAAAGATTAATTACCTATTGCTATAATAAATTTCAGCAAAATTACAGAATGGAAAACCATGAATTTATTATATGGAAAATAGATCACCAAATACAACAACAACAAAAGAACAAAAACCATAGTGAATGTAGATAAGTGAAAAAAAAAAAACACTAGAAAATCAGCATTAACGTTCCATTTTTATGGCACGGAAGTAGAATGACATTGAGATAAACAATGTTGAGATCAGCAAATGTATCAGATTAGAAACTTGAAAATATATTGGGATTAAAATGACACTTCAAGACCCATTTTAAAAGCAAAACTAGGTAAGTGGATGGTACAGTCTATGACACCGGATGCCAGTCCTCGTAACAGCCCAGTGTGGAGCTACCCAGCTGTTCTACTCTGCTTCTTACATTAAGAGCTATAAAGGCAAAAGGACTTTCTTATTTGCTGACAGTTATGTTGATGATGCAGAAGGCAAAATAGCATTTCTCTTCTGGGCAATGTTAATTATGGAGCGCTGACAGGAGTTCAAAATAAATCCAAATCCTTCAAGGCAATACCCCACATCAATATAATACAGAAAGCGAAACACATAGAGCATTGTGGGAGAAGTGTGTGCTTTACATAGTATCCCTTCTCCTTCAGTAAGTAATAGGACCCATGTTGTTTTTAAAGCACATCAATACCTTAAATACGGATTCTGTCTACCCAGCACTTTTATTTAGGTGACTCATTTATTAAAAGAAAAAAAACACACATCCTTATGCTCTACTATGTATAACTGATTAAAGTTCTTACAGATAGAGGCCGAATAAAATAATTTTCAGAATAAAATATCATATACTTTTGTCTTCTTACTTAGTACTACAACATTTCTACAATGAAAGCATACTTTCTGACCATAGAGTAATAGCAACTAACATAAAGTAAGTTATACAAACAATTAGTGAGAAATGAAATTTGACTAAAATGATGAATGTGACATATGCCCCTCAATCCACTCTGCAATCTTTGCTTTATTCGTGTTAGAGTTTTTATAGATGATAAATTGACACATTTAGAACACTTGCTTATATCAGGGTTTAGAAGTTACCTTACTCTATGTTCAAAATATGTGAATTAATAAATATTATTATCTAATTACTAAAGAACAATTTTAATATAACTATTATTGTCTTTATATTTTAAAAAAGTTTGCATATATATTTAAATATGAATATATGCAATATATGCACACATATATGTATATATATATTATATGATAATTGAACTTTACCAGGAATATATCATATTTAATATTAATTTCCAGTCACTCCTCTACTGCAGTGTTATTCATAGTTCCCTACTACTTTATCCAATGCACATAACAACATTTATTTACTGTCTTCTCTTTTTGGTCATTTGGATGATATATTTGCTGATCCAACATTGTTTACTTCAATGTCATTATACTTCTTTGACATGAAAATGACTACTTAATGCTGATATTTCTAGTGTGTTTTCACTTATCTGCATTCACTTTTGTTTTTGTTTTGATATATATATATATATATATATATATATATATATATATATCACATAGCGTTCATATATATCAACAATTAATGAAATCACCCATCGATTAGAGCAAGGTGAGGTACATGGAAGAATTTAGAGGTAGGAAAATGGAAATGGGAAATGATGTAATTATGTTATAATATCAAAAATTAAAATAAAATTTCTTATCTATTTAAAATAAGAAACAGATAAAGAATAGTACAGTTTAATCAACTTGTCCAAGGTCAAATAACAAAAGAAATATTTATACTTGCTATCTAAGTTTGTTGAAACAGTAAGCAATACTATTTAATAATATTATCTTGAGGACATACAACAAATTTTGAAATTATACTGGTCCATTGAGAGAGTGAACCACATATAAGACTGAGATCTAAGAATGGAATCAATCACATTCACTATATGAACATTCACAGGAGTTTTCTTTGTTGTTTACTTCTTAAGACTGAGAATCATCCTAATGACAAAAAGAGGAGAAATCAAAGTAAATAATTTTTTTCATGCACTAGGTAAGGTAGTAGGTAATTATGAATAAAATTGTAGTAAACAATTGATATTAAAATATAGTATATTCTTGGTAAAACCCACTTACCATACAAAATTTAGATAACTAATTCTTCCCTTCATGATACACAGCCTTACTGTGTCTCTTTCCAAGTAAATATGGGCTTGCCCTTCTCTGTATTTCCTTGGGTCTACACAAACAACATGGAGTGTGTATTTAGATATTTGGGTGGCTCTCTTCCTTAAATTGATATGACTTCTAGAAGGACAGAAAACAAACTTTAGTTCAGTTATTACCAAACTTGTATATTACAAAGTATATCTAGGAAGTATTATAGCATCCACTGAAGAATTAATACACTTTTAACATTTACTTTATTTAAGAATCCACTAGAAGTAATAAGCTTTGTATTGTTCAGCCATCTATATACAGGAAGAAGGGGGTCCTAGCTCTTCTTGGTTTACAAGGATGTGTGCTGAACACAGAGAGGACCTGGGGTTTTAGCATTCATAAATTTCTCATTTAATACCTCATTAAATGTCTCATTTAATGTACAGGTTTTAATTTGATATTTATTAACTTCCATGCCATATATAAATGGGCTTTATTAACTATATTATGTAAATTATGTTTACATTTTTTACCTTAAAAGAATAAGCTTTTAATTTTTTTCTTTAAAGAAATTGGGTTTTAAAAATTTAAAGTACAGCAATAAATTCTGTGTTATTTTCACCACTTTATTAGAGCTAAAAACATCTCATAACTTAAAAGCATAATTAATAATTTGGTTCAGCATTTTGGTCTTGGTTTTATTCTGAAATTGAAGTGAGATGATTAAGTTATTAAGCAGAATTGTTCATTTTCACTTCTATATGACTGTCATGTATATATATTAAGTATTTACCAAAAGATTGCAAACTTCCCCTGGGAATAAGAAAAGCGAATTGCTACATGCAGTTCAGTGAGGAAGATGAGCCCTTTCACCCTTGACATTGTCACAGTCAATATTTTCACATTATCTAAAGAAAGTCAAAGAATGGGGCATCAGGAAGAAAGTCAAATGGAAAAGGGCCAGCAGGAAAGAAAGCACACCAGACCAAGTTAGCAGAAGACAAAATAGAAAGGTGGCTTTCAAGTAACAACACTCCATCAGTGGCTGAACTTTCTTGAAATGCAGTGAAATATGTATAGGTGCTTCTACATAAAGATGCTTAAGGTTCCCACAGCCTAAAGAAATTTCTACTTACTTGCCAAGGTATTTTTTTTTTTTTTTGCAATAGGTAAAAAAATAGCTTACACACTGTGGGTTAACCTTCTGCCTGCCATTTAAAAGTAAGGATTTTTTTTTTGTTAGTTTGTTTATGAGAGTGAAAGGAATTGTTTACTTAATTCTGCTCTATGTGCTTTCAGATAACAGCCAATGGGTCTCAGAGGTGCACTAGATGATGCTCTCAGATCTGCTCTTCTTGACAAACACTGGCTTGTTTGATGTTTTAAGAACCTCACTCAAGAATCAAAATGTATTCAGAAGTTGTGGACTTCTCAAGGAAGACTGGAGAAGTGCTCTGCAATCCAGTTTCAATAACACAGAAAAGGCACCATGGGGGCCTCTAAATACATAGTCTGATTCAACCTGGATATCCATTAAGAGACAACTGGAGAGTTATAAAGGCTTCCTTTAGAATAAACAAATATTGAAACCCAAATCAAGGTTGATACCATTTCTGACTGGCATACTTTTCCAGAGTAATGAGAAACTTTATGCATTATGAAATAAAAACAACTGTGAAGATGTTTGCTGAGTGCATTCTTCATGCCAGACACAATTCTTCATTCTTCATATGCACAGCTTTACTGATTTTGATAATAAACTTATGAGGTCAGTGCTGTTATTGTTGTCCTTCTGACAACAATGAAAACAGTGCAGGAGATGAAGTAATTTTTCAAGGGCATCCAAGTAGCAAATAAGTGTCCGTGCTCTTAAGTTGAAATAGTGCCTGTAACATAAATCTATTAAAAAAAAAATTCTCTGCTTTTCACAAATTAGCTTACTCCCTCTTCCCATTCCCCTCTCCCTCTGTTTCTGCCTCTGCTCTTTCCTTTCTCTGCTCTCTCTGGCTATATAGGCAACACAGTGGGTTCTTTGTAAAAATCGATCATGTTTCTCAAATGAAAACTACTCTGCAAACATACATATGTGTCTGTCTATATATCTAAGAACCCTTACAGTAAAAGATTTATCAGAAAATTATAAACCACATTCTTTTCAGAAGGTTTGCTCTTTTGTTTTAAGAACCATGAGATTTTATGAGATAAAACACAAATGATGATTCTCCATATTATATTTATCTCTTTTCAAACATAAACAATATGATATAAATAAACATACTAATCATATTGCTATCTTATGAAAATTCAAAGAATCTAATAATTTTCACAATAGAAGAATCATGCCCACAGGCTGGAGAGATGGCTCAGCTTTTAACAGTTAGGCTCACAACCAAAAATATAAGAATCATGCCTTGTTTTTGAGCATAGCTGCCTTGAAAAAACTGCTATTCTTTAAACAAGCATCTTATTATGTCCAGTGGAGTAAAAACTATATCACATTTATGACACATGACTATCTATTGACTTACAAAGATAGTCCTATTGTTAAATTATAAATTATATCTATTAATTTGTGACATTTTATATTTATAAAGATTATGAAAATACTAATTTAAATTGACATGTTTAGACATAAATAAATTATATTTATGGTATTTATGAATAGAGTTCAAGCTAACAAACCGCTCCAACAGCATTGCAATTCATCTGGCATAGAGTTCCCAAGATGCTGACATACACAAGAAAATTCAAAAATTCTGAATTTCAATTCATTTCTTTTGTGTCACTCTAGACTTGCCCTGTCCCCACTTCTCATTGTCAACCCAGAGAATAAACTCATCAATCTTCAGGCCAACAACACATTGACTTAGAATTTCCACAACCAAGTTAATTTCACATTATATTGGAGCACAGAGTAACACAGGGGTGAGATAAAGATGAAAGATGAGAAAATGGTACCTAAGTATTGGAAATAGTCAACTACAAACAAAAGATAAAAACATATAAGAGGAAAGCTACTTATTGTGACGTTACTGACATGAGCATACCAATTCATAACAAGTCCATACTGTAAATAGCATGTGACTAAGGGTTTCAGACCACAAAATAATTCTAGGAAAGTTCTACCACTGATTTTTTTAAGTGACAGGCAGTTATTGGAAACCCAGCAGGCTTGCCTTCTTGAAACACAGTTATCATGCACCAAAGACCCAAATCATTTGGAAACTCAATATCAATAGCTTTGCAGAAACTGTCTACAGATTTGAGTGTTTAAGTCAGACATTCTGAAATATTCATGGAACTGAGAAAAAGCTCAAAACCAGCAATTTTTTGGCACAGCACCAGTGAAAACACATGGCTTGAATGTCTTATTACAATAAGGAGATAGTTATAAATGATAAGTCAACCAATTTGCCTATTTCTCAGAAATGCAACTTCAAAGTATTGATTTTTTTCAGAAAACCAGTGATCCTCTCAATGAGATAAGCCCATAGCTTAGTTCTTGTACCCCTCTTTGTCTGATGTTTAGGTTTCCAGTTCAATTAGAATAGAAATTCTGCTCACCTGCTACCCTGTGGCTTATCCTTTCAAAAATATGCTGGTCCAGGCTGGTCTTTGTTCATTCATGGCACTTACTCTTGATTACTCAGCATTAGATGATCTTGGACAGGTTATTAAGTCTCTTTGAGCCTCAGTATCCTCTTCATCAAATAGAGATATTGACAGTAAACACTTCATTTGGTTTCTGTGAGGATTAGATGAGACAATCTATGTCAAGTGTTTATCATAGCATCCACAACTACAGACATCTGAAAACTTCTAGCTCTTGTTATAATGTAGGATTTAATACCAGGGGGTCATTTTAGCACTATAAAAGAGATTTTTATCTTGTCTCAAAGGAAACTAAGACAAATTTATATCTTGCAAAAGAATTACAGAGAACCATTATCTTACAGGTTATAACTTAATTGTTAATAAGGTGTGCTATAATTGATAAGGAAATGATCCCGTGTTTCAGATCAGGAGCTGAAAAAATAAGCATGTAGAAGAGAGTTAGGTTTTGTTATAAAAATAGAGCCTTACTTTGTTTCTCTTTTGCTTGTATTAAAAAGGGGAAGACAACACAGGAGTTGGTAGGAAGGAAAATTTACACTAGTGCAGGTTCTACTTCTCTATGTATTCACACACTCATTAATCCATAAAATGGTGTCTGTTTTAGTAATTACACATTTTTGTAGTACTATTTACTGAAGCAAAACAATTATGCCTACATTGAAAGTTAAGAAATCCTTGTCTATACATACTGCTTGTGTCCAATGAAAGAGCCAGCCACTCCCAGTCTTCCTGAGTGACAGATACAATCACACTCTTGAAGCAGTACAAATTGAGGTATCAAGACATTGTCATGTATGTTAAAGAACTGGAGCTCCAAGGCTTAGGTTGACCAAGCCAAGGAAAGGGAGATCACTCTACCACTTGCACATATATAGAGAGGATTTTGAGTTTAAGCTACTATAAATACATAACTACTAGGTTACAGTTCCTGGTAATGCCAGCTAGAGGAACTGTGACTATTTTGAATAGCCGTTACAAGTCTCCTAAAGTCCAAATCTAACAAAACTAGTCTCTGAGCACTGCCCACAAAACATAGTGGAAAGTTGTATTATGAATCTAGCACACTGAGTTTTTCTGATACAGTGCTTCTCATTGATATTGGTGTGTGAGCTACCTGATGCTTTATCGTGAATGAATCAATGCACTCATCAGTCAAGCTCACAATATGGAAGCAGAAGGAACCCTCCTAAATGTGTTAAATTAATAGAGTTGGATGATGTATTTGTTATTTATTTTCCTTATTTGTTTTGATTTTACAGAACATACACGTGCCAGGTTTAGAGAGAATCATCTCTTTTTTTTTCTACTGGTAAAGGATTGCCTTTCTTAGAGATATTAGATAGCATTATATATCATTTCTCTGCTTACTGGAAGCATCTAAGATATTTTGTCAGCGATACTTTTTTATATTTTTGAGGATCTTATACATGTACACAAGAACATATGATAATTTATGTACTCATTTCTACTTCCAACTTTTGTATTCCTCAATAATGTATCCTCTTAATTTTATTAGGTTTAATCTTTCTTAAGATTTTTTAATAACATCACACATAAACACTTTTATGTCACTCTTATCCCTTCCTCCCCTCAATTTATGTTCCTGTTTTTCTAAATTAATAAGCTCTTATTTAATTATTATTGCTACAAAACACATAATCACACATACACACACTATGAATATAAAACCAATTGAAACCATTAAGCATTGCACATATATGC
This sequence comes from Arvicanthis niloticus, assembly GCF_011762505.2. Taxonomy (NCBI): domain Eukaryota; kingdom Metazoa; phylum Chordata; class Mammalia; order Rodentia; family Muridae; genus Arvicanthis; species Arvicanthis niloticus. Next base: position 69,815,636 of record NC_047659.1, on the reverse strand, counting down.
ATACACCCATGGCTGACCACTTGGAAATGGACAGACAGCCTATGAGTGAGACTACCCCTGCAGGAAAAAGAAACTCCCTTTCTCAGAATACATTAGCTACCTGTAGATATTTGGTTATAAATAAGACCTTATAAAATTTCCTTTCTTGTTTTACTGTTTCAATATAGGGAACCTTAATACTGATATTTCATGGGTTTATATTGCCTTTTATGTCTAGAGGGTACAGTAGGTAGTGCAGATTACTAGACCATTGAATTTTTAATCTCTTTGCTCTCTCTTCTGTGATTTTTCTCTGAGCCTTAATTATAGGGGTTGTGTTGTAGATGTATAAATTGAGTAGATACTCCTCAGTGGTCACGTATTCCTGAATTTTGACTAGTTGTGGATCCCTTTATGAGTCTTTACCTTTTGTAAATGGAATTTTTTTGAAAAAGTGCTGTGAGTCATACTTATCAATGAGTATAATAATAAATATTTAGAATACAATCAGAAATCACATTAGTTTAGGAAAATGGTGGTACAATTTACCCATATAGGATTTAGGGTCATTTAGCACATGGAAAACTTGCCCATGGCTATAGAGTTCGACTCTCTTCAGTATGTATCAAATAGCAATAGCTCCTCAGTAAGAAATGAGTCTGGAGGTCATCACCGCACATAGTCAGGGGTATTTGGGTGGCATTAATTTTGTACTGTTGTTTCTTGGAAAGGGTGAGGCACATTTTTATCCATGAGATGTATTGGCTCCATAACTATGATTCTCACTCTAGAGACTAATTTTAGCATGCTAGTAACATTGGAAGGGTAAAAAGAAAATGGATTTGGACCTTATGTGCATTTACTCATGTAGCTGTGCTGAAGTAAAGTTGAGTACTAAATAAGTTAGCATTTCCTTTTCCATCAAAACCATAGACAAAACAATTGATTCAATATCCCCCTAAAACCACAGTTGTTCAATTCAGGCATCATATGAATCCAGTTGATGCTGGAATAATTAACTAAACCTAGAAGTGTCCTTATATTCAGCATTCCATGCCAAAACATCTATCTCATTGGGTACTGTGAAGATTGATGGGAGTAACCCCTGATATATAAGGAAAAGCCAAATGTTCTGCATGTTTTTTGTGACATTAAGCATTGTACATTAAGAATAATAGTTTAAAACTCTTAAGGTATGGAAGTGGAGTCTTTGTGATAAAAACTTTTACTCTTTTTTGCCAAGTACTTAAGGTATCTGAAATACAATAAAACATGTAATGGATGACTGCAACAACTTGGAAAGTATCTTATGACCCCTGCTCATAAAACACCAGTCAGATTGACACCTCTATTCAGAACAGGAGCTTGGGGTTACAGAGAAATATCACAGAAGGTCATTTAATAAATCACAGAAGTCCAGCCTCAGCCCACGCCACTCAACTCAGGAGTATACTGCTTTCCATGAGTCACTTAGAGTGCGATCTCCTTGAAGGGACATAGAGAATCATGTCACTAGGCATGACTTCTTGGAGTTCCAGCAGTTTTAAAATCATTTTACAAAACTGTAGGGACAGAAATGTGTTCAACTTGGACTACAATCTCTATATGTATATTTTTTGAAAGTTGAAATCTTGGTCTATTTCCCAAAAGCCTTGCCCAGTAACCACTATATATCCTCTTCCTTGGTGGACTTCTCATGACTTTCTGAAATCAGTGTGATAGTTTGGAACTTCATGAAAAGATTGCCCATGTACAGAAAGTCATAAAATGTACACTGGGCTGGAAACCAGGTTTCCATTAAGAGAAATGCTTTAACATAGTTTTCCAATTCTTTGGGCTAGACACTTCATAAATAAAAGACGTATAATCAAGGCATACATATATTTTCTCTTCAAAGGAGAACATTGTTTTTCTATTTTTCACAGACAAATTTTAAGCTGAGAGGCATAAACTTCAGTGTCCTGTCCCCACATGCAGACTCATCACTGTCACTACTGTGCATTCAATTTCCTTCTTCAAATGCCAAAGCAACTAATTTTCTCTTGCATTGGACTATGTCTTCCATCTATGTTCCTGATTTAGCCTCTCTTGTCTTTGTTAGTACCTCTATCTGTCAGTGTTACACCATTAGTTTTACATTCTCTTTAGCTAGTTTGCTGCTGGCTTATTTTTTTTTAAAAAAATCATGAACAAATTCTTGCCCCTACCCCTGCATACACACATGAGTATTTATGTCATGCATAGGTACAACCTTCCATTTATAGCCACTGTCCTCTTTTCCTCTACAAACATACTACATCAGTTAGGTCAATTTTTAAGTATTCTGATTTCAAAGGTCTTTTCTGTTTCTATCAAGAAATGTGTGATTGCCCCTTGTCTCCTTAGTCAGAAAATATACTGTAGGCATTTTCTTGATTTTCCTTCTGCTCTTCCACTCACACAGAGCCTTGTCACTTTCTAGCCAACTGCCAATGATAGATTCTTAATTACTTCCCAACGTTACACTCTAAGAGCTAATACTCATAATCTGAATAGATTTTCCTCCTGTACATATGCTATATGTATGTTTTTATATGTAATTATATATGTATATAGGGATATTTTCCTCCTAAAAATGTTGTGAGATGTGTGTGTGTGTGTGTGTGTGTGTGTGTGTGTGTGTGTGAGAGAGAGAGAGAGAGAGAGAGAGAGAGAGAGAGAGAGAGAGACAGAAACAGAGAGAGACAGAGACAGAGACAGAAAGGCAGAGAGATCAGGAGTCTTCTTTAATTGTTGTCAATTCAACTAATTGAATTAGGATCTCTGAATTAAGTACAGACAGAGTTCATTAACATGCTTAGTCTACATAGCTATCTTGCTACAGGGATCCTTTATCTCTATTTTCAAGGTGCTAGATCAATTTGTCTATGAAGCATTAGATTTATCATTTTTAAATCCATTCCTAAAATAAGTCTTCATATTTTCTACAACATTTTAATTTGTTTGTATATGTAAGCTGGTGGAAGATATATTTTAAATATTGATTTATAGCTGAAAATATATATCCTACCTTTGTGTGTGAGACCACAGCCTGTACTCCCAAAATATTCATGAGATGAGTGTGTAATGAGAAAAATAATATTCTAGTTATAAACTCTTATCAAAGTATATGCAAATATTAACTTTTTTTGATTTCTCCAGTTTCAAATCACAGTTTAAAGAATTCAGCAGGAACATTTTTCTTTATGAAGAAGACAAAATTGACTAGGAAAGCTCATAGCGTATTGAGAGAATAAATGCCAGGGGAAGAGTCAAAGTCAAATAAGAACAGCTAACAAGCTTATAAATTAGTTGCCCATTCAAGTTTATTCTGTCAGTGTTAATGCTTATTTCAATGATTAGTTCTGTAAATTATAATACACTATACTGAAAGAGCTTATATTTGAACTTTAACAACTCTGCATATGAGACTATACAATCCTTCGGACCATTGTCAAAACAAGTAATTATGTTGGCAATGAGCCTCAAAAATAACTATTAAAATGAAATAAACTGAATGTTCTTTCTTTAGATATTTATTTAAAAAATGGTTTAAATATACATAGGTTATAATAGGTATTGAGAGGAAATAAAGACCTATTCCAATATGTTTTCTGTTCTTACTAGAAAAGTCATATATATTGATAAACCAGATGGATTTCAGAGAGGCTGTCTCTCAGATCTGAATAATCAATGAAAGAGTCAATAAGAAAGATCAGCATGGAAGTTTTAAACTTTAAAAGGAAAGGGCTGTAAATATTCACTGTTTTTGTTGTACCTACACATTGTTTTTAATATTAATTATATTATAATATATAAAATTATTTTGAATAATTTTATTCAAGCTCCTGACAGCTTCCTGTATTGAATTCTAAGAAGAAATTGAGCATCTTTGGAGTTACTCCAGTTGTGGTGAGACAGCCACTAGGCAAGAATTGCCTCTTTCCTTCTACAGACAAATTACTTTCCAGAAAAGGACACACTTGCAGAATAGTCAACTGATTATATCTGCCTAGACAGAGTAATCAGCCCTTAATAATTCTTCAGCACTAAGGTCTGTCAGATGATCCTGGGCCAGAAGGCAGAAGAACAGATGCTCCAACGATTTGAAGTAGAGGGACTGTCCAGGTGTTCAGCGGTCTCTATAAACTGGCTAAGTTTTAGAAGCTATGCTTTGTGCTTCCCGCAATTATAGTTAACTCAGTCATTCTGGATTTCTGATGGGGTTGAAAACTTATAGCCTCATAGCCAATACTGGCTATTTACCTTGAGAGAAAAGATTTGAGTGGATGGTTGTCAGCTGACATTCATTCTAAAGCCAGGTTCAGAACTAAATGTTTTAGGTACGATAGACGACAGAGGTGCTGGTTAGTCAACAAAAGGATGGACTGGGTATTAGGACTATCTTGTACCTCACGGGTACAAATTGGCATAATTATGCTGTAATTGTATTTTGAGAGAAAAGTTTCATTTTAACAAGAAGGGTGATATGTAGGAGGAGCTAAGGTCAGAGGAGTACTGAGAGGAAGAGAAGGAGTAAGAAGAGGAGGAGAAGGTGAGGAGAAGCTAGGTGATGAAAGAGAGAAAGAGGGGGGAGACAAGGAGGCAGATGTTCATGTATCTCCACCAGTCAAAGATAGTTGATATATCTAGGTTGGGTAGTGGGTTACACCTCTGATTGAGCAATACCAAACTTATAAAGCCTATGATAAACATTTTTTAAAAATGTATAAATGAAAAAGGAAAAGGGGGCATAAGATAGGGTTTTTTTAAGGTGGGGAATGGGGAAAGGGGATGGCATCTGAAGTGTAAATAAAATATCTAATAAAATATTTAAAAAAAAGAAGGGTTGGAGGGAAGAAAAGAAAGGAAGAAATGATGAAATTATGTTAAATCTTCAAAAATAAAAGACATCCATTAATTTGATGTTTTAACTAGGGAAATAGATCAAGAGTTAAAGTGCCTGTGATGCAATGGCGAACACCATATCCACAGAAACCACTTAAATGTAGGAGTAAGCAAGGGAGCCATTCCACCTGGGAAAAAGCAATAACGATCCCTTGAGAAAGCTAAAAAGACTAGTCAAATTTGCAAGCTCAGAGTTTGATAGAGCTGTATGATACAAACAATAGGATGAAAATGGAATCAAAGATGATTTTTGATTTCACACTCAGAGCTTTACACGCATATTCATACTCACTTGCCCTTGTATGTGCAAACAAGCACACTCATCATGAAGTGTGAAACATCAGCTCATCAACATACACTCTGCAGAAGTTGTTGGTCTTCGGGTTTTACTACATTCAAGGCAGTGAGTGGGGAGGGTAGGTCAATTTTATTTGAAGGGTCACGAAATGGACCTGCAAATACAAATTTGCAGGTGCCTAAATATGGCAAAACATAATCATGTCTGAGATGAGGCTAAAGAAGATCAAACTAAAAACGGCATCCACTGGGGACTTCATTAGCCTGATTCTAAAACTGATATGCTCTTTTTGTTCGGTTATTTCTTCACTTTACAGATTTACATTTGCATAGTTATTTTGATCTATATTTCACCCTGGTCATTGATCACAACATCCTGTTCACCTAGATTATGTTTTCAACTCTCCTGTCTTGCAGAGGCACATGAATGATTACAGATGATGACTTAGAACTAATTCAACAACCACTATTATCTGGAGAATTGATTACAAACTCTGTTAAAGTTAAAAAGACGGTGGGAGAAAGACTAAATATAGGACAACGTCCTTTGTATCTCTCCTGTTCCAGGAAACATTGATATTATTGTATTCTAAACTTCACTGTTCTTGTTTCAAAGATTCATATACTTCCTGTCCTGCATGGTAGTTTATACGTTTTGCTTCCCAGTCATATTCCTTAATTATTCAGAAAGCACAGTGTACCCATTCATTTCTACATCTTAGAGAAGTAGAGGCATGCTTATATTCCACTTGAGCATAGAAATTATTGTTTATACAAATAGCCAGTACCTGCAAGATCTTAGGTGATTAATATGTGAGCGAAACATATTTGAAGAGAAAGTGTGTAACAGAAATAAAAGTTAGCAAATCTGACCAAGAATAAAACAAAAACAAACCCTTAAATTTTGACTGATCTGGCATTAAAACAACAGTAATGTTTTACAGAGCAGAGTTTACTTTTCCACATGAATTAGGATCCCTGTACTGTCCTCCAGCTACAGCTTTCAATTAAATAGAAAATACACACAATGTTTTTACATATGCATGTGCATTCATGTGCACAGATGCTACCACGCATATGTGTGCTCATTAGTCTCATCCTGTTTTCCAAACACACCCTAATGCATCCCATAGCCCTGCCTACATAACCTCTGTTCTCCCTGTCTGAAGTATTTCCCTACTACCAGTAGTTACCCCCTCTATTTCCTTATTTAAAAGTTCTTATTTTTAAAAAGTTATATTTGAGCTGTTCTCCTTTAGTGAAATATTCCTTATCAGACTATATCTAAAGATTTCAATTCATTCTAATATACACTGGTACCAAAAATAGCTACTTTTACAAGCATTTGCAATTGGCTCTTTTCCTAGAAATATGCTCTGTAGAGACAATGACCTATTTGGGTTTTGGAAGTATTTATCTTCATCACTTACACCACTATCTGATGGATAATAATACCTGGGTAATAATAGCTGAGTGACATAAACTTGATGAGTGATGACTGAATTAATGAACAATTACTGCATAATGGACTCATCATTTCATTTTGAATCCCAAGGTAAAGATTTTTGAGCACTTCACTTGTGCTCCAATCTTATTACCTTTATTTATATACTTGCCTATGATGGTTTAGCTTTCCATGTCTATAACAAACAACAATAAAATGAATCTTGATTTTGATATAATTAAATAAATTATATTTTCTATAAACTACTTATGGATTTTGAGTATATTTAACCTTCAAGAAGCCTTAACTTATGCTTCTTGTTAACTTGAACAACATTTCTGGACTCGTCTGTAAAAAATGGGAGAAAATTACCACTTCACAGACTTGTTGAAAAGATTCACTAACATTACAATTTCACATAAAGCACTAAAGGATTTATTCTTACCTATTATGGCATAATTGTGTAGCAATACATCTTTCATTGTGAAAAAAAAATACTTCTAGAGGCAAAGGTGCTGAATGCTGGAGGACATGAGACTCCAAGGTAAATTTAGAAAACTCCATTTCTTCCCATTTGATTCTCAGGTTTTGTATCATTTACATTATTTCTGAGATATGATTTGGAGTCTATGTAAAGCTGAGAGTTATAAATAAAAAACCCACGAGTGAATTTTTTCCAAATCCTTTAAAGCTCCGTACTTGAAATTTCATTTATCTACAGATACTTAGTAACATCTTATATCTCTATGGTACCTTTAATACCCTGGCATCCTCTAGTCAGGGAGCACAGCACTTTCTGAATCTTCTCTGATTCACCTCTATTCCAATGCCATAGATCAAACTCTATGCCTTGCACACACTAGGCAAATACATACCACTGAACAACACCACTGTTCCCCAATTACAATTTATTCCCAGACACATATATGCTATATTCCTTCATTTGGTGTCTATCCATCCAACATCATGTGAACAAGGAAACCTAACTTGGTTGTTCTTTATCCATTCCAACTGTTTCACTATCCTTCCAGCTTTTCAACACACATTTGGTTGCTACAATAATCTGAAACATTTTATGCCTTTTAGTTTTGTGGCTGCTTTCTATGATTTCACTACCCATCCTCTCACATCAGTCAGTAAATGGACATCAGATTAAGTTACATAAAACAGAACACACACAGAATTTCCCAGATGAAACTTTTGGGATCACATATTCACTAAATGGAGACTTTGAAAACTCCATGCAATTGTATCCCTCAAAGGTTCACTACCTTACCCCCAGAACATTTCAAACTGAAACTGATGAATGGAAGAAAAACTCAAGTCTAGAAGCTTGGGTGAAAAAAGTCAGAGGGAAATAATTGAAGGTGTTTATTATCAGGTCAATCTGAACTGGTACTTACTGGTTCTTTTTTAATAAAAATGTTGTTCATTTTACTTAATATACATAATAATTGCAAAAATATGCAAAAAATCTATTATGTTTATTTATTGCTAAGCTAAAGACTTCCCAATATCTGTATAAAATTCATAGATTTTTGATCATTTATAAGGGTGGGTTTATATTTACATATATATAAATATTATATATAACACCAATAATAAAAAATAAGAGACTGAATTTGAAAGGGAGTAAGTGTGGGCATGGAAAGAAATGGAGGGTATGGACATGGGATGGGTTGAAGGAAAAAAAGTGGGAAATGATGTTATTATTTTAATTAAAATTTTAAACAGATGAAGAGAATATTTTTTTAAAAGATAGTGTATTCTTTATTTTTCCAAAGTTAATCTTTTGGTCTGGATGCATGTTAAAGCTAATTATCAACAAATTTGAAAATAATATTTTGAGATGCCTGAAGAATAGGGATTATGTTGAACAATCAAAATCAACTCTCAAGGATGGTATGGCACCTATGGCTATAAAAATCTAAGTGCCTTATTGGGAAGAGGGCCACATGTGTGCACCCTGAAAAAATGTAGGTTGTTTCTAGAAATAAACAGAGACAGCTTTTAACTAGCAGCTTAGCATACTTTAGCAAACACTAAAATAGAAGCCATGGAGAGCAACACCATAAAGTGAACAGAAATGAGTTTGGCCGAGAATATTCTAAGAACAGGTTCTACCATTTGCTCAACTTGACACTCCCCTCCCCCAAACACACACACTGAGAAAAGTGCAACTGTATTGGCTTATGTATAGCAACTTAATGATCTGTTATTGTAACCTCAGTGTAGTATTGAAGAATTAGTGCTGGAGTATGGAATACTAAAATAAGAAACAGTAGGATGTCAACTGTGAATTCAAATGATATTCTGTTAGTTTTTGCAAGTGAAGAGTTTCCTATTAAATATGGAAAGCAAGGGAATTCAGAATAGAAAATCTGACAGAAACAGGGTGGCCTTAATTTACATGTCAACTATAATATCCACTTTATGAGACTATTCACTTGGTAACTCAATAGCATGCCTCAAACTAGTTGCTGTAGCAACCATCACATGATACATCTTTGAGACTCCAACTATCTTCCTGCAGAAAACCAGAGTCCCATCAACATCTCATAGAACCATTGCCAAGAAGGATAATGCTGATGGTATAAAGAAAAGGCATTTACCCTGATTCATAGTAATTTTTTCTGTTTCATATTTGCATTCTATGTGAGTGTGAAAAGTCCTTTCAATATTTTTTACTCGTATTTATCACTTCACTATCTTTTTGAATACTAGTTACTCAAATATTTGCTTTCAATTAAAGCTGCATGAAATCATCTAAAAATAAAAGCTAACAAATTTTTATACAAGTGGATTAAAAAAACAACCAACCTTTGGAGGTTTAGAGACTAATTTAGTGTTTAGTGTTTACATAATAATGGTATATCTTGGTATCCATCTTTTGATGCTTTTTTAACAATGTCATTTCCTCAGTTCCATAACACATCAACTGAGTTTGCATATTTGAAATGAGATATGAAGGTTTACACCCTGAATAGGTTCATTTTGAAACTTAAATTATGATGAATCCTTATCAGATTCTTATATACTTTAGCCTGGTTTTAGTTTAATGAATTTCGCTACTTTATCTACCCCTCCTGACCATTCAGCACACACACACAAATTATCATTCTAACAACTGAGGTTATAGTTGAACTGTTACTTTTTTTCAAAAGTAAGCAAATCAAATTTCTTCCATACAAATATAATACCGCATTAATTTTCCACTTCACTTCTAATTCATTTCATACAACACATTAAACAAATGAGCATGTAACTGTGGTCTCTTCCTCATCCATCTGGTTCATTTTCCTTGTTCGTATTGCTGTTAAATTTGTTAGTGTGGTACTTCAACACAAATCCTCTATTGTGTATAGTAGTTTCTGGTGTCTATCTTCTTTGTTAGTCTCCTCTGAGATTAGAAGCAGCTAATTGTGTTTATATCCAGGTACCTAAAATGTATATCTGTCTAAACTCCACCTCCACAGTTACCTGGCAACAGCCAGGTATGCTCCTCCCAACAGTTACCTGGCAACCACCAGGTAGGCCTGGTCCACTATAAGAGGGGCTGCTTGCCCCCTCCTCACTCTCTTACTCTTAATCTCTTACTCTCTTACCCTCTTTATTACTCTCTTGCCTCTCTGTCCCCTCCCCCACTCTTCCTCTCTCCACGTGGTCATGGTCGGCCTCTACTTCTCTTCTCTCTTATCCTTCCACCTTCTTCTCCCCACCTTTTTTCTATCTCCTGAATAAACCTCCTCCCCCTTGGAACCGTGTGGTCTGGAGTGGTCTATTCTGAACTGCGGTTGGATTTCTAACAACTAACAATAAGTGACAATACTTGTTCACGTGATTGACCTGTGAATAACAATGATTTAAGTTGCACATAAAAATATTGAATATTTTTGGGCACAGCAGTATTATATGTTTACAAGATTTATAAATGAGAATTCCCATTAATAATTCTATTTTATAGATGAGAACTCTAGGCTTGTATTAGGATTATTCTCCCCACATAGACTTGAGTCTCTAGACAGAGGTATAGATGAACACTAAAAGATTGAACTACAATTAGAATCTAACTGCTAGCCACTTCAAAGAGTGAACCTTTACAAAGGCAATAATAATCAGGAATACTTAATCTAACTCATTTGCATAATAATTAAAAGTACACATAAACAGATATGTCAGCATAAAGCTTCAGGTAATCAATTCTTAGAACTTTTTCTTTTTCTGTATACCTCATTATAATCAGCACATAAAATATCCAATGCATTGAAAACACACACACACATACCACATGAGTTTTCAGGAAAATGGCTAGATAGTATAATCAATATTAATATTAATATATAAGTATGTTGAGGCAATTCAGTGAGAAGGCCCCACCCACTTATATTCTACCTGAAATCTGCCACTATGCTGCATGTAGACACGACTCTTTTACCTGAAATGATCACTCACACAGCATCTTATGGGACCTTTTCTGGGTAGATTCTATTTAAAGTACCACATACATACTTTATATTGAGCATTATCTATTAACTTTGCACTATAATACTCATAATATTTTAATATACATGTTTTACTTAACACGTTACTTTATGGTTTTCTCTCTTACTCCACTAGAATGTAAGTAACATTCTGGGGATATTTTACAATGTGTCTATTCCCAGCCCCTAGATCTGTGACCCCTACATAACGACCCTTTCATACTGATTGGTTGGGTGGAAGAAACATAATAAATCTGTTAGTTGTTTCTTTCATTCATTCAAATAAATACTTATTGCTGAGTGCCAGGTAGAGTCCCTGTGGCTTAGACTGTTAGTGATTCTAAAACCACAGAGCCTCACATAATTCTTTTTTTGGCCACTTATGTTCATGTCACTATGAAAAATGAGACTCTTTTAAGTTAATAAGGGACAGGTCCTTTTAAAATCAAAAATCAAATGTCAAAGCTTAGAATAAGCACATTTACTACAGCTTCCAAAGTTTAGCCTTGAAATCTATCTTTGCATTGGCACAAACAAAAAAGCGGGGAGGGAAACTTTAGTTTTCTGTAGATCAGGATATTTGCAGGCTATTAGGTTAAATTATCTGTGGTTGCCTGAAGGATGTCTGAAGTAACTACATCCAACCCCAAGCATCACTGCATCTAATTCTCAATGCCATGCTCTAGGGGAAATATAAAGAAATCAGGGAAGTGCAGAGAGCTTTTACCATAGTGATAAAATGCAGAAGATCAGACTGTGAGAGATCAATTGAATTAGAAACAATCAGCCTGAAAAGACATACTACTGAGATGTTAGAAGAAAACAAAACGAAATAGGCTATTATGTTAATATTCTATTAATTTACTATGGAATACTATTTTTAAAAGCAATCTAGACTAGCATATGAGACTCTGGATTTGAAAAAATGCAGTCTCTCTCTCTCTCTCTCTCTCTCTCTCTCTCTCTCTCTCTCTCTCAACAACATTTGAAGCAAGCATAGGTTTCCCTAAACCTCTTTTCTGCTTATGCGGATTCCTAATTGATTCTAGTAGCTTTCATGGAAAACACACAAAGGGATAATCTCCACCCGACCAGCCCTCTTATTTTGAGAAACCAGGATTCATGGGAGAAAACAATATAGTAGCAGATATGTATAGTGTGATTGCTGTAGGTGAAACCATTCATGAAACTGGGAGGGGGAACACAGGGAATGTACAAAAATCTGCACACAGCAAGGCAAAACAATTGAGCTTTCTTATGTTTAAGTGGAATCACAGACTCTTAGGCAGTTATGTCCTGAGTTCTAGCATGTGTGTTCCATAAAAATAGACAAAGAAGCTTTAAGGAGGCATGCCATCTCTGTGAAAAATTATGGATTTGAAGTAACAAAATGTGGGGCTTTAAATTCTGTCATTCTTATACTTCTTTTAAAGAAATGATAAACCCAAAATAAGTCATTTTCCTAAGCTATTGGGTGATGCTAATGTTTAGATCTGGCACCTTACATTATTGAGTACTATTGACTTTTAAAAAGAAAAGAAATCACAAGATAATTTCTCTCCCCACAAAGAATTGTGGGCTTCAAGTTCCTATTCATTATAAATTCTTTATAGAAATTTTCACTGTCAAAGAAGAATCTCACTTTGGGGGAACCTATGATGCTCTAGATTGCAAGTCTCCCCAGAGATCTTCCCTAGAATGAAAAACAGTTCCAAGGTATTAACCCTTTCCAGCAAGAATTTTTCATAAATGCAACCTTGTAACCTGGTAAGTATTAGGGTTACAGACAAAGTCATTATGCTAGGAGTATGAGACAGGTCAAAATAGATGAATATGAGAACCCAGAAGGAACTTATGAAAGCTATGTTACACAGTGACTCTCACTAAGTTGATGGGGACTTGAATATTTAAAAGGAAGAAAACATGGCATAATCATATGGTATGAAGAAAAGGAAATTAAAGTTGAATATTTCTAGGTAGCCCAGAGAAATTTTACTGAAATACCTTTTTTTTTTTTAACATAGAAGTATGAAGGTAGATATTAATAAGGATGCCCAGTGGTTAGACTTTGCAGAAAAAAAAAAAAAAAAAACTTTCGAGGCATCATTTTCAAGAGAAATCCTGTGGATTCAATCATATTTTTAAAACATGCCCACTTCTATCTGGTCGATGGAGATGAATCTCTTTCTGTAAATTGAAATTCTTTTTTTATGTTTAGCTGTTATAGTCGGTCCCTGTAGAGTGGGTCTCCTCTGTGCTAGAAGAGGTTCCCGAAATTTTCACATTCTTTCATGTCTGTTCTGGCAACAAAAAAATGTTTAATGTGCTATCTGGCTAGGTTCCTACCTAGTGAATTGTATCCTCCTAAATATAATATGCTCTTCTTATAGAAACACTCTAAGAATTCAAATTCACATGGCTTAGATATAGTATTTCCATGTTTTATTTCAAGGCATTTCACACAGGACTTTGGTACTTTTGTGCTGTTACCATGATAGAATGGAAATAAGGATGGGACTTCGAAATTTCAGCTTTGATTTTCCCCTGTTAGCCACACCTAAAACCTCAGGAATTGAATTACGTTTTTTATAATACTACAGCCATTTTTAGGCCAAATTTACATTTTTAAATATATGTTTTTAGTCTTGTTTTTGGCATACACTTTCATGTTTCCTTTGGAATTTCCCTGAGATAATCATTTTCCTTTAGTCCACAGCCAAGCAGCAGATCATCTGAGTCACATTTTCACAACAGCTGAGGGCTAGATGGCACCAACAACATGAAGAAACACGTGGTTGTCTAAGCTCTGTGTGTATGTGTGTGTGTGTGTGTGTGTGTGTGTGTGTGTGTGTGTGTGTGTATTTAAGATGTGAGGTCACATATGAATACAAGTGTATGCTTTCCTTGATGTATTTATGAAAACCCAGTTAGAACAGGGGAGACCTTAAGTGTCAGTCCTGTCTATCCACCTTTTGGGCACAGTCTCTTAGCTAGCACCATGACTGTCAAGGTAAATGGACTATTGGCTTCAGAGAAGTTTTCTGACTCTACCTCCCAAATTTTCCTAGGAATGCTGATATTACAGATGCTAGTTAGCATAGCTTCATTCGTGTTCTGAACTTCTGATGTCAGGTCCTCACATTTGCCAGAAAAGCGTTTTACCACCGAGTCAGCTCCCCAGTTTCAGTTCCAACACTTAGCAGCACAGGAAATTACTAATCAAGCATAGACTCAGAACAAGATGATGAGAATTGCCAATGGACAATGACACAAACACCTCAACTACAAATGTGTGTGTGTCTACATTTTTGTCTTTTTTATTAAATACTTTCCTTATTTACACTTCAAATGTTATCTGCTTCCCCAATTCCTCCCCAAGCCCCCATCCTACCCCCTCCTCCTACTTTTATGAGGTTGTTTCCCTGCCCACCCACCCAATCCCACCTCTCTGTCCTCAAATTCCCCTACACTGGGGCATCAAGCCTTCACAGGACCAAGGGCCTCTCCTCCCATTGATGCCCAACAAGGCCACCCCTTGCTACATATTCATCTGGAGACATGAGTTCCTCCATGTCTAGTCTTTAGTTGGTGGTTTAGTACCTGGAAGATCTGAGGTGACTGGTTAGTTGATACTGTTGTTTTTCTTATGGGCTTGCAAACTCTTTCAGCTTCTTCAGTCCTTTCTCTAACTCCTCCATTGCAGGCCCCATGCTCAGTCCACCGGTAGGCTGAGAGCATCTACCTCTGTATTTGTCAGGCTCTGGCAGAGCCTCTCAGGGTGTGTCTACACTTTTATGATCTAATTTCTGACTCATAAAACATGCTAGGGCATCATATTTCACCATTGTTTCTTTGCCTAGATCAAGCATCATATGCCTCTTCCTCATGTCACTTGTCCCTACTCCATACTAGATTATACTGGACTTGATATATCATCTGGCACTCATTTTTATCTTAACTATTCTCTTTTATTAAATACCATTTCTCATTATATGTGCAGCTAATCATGTTTTTGGAATTTTTTTATTAGTGATACTGAATGAGGTTCATGGCTAGGCTACCTTCTCTATTCTCTCAAAAAATAAAAGCATGTTCTGTCAAAAACTCAACTTTCTGCTAGCGTTCTCTGCTCTTATTCATTAGTGTTGGCTGTGAACTCTCTTTTGAGTTCTGCTCAGATTCATTTTTTTTTTGTATCTCCCATACTCTATGTAACTTATCTTTTAGTTCATAATTCACTTATTCTTAAATATCCTGATAATCAGGTCTCCACAAAACCATGTTAAACTGAGGCAATAAAAACATTATCCTCCTCATAACCTTTTCATATCCATTATCTTCTCTAAACTTAACAGGAAATGGGCCAAGAATAGATAGAGAACTTAGTAAATATTCAGACTTTCAAGCTGAAGAAGTAAGCAATGGACACAGTTGATACATATTGCAGATGCTCCTTCCTCAGTACTACGAGTCTCAATCTGTAGCATAGTACTTTATTAAAAGAAAATGAGATATTACCCTGATCTACACAGGGTGTGTGGGTTTACAACTGAGTGCCAGATATTATTGGCTTCTATCAGATTGCTTTCAAGGCAATAAAGAGTCTTATTTCTTTTTGTTTGTTTGTTTTTGTTTTTTGTTTTTCGAGACAGGGTTTCTCTGTGTAGCCCTGGCTGTCCTGGAACTCACTCTGTAGACCAGGCTGGCCTCGAACTCAGAAATCCACCTGCCTCTGCCTCCCAAGTGCTGGGATTAAAGGCGTGTGCTGAGTCTTATTTCTTAATACTTTTCTCTGTCCTGTTGCCTGCACCAACTTGCACACAGGGAAAGACCCATGGCTCCACCTGTATATGTATGGGAGGATGGCCTTGTCAGGCATAAGTGGGTAAGGAGGTCTTTAGTCCAGTGAATGCTGGATGCCCCAATGTGGGGAAATTTGTGGGCTGGAAAGTGGGAGTGGGTGGGAAGATGGGGGCACATCCTCATTGAAGCAGGAGGAGGGGGGATGTTATAGGGGGTATCTGGGTTGGGGGAAAATGGGGAAAGAGGATAACATCTGAAATGTAAATAAAATATCCAATAAAGAAGAAAAAACATAATTTGCTAGTGGAGGTCAAATTTTGAAAACCATTTATATCAAGTTTCTTACCAACTAATTTACTTAGTTTGTTTATTTGAAAGTAGTTCTTGCTATGGAGCTAAGTTAAGCATGAACTCACCACGTCTGTCTCAGATTTTGGAGTGCAAATAGGAAACCTCCTAAGCCTGACTTCTAATGAAGTCTGGACAGTTTTTTCTCACTGATTAGGAACACTGACTTTGGTCCAGCACATGTTCAATATGCCCTTGTCACAGCAATATTGTGAAGGAGGCTTTAATGACCCTGTTTAACAGAGTCACATTCCAGAGAACTACCAGAGTAAAACCTTGTCTCCAATGAACGCATTCATCCACAAGCAAAACCAGTCCCAATAGAATTAGATACATTCTATTGTACTCAAGTCATGAGGCTAGAATAATAATACTAGTCACAAGGGAAAAATCAGTAATGCTGGAGTCTAGGGACCTTTTAACTCTCAATGGCATGTTAGTGGCAAAATACCTTTTCATTATAATGGAAAGAAGGAATGAAGGGAGTAAGGTTAGGAAGAATAATAAGAAAAAGAGGCTTGAAAAAAAAAGAAGAAACCAGAAGAAGGAAAAGAAATGATGGAGAGAAGGATGCATATCTAGGAAATGCAACTTCAATGTGCCAAACAGCTAATGTCCTTAACCACCTGGAAACGTGTAAATGTAAAGCAAACCAGAAAAGATGACACTCTTTATATCAAAAGAAAGAAAATGGAGTTTCCTTTTGTTGATTGGAGGAAAGTGAGTGGTTTTGTAAAAGTTTTGCAAGTGACAGCCATTTCAGATAAAGTCAGAGAAAGTGAGAAGAGTAGATTGGAGGCTGCTTCAGGGTTGACATGGCCGCTGATGCTGAAATAAGAAAGAAGGTTTCTAATACAGTCACAGAGCCAAAGGGCAGACATGAGGAATGAGGACAGCAATTTTAGCAAGGGCTACACAGTCACTGAGAAGAGTTCACACGGTTTGAGCCCAGGCGAATCTTCCCACCTGGACTTGGCATTTCAGCTTCACGTCTTAGGTGACTGCCTCACTGCTCTTTATTTTCCTTTTAGATTATGAAACTCTTATTTGTCACTGTATTGTCTGGTCAACTCTGACTGAAGACACAAGGACATTGACTTGTATCCAGAAATGAGAACACATTTACAACAAAGCCATGGAGGGCCCCCAAATTCAAAGACAGGGATACTAAGACCCCAGACTTCTCCACTGATGGTGAATTTTGCAGTTTTCTACTTACTGAGTTAGGCCTGGACATTTACCCACACCCACTCTGCAACTTCCTCCAAGGATCCCAGGGGAAATTAATTTAGAAGAATATACTCCCAAGTTACTTTTTACTTGGTACAATGTATACCCTGTGCCCCCTACTAGTTTAGAGACTCTAGTTAAGCAATTTATTGTACTATAACATTTTTTACAACCTATAAAATGCAGCTAAATACCTATGTTGTTGAGAATATTAGCCAATACATATCAAACATTTTAAATAGTACAGATTCAACTCCCTCAATTTTGGATCATTGTGTCCTGGACCCCACCTTATTAATTAAGAAAACAAAACTCAAAGAGCATTCTCAGCTAAGCTGTGAAAGAGTCGGGACAGAGTAAGTGTCCCTATGCATTGGGACTGAGGTGTTCTGAAGTTGGAGCCTTCAGATGGTTGTGAGGCTTGTCTACATTTTACTAGGAAAACATCTTTAATTTAAATATTCCAAAGCCAATTCTCTGAAATATTTCAGACTCTTTGAAAGATTTAGGAAATTAGAGTAAAAGCAATAGACCTTCACTGAGCCATAGAGTGCCTATGTCTAGTTATACGATTGTTTTTGGATATTCTTTCATGTCTCCTTCTAGTAGTGATACTGGTCATCAGAAGCATTTGTCAGCATGCTCTCATAAAAATATCACATTTATGAAAATGAATCTTCTTGAAAGTCTGATTATTCCTTCCATCATCCACAACAGAGGAGTAGTACTCCTAGTTTTCCCAAAGTGCAAGAAATAATTAGCTTCTAGGATAATGGCTGCTTTCTGATTGATGGAAAACTGTATTAGAGACTTCACAAATGCTGACAAATGGACCAATCCATTTCTTATCTCTGCAAAGTGGGAGGAGTAGAGAACCTTCCTTTATCTTACATGTAATGTTCTTCTCCTCTTAAATATCATTCCTATGCTGACACCAAGTTTTCTGTCCAAATCTAAACAGGGTTTTCAAAGTACGAGAAAAGATATTTGCAAAACTATTTTGAGGTGACGTTTAATAAACTTTCTTTCCTTATTCTTGCTTTTCAATATTCCTTAAGAATAAATACACAGTCCAACACTCTCTCTCGTCCGATAAAGAAGCATTAAAATTCCAATAAGCAATAATGCCTTTTTAGTGCATTTTAGTGCAAAAAAGTGGTTCTAAGACTGTGTGGCTGTTAGTACTTAAATGGCCAAATTATCCTAATTGTCTCAGAAGTGGTACTAATGTTTGAAAGAAGGAGAGTGCCTGTGTGAGAAGAAGGGAAAGTGCCGTCATTATGCTTAATTTTTTTGGAGGAGAACATTTGTTTGCATCGCAGTCAACAGCCATCCATCCACTTTCTAGTAAATCAGAACTCAAAGAGGTACATGTGGTGAAGTTATAGAGCAAGTGGTACCCATGGCTGAGCTGTAGTAAATCCAACTGTGCTCAGCATAAAGTGACTGTACAGAATTATGAGCTCATCTGATTCCAACCTAGTCAATTTGAGGCTTCCAGCTGGCCTATTTGCAGGTGGAGGGATGTCACAATTATAGGACATGAAACATATTCTTCTGGTTGACAGGAGATTCAGTGGATCCTTGATGCCCAACTCAATGTCAGAAGGTGCCTGAGAAGCAGAATGTGAAAAGATAGGATCCATTCAAGCTGGATGGGTCGCGATGAGAAAAAACAACCTTGAACATGATAGCCAAGGAAAGAGATACTAGATCTGAGAACATGAAAGTACTTTCTAAATGCTATTCTTCACATCATCACCAAATAGTTGACTTTCATAAACCCATTTAGGCATTGTTGCCTCACTCCCTCACTAATATCAGGCATTTTTTTTTTTCAGAAAAAAAAAAAACCACCAAACAAACAAACAAACAAAAAACTTCCTGGAAAGAATTGTTTATGTCAGTATTTGACAGGTCTTTTGGACTATTCTTTTGGGCCCATACCAAGGAGTATTTTAATCCCTGAGTTGGCAAACCACTCTTAAGAATATTTTATTTATCTCTATTTTGAAATGCTTACTAGTTACTTTCCGGTAGTTGGTTTGTCACTAACTCAAGGTGAGATTAGCTTACTACTCTAAGGACTATGTTCCTTAGTTGGATCCAACCTCCAGGATCTTGTCTAATGCTGTTTATTCTTCTAGCACCATTGTCCACACCTCTGTAGCAAGCTTTGGTGGACTTATTGCATTGCCCACATCTGTTTTAAATAAAGTATCTCAACGTCTACTTACATGTCTTCTCTTATTTTGTGCATTGTCTCACTTCCTTCAATTTGGCTACAAAACTTCAATTTCTACTCATTTCCTGAAAAGCGAATTTCCTACCACTGTCCTACAGTTTTACATTAGATATCAACCTATAAAGTCTAATAAGTTATTATTGACCTTCCAATCCAAAATGTATTCTTTTCTGATTAATTGCTAATCCTACTTTAATAGAAAAATACTTTCTGGTTTGAATGTTTTTTCTTCTTATATTCTTGCAAGAGATTTGTGATCATTCTCTTATTTTTCTCTTAGGATTTGTGTGACCTAAAGATGTCCAAGTAATTCTTCCAATACATAAATCAGAACAACTAGTCCTTGTATTAAAAATCAATCTAAGTTTCCTAATATATTTAGAGTAAAATGTTGATATCTTATCATGACATAACATGCTGAGACATCAATACTTGCCTTTGCTTTTAGAAATTTCCCAGATTACTCAGGATATTCACAGTCTTATCCTTAAACAATTGTTACATGTTCTCACCTCTGGACCTGTGGGCATTTACTATCCCAGTTATAGGAAATGTTTGGTTTTCAGGTCACTCCATCTCCTTCAGTAGGCTTTTTAAAAAAAATATCTCTTCTCAGGGAAAGCTGTCACACAAAGTAGAATCCTTAGCCCAATTAGAAATTGTCTTTTATCCTTCTTTAGTTTTCTTCATGACATTTCAATAATAATTTCTATATTTACATTTACTTTGCACTAGTTATGTTTCATAACTCCATATGAACATAATGTGGAAATTGTCTTGATTTGTAAAAATAATGTCTAGCAAACAGTGCCTTTCTTTTTAAACAACTGCCAGAATAATCCATATATTTACTCTAAACCATAGTAATTTGAAGAAAACTGTACTGCCAATAACTGATTTAAAAGAATGATTAAGAAAGCATTAAGAGTAATAAAGTTTGGGGGCCTACTGACTTTTAAACTATGTGAAATCAAGGAAATCTCATCAGCCAGAATGGGATCACAGCAATCTAAAGCCAAAAGTGACCTTTTGACACTACCTCATGTCACTTTGTAAAGGTCATGTATATATAAAATTAAATTTTTCTTGACATAATAGAAAGTGAGACCTGCTAAAATCATTAGAAAATATTGATTGAGACAAATCTGATAGTTCAAGGTTTCCAAGATATAATGGATAGCCAGCCAAGAACAACTGACTGGTTCCTGATGAATTGGCATATTTTTTTGTTTCTT
This sequence comes from Arvicanthis niloticus, assembly GCF_011762505.2. Taxonomy (NCBI): domain Eukaryota; kingdom Metazoa; phylum Chordata; class Mammalia; order Rodentia; family Muridae; genus Arvicanthis; species Arvicanthis niloticus. The sequence continues at coordinate 69,794,648 of NC_047659.1, read as the reverse complement.
TGTTTTTTCTTTTGTTTTTCATTGTTTGCTGTTTGTGTTTGTTTGTTTGTTTGTTTGTTTTAGGATAAGCACATTCCATATTGGGTGAACATACAAAACATATCCTGTGTATGTCTGGGTGAATGTTTGATTCCCAACAATGTGAGTCTGTAACACTTAACATTAACCCTTCAAATTAATATCTTTGCTAATTGATCCTGACAGTATTCAAAATTCAAGTTAATCTGCTTTCAATTTCCTGATCATTTTTCATTCTTATGCTCTTCATTATTTAAATTTTTCTAATTATTGTTCGTTTTTCACATATCAATCAACATTTATTTTCTTCTTTGCTAGAATAAAACACAAACACAGAGACAAACCTATTTAAAACCCTCAAAATTATTTAGTATTTTACAAAAGGATGCTATTACCTTTGCCCAGAGAGTTGGCATATTAAATACTGGCACAGAGATAGCCACAGGAGAGTCATTTAATTCTACAAAGAAGGAGGTTTCATTTCATAAGATAAAACAAATAAGAACAGAAGTAAAATATGTCACAACACGAAATCTCTTCTGAGTCTCATTGCCAACAGCAAACTCCCTTTTGTACCTCCCAGTCTGCATCAATAACTTTTGAAACCCTGAAAAGCATCCAAATCTTTCTCTTACAAGTTACCATGCTCTTCCTTTGTATTGAATAGTCCTCTAATATATTTTTGCACAAAGTCTGCCTATTATCATTGAAATTTGTGTTCTGTTTCCCCTTGATCATCACTTATTCCTCCTTTTGTAGTGTTCCAAGCCATTTAACACTCATAGACTATTAAAACTATTTTTAGACACAATACCTCTAGTAATATATGACCAAATGTACATGATTATATTTTGTAAAGAGCAATTAAGGATTGTAAAACATCTTGGATTAATTTGGAGCCAACGTACCAAAATTGACTGGCAAACTGAGTATTAATTACCATGCCTTCTACTGCATCTGAGTTTAATTTTCATGGCTTTAACATTACCAAAATAACACAAGAATTTATACACCCTCGTGGCCTATCCAAATGATGACAGTGGCCAAGATTTGTACATTTTAATTGTATGTTATACTGCGTAACTAATAGTTGTTTCCAGAAGAAAATTTTTAAAAAGATACAGGAAGCATTTTACTTATACAGATATCATGTGGCATCCATATCTGTATAGAAATGTATTGAAAAAAATATAAAAACTTGAAAACACAATGAGTTTTTCTTTTAGGTGTTTGCAAAGATTTTAAAGAAGTTTTGTTCAAGATAGAATAAAATGGGAGTTTGAGACATTCTTCAAGACTTGTTATGATGGGACTAGGGTTTGAAGTCACATCTAATGAAATAAAAGATGGAACAGGGCAAGGCATTTAGGTAAGTTAATGGCAAGGTACCAGAGAACATGAGGGAAGACAGGAATTGTAAGGGATATTTGATTGGCCACAATGTGTGCTCATCAACTTCTACAGACTCTGGGTTGGAACCGTGCTATGTTGGTTGTTTATAATTCCATTTTTAATACTGACTCCCATTTCTAGGTTAGAAAATTGTCAAGTGACTGAGAGAAGATACACAATCTCAAGGTCAAATAAAATGAAATAAAACAATTAAATTCCAAGTTTATTGAAGTAAATTCCCTTAAGAAAAGGGAAGCAAGACCATAAATTTTGAAAAAACTTTATATTTTTTGGTGAAACTTAAGTAATCATTGATAGCTCCAGGATTAGGTCCATTTTTTACTATCTCACTTTTGAAAACATTGTAAGTAAAATTACAATATAAAGTGCAAGAAATAAGACTTTATTTTACAATTTATATGTGTAATAAAATGCTATTTGTTTCAAATTCATAAAGATTTTTCACTTATATGACTATATCTCCTTTATATAACTTACTTTATTTAAAAATAAGAATATGCAACACTAAGTAAGAACCCTCTGCCTAACCTCTTGCCTGCCAACATCCCTGAAAGCACACCCGACATCAGTAAACTTCACTCCATCCCATGAATGCCATTTCCTATCCTTCCAATCTGCCTGCTTTCCTAGAGGCCGGCAGGCATTAGGGACATCAAGTAAGAAACTTTGCCCCAAGTACTTGCCTGCCACCTTTCCCAAAAGCAACAAGAGTAAACCTCAGCCAATACTCTGTGCTCCATTTTCTGGCCCACAAACCTGCCTGCTTTGCTAGAGGTCACATGGGCATCAGAGACCCAAGGCCAGACCAGGCTGCTAATAGAAACCTCAGAGGTAACTTTATCACATAAAACCAACAAAAAAACATACATGCCACAGAAACCCTACTGGAGACATTGTACTGGACCTGAATACTTATTTATCACCAGAACTCCAGGGTGCTAATATCACAAGTCAGAGAGGAAAACAAAACAAAACAAAGCAAAACAAAACAATAAGAAAGAAATCATCCAAAGAACATCCATACAACTAAAGGAAAATCAGAAACAGGCACTTGAATCTGTAATAAACACAAAACTCACATGACCAAAGACCAGCATAAGAACAGTATCAACAGCAGTTAGGGCAATATTACACCACTAGAGTCCAGCTATACTATCACAGCATGCCCTGGATATTCTAACACAGATGAAGCACAAGAAAATGATCTCAAATCAATTCTTATAAAAATGATAGAAGAAAACACAAGCAGAGGTAATTCTGGAACTAGAAAACCTAACTCCTGTTGTCTGAAACCTGTTGTAGGTAAGCCAAAAGGAACTATGGATATATGTAGAACCAACAGAATACAAAAGATGAAAGAAAGAACCTCAGGCATAGAAGATACTCTAGAAGAAATTAATATATCAGTCAAAGAATATGTTAAACCTAAAAAGTTCCTAACCTAAAACATGCAGGAATCTGGTAAACTATAAAAGAGCAAAACTAAGTATAATAGAAATAAATAAAGATTTCTGCTCCAAGGCCCCCAAAATATTTTCATTAGATGATAGAAGAAAAATTCCCAACATAAAGAAAGAGATGGCTATATTTAGAATAAGCTTATAGAACAACAATTAAATCAGACCAGAAAAATATCATCACATAATAATTGAAACACTAAATGTATAGGGCTAAAATGACTCTTAAATTAAAACTGAAAGGGATAAAGGTCAAGAAATATATAACATCAGACAGATCAGCATTACACCCAATTTTTCACAGAGAGTATAAAACCTAAAAATGCTTGGGCAGATGCCTTGGAGTCTCCAAGAGACCACAAATGTCAGCCTAGACTACTATACCCAGCAATACTTTCATCATCACAGATGGATGAAACAAGATACTCCATGACAAAACATAATTATAGAAATATCTATCCTGAAACTCAGCCCTAGAAGGCTAATGGTTCCCAAGAAAATTTGAGAAATAAACTCACACAAGTAAAACCAAAAGAAAGAAAGAGCACAGACACACACAGACACACACACACACAGACACACACACACACACACACACACACACATTACTAATACTACCATTACCACTACCACTATCACCACCACCACTACTACTACTGCCACCACCACAATCAAATTAAGAAGAATTAACAATCATTGATCATTAATAATTCTTAACATCAATGGACTCAATTTCCCAATAAAAAGACACAGGACAGGACAATGGATACAAAAAAAAACAGGATCTATCATTTTGCTGAATGCAAGAAACACACATTGGTATCAAAGATACTGAGAATATCCAACTCTCATATTAAAGGGCTAGTAGTTTTTCAAACAAATGGACTCAAGAAGCAAGACAGAGTAGCCATTCTAATATCTAATAAAATACACTTTCATCCAAAATTAATCAAAAGAGATGAGGAAGGTCAGTTCATACTCATCAAAGAAAAACTGTACCAAGAAGACAGTTCAATTATGAATATGAAGATATTCAATTATGAATATCATACAAACACACAGGCACCCACATTTGTAAAAGTTCATTGCTAAAGATTAAATTATACATTGAATCCCACACATTAACAGTGGGAGACATCAACACCCCACTCTCAGCAATAGAAAGTAAACAGAGAAACAATGAAACTAGATGTTATGAATCAAATGGATCTAACAGATGTCTACAAAATATTTCATGCAAACACAAAAGAATATACTTTCTTCTCATCACCTCATAGAATCTTCTCCAAAATTGAAAACTTACTCTGTTATGAAACAAGTCTCACCAGATACAAGAAAATTGAAGTAATACCCTGTATTTTGATAGATCACAATAAATTAAAGCTAAACTTAAACAACAATAGAGACAGCAGAATGCTTATAAATCTTTGGAAACTGAACAGATCTACTAAATGAAAACTTGATCAAGAAAGACATAAATAAAGAAATTAAAGCTTCTCTAGAATTCAATAAAATAAAAGCACAACATACTCAATCTTGTGGGACACTTACAGCAGTGCTAAAAGGAAAGTACATAGCACTAAGTACCTTCTTACAGAAATTATTTAGATCTCATACTAATGATGTAACAGCACACTCAAAAACTCTAGAACAAAAAGTAGTAAAACGAAAAAGAGTAGACTTCAGGAAATAATCAAACTAGGGCTGAAATCAATAAATTAGAAACAAAAAGAATCAGCAAAACCAAGAACTGTTTCTTTGAGAAAATCAATAAGATAGACAAACCATTAACCAAACTACTAAATACCCGAGAGAGGATATGAAAATCAATAAAATAAGAAATTAAAAGGGAGTTATAACAACAGACACCAAGGAAATCCAAATAATTATTAGGTCTTACTTCAAAAATCTATATTCCACAAAATTGGAAAATCTAAACAAAATGGATGATTTTCTTGATAGATACAACTTACCAAAGTTAAATCAAGATCAGGTCAAAATCTTAATAGACCTATATTTCCCCCAAGGAATTAGAAGCAGTCATTAAAAGTCTCACAACAAATAAAACCCAAGCCCAGAAGACTTTAGAGCAGAATTCTACCAATCTTTCAAAGAAGAGCTAAAAACAATATTCTTCTAATTATTGCACAATAGAAAGAGAAAGAATATTGTCAAATTCATTTTATGGGGTCACAGTCAGCCTGGTATGTAGACCATACAATGATGGAGAGAGAGAGAGAGAGAGAGAGAGAGAGAGAGAGAGAGAGAGAGAGAGAGAGAATTACTATTAGAATCCAGAGCACATCATAAACATCATCCACTGTGATCACATTGGCTTCATCCCAGGGATTATTCAACATACAAAAAAATCTTTAATCTAATCTTTCAAATGTAAAGAAACCAAAACACATGATCACCTGATTAGATGTTGAAAAACCCTTTGGCAAAATCCAACTTGCCTTCATGATAAAAGTCTTGGAGAGATCCAGGATACAAGGTACATACTTAAAAACAATAAAGGCAACACGTAGCAAGCCAAATCAACTTAAGTGGAGAGAAACTTAAAGCAATTATACTAAAATCAGGAACAAGACACTCACCTTCCACTCTTTCCATTTTACCTATTAAATATAGTACTTGATGTTTTAGCTAGTGCAAAAAGAGAACTAAAGAAGATTAAGTGGACACTAATTGGAAAGAAAGAAATCCACGTGTCACTATTTGTACATAATATTAATATATATAACCTCAAAAAATGTACCAGAAAACTTTTACTGTAGATAAAGCCATCAGTGAAGTCTTTGGACCAAAGTTAACTAAAATATATCACTAGCCATTCTTTATACAAATGATAAACTAGATGAGAAGGAAGTTAGTAAAAGAACACCCTTCACAATGGCCCCAAGTAACATAAACTATCTTGGTGTAACTCTAATCAAACAAGTGAAAGATCTGTATGAAAAGAACTTCAAGTCTCTAAAGAGTGAAATGAATATGGTATCAGCAGATAAAAAGACCTCCATTGTTTATGGATCAGTAGAATTAAAAGAGTATCAATGGCATCTTACCAAGTGCAATCTACAGATTCAGTGCCATTTCCTTCTCAATGCAATTATTTACAGACCATGAAAAATAACTCAGTTTCTTATTTAAAAAAAAAAAAACCTGAAAAAAAACCCAAGATAGCTAAAAACAAGCCTGTATAATAAAAAAACTTCTGGAGGTATCACCATCCTGATTTCAGAATGATAGTAATAAAATCCATATGGTACAAACATAAAAACAGACAAGCTGATTAGTAGAATCAAATCAAAGAACAAGAGTTAAAGTCACACACTTTCAGACACTTGATTTTTTTACAAAAATAGCCAAAACAGTGTAATGGAAAATAGAAAGTAATTCAACAAATGTTGCTGGTCTAATTAGATGTCTGCATGTAGAAGAATGCAATTAGATCAACATCTACCACATGTACAAAAGTCAAGATGAAGTAGATCAAAGACCTCTTTATAAAACTGAATACATAAATATGATAGAAATTAAAGTGAGTAATGGCCTTGAAAGTAGTAACAAAAGATATAAACAACAGAACACCAAAATCTCAGACAATAACTTCAACAATTAACAAATGGGATCTTATAAAGCTAAAAAGTTTCTTTAAAGAAGAGGACACCATTAATAAGACAAAAATGGCAGCCTACAGAATGAGAAAAGATCTTAACTAACCCTAATCCAACAGAGGGCTGATATCCAAAATATACAGAGCACTCAAGAAATTAGACACTAACAAAGCAAATAACCCAACTAAAAATAGGACACAGATATAAATAGAGAATTCCTCAACAGCGTAATCTCTAATGCTCTAATGGTTGAGAAGCACTTATAGAAATGTTCAACATCAGTCATCAGAGAAATACAAAATAAAACGACTCTGAAATTCCATCTTACACTATCAGAATGACTTAAGATCAAAAACTCAAGCAACAGCTAATGCTGACAAATATGTGTGACAACGGGTACACTCCTCCATAGGTGATGGCAATGCAAATGAATAAAACCACTTTGAAAATCAATTTGGTGGTTTCTCTAAGAATTGGGAAGGGCTCTACCTCAAGAACCAGCTATACCACTCTTGGGTATACATCTAAACAATACTCAAATATACCATAAAGACACTTACTCAACTATGTTCATAACAGCCTTATTTGTAATAGCCAGAAACTAGAAACAACCAAGATGTCCCTAAACCAAAGAATGAATTAAGAAAATGTGGTACATACACACAATGGAATATTACTAAGCTAATAATTATAAAATTTATTAAATCATGAAATTTTCAGGCAAATGGATAGAACCAGAAAAGATCATGCTGAGTGCTGTAACCCATATCCAGAAAAATAAACATGGCATATACATGGTATATACTCACTTATAAGTTGATATCAGACATAATATCTAAACAAACAGAATAACCATGTTACAATCCACTGATCCAAAGAAGCTAAGTAACAATGATGGCCTAAGAGTGGGTGCTTGAATCTCACTAAGTAGGGGAAATAAAGACATAGGGGAGGTGGATGTAGGGAGGGAGTTGGGTGGGGGAGGGGTGAGAAGAGGACTAGAGGGATTTAGTGTGGGAAGATTAAGGGAGAGAGAATTGATTGGGGCAGGGCATCTCTGGGACAAGCTATAAACCTAGAACACTAGATACTCATAGGGATCTATGTGTATGACCCTAGCTGTGACTTCTAGCAATAAGGAATATTGGACCTGAAGTGGCCATCTCTTGTAACCAGAGAAGAATTCTGATAGAGGGATAGGGACACCAACTCAGCTGCAAAACCTTCAACCTACAACTTTTCCAGCTTACAAGGTATGCAGTGGTAAATATAGAGAAGAATTTGAGGGAATGGCTAACGAACGACTGGCCCGAATTATGACGCATGCCATACGAGAGAGCTCACTGAGACATTATTGATGATATTCAGCTATACTTGCAGCCAGAGGCTTAGCATAACTGTCATCTGAGTGGCTTCATGCAGCATCTGATCAAACAGATGCAGAGACCCACAGCCAAGCATCAGGGGCAGTTTGGGAAAACCTATGGAAGAAGTAGACAGAGGAAGTATTATAGGCACCAGAGAGGTCAAGGACATCACAAGAAAACCAATCGAATCAATTAAATTGGACCCATATGGGCTCATAGAGCATGCATGGGTCAGACTTAGTGGGCAGCTTTGTCTGCATGTGGGGCCCCTAAGAGCAAGAACAGGGGCTGTCTCTGAGTACATTGCCTATCTTTAGACCCTTAACTCCTAACTGGGCAGCCATGTCTAACTTCAATTGGAGAAGATGTGTCTAGTCCACTGCAACTCTATACATCAAGGTGGGTTGATATCCATAGGAGACCTTTTCTTTTCTGAAGAGAGAGGGAGGGGTTTAAAGAGATGGAGGGATAAGGAGAAAGGACTAGGAGGAGAGGAGGGAGGAAAAGTTGCAATTGGATGTTATTAAGTAAGCAAGAAAATAAGGAAATTATATATATATATATATATATATATATATATATATATATATATATAATGTGTATGTACACATATATCAAATTATTGTCACAAAATCATCAAAGCATATTTGCAATTTGGCTAAATACTTCTAGAAATAGATTATCACAACCTTATTTCCCAGACACTTACTCCAGCCTTAGTTCCTATCACTATTGCATTTAGAAACCACAACCTTTAGATAACTCACCTAGTACAACAAACATAGTCCTGGGGCAGGTCCCTAGTATTTGTGGATGTGTATAATTAAGGTGTAGTGTGTGCCACCATGTCTTTATAGTACAAAGGGCAATCACTTTTTAAATTTTAAATTTCACTAAAGAGAATCGTGTGTGTGTGTGTGTTTAAGGGAGAGAGAGATTCACCATTTTAACGATTTTAAGATTCATGCAAAAATGTTGTCCATATTTACAGTTCATTGTTGGTTTAAGGTTACTCTACCTACCACAGCTTATGCTTAATACTGAATTACTTACACATTCAGGTTATCATAAGCAGTTTTATTGCTTACTTTTGTATCAAGATTCAGAGCCTCAATATTTTAACCATTATTGATAGTGGGCAGTCATTATTCAAAGTAGTTGTACCAGCCCAAGTCCAGCAGCAACATGGAACATCTGGCTTCACATTCATAGGCTTGACCATCAATTGCCAGTTGAGTCTTCTTGCTTCAGCTGTACTGAGCAATTTCTTATCCATTTTTTTATAAGATTGTCTATTCTTTTAGTTGATGTCTATTATTTGTATTTACTCAAGACCAAGCCTTCTTTTGTTAATGAATTTTGAAGCTATATTTTCCAATTTATGTCTTGCAGGCTTATCATTTTTATGATGGTTTTTCATTTTAATAAATTTTATCATGTGCCCAAACATGAAGGTATTATGCCTTATCTTTTATTCTTTTTAAAAACTTCAATAAAATGCATAGAATTATTTGTACAGATCTATTTTCATACACATATCTACCTATTCTCTCTCTCTCTCTCTCTCTCTCTCTCTCTCTCTCTCTCTCTCTCTCAAAATCAAAAAACAAAAATAAAACCACCACCACTGCCACCACCACCACCAAAACCATCCAGAACTGTCTCACTGCTCCACCATAAAACAAACATACCAATATCAAAGAGTTATCTTGTACAGACTATTTTCTATCCATTCTCTCTGTTTATTATTCAAGTCTTCTCTATGATATATACTATGTAGACTAAAATATTCATGCATTTATGTTTTAATGTCCAGTGTAATTTGCTTTTACTCTTTATTATTTTAAGGTTAACTTGTTCCTTGCTTTTAGATTTATAAGGTAGATTCCAGATTATTTTATCAATTTCCAGCACAAAGAAAAACAAATCTCCTGAAATAGTGAATATGTGAATCAATATGTGTAACAATGGTGTTTGAAGATAAATAAAATTTCATCTATTGGATAGGAAATCAGCAAATTGGTGTTTAGTTTCAACAAATAAATTTCAGCTCTACTCATCTAAATCTAAATTTATCCTATGTTATTGGAACAAGATTTGGAACCATCAAATAACAGAGAATACATTTTACAATTTACTTTTTTAGATGCTTAATAATAAGCACAATAAAACATTCATGTTGGTATTTGTGTAAGAACCCTTTGTTATTCTAAGATGGTCACTTCTGAGATAGTATTTCTGAATACCCAGTGTGAGGCTATTGGAAGCAGGCCCTCCTATTGGCAGCACCGAACATTCCATGTTCTGCAGCACAGAAGTTCCTGTAGTTCATATTCTTAGAGAATCATGGGTCTTTTTTCCTAACATTGATTTTTTAAACAACAACAACAAAATCTTTCTAGATATTCTCTAGGGAGCTGTTGGTTGTAGATGAAGTTATTACCATCACAGATTTCTAAAGAGGTTGTACCAAGAATGTAAAGCTATCTCAGTCACCTTTTCCTAAGGGGTATTCCAAGGTCATATGACATGCATGACCGAAACTGTATCATAAAGTGAAAACACTAGGGATAAATCAGCCTAGTACTTAATATATATGGAAAATCACTTATTTTCTTGAATTTTAAGGCAAGGAAAAAGTAAGCCACCTCAAGCTCAATAGGAAATGTAAGGTAAAACACTCCTGATCTTCCAAAGGATTTATAAATCTTGGCACATACATTCCAGCCACTACATACATTCAGTGTCTGGAGGAACAGGCTATTTGTATACTTGCCACATGAAGGAAACATAACACAATAGATGACCTTCCCTTGTTCAGTGATTTACACTGTTCTTGTGATTTTTTATTGACCTTCAGAAAGCCCTGTGCCCTTTTCATCTAAAATGATACAAACTGCATGATGCTGAAAAGCAATTTTAGAATTGTCAATTCATAAAAAGGTATACAGACCTAACATGGTATTTAAAAAATAAAAACTTGGCTGTGGTGATGATTTTAAATGGAAGGACCTCAGGGAAAATTAATGGATCTTGGTCTATTTATTTTAGGCAATAAATAATGACCTAGTCAAATGAAGACATTGAAACTTGCTTAGTTAATGGATAATCCATTGATCTTTTAGTCCTTGTGGATCCCTTTCAGTAAGTACTCATGTTTATAAGCCAGACTGCATGTCACACATGAGACAAAATTTGTATTCTAGACAGAATTGAATTAGTAAAACGGAACATTAGGGGCATGACAGCTATTTTTTTTTCCAAATTGGTATTTATTCACTCCTTCCAACCCTCTGGGAAAACAGAGTAAAGCACAAGGGAATACTTCAAATCATATCTCCCTAAAATTTACCTCTCCTTTTGCTAGATCTCAAATTACAAAAGGATTGGATAACTTTGCTCAGTCCCAGTGTGTACCCCATAGTAGTCTGAGTCAGGTGCCTCGATTGGCAAGAGTAGGCTATTCCAAGAACTAAATTTAGGTAACCAGCAGAATTTTGCTTCTCATTTGAAGAAACAAAATCAAATGATATTATATTATAATATAGGTCAAATGTCAGAAAAACAAAAGCATTTTTGGGGGGATTTCTTGTAACAAAAAGTAGGGAATTTTAAGATAACTGAATTGTTAGCATCTTGAAAGAATTAAATTCTGAGGCTCTGACTTGATAAAATATGCCCTAAGGTAAAGCGATTCTGAACTGTTCTATAATAGAAAGCACCTTGAGCTTCAAAAGGCTGGTTTTAAATGTCTGTCTTCTCATCTAAGACATCTCACCTTCCACAGGAATGCTGTACATGCCAACATGATTTCATGGGTCAGTCATATCCCCAAGAACATAACAAAGTACTGTGCACAGACTATCAATCAATCAATCAGTCAATCAATCCAGGAAAATGAGCAATTTTACCTAGTAAGTTTCTTAAGACAAAAAATACGGTTGTTTACAGTCTCCTGAATAGCTTCCAAAATCAGTAAACCAGTCAGCTACTCTCTAATGCTATGAGTATGGATATATTAAATGATAAATATATTATTTAAATAACCATTCCAATCATTTAGTCAACCATTAAGTGGCATATATGCCTGCCATGATGGACCATGCTCCATGCAGATAGTTCATTCTGTCAGAAGTCCAAGGGTATTTGGGAAAATTCAGAAATTAGTAGAAACAAAGCAATACTGATAACAAAATAAGTGGCATGTATTCATGAAATTTCAAAAAAAGAAATATAGAAATATATATATATACAATATATATGTTTGTGGTTGTATGTGTGTTTGTATGTGTGCTATGATTATTCATTAAAGATGTCTCAGTGTATAAATGCACTTGGTGTTCAAGCTTGATGATCTCTGTTTCATTCCCCTGGACCTAAGTTGGAAGAAGAAGAGAAACTCTCTAAAGTTCTAAAATTGTCTTTTGATTTCCAGAAGTTCACCAAATTCACATAGATATACACCATATACAGTCAAACATACATACAGATACATGAACGAATATTAGATAAAATTTTAAATTAAAATTTAAAATTACATACTATATCATGAACTTTTAAGTTCAAATTATTTATCATTATACTAAAATTTTAAGATAACTGAATTGTTAGCATCTTAACATTTTTCCTTAAAATTCTGATAGAGAGCTTGAAGTATGGGATAGAGAAGAGCATCAGTCTTAAACAACATTCATGAACTGTCACAGACCCAAGTACTTGTGAGCATTATGGTGTGTAGGAGTTGCTTTTATGTTGACATTATGACAGATAAGGCAGTATCATCTACTCTCACTCTATTCTGATCCAGTTCAAATAACCAACACACACAAATATTCCCTAACACAAAGCATTATACGATATGGTCTAATAATATCAGAATTAGTAGAAAACAATAAAGTATAAACACTTAAAGATCAACATATTACACGTTGAGGCAATGCTTAGAAAAACACGAAAACAAAACTGCAACGATCTTTAGATCCAAGAACATTAACAACAGGCAAGTGAGGGCTTGGTTAATTTAGGAAAGTGCAATGTAGGGGCTATTTCTAATTGTGTCCCATATGGCAGCTGCAAAGTTGTGGGTCACAGCTAGACTGTGACAAACACAGTGGGTGACAAAGGGATATTAGATATCTTCACCAGCTTGATAGGGTTTGTCAAAAACAGGGAACTACAATTTTTGAGGTTTTCTGGCAGTTGGTTCAGATGTACCCCTCCATTTCTTTCTTTCTTTCTTTCTTTCTTTCTTTCTTTCTTTCTTTCTTTCTTTCTTTCTTTCTTTCTTTCTCTATCCTTTTTCTTGTCAGTCCTTTTGCTGGTAAAACACAATGATGGGCAAACCACAGGAGCACATGTGAGCTGGGAATTGGATAACACATTTGGAAGATAGCCGGAAGAATTTGAGTTCTCAATCTAAACTGGTGTATTTATTCTTGTCATTGACCTCACATTCACATCACCTATACTTTAACTATTTACAGGAAACTTTACTCATCTCCTTTACAAAGTCAGGCAGTCATACCAGTCTCAAAAGAAGTGTGAAAAATATGAGTTGCCTTCCTTCCTTCTATGCTAAATAAATGTGTATAAATGTGCTCACAGTTCATTTGTGTGGCTAAATATTTTCATTATTTAGAAAAAAATGAGGAATGCCATATGGGGTGGTAATAAATAATCAGAAAACAAAACTTCTAGATTTTTTTTGTGAAAAAGAAATTAATCAGTGCCTCAAAATAAACTACTGGACACAGACTTCAACATATAATGCTGACATTTGACAGCTGAGTTTCCATGACAACTTTGTCATTTACATACAGAACACTAGTATCCCAAACACTGAAGTGGAGAAAAAATAATGATGTGAGGAAGAAACAAACTTTGAACAATGTTAAAGGAAGATTATTATTATTATTATTATTATTATTATTATTATTATTAAAAATTTTTTTACAGTCAAATCATTATCCTCCTTCTGGTCTACCCTCTGACTGTTCCTCATCCCACATCTCCTTCCCTATCTCCAAGAGGATGTCCCCACCCTCCCCACTGCACCTCACCAGACCTTCCCACTCTCTGGGTCCTCAAGTCTCTCTCACTGTGGCTGGACCAGGCAGTTCTCTGCTGTATATGTGTCAGGGGCCTCGTATCAGCTGGTTGGTGACTCAGTGTCTGAAAGAGCTTGAGGGTCTAGGTTGCATGTGATGCAAAGTTGCCTTACCTTTTTCTAATCCTTACAAGACATAAACGAAAGAGAACACACAGAAATTTACAAGGACTTTATAAGGAAGGGCTAATGGCTTGAAAAACAGAATATGTGAAGGAAGGTTAGAGGAACCGTGTGATAATGAACATAAAACTAACAGAGAAATTGGTGTGTGTGTGTGTGTGTGTGCGTGTGTGTGTGTGTGTAAACAATAATAATAAAAGAAAAGCAGGCTACCAATTTCATAATGAGGGTACAATAGAAGGATTCTGGAGGGAGGACACTTGGTAGAAGATGGAGGGAGCAAAAGGAAAGAAAGTGATAGAATTATATATTATTTAAAATGCACAAAATTAAAATAAGTGATCATAAGGAGATGGATTGGTGATCACCAAACTTCACTCATGAAGATGTGAGACAAGCAGTAAGAGATATCAGTTATTTAATTTCTATTGAATAACACAGGACAAGTACAGACAACAGTTCTCTATTACCTCTAAAATTTGCTGTTTATGCTGTATGAACAAGAATAAAAGAACAACTGAATTAAAAAATGACTGGAAGGTCTCAATGTATTCATTTATTTTGTGAGATGGTTTGCTTCAGATTATAATATAATCTGCAAAATATTTGATTTTATTTGGCAAGGTTGTAAGAGAATTGATTTTAGGAAAGAGTCCTGCTATTAATATGCTTTTCTTGTTATTATTAAACATATATAACAATAACTAGATACTAGCAAACCCTTTTGGAGTATCTCTGCAGATCCACAAAGATGTACTGTCTTGTAGTGATACTATAGATGTCGCTATATAGATTCTATAGAAGTCAAATAGATGACGTTTTAAGTCTTAAGTATGATTCTATAAGAATTCTTAAAGTTATATTAGTGATTATTAAGATCTTTTATAGTGGGACTGCTATTATGTCTTTTTCTGATATTCAAAACTGAAATGAGAACTCTGTCAGTCTCCCAAGTGTCTATAGTTAATTACTCTTTGTAACCAGACATTCTCCTACTCAGAGCACAGTCCAAGAGGTTGTAAAACAATTAACCAAAGGTCTTAAAAAGGGACCTAATGATTTATTATAGGTGCTAGGACAGAAGATAAAATATTGACTGGGTTAACCTATACAAAACTTTACTAATAACTTACTTGTGGTTTTCAACTTACAATGAACCTATGGAGCTGTGATAGGTAGTGGATGTTTAGCCAGATAATCACTCTTAATGGATATGCATGAAAACCCTCTCTGTTGTAAACTTCTATTTCAATTTGTGATTTGATTTTTTGTGTAAACATGTGATGAACTTTTTAACATGTGATCATGTATTCAGAAAGATGTGTAAATACTGAGGACCAAGATATGAGAAAGAAGAGCAGAGATTTCTTTTCCTTTCCCAACTTAGAGAAGGATTTTTTTTTTTTCCTTTAGAAGAATTTTTTTCCCTTTCCTCTCTTAGAATTTTTTCCTTTCCCCACTTAGGATCTTTCTGCTTTTCCCCTTACAGAGCTTTCATATCGAACTTTTTACAACTTACTAATAAATGCTATAATCACGTTTTTTCCTTTTTTTAATTGGATATTTTCTTTATTTACATTTTAAATGTTATTTCTATCCTATCTAACCTTCCCTGCTTCTATGAGAGTGTTCCCCCACCCACCCACTCCTGCTTCCTTGCCCTCAAATTCCCCTATACTGGAGCATTGAGCCTTCACAGGACCAAGGGCCTCTCCTCCCATTGACGCTTGACAAGGTCATCTGCTACATATGGATACCTAGGTCCCTCCATGTGTACTCTTGGGTTGTTGATTTGTCCCTGGGAGCTCTGGGGTGTCTGGGGTGTTTAATTGATATTATTGTTCTTCCTATGGGGCAGCAAACCCCTTCAGCTCCTTCAGTCCTTTCTCCAACTCCTCCATTGGGTGTCCCATTAGGGACCCCATGCTCAGTGTGATTGTTAGCTTCAAGCATCTACTTCTGTATTTGCCAGGCTCTGGCAGAGCCTCTCAGGAGAGACAGCTATATCAGGCTCCTGTCAGCATGCACTTCTTGGCATCCACAATAGTGTCTGGGTTTGGTGATTGTATATGTGGTGGATCCCCAGGTATGGCAGTCTTTGGAAAGCCTTTCCTTTCCTTCAGTCTCTGCTCCACAGTTTTTCTCCCTATTTTTTCCTGTATTTTATTTCTCTTTCTAAAAAGGAGCGAAGCACCCACACTTTCCCTGTTCTTCTTGAGCTTCGTGTGGTCTGTGAATTGTATCTTGGTTATTCCAAGCAATTGGGCTAATATCCACTTGTCAGTGAACGCATACCATGTGTAACTTTTTACATCTTAGTAATAAACACTATAATCACTTTTCTAACTGTTCCCTTTTTTTCCTACTACTTCCTATTAGCAGGTCGAAAGTTAGAGCTGTTCAGTTCCTGCTGAGATAAAACAAAGGCCACATTACTTAATTCCCTACTGTTAAGCTACAGGTGTCAATCACCTAAACCAGCAGCTTTTTACCCTCTGAAAAAGCAGGAGAGTTTTTAGGACTCTTTATTGTAGAGGAATGCCTGGGTGGGAAGGTGGGAGTTGCTGGGTGGGTGAAAGAACACCCTCATAGAATCAGGGGTAGGGGGGATGGGATAGGAGGCTTGGGGAGATGGAAAAAGAGGATAACATTTGAAATGTAAATAAAAAAAAATATCCAGTAAAAAAGAAGTTATCATCAGTGTTTCAGTATAGTTAGAGAGCTAGAATGTCCTGAGACCCTCAGCCATACCAGAGTCTTACTATGTGCCCCTCCCCCTGTCTCCCACCTTCACTTGCTCCATGCCAGCAGGCTCCCAGCAAGTCATAAAAGCCATCATGGTCCTTTTTGGAAATGGTTCATTGCCAAACTTGGTCTTGATTTTTGAATCATAGGAAACATATGTATCCTCTGGTCCAATGAATACTGCATTGATTAGCCAGGATGAATTTAGAGACATAAAGGATAGAGTTAGAGTGGTCTCAGGAAGAAAGGATATGGATAGAAAATGTAGGAAATTATATAATTTAGGAATAAATAGCATTAGAAGGCAAGTACATGAGGCTATGGAATCGCTAGGATAAGGATATGAAGATTAGAGAGTTAAAAGATGATGTGGAAGCATGTTTAAAGAATTGAAGATAACAGTGTCTGCAAAAATATTAGAGAGAACTGTTTTACTGTTTTACTTAAATAAATTCAAAACTTTGTAAGAAATCACTTTAATTTTATTAGTTTGTCATTTTTCTATTGTTACATTGAAGCAGCTACTAAAGACTGCTGTCTGCTATACCCCAAAACTGGAAGATTGGTGTTCATAAAAAACAGACTGTACAAACCTATAAGGAATGTGCTTTTGCTTTGTGCTTGGTTATGCTCTAAGGAAACGGAGGCTGGAACTATTGATCCAGGGACTCACAGAGTTTATGTAAGTTTAAAAATTCTAAATAATAATTAACAATGATCAAAACCTTGATGATGTAGCTTTACTAAATAAAAGACTATGTTCAGGCTCTCTCTGGTTATCAAGCTAACAAGTTGAAGAATCATGGTATCAAGCTATTAAGCATAAGCTGAAGTTGACGAATAAAGAATACTAAGAATCATCAGGAAACAGAGTGAGTACCTGAACTAATAGTTTGCATCTACTACTGACTCTGTGTAATTATTGAATCAGTGCCATTCCCATATCCACCTTTCTTAGGACTGTCCTTATACAGAGGCGGGACTTTGGCAACATACTACTCTTGTAGAGGACTCAAGTTTGATTCCCAGCACCAACATTAAGTAGGTCACAACTGCCTCCAACTCTAGTTCTAGAGGACACAATGCCCTCTTCTGGCCTCTGTAGGTAAGAGGAATAATTGAATATGGAACCTCCGTCCTTGGAGACATCAGATGTATTTAAGGTAGAATGTGAACATTCTGTCTTAAACCAAATGAACAGGCATATAATACTGAATATAAAAATCTATCAACAACTTTCTCCTATTTCCTTCCAAATGGAATGAATATGTTTTACCACTTGGACTGGTTAATATTTGAAAATGTACTGTTATACTATTACTGGTATATAGGTGTCTAGAAATTTGAGCTTTGGGATATGTATTAATTTCAACAAGAAAAATAGAGTTTATGGGATTACGGCTCTGTGATAGTTTGTATATGCTTGGGCCAGGAAGTGGTACTATTAGAAGGTATGGCCCTGTTGGAGTGGGTGTGGCCTTGTTAGAGTAGGTACAACACTCCCTGGCCCAAGCATATACAAACTATTACAGAGATTTTGTAGACTTGACATCAAATGCTTTCTCAGTTTTCTATGTGACTTGAAAAGACACACTAATTTTCTTGAATTATTTGATAAGTAGCCATATGCATACCCATTCACAAGGCCAATTAGCAAGAATGAAAAAGTTGGGAGATAACAGTCTTGCATGAAAATGTGGTTTTCACACTAGCATTCTGACACACAAGCACTTCCTTTCAAGCCTGGGAATTTAAGTGCAGGCCTTAGGGGAATCATTACATGGCCTTTTATCAGCATTTTTCTTCTTCAATAGCTTCCTCATCACATTATTTTAACATATTATACTGAGTCTTAGCATCATGTTCCTTAATGTGCTTCCTAATAAACTGCCTGGTAAAGCAACAGTCAAAACAAAATCTCACTTAAAAAAATCTTCAGCATTTCAGATATTCAAGAGTTCATATGTGGAAAGTCACAGATGTCCTTTCCTCACCCCCAAGAATGGTGTCAACACTACTTGTATCAGAAGTGAACTCACAAGTTCTTTCGGAATAAGGGAACACTACCCTTTTTGGGACTACACAACCCAACTGCTCTCAGTATATTTTTATTATTGATTTTTATAAATAACTTCAAAATGAGTTAATAGCTGCACCTTCATCACCATAAATCACATTCAATTGTTTAACAACTGATGAACATCTTTTATATATACTCTCACAAGCCCATAAAATAGATATGCAGCAATTATAGTGTGCTCAAAACTAACAGTTTGCCTACTATAGAAAACATTACAAATAAAATTTATAAAGGCCAACAAAGTTAAGTGAGTACTATACAAATTTAAAAGTTTAGAGTACAATAATATTTTCCCTGAGGTCAAAGTTTGGCATAAGCTAGAATACATAATTTATACTTAAAACCATAGATTGTGTAGATATCATTGACAGATGTGAGATGAGAGATCATGCTATGTGTTTTCCAGAAAACAAAACAAGGCAAAACAAAACAAACAAACAAAACACTCTAGATTTGAGTCCAATTATTACTTTAAATTGATAAAATTATTTTCTGCTAGTTTCTGGAAAGAAAAATGAAATTTTTTATGTACGAGTAGAAGACTGGTAAGGGAAACTTGCTGGCACTTAGACAATAGTCAATTCTTGACAGGGAACATGAAAGTACCTTCTAGTTTAAGTCAAGCATATTAGCCAACATATAGGAAATATTCTATTTTCATTTTAAATCCTATAATAAAAACAACAGAGGGTGTGAGGGAAGTTCTTATTTGACTTACAATTCAGGTCATAGGAATTCAAATAACTGGTCACACCACACCTGCAGTCAAGACCCAATAAAACTAATGGCACTGCTTCTTGCTTGCATGCTACTCAGGTAACCTTATTCAGTTCAATACAGTGTTAAGCCCAGTTTAGGGGATGGTCCTGCTTTTGTGTGCAAAGTTAATCAACAATTAAGAAATTAACCACACAGATATGCTAATGAACCAACCTGATAAAAATAATTTATTTGAGACTTTATTCATAGGTGATTCTAGGCTATTGAAATTTTACATTTAAATTTAACCATTACTATAGGGAATAAAATATATAATTGTTCTGAAAAGATCTGTGATACCTATGAATCAATATTAAAATTTGACAAAAGGCAATCCTTTTAGTAAATAAAATAATTTGCAAAGTAGGAAGACAGAAACAAAATGGGTATAAGAATTTGCTAGCTATGATAAAGACAGGTGAATATCTAGATTCTATAAAAAAAACAAACAAACACAAACAACCTAGTGTATTAATACAAGAAAAACAAACCATTCTGTCAATAAATTTACAAATGAAACCAGCACATAATTCTCAAAGAAGGAAATACAACTGATCAAAAATATATATGAATTAAGAATGCTCAACAACCTCTAGCCCTCAGGGTAATGTAAATCAAAACTGCATGAGACTTCATCTCAATATAGTTAGAATTACTATTACTGAGAAAATAAATGAAAATGGATGATGGATGTAGAGAGAAAGGAAGAAGTATGCTTTTATACTGCTGCCAAAATGTAAATTAGTGCAGACAGTATAGAAGTAAGCATGTAGTTCTTCAATCAGGTCAATATTGATTCCCCCATTTGTTCAAGCTATAAAACTTCTACATATACATGGAAAGAAAGTTATGTCCACATATCACAGGTACATTTGTACAGCTATTCACAAGAGGCAATATATAGAATAAGTCTAAATGTCCAGCAACAAATGAGCTGATAAAAATGTTTTACTTATACACACACACACACACACACACACACACACACACTATTTGTAGATAGATAGAAATATAGATAGATAGATAGATAGATAGATAGATAGATAGATAGATAGATAGATAGATAGATAGATATAGATATAGATATAGATAGATAGACAGATAGACAGATAGACAGACAGACAGATAGAGATATATACAATCTCTAAAGGGAGATTTATTCAAAAATAAAGTTATACACTTATATGAAAATGAATGGAATCAGTTATAATTATATTAGGTAAAATGAGCCCAAGTTAAAAAGACACATATTTTATGTTTTCCGTACATAGAGCTCTTAGATTTTAAGCATATATATATATATATATATATATATATATATATATATATATATATAGCATTGAATCTGTAGATTGCTTTAATTTTATGAGCATATATGGCATGAAAACAGAAGGCACCAACTGAGGAGTTTATCAGGATTGGCAGGAGGGACAGGATGATAAGATAAGTCTTTCTGTTTGTTAGATGTGGAGCATTAAGGTCACCAAGATGTGTATGATAAGGTTCCAGCATCTATGCATCCTGTCTCCCTAGTCTGCTAACATCATCAAATAGAAAATGTAAAGTAGATGTTAGGAAGCTAAAGGCTCTACTTTTTTATTTACAATTTTCCTTAGTTTATATAGTGATTGACATTACAGACAGTCCACAATTTTAAGAGAATTATAAACAATTGACAAGAAGAATCACAAGATGACCAACCATTTTAAGATAAAAGAAATTAATACAGCATTATTTAATGAGCATTTTATGATAATTTGTGTTACTGCCCTTTATATAGTCACTATGATAGCACTGTGAATTCAAGAATGTATGATACAGCAGAGACAGAGGGGATGGCCAACCAATGCCAGTCTGAAATTGAGACATATCCCATGGGCAAGAGCCAATCCCTGACACTATTAATGATATTCTGTTATGCTTCAAGTCAGAAGCCTAGCATAACTGTCCTCTGAGAGACTTCACCCATTAGTCAAAAGAAAGAAATGAAGAGACTCACAGCCAAACATTAGAAGAAACTTGAGGAGTCTTGTGGAAGAGTTGGGGAAGGACTGAGGGAACAGAAGTGGGCAGGGACTCCACAAGAAGACCAGCAGAGTCAACTAACTTGGAGCCTCATGGGCTCCTTCTCTAGGAGAAAACCACTAAGCAAACAACAAACATGGCCTGGACCTAGGTCACCCACACACATGTAGCAGATGTGCAGCTTGTCTTCACGTGGGTATCCCAACAACTGTAGAGGGGGCTGTCTCTCAATTTTTTGCTTTCCTGAAGATCTAGTTCCCTTAACTGGTCTGCCTTGTCTGACCTCACTGGGAGAGTGAGATCACTGATACGCCAGGAAATGGTAAGGTGTCTTACTTAGGGTTTAACTGCTGTGAAAGACACTATGATCGAGGTAACTCTTATAAGGAAAACATTACATTGAGGCTGACTTGCAGGTTCAGAGGTTCAGTACATTATCATCAAGGTGGGAGTACAGCATCCTCCAGGCAGGCACAGTGCAGGAGGAGCTGAGAGTTCTACATTTTCATCTGGAGACTTCTAGGAAAAAAATTACTGACTTCCAGGCAGTTAGAGTGAGGGGCTTAAGCCCAAGCTCACAGTGACATGTCTACCCCAACAAAGCCACACCTCCTAATAGTGCCATTCCCTGGACCAAGCATATATACAAACCATCACATGGTGTGATACCTAGATGGGGCTCCCCCTTCTCATAGCAGATGGGGGAGGATCTATGTGAGGGGTTACTAGGAGAAGAGGGGAGGTTCATATTGGTTTATAAAGTGAAGAAACAATAAATTTTAAAAATTCATATACATATACATAAATATTTCTGCCAAATTTGAGGATTCAAAACAAAGTTCAAAAGTGTATGTATGATATTTATTCATATAAACAATATTAAAGCCCACTGTACCACAGACACTGCGCTGGGTAAAATGGAGGTCTTTGGTGGCTTCAGAAGCAAGTTTAGGGGAGAAGATCATGACTAAAGAGTCTCGATCAAGTCGGTAATTTTGCCTTCAAAACAGAAGGAAACACATCCCTTGTGGATGTTCACAGAATGGAGCATTAAGCCAGAAATCTAATCAAGTTTATGAAACATTAAAAACACAAACAAGAAAACAAACAAATAAACAAAGAAAACCAGAACTACTAAGAGATTTAAAAGAGATACACAAAGAGGAAGAGGAGAAAATCCAGACTGCTAGAAATAGCAACTTCATGGTTTCCTTATATGTGTAATGAAATCATCCATGGCGTTCTGCTTTTTAAATAAACAATCAATTCTGTGGGTCCCTGTTTCCAGAGGGCTTCCCATGAAGATCTCCAGCCTGGCCAGGTGCAGGGGTTCAGGACAAGGGGATCGAGTGAGAACAGGGAGGGGGAATCGCCTCTACTGCCTCCGCTGCTGCCTCTGCCCACATTTCCCACATTTCCTGCATCTCAGCTGTTGCCACCAAGTTACTCCCAGTTACTGCACCTGTTGCTCTGCACTGAGCCTCTCCGGGCTGGGCCAGTGAGCTAGCAAGGAGGGGAGAGTCCTGAAGGTGCTTCGAGAGAGCAGAGCTCTTCCCAAGTGTTACAGCTCTTGTGAAAGAAGCTCTTGGACAACAGAATGATTCTCGCACACCTTTATTTCTCCCGAATAGGGATCTTACATACAATTTTGGGTTGGGTCAGGGTCTAGCAGTAGATAATCCCTATTGGCTTGGTCTAAGAGCTTGGAGATACCTCATCTACATGTGGGAGAGCCTGAGGCACTGTTCCTACATGACAGATGGCCTTAGAACTCTCTGTGGGAGGGGCTGTGGAGGGCTGAAGCTAAGTGAGAGGAACCTGGACCCAGGAGCAAGGCAGAACTTCTAACATCCCATTAGGGTTTGCTGGTTTGAGGCCTGTGCTCAATCAAATACCCAGCTGCCTCTCACAGCCCACTGCCCACGCAATTCCAAACCAAGCTCTCCCTGGCTCATAGAAGAGTTAAACCTTTTTTTCAAAGGTCTACAGATGCACAATTATCAATTGAGTTCCTGAAAATAGCATCCCGCATTGTTTCTAAAATCAGTGAAGCAGCAGGTCCAGGCTTACTCTTAGCTATTTTTTATATTAATTATGTTTCTCAAGAGTCACTTGTTTTTCAACATAATTCTTGCAGTGTGGTCTATGATATACATTGCCTGTGAAAATGCCTAGTGCTGTTTGTTTGCCTATTTCACATGGCTAGGGGAAGAGCTCAAGAAAAGGTAATAAATCTTCATTTTCTTGTGCTATGACATAAATAGTACTTCAGTGCTGACATGAAAGGTGTTCAGTTTCTCTTTCATCTTCTCCATATTATCATGAATTTACCAACATCACCAGTCCTGACAACTTATCTAGAGGAAATATATAGATAGCATGATATTTATGAACTGTGACTCATATTTTAATTAACTGAAACAGATAGTTTATGGTATAGGTTTTAGATGTCTCACAGATCGTAATTTTCCTAAGACACAGTACTTTTATAGGTACATCAAACAAATCTCATCATTATCTGAATTTCCTGACATAAGAATTGTTTTTATCTCATTCCATTTTCTCTTTATGGTTTTATGGATATTGGTCAACCTAAACCCAGAAATAAATAGATTTCATTCCTCCTGAATTTTTTTTTATAGACAAATAGAATTTTTTTTTATAGACAAATAGAATTTTTTTCAAGGAACACAAAATGCAAATTTTTCATGAAGAATAAACACCAGATGGCAATCAAAGGGAAACAGACACAATTAGATAACAATGAAATGTGATTGGGTGATTTTAAAAAATTTTTTAAAATATATTTCCCAGTAATTCATTCTTAAAGACAAAGATAAATAAGGAAAAGAGTTATCTGATTTTAAAATCCTCTTAATGTAATCTGAAGCTCTCTAAGCCTCACACAGCAAAATGCAAATAACTAGCTTCTGGTGCCAGGGCCAGTGTTCCCATCAGTGGTTTGAAGGAACAAGGTTCCCTTCTCTTTTTTTTTTTTTCTGTGCTTAATAATGAATCAATTTAGGCAAGTGCACCACCAAGTGAAAAGAATTCATAGAAAATATGTGCATGCTGTTCTGTTGGTTTAAGGGAAACTTTAACACTTGGGAAAGAAAGTGGTTACACTATCTGCTCAGCATTATAAGTGTTGTACAGAGTAATATATGAAACAGTCCAATTAACAATTCACAAAGGCTAATCCACTCAGCACATATTGGGCTGGACAAAAAATTCCATTTACCCTTGGCTTTCAGTTCATATTGCCTTCAGCTCTTAAAATGGGAGCTTTCACCCTTTGTAGACAATACTCTTATACCAAAGAAAAATTGATGTGAAGAGTTTTGTGCTAAAATGACTGAGATAATTGGAACAAATCTATATCCTCTTTTTAAAAAGATTCATTTACTTTTCTTTTATGTGTCTGAGTGGTTTGCGTACACACATGTGTAATGCCTATAGTTCACTGAAAAGGAGTCAGAACCACTGGTATTGGTGTTACAGTTGCGAGCTGCCATGTGGCTGTTGGAGGTCCAGTCCCAGTTTTTGGTAAGAAAAGTAAGTTAACCAATTTGTCATCTCTCCAGTTCTCCCCTAACATTTTATAATGACTTTCTAATATGCATGTGAGCCTAGATATGAGCTTGTAATTAAGAGTCCCTATGATTACACATGTGCAGAATGTTTTTTTCTGACTTGCTATGCACAGGAAGAACTAGTACTTTTCAGGGTTCACTAGCATAATGAAAAGAATGCAGGTTACTTTTAAATAAGGTAAGCAAGACTTGTCCAAGGGAAAGTGTACCCTTGTGCTCAGCAAATAAAGAGAAATGCCATTAATGTTGGCATTTGGGACTGTTGGAAATAAAATTAGTATAAGTAAAAAGCCTAGCATAATGCCTACTGATCAACAAATGGTTGCAACTCTGATGGTTTTATTGACTGTAGCTGATATGACCATGATGAAAATTGATCCAGAATCTCTCAAAAACCCTTCCAGATTTTTAAAAATTGTGTCAATTTCTTCCTTTCCTGGGTGAAATGCAGGACATAAGTGAAGACATATTTTAAAGAGTTTAATGTCTTCATGTCCCCTTTCTTTTTGTGTGACCTTGGGTATGTTACCTAAAAAGCTAGATCTTGTTTTCATTAGAAAGTGTGGGGAGCCAACAGAAGGTGGCTATATCATCCTTGCAGCCATCTTGAGCCATATACCCTGACAAGAGACTTGATTACATTAGCCTACAACAGCTGAGCACATTCTGATAACATCTTGCTTTAGATACCCAGGATCTTCCCTTGGGGTGTGTGAGACTTAAAGGTGTGATTTAGAGCTGAGACTTAAGGGCGTGACTTAGAGATCAGATTTAGAGATAAGGCCTAAGGGCATGACTTAAAGGCGTGACTTAGAGGCATGGCTTAGAAGTGTGACATATAAAAGGAGAGAGGCAGAAAGAAGAGTTCAGTACAACTTGGAACTAGGAATTAGGTTAGACAGTACAATTTGGAACTAGGAATTAGGTTAGAGAGTACAACTTAAAGTACAACTTGAGTAGGAAATAGGCATTGAGGAAGAAGACACTTGGACTAGAGAACTCAGAAGAAATTATTATTAGGTAGTAGGCACTTGAGTCTTGGCACTTGGAGGAAGAACAGAAAATTTGGAATTAGACATTAGGCACTTAGCACTTGGAAGAAGAAACTTGGAACTTGGAGGCACTAGGAACTAGGCACTAGGGATTAAGAACTAGAGATTAGGAGCTTGGGACTTGGAGAGAAGAAGACAGACTGAAGAATAAACAGGATTGAATCACACTCTGTCTGGTCTCCATTCCTTGAGTCCGTCCTCACTCTCTCTCTTGCTGAACCCTGACCCCTGGACTAGAGCAGCTTGGGGCAGTGTGGGCTAACAAGTTAGTCCCCAAGGCTTTTGGCAGTGTGGGTTCTAACACTGACAGAAAGGTCAGAGGCCCTTGGGCCCCCAAAGGTGGGGCAGCTCGGGCTGCAACAAGAAAGTAAAATAGAACTAATGCCCTCTCCACCACTGGGTCTTCTAGAAGACAGCAAATAACTAAATGTCTGCAAATAATATGAATATCCAGATTTCAAAATACTGGCATTAGTATGAGTGCCATTAGTAAAATAATTCACAGATATTACTTGCCAAAATGTGTTATTCTTTTCATATGCTTTTGTCTTGCTTTTGTTTTGTTATTGCTACTAGGGGTTGTTTGCTTACAGTACTACAGATTAATCCCAGGTCCCCATGTATGCAGATGGCTATTATATCCATTTCTTAAATAGTGAAACATATTCTAAATAAATTAGCCAGACTGGCATTGACCTAGAGTTTGAGCTCCTCTTGCCTCAGCCTCCAAAGTAGTTGCCATTTTAGTCATGTGAAGACAAATCCAACAGACTCTGTGTTCATACATTTTCCAGATCTGCTGGAGGCTGGTACTTCATAGAAGGTGTTTCAGCTCTTGCCTTTTCAATGTGACTATGCAGATCTGATTATCTCTGTAATTGGCACCATTCCAGTAATCTGTGATTTGTTAAACACCACTAAATTAAATGCCTTTTGTTTATGTTTTGATTCTATTCAAAGGAAGGTGAAGGCAAATAATCTTACAAATTCCCACTGCTGGTTGAGGGCCGCTATGGTCTGAAGTCTCACTCCCAGTCTTATTAACAATGTTCATTAATCTCACCTCCTATGAGTAGGTCATGCCCCAAATAGAACGCAGATGAGACTCCAGTCTCTGCTGATAGTTTGATTTTGAAATTGTGAGAGCCTAAGAGTAATGATTAAGCTATACCAAGCATGATTACTGACCTAGATAAATTGTGAGAACAGCTTCTATGCCTAGGAGTCTCTCTCTCTCTCTCTCTCTCTCTCTCTCTCTCTCTCTCCCTCCTTCCCCCTCTTTCATCAATCATCATTCCATTATTTATCTTTCTGTCTATCATCTATCACCCAGCTAGCTAGCTATCAATCATTATCAGTAATATCTTTATATATGCACTATGTATCTGTCATCAATTTTTGTCTTATAAAATCACATTTCTTTTTGTTTTTTTAATGATGTGTTATATATATTTAATTACCAAATTTTCCACTTCCCTTTCCTCCTTTCAACCTTCTCACATACCCTACATCACCCTTCAGTTTTTCTCAAATCCATGGACTCTTTTTTCATGTCATTATGGTAATCCTTATGCAAAAATATATGAGTAAAACTTCATGAAGCCATTTACTGCAGCTTGTTTGTAAATGATTTTAGGACCACTTTATATTAGAGAACTAGTCAGAGGAAATATATGTTCCCTCTCTCAGTTGTCATTAATTGCATGTAGATCCTAGGAAGCTAACGTAACTCAATAACTGGTATTGATAAGAAAATTATCATCTATATCGTACCAAAATAATATAAGGCTCTTTTGATGATTGTCTCAATATCATTACAGGTATATATGAAAGATAGATTAAGAAGACAAAATATTCAAAGCTGTGAAAGTTATACTTAGAGTTTTACAACACAAACTATTCTCTTTTCTCTATCTAGTATAGTCTTGACAAAGATAATCATGATGAATAAGTAAATCACACATTTATTCCATATTAATTCAAAGGAAACATCTGGAGAAGCTAGATATTAGTAAGATAGGCTATTATGGCATGGCAGCTCATAGAATTTAAAACTTGACATAGCTTGGAAGAAAAGATTTACTCCTGAGAAATAATGGATTTATTATATAGGATTCTTTACCTGTTCCCACCACTTATCTTGTCCTTCTTGACTATAGTCAGATACCCTCTTCCTGTGAATTCAAGCCATGGACTCAAGAAGGCAGGCAGGAATGGAAATGTCTAGAGGTTCAAGAGAAATATCCAGAATGAGAAGAAACCAATTCATAAGAACCCGAGGGACAGTAAAACAGCAGTGCAATCACAATTTAATGACTGTTCTCAGGTCTGAATGTCAGCTCTGGTCAGCCCAGGATAATGCAGTGTGGCTTCCAAGGAGAGAACACAAAGAAAGAAGATGATACACTCAATTATCAAGCCCTAGTGCTTCTTGCCAAAGGAAGGAGTAACAGCCCTGTGTTAGTTCATCTGAGAGAATCAATCAAGAAAGAAGGAAAGCAGTGCTTTTCTTCTCCTTTATGCTGCCATCCTGTTACATAATAATACTTAAGGTCTAAATACTTAGAGGTTCCTGTATGCCTGTCACATGAGTCTCTAGAAACAAGTACTGGTTTTATAGTCTAAATGTAAAACAAAAGTGCTAAATCTACCAATAAAGTCTGTGGCCAAATCATTTTGGTAGCTGTGATAACTTCAAGGCAAAAAGAAATAGTTTGGATGGATAAATATGTAAACCTATCTTTATATAATATTAAACATTTGGTGAGTGGTTAACTAGATCTCTCTGAACTTCCACAGTGTCTTATTTAAAACAGATTTATTAATAACTGTCCTCCAAGAATGGCAATAATTAGAAGTGACAGATATAGAAGGTATCACGTAGGAAGTCATATATATTCGAAAATCAGTACAAGCTAATATATAACTACCTGACAAATGACGAAGGCAAACAATTGCTCCATCTCAAAATTTCCTTCTTTCCCTATAAGCACAGAACTTCCCTCTCCACATTCTATACCACTAATTACTTATGTCTGTGGCAATAGTGCAGGTAATGAAAATTATTTGTTATATTAAAGAAGGTGCCCTACTTCAGAATTTTCATTAGCAACTCCTGCTGTTAATATAATGTAAGCAAATTATAAGGGAGGTTGAGAAATAAAGTAGGTCACAAGAGTAAGAAAGATGGCTTCTGTGTTTGGCCCTTGTTAATGGAGCACAAAAGCAAACATGGCCCTGCTGAAAGAAGCATTTGTTCTTGGAGTCTGTGCCACAAGGGATCTTCACACCCTGTATAGTCATTTTCAGATAAACTATGAGAAATCAAAATTCTTGCCAAAGAAAATAACTCTCCAGTATGCCTTGCAGGCAGGGTTACTTTGATGATTCATCCACCTATTCACAGCTGTCAAAGATGCATTCCACCTTTTCTTTTGTAACTACCTTCTTTGTTGCTAGATTAATTCCTTAGGTCTTGTTATGACAACATTTCAACAGTTCAAAAGTGCCATGTATATATCCTCTCATCTTTCTTAAAGCCAGAAAAGCAATACGTTGACAGGGTGTTTTCTTCTGACAACACATCTGTGCTCTTCTTATTAGATTTTGGTTGCCCTTATTTGCTTCTTATTTGATTCTGTTGCCCTTTATTTACAGAATCACCATTTTGACCTGTCTCTGCTATCTTCTTCTCTTCTCTTTTATTAATTGTAATTGAAGCTTATCTCAAGACAAGTATGATTTTATTCTGCTACTTCTAACTGAATTCTATTTAAAAGATCACATTTCTAAATATGATCATTTTCACAGCAACACAGAATTAGAACAGGACATTTAATTTTAGGTGGGAGACTATTCTTCCAACTACAGTTGCATTGTATACTACCAATGAAGAACATATCAGTTCTGAATTCAGATCCTTCTATACATTTTTATACATCTAACAAGTACTTCACCTAAACTATTAAACAAATGTACACACACACACACACAAACACACACACACACTGCACTTCATATCACCATCCTGTTAAAACCACCCAGAAGGCTGTCATAACTCCAAGTCTACACAATTAAACATCCTGTGCAACGCCTGCTTCCCTGCTCATAGTCTTCACCTCATCCTTCTCTGTATTTCGAAAACAGCAAACAGTCCTGGTCTTTCCACTTCCCCACCTACTCATTCATCCTCTACAGTAACTCTTGATTTTCACAAACCGGCACTCACACAACATTGTCTCAGATGTCCCATATAGTATGAAGCTGTGCTTGATCATATTTCCTAGACCAGAACCCACTCCTCATAAGCATTCAATCCAGATCTGTATTGTGTCCTTTAAGAGTATATCATGATCTAAACTTAACTTATTTATTATTTATTTATTTCTTGATCTTCCCCAAGGAGGACATAAGAGCCATGAAATCCGGGGTTGATTTCTTTACAATCATTTTTTCTCTAAAGCACAGTAGATCCTCAATAAAACTGTAATTTATTAATGAAATAATAATACTACCAATCATGGAGCAGAAAACAGAATGAAACAAATGATAAATGTTAAATTTCCACTCATGGTCTTCATACATTGTAATATTTAATGTTTGCCCTGAACCAGATGAACTTTATCATTTCTCTTGTATCAAATGCACATAGTTTAAATGATGGTCTTAGAATCATGCCAGGGCAAATGCAGGGCTTTCTCTCAATCTAGATCTACTTGACTCCAGGAAACAAGTTCTTTCACTCTACAGGGGAAAACTATAAAGGGAAGAAATACTAGCACATGACATCAGAACTCACAAAGAAGGCTGGCTGGGGATTAAAAATCATTCCTTGTCTTTATAATCCTCTGTGGTGTTTCAAAAAGGAAAATTGGTTCCCTTTGCTCCTGTGGTAAGTTCTGTGGGTTCCTATAGTTTTGAGATGGGAAAATACAAAGATACAGAAGAACCCAACCAGTGTTTCAACAAGCTGGCTCAAAATAACCAGGGTGGGTGTTCACTTTTCACATGGGTAAATTTAATTAGCATTGTGGGTGGCTAAGAAGTGATGTGGACCTCCTTTGGCTGCTGTGCAAAATCAACCAGGGCTACATTTAGCATTTTCTAAGCAGGATTCTGATCTCCTTGAAACATGCAGGGAATTTTTCAGGTACCTCAGTCATAAAACTTTTGAACAAACAGTGAAGAATAACACATGTGTGAGAAATGGAATAAGGCATTTTATTACCCCTGGAACTTGCAGTTAGAAAGCTCTTGTCTTCTAGAACACTGTACTGCAAGTAACTAGAAAAGCCTTTTAAAACCCCTTTAAAACCATGTTGTCTAAACACACACACACACACACACACACAGAGAGAGAGAGAGAGAGAGAGAGAGAGAGAGAGAGAGAGAGAGAGACTATAGATTTGGACAGAGAGATAGAGAAACAGAGTCAGAGACATCAACAAATGTACGAAGAGATTTGCACATATATTACTGGATGTATAGAAAGGTATATATTTAAAGGTTAAGTAATACTCTTTATAATTTAAATGATTCATTATTTTAAGAAAACTGATTATTTCCAAAGTTCTATTATTTAAATAAAAATAGCCTTAATTCACTCAACTGCCATCCTAGCTGAAATTTTTACCGTTATAGTATAATTGACAACTTAGGGGATATGTGTTACCAGAGTCATCACTAAAAAGCCAGAAGGAGAAGTGAAATGCTCAACTCCCACTGATATCTTGAAAATTGGAAGCCCTTTTAAACCATTCTATCTAAACACACATATATACACACACAAACAAACATATACACACAGCACATTTACAAGTACATAATTACACATATACATATACAAACATACATACATTCACTCATATGTATACAATCCACACAAACACATATATATTCAACAAATATTTACAAATAACCTTCCATGAATAACCTGTTGATTGAACTCATATTTTCATGACCTGAGTATATAATAAGTACACATATTTATAACAACAAAGCTGAATTCTGTATGGTAGTTGACAGTACTAAGAAAGAGGACAGTAGCAAATGTTGGCACAAATGTAGAAAAATTAGCAAAACTGTGTCACTGGTGGAAAATAGAATGGTGATGCTGTTGTTATATATGTGATATATATATATATATATATATATATATATATATATATATATATATATTACCTATGTCCATCAAACATTAACGATATAAACACTATGTGATCCATCAACAACAATTCTGAGACTATAACCATCAGATGAAATGCCTGGACTCCCCTGTTTCCCAAAATGCTACTCACAGTCGTCAAAATATAGACATGACCCAGAAAAATAATAAAGGGAAATGTCTTCTTCACATAAAATGAGATATTATCCAGCCTCAAAGAAAAAAAGCAAATTAGTAACAATATACATGGATCTGGAAAACCACTGTGTTGTTGAAAAACACCACCTATACATGATCAATAATGCATGATTGCAGTTGTATAAAACATCTACAAGTGTCAAAGAAGAAGAGGCTCAAACATATTCCATTTCTGTGTGAAACTGGAAAAAAGAGGATTATTATATAATGGATAAACAAGTCTTGGTTACATAGGATGAATGAGCTCTTGAGATCTACATAGTAGCCCTTGCAATAATAGCATGGAATATCTATTTTAAAGTACATTCAAGGGATGGCTTTCATGTTAATTATTCTTACTGTAAAATAATGCTGAATAAGAGCCAGTGAGATGGCTTCATGGATTAAACACTTGCTGTATGATCATCATGACCTCAATTTGATTCCCAGAACCCATGTAAATGTGGAAGAAGAAAAATTTCCAAAGCTGTCCTCTTACCTCTACAGGAATGTTGTGGCGTGCAAATTTACACATTATGAACTTATATACACAAAACAGTATTATTCATGTTGAATCCAACAGGAGGCAAGGATACTTTCAGAGGTGATAGATGTCTATATACTTTGTGGAAATGAAACCAGACATAGGAACACATGAATCAATCAAAGTATGTATACTAAACATGTGAAAATATTTTGCATATAAATTATACATCAAACTTTTTGGAAGCAAAAGTAGAGTAAACATATTACTAAAATACGGCAAAATACATTACAGGAGAAATGTGAAATCAGGAGTGCAAGCCTATAGTACCCAGAAGAAATAAGATAGGGCAGTAATAGGAAGCATACATTTTTGACATAGTGACATACTTTCCCTGCAAGGAAAAGGTGAAGTAGCTGAAGGCTAGATAGGACCAAATAAGGAGAACAGAAGCAAGGTTCTGAAGCAGCAGCCAAGCTTAGCACCTGAAAGGCATTGGAAGATACAATAAAATCTAAGGGGAGTTTTTCAACAATGGAGTATCATAATATGACTATCACTTAAAACTTCTG
Organism: Arvicanthis niloticus; assembly: GCF_011762505.2. NCBI lineage: Eukaryota > Metazoa > Chordata > Mammalia > Rodentia > Muridae > Arvicanthis > Arvicanthis niloticus. Next base: position 69,760,894 of record NC_047659.1, on the reverse strand, counting down.
TGTTTAAAGGAACTGAACCTGGTCAAGGGCCACACATTAAGGCCAGCAAAGCCATCTCCAGTGTCTCATGATATGGACCTGGAGTGGAAGCACCACTGTGGTAGAGAGGATGACCCTAGAATTTCACCATTAAAAATGTACCCCAAATGATCCATAAAGTGTTGTGTAAGGACAGCCCAATGATGCTGAGGCCATGCTATTTGTTCCAATAAAAGATGGAAATACACTGTGAGATTTGTCATTGCATCCTGATAATAATCCCTGTGGGAAAATTAGAATGGTAAAATATTTCAAGCTTCATGAAGATGTTTGCCATAGTGTGAAAATAAACTATTATAAAATATTAGCAGAAAAGCATGTTTGTCTATAAATAAATATATTGATAGGGGAAAATCTATATATCTTCACACTAAGTTATTAAGGGTGATTATCCTTTATTAGGAAGTGACAGAATAAGTTTTATGAAGATGTATATGTAGATTTATCAGCAAGAGTCATTGCAACTTATAATAAGATGCTATTTTCAAAGTGGGGTTCTGAAAGAATTGGGAATTATGGTCCAAGGCAAACAATTTATCCAAATAGATGAAGAAACATAATATCCTTCACACAATAAAGATAGTGAACAATGTTGACTTTAGCATATCTTACAGTAAAAACTAAGAGACAGACCTTATTAATCCCCAAATTCACCATGGTTCCAAAGGCAAATCAGCATGATTAGCATGAAGAGTGTGAGTCTTTCCATAACTACATGCTTTGACCTATACAAGTGGAAAGGTAAACACCCAGCACCTCATGATTTCTAGATATTCCCCAGAGTCTCTACTCTCCTGCTAACTTCCATGCAGAATGCTCTGCTAAGTGTCAGGTCCACTGTGTGTAATTTTGTTTCTTCTACAGGCTACTGACATGGTTCCTGAGACTATTTCCTTAATAAAGTCTTTGAACCATAATTTTAATTTCAGCTTTTGCTTCCACAGAACTGGACCTGTGTCATTTTCCTTCCAGCCATAGGGCAACTTGGCTCAGTGCTTTGATGTCCAGATGGCTGCTTGGACATCAAAACTGGAATAAATATCTTTAATTACTAACATAAAATGAGCGCAATATCCCTGTAGGAAAAGAGTTCCTTGATGTGCAAAATATCATCTGCAATAATGTCATTTACACCCTTCTCTTACTCTTATCCCGAAACGTATTCTTTTTTATTTTTTTTTTAATTTAAACTTAAACACACAGTCCTCACAAAATTGGTACTATTGCCCCTGGACCTCGAAGATTCAGGCTCATTTCTGTGTTTCTGTTGTTATAATTGCTGACATGTAAGTAACACAGCAGTAAGCATGGCTTTCAGGTAATATTTTACATTGTGTTTCTTTTCACTTATTACTAAATAGACAGTAAGCTCCAGAAAACTAAGAGTTTCATGTTGAGTATAGATTCACTCTTTCCTGAGTGAATACATGCCAAATGGAGTGATAAATGTTGAAGGAATGTGAGGGTTCAAAATTCTCATATAGAATTCTAATTTCATCACACGTGTGAAATAATGAGGTTTGATACAGGCATGTATCAGAGGAGCCTGGGGCTGTTACAATATAGAGGGAGCACATATATAGAACTAATTAAACAGTCAACAACCATAAAAGAAGTACAATATTTTTCTATCATTGCTGTGTAAATAATGACTTATTCAGGCACAAGGCAAATTTGTGTCTCTGTGTTCATCATTTGTTCTTATGTCTCTGAGCAAAACTCCTAAATTAATAATATCAGCTTTGATTTTCTATCTCAGGCCATGCTCAACCACGCTGTACATTTCACACTCACAAATGTCCTTTAGATATTGGCATTGAAAAAAAATTATGGGATTTTTTTTCTTACACTGTGTTATAAAATCCAGTTTTTAAATTGTTCCACATTTGCCAAATAATCAAAGACCAAGATAAAATTATGCATAGTATTCTCCTCACCATGCCCTTGCAGCACTGAGGTGTCAAGTTGTGATATTACAATAATAAATCTTGGCACTTGTCTTCTATTAAAGATATTTTGATCCTGAGCATGGGAAAGATGGAAAGACAGGGAAATCGAATGCATAATTGTTGGAAAACTAACTAAGTGGAGAAAATGCAAGCTGAAGATATTAAAAATCAATTTAGAAACAAATAGCATTTTGTCAGACTTAAGAATTATTTATTGGAGGTCATAGGTACAATCTTATCACCACGACAACACACAAAACGTGCCTTGCAGAAAATAATGAACAATTAGCCTGGTAAATTTATTTCTTTCTATTTTACTCCAAAATAACCTCACTTAAATACATATTTTCTCATACACATTTACATACTGACAGACACATATGCAGAAAAAATACTCATCCTGAGAATAAATCAAGTCACTCCCAGTAGTGCTAAAATCCAAAATGCCATGCTGGAAAGCATTAAGGGATTTACTGAAATGGATGTGGACTGCCTCCTTCTCTGAGTCATCAGGTTTTAAATAGAAATGAGATAGTAAATTTCTACCCGCATCACACTGTGTGTCTTCTCTGATTCACTACGCTCATTCATCTTACTGCTCTCTAATTTGTAAAGATGCAGGCAACGTATAAATATTCATGGCAGCTCTGGAGATAGACTGCATGGTGCTCAGTCTTCCGTTAGAAATGGGCAGAACATCAAATAGGGCTGGAGATGAGTTTCAAAACGATACACTTGGCTTGTTACTTAATAATAATAATAAAAAAAAGAATGGTATGATTATGTCAGAGAACAATTTCACAACTGAACCCGTGAGCAGGTTTTCTGACTAAGGCTTAAGCTGGTGGACCTCAAATCCGTGCATAGTGGAGTCAACTGACTGACAACCTGATGTTTCCAATATATATGTTTAATATTTAAAGTTTCTGAGTTAATCTATGCTAAATACAGCTTGGGTTATGTTTCCCATAGATTCATGTGTCAAGGCATGATGCCTAGCTGATGGAACTGTTTAGGAAGACTTTGGGGCCTTCAGGAAGCAGAGACTCATTTGGAGGAAGTGTGTCACTCAGGTTATAGTGGATGATTTCATCCAGACCCTCACTTCCTTTTCTTTCTCAGTTTCTGGAGTGAGGATTCAGTGTGGACAGCCTTCCTCCTGCTCCTGCCACCATGCCTTTCTGAGCACTGCCATGGCTTCTCCAGCTTCATAGATTCTAAGCCTCTAGAAAGTTAAGCCAAAGTAAAGGGTCTCTTCCTTAAACTGCTTCTGCTGGGGTATTTTATCACAGCAAAGGAAAAGTGGCTGAAACTGGGAACACCTGGAATAAATCACTGAAAATCAAATTAAGTCAATCCAAAACTTGTTAGGTCTATGTTGTCATACTCAGGGCTGAACATACAAGGATAATATTCAATCCTGAATATTCAATCCTGAATAGAGTTTTCCATCTGCACACCATGGCTAGATAAAGACCATTCATCCAGAATTCATTTATTCAATAATTTATTGATGGGAAATCAAGAGTAGAAAGAAAAATCTCTTTGGAGTTTACTACACCTCCTTTAGTTAAGTTATGATTGAAATTCTCTTGTTTCATTGTTAATGTTCCTGCAGTCCCGGTTTTTAAAGTGAACAGACAGAGTCTAGATCAACCTAGCCAATATGTCCCATTATTCAGAGACCTGAGTAAAGGCAAAGACAGTATTTACTAAGGCATAATACATCTTTGAGTTGAGGACTATAGTAGTACCACCCAGTCTGCACAGGTCATGTGACATTAACATCACTTTACATTTTAGTAGTTGTACTCAAAGCCTAAGAGAATTCATTTAGATTACAGATATATTTTTTAGTGATTTTTAAAAATGTTCCCATTCCTTTGCATCTCAAATGATATGCCACTTCCCTGTCATACCTTCTACCAACCCCCAGTCCCATGATATCCCACTTCCTGGTTACCCCTCCACCATGGGGCAGCAGACTTCAAAGTTTGAACCTCAGCCCCAAAAGGGAACAAACAAACAGACAGTTTGGCCCACTGCTCTCCAAGAGGGAAGAGATTGACTGCATCTTCATTTTACCTGGGTTTTGAGAGAAACATCCAGGGCTAGAAAGAGAATGACTCAAGTTCAGGCCCCAACACCAATATCAGCTGACTCATGACAGCCTCTAACTATACCTCCAGGGCATCTGGCACTTTCTGGTTTTCTCCCTGACACAATTACACAAGGCACTCAAACATATATATGTATAATTAAACATAAAAAAATCGTTGACAGCACTAACACAGAAAGAACTAAATATCTATTCATAAAACTGGCTTCTTGGATATCTCACACTAGAACCAACAAAGAAAACCATTTGACATCACCCAGCTTTGAAAACACTACAAAATGTACTATATTTCTTTCACTCTTCATTGATTTTGAACATAGGCAGACAGGACACTCTGCAAAGGAAAGTAGATACTGTGGAAAATTTCCTTAAATTTTCTTAAATATTATATTAAAAAAACCCAGACTAAGGGTAGCTTAGGTCAACTTTAACTTGGCCTTCTTATATTTTAAAGACTTATCATTGTTTACTTTTTCATTATTTCATTTATATGATTTTGGCTCTTGATCAATAGAAACTTGGAAATATGTAGCATTATCGCATCGTTTATCTTCATGCACATGAGGTAGTAATTCACCGCTGGGGACCGTTCTGGGTTATAAATAATGCATTCGTGAGTCTAATAATGGAACCCGATAGATTAGTTCAACTTCACAGCAATGTCCTTTCCATTTCTAAATAGTTTAGGTAGCATTAAAACAAAGCTATTTCATGACATATAAATTTATATTGACTACAAGTTTTGATTTCCAGGAATAAATTTTGACAGGAACACAAATGCTCACTCATATACGTTTGTAATTAACTGACAATTATTGTTAACCAATGAGCTAATACGTAGAATTGAAATACTGAGGACACAGCAACACACACACACACACACACACACACACACATCCTCAGACACCTAATCCTCACATGCCTAATATCAAGTATTTTCTAAAAAATATTTTATTACTTTAATGCTAAGTTAAGCAAGCACACAATCTAGAAATAGATTGGTTATAAATGTTGTGTCTAGCATTTACTATCATGCATTGGCAGAAAAACTTGTTATCATTTCTGTGTTTCTCTGTATTTTAGGTGTTTTCTCTTGTAAAATAAAGTTAGGTATATCATCCACCCTTCCATTCGCTGCAATATTGTATCATCCATAATAACAGGTTCAGGGCATTAGAGGAAAGAGAGTAACCACTGAGAAAGTTAGCAGTGATTATTGCAGTTGTGCTAGCGTAAAAAATTGCTCAACTGGAAGTGAGAACTCTGATAAAATTGTACATATTGCATGATTACAACTGTTAATAATAAAATCACACATAAAAGCTGGCAGAAAGCTGCCCAAAACATTAAAAATGACTGTTCTTAATGGGAAGGATTTTTTTTCTCTGTTTTTCCCATGTTTACTGTATCTGTACAAATTATCAGTATAATGATAAAATCATCTTGAATAGTAAAAGAAAGAAGTTACTGTGGCTGTGGATACAGTTCAGTGTAGGTGCTTTCTAGGTGTTCATGACTTTGTAGGGACGTTATGAACACTCTGGGCTCCAAAGGTTTCCTTCTTGCTGCCCTCACTAACATACGTCAGCTAGTTATAATCATGTGGGATAATTAGTTGCATTAAACAACCTCATTGTTTCTCCTGACCTTTCTTGAATTTCTTCTGAGTAAGTTTTATCAGTATAATCTGTCATTTGTGTTAAAGGATGTCAACATACCAAACATTTATTAGAATACAAATCGTCTGCCTCCCAAAGACTCACTTTACTGAGTGCTTTCCTACCAAAGCACGTGACTGCCACATCTCTTCAGTTTTTCCCTGTGCTGTGGTCATTGGGACTTGTGAGAAAACAAGGTCAACTGAAGGTCTTCCAGGTACACACATTGCTAATCACCAGTCACATTCATGGCAACACACTTCATTAACCATATTAAACAATTCATTCCTCTGCCTCTGTTCTGGGATAGCCTTTTCTGCATTCTTCTGCCCTCTCCACAAACAGGACCATTTTCAGTCTGTATTAGATTTTCCTCATTGTTATAATTATTCACTCAACAAAATAGGGGGATTTCAATTATTGATAGGACAGGTATGTGAAGATGTGTAAGTTGAAAACCAATTTTTTCCATAATTTATTACAACCATTGAAGTCTTCAGTAATGTTTCTCTCTCTCTCTCTCTCTCTCTCTCTCTCTCTCTCTCTCTCTCTCTCTCGTAAGAGGAACTCACACAGTTCATTCTCTACATTCTACTCTACTAGACAATAGCACTGAAAGGCGAAGTAATGATAGTTGGACACAGACGGCTGTTACAGTGATTTTTTGTGAGCCAGGTGATTTGGATTTCAATAAACTATTAGGCTGTATATGTTTGGTGTGGTGACATCCTTTAACACAAATGACAGATTATGCTGATAAAACTTACACTGAAGAAATCCAAGTTAACTCAGGGGAAGCAATGAGGTTGTTTAGTCCAACTAAATATTCAACCCAAAATGTAATAGGTTGTCCCCATTCTACGGCCCTATATTTCATTTTTCTACCCACTTGGTAATCTCCTACTGATGAATTTCATGAGTGATTACATATATTTTTCTTCATGTATAAATTGTAATTAAATGAAAGTGTGAAATTGTAGGATCTAAAGAGGAGACCTATACTGGCTTATTTTTAAATATCTGCCATTAAAAGAAGATGCTGACAAAGAGCCATAAGAAAGCACAAAGACTACCCCTCACATCACTGTAATAGTTCAGTATAGACCATCTTTAAGAGATCCTATTTGGATGACATTTCTGATGACATCAATAAAAGCATAATCCAGATTCACAAAATGACAAGTTCATAGCAGGAAACTGTAGAGACATACACAGGTTTTTAATATATTATGTTTATCCAATTTTACTTGAACTTTCTCATACATATTTATAAGTTGTTACAATTAAATGAATCTAGCATGCAAATGAATCTCTGTTGCTCCTTAATCTCATGGTCAGCCTCATTTTAAGAGCAAAAGGTCAAGGCCCAAGATCAAATGAATTGTCTAAATGTCACTACAGTCATACATTACTTCTCTTACCTGTTTTTTTACCCTTTCTTCTTAAAATAAGTTTACTACTTTTAGAACAATTATATTCTTGAAACAAAGCAGAATCAATAGCCCAATTTGTAATGGAGTTCAATCACCATTTTGTTTGTGTTTTGTACAGCTTTTGATTTAGCACATTGGGGAGCCCAGGATGGCCTCAAACTTATATAGCCAAGAGTTACCTTGAACTTCAGCTCCACTGCCTTCTGCTTCTAAAATGCTGAATGTTCTCAACTACCTCTCTACACCCAGCCCTATCATAATTGTTATCAGAATTAAAATGTCCCATTTTAGTACTTAAAAAGAAATGTGAGCTCATACAAAAACACATAAGGTCTGCAAGAACCATAAAGGAGATACTACTGGAATCACTGGCTGATATAATGTACCAGTGTGTGTTTAAAAAAATAAATCATGTAATTAAAAGGATGTAATATTATCATTTTAAATCCCAATGACTGTCATTTCAGCAAGCATAAGGTGATTTCATTATTTTTTTAATTTTCATTTATTCTTCCTGACTCTTATGAAGCAGGGAAAAGAGGATGAAAGATCTATGATAATCATATGTCTTAGAAATTTAGTACAGGTTCAGATTCCTAACAATTATCAGACTGGCTGTACACAGTCTTCCATGTCTAGAAGTGAAAACAAAATGAGGCCAAGGATAAACGAAGGTTTGACAGTGAATCTATTAAATACAGGGACCATTACCAGGAGAGCCTGGGGATATCCTTAATTGATGTAGTGAGGAACTTTTTTTGGTTCCATAAACAATAGCAACAACCAATTGAGAATTAAATTAATGGCAGAGAATTAAAATCTTCTAAGAATTGTCATTAATATAAGCATCATCAGCTCTGGCTCTTGTGAAATCTCATTATATAAGTTGATCATTGTTTGCTTATCATGTAGATAGAACAATGAGGTAAATCACGTGGTCAGGCAGGGTGTCATGTTCTCTAAAGGACAGAACCCTTAAATCTAACCAGAACCTAGAACAGGAAAAAATCAGGAGAGGAAAAGCCCAACTCTGAACCATAGGGGTAGAAAAATCACACAGATCTCTTTGGGAGTTTTCTTTCCACAACACAATATCATCTCATTTCATGAATATCTAAGTAGAATTTTAGATTTCACCAACCATCAGGACATTATTTTCTAAAACAAATACTGATAGATAAAATGTGCAAATAGATCTACTCTAATCATTTGTAATTTAGCTGATGAAATTATGGTTTTGTTCCTTCATTTCTTTCTAACATTTGCCTGGTATTTTGAGTTGAATTTTGAATACTGCCTTGACTTTCCATATATACAAATTAGTGGGTGTATATGATGTATGGGAAGACATTCCAGGGTATATACATGGAACTCAAAGGACAAAATTTAGGAGTCTGTTTTCTTCTGATTCTACATCTAAGCGAGAACTCTCTTGTTTCTGTTGTACTACATACTACAAACTGGCTGGGCAGCAAGCTTCTGCGTTATTTTGTGTTGCGAAAGAAGGAATTATAGTTATGAATCCAGCACATGTAGCTCTTTAATTTGGGTTTCAGGCATCAAACTAATATTGCTAGGATTCCACAGCATGTCGGGATTTTGTAAATTGATATAAGGTCATTACTGTGACTACTCTGACGCATCACTAAACATACAATAGCTACAAGTAAAAATACAAAAATTCTTAAATTATTGACTCTTATATTCTGCTTTTAAAATAAGCAAGATTAATTAACCCTACCTCTCATAGATGCTGGGGCTTCTACTGTACCATGTAAAGACTGTTTATGTTACACAAATTGTATATAGTCAGTTTCCCATGCTGACATACATGATCAGATGTGACTGTGTTTGGAAATAGAGCCTTTAGGGAAGTAAGCAAGGGAGGTAATTGACTGGGATCATAAACTAATATAGCTGATGCCTCTGTAACTATAGAGTTATCATCAAAATCCAGAAACAGCTATATGTAGACACATCTCATGGCCCCAAATTGCTATCAAGATGATCAGAGCACAACCATTTCCAGAAACCAATGCTGACAAAATTTTGATATTGAAACTTTGCCTTCTATAACTTTGAGAAAAATGTCCGCTGTTAGAGGCATCTAGTGAGTGTGTCTTGTGCTTAGCCGGCCAGGTGCCTGACAGCAAGACAAAATTCAGTGGGTTCAGAAGGAAATTATGGACAGTAGGTTGAGATGTCGACAATCAAAACACAGGAGTGTGTAAGAATTGTCATTAAATAGTAGACATGTTGAAAAATAAAACAATAAACTATCTGTGAGCAAACAATTTTATATTCATATATTCATAAATTTAAATCGTATAAATACATCTCATAAGCAAAACTATTTTGAGTATTTCATCAAGTTTCATGAGGATGAGTTTATAAAGATAGGCAGTAGCTACTTCTCCACAGTGCAGACTAATTCACAGTAGTGGAGCCATGCTGTATGTACTTCCCATATATACTCTATAGATTCATTCAGAATCCAGTGTCTAAATAGAGACCAAACAATACAACATGCTTCAGTAGTTCAACAAAGTAGTGAGGAAATTCTTCTTTTAAAGAATAAAATGAGCAGAGATGTGCAGCTTGGTCCTCATGAGAGTCCAAACGGAACTGGGCTACCCCAAAGGCTGTATGTGGGATATGTTCTTCCAGCTGGGCTGCTTTGTCTGCCTTCATTGAGAGAGGAAGCACCTAGGTTTGCAAAAACTTGAACAGCCAGGGTAGGGCGATACCCAGAGGGGATCCCCTCCAGCTCAGAGGATAAGGGGAGGGGGAATGAGAAAAAGATTTCGGGAGGGAGTGACTGGTTGTGGAGCAGTGAGTGAGTTGTAATGTGAATGAGTAAACACAAATACAATTAATTTAAGTTAAAGAAATGAACAGGGAGAAAACTCTGCTAGTATTTTTAACACTGTCATGAGGACTAGAGATGTATTCCCAGATCCTGCATAAGAAGGCTGTAAGCAGTTGTGTGCACATGTGATCCCCAGTGTGTGGAGGAAGAGGGACAGTCTTGATCCTTGGTGCAGGACAGATTAATTGATGAGCTATAGACAACTGAAAAATACTGTCTCAAAAGACAAGATAAACTTCACTTGAGGAACAAGCAAGGTTGACTGTTGCCCTCCACAGGCACGTGCATGAATACTCGCATGTGGATACACACAAGAATGTACACACATAACAACAAAGCATTTTAAGGCAAAATTAAATAAATGGATGAATGAATCAATGAAATATGACCCCCATAGCTTTTACTATTTATTTATTTGTGTGTGTGTGTGTGTGTGTGTGTGAGAGAGAGAGAGAGAGAGAGGGAGGGAGGGAGGGAGGGAGGGAGGGAGAGAGAGAGAGAGAGAGAGAGAGAGAGTCAGAGGAAGTCAGAGGAGAGCTCTATACAGTTGGCTTTGTCCCTTAACTGCTGAACAATCTCACTGGCCTGGAGATTATATATATATATATTTCAGAAACAGATGTAGAGAAAAATTTGGCCAGAAGGTTATTTTTATACAATATTAAGAAATCTCAAGGGACAAGGAAGAATAAGAAATAGATTGAGAAATATTCAGAAAGATACGAGTGACTAAGAACATACAAAAATTTTGTTCTACTAATGTACTAACCCTGGATACATGAAATATTCACTGATTTTTAATGCAGAACACTGAAAATCATTGCATTTATTTTTGCATGTAGGCAAACACATGTGTTTCACAACTTCAGTGCTATTTCAGGGTCAGAGAGCTTTAAAACATTCAAGACACATTCCAAAACACTGTAACACCAGAAATTTGGTGCAATTTGATTGTCTATAGTGGTCTGCACCATGGGACTAATGAGACATTTCAAAATGTCTATTGTCATTCAAATTCATTATATATAATCTCTGAATGAATCTACTTTACTTGAGATATGCCTACCCTTTATTGCTCCTTTTCTTCAGTTGTAGATCACTTAATTGTGTGGAAAACCCTTTACATAACACACTAATAAGAAAACAATCTTTGACCTATGAACTCAATGTCAGAAGATCCTACACTGAAGCTTATAAATTCAGTATTTTGTGATGTCTGGGCAAAATATGGGCCAGTTCTATCTTGTAATAAATTATCCTGCCATTTTAATATTATGTAGTGTAGAAATTTCTAGAAAATTAACATTTTAAAGCTTTAAAATAGAAAATAGGGCGAATTCTTACAGCATCATTGACAGATTTAGAACTAAATTTCAAATAATTTTACATTTTCAAGCCATGAACATGTACAAAAAAAAAGCATACTGATTTTAAAAAATCAAGATAGAAGAGCTTTGAGAATGGAATAATATGCATGAGTCAAGAGATTTTATGCACCACCTAAGAAAAAGAAATGGAATATGAACTATAACTCAGTACAGAGACTGTAAGTGAGAACATATATGTGTTTGCGGTGCACAAGGGTAATAAATTGTGCTGTAACTTAGCAATCACACATACAGACATATGACCTCAGATTTCTATGACATGCCACTTGCAAGTTTCCCTCTCTGGATATAGAAAATTCTGCATGTTTCTGTCCTATGCGAGTGATATAGTATCTCTGCATTACAAGAGACATATAAATTACTACATTCAATGTTCCTGCATTCTCAAATGGAGAAGAGTTCAGGGGGAGGCCCCAAGGCCTTACACTAATACTGATGCCATGGAGTGCTTACAAAAAGAGGCCTATCATGACTGCCCTCCAAAAGACCCAACAAGCAACATTTAGATGCAGATATTTACATCCAGCCAATGGACAGAACCTAATGACACCTGTGGTTGAATTAGGGAAAGGCTGGAAGAAACTTATGTGGAGAGCGACCCTAGAAGAAGACTAGCAGTATCAACTAACCTGGATCTCCAGGATCTCTCAGACACTGAGCCACCAACAATACACCAACTGATATAAGGCCCTCAACAAATATACAGCAGGGGACTGCTGGGTATGGACTCAATCAGAGAAGATGCACCTAACCCTTGAAAGACTTGGGGCCCCAGAGAGTGGGGAGATCTGGTAGGGGGTCATCCTCTTGGAGATGGAGAGAAGATTTGTGGGATGTGGAAAAGTTGGAGGGTAGACCAGGAGGGGGATGAAATCTGGACTGTAAAAAAAAAAAAAAATTCAAGAATAAATTTTTTAAAAAGGAGAAAAGTTTTTGTTGTTTATTGTTGTTTTTGAAGTGTTGAGTGTCAGACTCAATCAGACATTATTCAAGTGCTCTTCCAAATAGATACACTCTCAGATTAAGAAATGTATTTGTTGAGCTGCTGTTAATAAGAAGAAAATAAATAATAAGATGACAAGGTTGCTTTCTGGGTAATGTCACTTACTGCCAAAAATCACAACCTAGTTCAGTTGCTGGAACCAACATTGTGAGAGGAGAGAATTCAGTCCTGAAAGATGTTCCCTGACATTTACATGGGCACTCCTGCCCCTTCATACTCTCTGGTGTACACATTCACATATACACAGGTAAACACATACATATAATGAAGAATGCTATACATAAAGGAAATATTTGTAGGGATATATTTTGTAGAAAAAGATTGTTTTTAGTCAACACACTTAAAAATTAAGTGACATTACCGAGAATAGAAACATTTTTCCCTATTCTTTTCTAAAATGAAATATATTTCTAAACATACATGGAAATTAGGATTTCAGACCTTAGACTGACAAAACTGTTTCAGAAATCACCCTTGCCCTGTAAGGTTTTCACAAATAAATTAACTAGAATGATGATAGTGGACATTTTGTAACCAAAGAGCCTGAATATGGCACAGGAATACATGGTCATTTATCCATGGCTACCATCTCAACTGCCCTTTGGGATTCAACAAAGTTAAAAAGTAACCTCTTCAGAAACACACACTTTTGTCAAGTATTTGTTAGTAGAATCATTTTAAGACATTCCTGTGAGTAAAAACAAAAAAAAAACTTAGCCAAATGTTTACAAATTTTATGTTTTAAATCATCAAGCATAAGGGGTTCTCAGAGAACATTATAATCAGTAAATGATGAATGAAACTTTATGTACACGCATTATTGAAATGAGAAAAACAACATGAATATTCAGCAATAGAGGATGTGGCAAATAAATTCTGGGATATATTTAAAGCAAGCAGACAGCACATACAAATTCATAAAGAAAGATTTAGGCCCTTTAGAAATTTTATGAATATATTTCATAGAAAATATACTATATGGCAAGATTTAGTTATTATTGTAGAATAAATATGATTAAAAGTACAACTAATACATATATTTCTATTACTCTCATCTGTATTCTGATTGTTTCTAAATTGTGTTTTGTCTTTGTGGGGCTGGTGATCAATCCCAGAGCCTTATATATAGTAAGCAAGTCCTCTACCACTTTTGTTTATAATAGCAATTTAAATGTTTTTATTTAGTTCTAAAAATTTGTTATTTTAGTAGAAAAACAATCCTCTGTGGTATGTGGGGAAATAAAAATCATATTAGTAATATACCACCTTTCTTATAAAATTTTATTTCAATGAAGTTTTGGAAAGAAGTACATAGAACAGCTAGTATTGATTTCTAGAATTCTGATACAAAAGAGCCACTCAAAACTGAAAAATACCACAGATATTTTACAAAGAGCATACATTATTTTGTAATCAATTAAGCTTAATTAATGTTATGTTAAATAATAAAACCATAGATAAATACATAAACAAACATGTAAGACTCAATTTTAGCTGACGAAAGAGCCAATAGATCTTACTGGCTTCAGTATTGTTTCCTGATTTCTTCAACAAATAGAAAGGAAACACAGTTACCCCAGTACTTGAAACTATTAAAATCAAGTTAAAGATTAAAATCCAGGCCATCCTATATAGGCAGCATAGTGTGATTCTTCACTCCAGAACTTTTTTCGACAATAAATCCATTTATTTCTAAAATGGCATTGTACCTCCCACAGCAACATTCATCAGGCTTTTGTCATGATTATACTTCAAAAACAAAAATTGCACTTTAGGAAAGAGACCATGGACTCTATTTCAAGAATCCTGGTAACAGAATGTGAGAAAGAGAGAGAAAGGTCATTCACACACAGGATGACTTGAGAATAGGGGTTCTGGCTTCCTCGCTGTGGAGTGCTTTTACATTAGACAATTTTAACCCCTCAGTTACAAACATCTCTTTACAAAATGAACTAACCTCAGCAGAGCAAAAGTTATTCAGGAATATAAGTAAATAACTGATGTAGAGAACTGTTTATCCTAAAATGCAACTCTATATTACTGTATCATGACAACTTTTTTGAAAGCAGGTAAAGTGCACATAAATTTTGAGAGGGCAAAATAGTTACATCATGTAACACTTTTTCTTATGGCTACAGTGTATATAGATTGTATTTGCATTCCAATAAAATTATTCTTCGAATGCAAAAGGATCTACAGCTATTTACAATTCTGTAATTTCACAATATATCTCAATAACATGATTATGTGATGAAAGGGAGATTAATAAGAATAAGAATAAATAAGTTATATTACAAAGGCCATGAAGTTAAACAATTTTAAATCATAAATGTAGCAATGACTTAAAGGAAAATCCAAGCAAGTTAAGGTCTGAATAAAACTATGACTCTTGTGACACTGAATGTTCTCCATATTAGTGACTAAAAAATACACACTTAACATACCACTTAATTCTTCATAACAGAAACATGGTTGTAGGCATGAGTCACCAGTGTTTAGTTTTGAGCTGCCTATAATATGCAACTCTATCATTCATCATGAAAACTAAACAAAGCAAGGAAGGTTTTCACTTTATTTTATTGTATCTTGATTTGTCCTATTTGCCTGTCATCTCTTAGAAGCCTTCTCTTTTTAGTCTAGGAAAGAGAGGAAAGTGAAGCTGGGGAAGGAGGAACGAGGTAGTTGAGAGAAATGGTGGAAGAGAATACAGTTTTGTGGATCTATTATATGAGAAAAAGATCTACTTTCAACTAAAATTTATTTTTATACATCTACATAAGATAACTGAAAATATAACCAAGTATTCAAATATAATAATTTTGTATTTTTAAAAATATTTATATAGTTTATTATTAGTAGAAATATAGTTATAAACATTAATAATAATGGAAAATATATTATATAATTTTAGTGCCTAAGACAGTTTCCTAATCAACTTAATGGATTGTATAATGTAAAAAGACAAACAATAGACAAGTATTTCTTCTTATTTGGTGATGTAGAATACATATTCAATGAGCAAAATGAAAAAGAATATGGAGTGCAATTGTAGCTGAGTTTCTGATGGGTGTTTTACTTTGTAAATTTGTAAATTTTTCTGGCTACTGCTTAATGTCTACTTTTGTAATTTTTATATTATCAAAAATTGAGATGAATATGCAAAACAATTTTCATCGTTTTCCCAGGGCTACAAACGGTAGAACAAATTCCAGTGGAGGTTTAGAGCAGAGCCTTACCTCTGGGACTTCCATCACCATGATGAAGCTTGTGCTTTCTTTAAGGGCTGAGCTCTCATTGAGTGCATCATATCACATCCTGTTTCACCTCTTCCAAACTGCCCTTTTGTTACACCTCCTTACATACTATTTTACCTGTTTTCTCTGCTGAATTCAAATATTTCTGGCTCAGAGAGCTGACAAGTGATTTGGTTGAGTTGCTTCACTTAGACATCTCCTGTTAGGGTTGAGTAGTCTTTTCTCTAAGCCCTCACCAAAGAAGCTGCAAGAGAGATGACACCTGCTCAAAGGTATCTGAACCGGGGGTGGCTATACCTTCAAAACTGTATCCAGTATTTTGCCAGGGATTTTCCAAAGCAAAATGAATTATTACTTCAAAATCTGAAACTACTAAAAGATTGTGGAACCATGTGTTTTATAACTTGTTATGGAAAGCAAGCAAGAAGTAAGAGTGCATGAAAATGTATAAATAATCTAAGTTTCCTATATTTTATATGGGACAACAAAAACTGAAATCAGGCTCCATGTAACCATCTGGCATTCCAGAACCATCACATATAGCTGCATTTCTTTCAGCTTTAAACTGAGTCCTGGGAATTGTCTATGATCTAGCTTGGCAAATGTATATGTGTTAACTCCAGTGCCAAATTATATCATTTACTTATTTGTTTGCCTATTTATTTATTCTTCATATTTTACCAAAAAAGTAAGATTGAAACAAAAGAACTATCTCTTGAAAAAACTTATTTAACGAATTAAAGAAACTAATAACCCTTAGCTTTTTATTTTTAGTTCCTATTTCTTAAGATCTACCTCAAATTATGTACATAATCTGAATCTAAAAGTCCACTTCCAGAAAATTTACTTAATCACAAGGCTGTGGTAGAGGTATTTTTCTGTTTGGCATTCTAATGAAATAGGTGAAAGACAGATTTGTTCAGAGACTCAACCACAGTTTAGTAAAATTCTAAATGCTGAAGAGAAGTGACAAGCATAGCCAACCTCTCCGTCTAATGCATTTTCAATTTCCTATCTTGATCATGACATTAGTTGTTTGTTTTTCATAAATGGATTTTACAATACTGAGGGACTTTTTTCTATTCCTGAAATCACAAATTTTCTTTTTAAAATCTGATATTTCTAAACATTTCCACATATTAATAACCTTAAATGGACTCAGATAAGTGTGCGTTTGTGTGTGTATGTGTGTTTGTCTGTGCCTTGGAGCACGCATGCACACATGCACACACACACGTACATGCATTACAATAAATATTGAAGCTTTCAATCATTAAAAAAATAGTTTTGTGGGAGGAGTTGGTAGTGAGAAGTGAAATGTTGTAAATAGTGTACTTGTGAATGGAATTCTCAAAATCAATCATTTTTTAAAAGTTAAAAATACTTTTTTATCGCCTGGCTGTGGTGGCGCACGCCTTTAATCCCAGCACTTGGGAGGCAGAGGCAGTTGGATTTCTGAGTTCGAGGCCAGCCTGGTCTGTACAGTGAGCTCCAGGATAGCCAGGGCTACACAGAGAAACCCTGTCTCAAAAAAAAAAAAAAATACTTTTTAATCAAAATATAGTAGTAGAGGATTTATATAATGATTTTCCCTTCAGCTGAAATGACTGTTGTTTTAATTTATTTTTTAATGCATTAGCCATGGGAAACTATACTGACAATCCAGGGAGAAATTTTGCTTTGTCAGGATAAATATTTATTTTTATGTGTGGTTGAAATCAGTTTGCTAACTTTTTGTTGACAATTTTTGCATCAATACCATCATATATTTATCTTTCTTTTCTGTTGATGTCTTTTTCTGGCTTAGCAAGCAGGGTGACACTGTCCTCACAAAATTTTTTGGATTTATTCTATCTAACTCTGTTTTCTGGAAGACATTAAGGAATATTGATGTTTTCCAGGCATGAAAGAAAAAAGTTTAGTAAAAGAAAACAATTAGAACAAAGGAGAATCAAATTGCTTTTGAACAATTGTTATGTAATAGATTGAAGTAATAAAAATAATAAAAATGTGAAATTATCTTTGTTGCAATATTTGTATAAATACATTAGTTAAATTCATTGTGAATACTAACTGCACAATTTCAAAAAGAATAAAAAATATTCTCTGTCTACCATATATATTTCTTGATAATAATAGTAGTAAAAATATATTTTGATGTCATAATTGTGAAAAAACATTTACAAGTGAATTGTTAAAAGGCCAATTAGAAATAAAGGTCTTAAAATAGAATGGTTGGTATACAGATTGGTAAGTATATTTTTTGTTAGATATTCTGAGACTCAGACATAGATGGTGAATGAATAGACTCTGAAAGCTTGTCTAAATAGCTCATAATTAGCTTAGCTCTTTAATGGAATGTATATTATTTACAAAATGTCTTCATTATAGCACTTTCTAAAAGTTTCTTTTATTAAAATGAAATAACATATATTTACTCCGCTTTTCTCTCTCTAACCCCCCTTAGCTACTCTCACCCAAACTCTCCCACTGTTCCCTTCATTCTTTTCATGTAGTTTTTCATGTTCATCCCATTAATCTCTCTTGTTATCTTTACAATATCTCAACTAAATAAAACCAGGTCAATCCAAAAAGTTCACTTGCTACTTTCATTCGAAGCACACACACACACACACACACACACACACACACACAGACACCACAAAATATGAAAGAAAACATGTGATTTTGCCTTTTTTATTTTCTGCATGTGACTCATTTCAGTTAACGTGACGCTCTTGAGTTGCATCGATCTCTCAAATGACATTGATGTTTCATAACATTTCAATAAAATTGCACTGGGTGTTTAAGCCACCATTTCTTTATCCATTTATTTGTTGATTCATATGTAGGATTGACTCACATAATGACAACTGTCAAATGTGCAGCAGTAAACCTGGGGTTGCCTGTATCTCTGTGATCTTCTTCCAAGATCATTCAGCTGTGTAACTGTGAGTGGAATTGTTGGGTCACGTGATAGTGCAGTTTTCCATTATGGAGAAAACTCTGCATAGATCCCAATAGCAGTTGAACCAACTTATGTTCCCTCCAACAGTGTATAAGGATACATTTCTTCCCTTGACATCTTAACCCACATTTGCTATTTGCTTTCTTGATGAATTATTTTTTTATATTTTAATTATACAGGTCTGAAATAAACAAGGCCTACTGCTCTCTGCAAAATACATGCTTCTGATATAGTTGCAAATGAATTCAGTGGCAACTAATAGAAATTGTCCATGAGAAATATGTTCATGTTGCACTTAAGGGACACTTCTGAGAACAAGAATAACTCAACACAAGTTTCAGTTCTGCCTTCAGCCTTGTGAAGGAATATCTAGCCTTCTGCCTAGTCATTTTTACTATTTATCTTCATCCTCCTCATCTCCTCAAATCTTGAAGAACATGGTGGTAGAGCTCTGCTCTTCAATTTCTAACTCCAAGTACTTAAGAACTTAAGAGAGGAAGAGCATGTTTCTTCTCACATGACTTTGTTATGAGCCCAATGTTGTTGCTTTCAAGAGACTTACTTATCACAGTGTTCAGAAACTATCATGTAAGCATGGTAGACAGGAAAATATCTTTTAAAAAAAAGGAAAAAAAAGGAAGGAAAAGCTGCTGGCAATCATCACTTGTGACCTAAACAAAATTGTTATATTGATAAGAAACAAATAGGAATGAGTATTACAAGGCAATCAGTATTAAACACAAATGAATTCAATGTTTCTATTCCCTATTTGAATATATAACCTGAATAATAAGAATCAAATAAAGGATCAACAGTCTCCTCCTCATCCTCTTCCACTTTCTCCTCCTCCCCCCCATCCTTTCCCTCCCTGTCCCCCTCTCTCTCTCCCTCCCCCTACTCTTCCTTCTCTTTTTTCTCCTCCTCCTCCTCCTCCCCTTCACCTTCCCCCTTTTCCTCTTCCTCCTCCTCCTCCTTCTCCTCCTCCTCCTCCTTCTTCTTCTGATTTATCATACTTAATCTAGCAGAACCACTGAACAGTCGTGAAATGAGTTAATGACAGCACTTAATTAAGAATGTATCAAAGAGATATTGAACAGAATATCAAGAAAGTGCAGAATTCTGTTTTCTAAATTGTGTTTACATGTGCTTAATTTTGATTAAACTTTGTCCATGAATTTTGAAAAACTAATTCTAGAATGACCACTAATTATTCTTAATTTCTTAAACAATTGGTATTGTCCCAAATGTCATGGCCTCTAAGAGATTTTCAGTAATGTGGGATATTCAGTTATTACTTTGTGTCTTTCAAACAATAAAAATGTTGTTACCCTTTGACTGATTTTTTTTTTATGCATTGACTAGATTTCTTTGGAAATGTGACATTGTTTCAGGACACAGTGAGCAAGACATGATCATTGGAGTAGACTGAATAGAAACGTGGCACCAAGGCATATTGATGAAATACGGGAGCCAGGAAATAAACTTGTTTAGCACATGTAAAAGAATAACACTGGGAGTTAGGACATGATAAATTAAAATTCAACACTTAAAACTTGAACATTCATTAGCAAAACCATTTTCTAACACTGTAGTTTTAATTGGGTAATTGCAGGTTAGCGTTTTCAAGGTACTATTTTTACTGAAGTATTTCATCAGAAACATGAAGCATGAAACTTAATGATTCAACTTGCCCAAGGCTTATTGAAATCGTCCCTAAAATACTGACTCATTTTATTTAGTGCTCATGGTCATTTTTAGTTACTTCAATCAGCTATGATTTATTTCTCTTACCAAGTACTTAGAAAATAATACAACTCTTTTTTTTTTCTTTATGTAATTTAGGCTACTCTTCCAGGTTGTCTTAAGATTTTATACTGTTGAGAACAAAAACCATGGTGAAGCCAACTCTTATAAGGACAACATTCAATTGGGGTTGGCCTACAGATTCAGAAGTTTAGTCCACTATCATTAAGGTGAGAATATGGCAGCATCCAGACAGGCATGGTGCAGGAGGAGGTGAAAGATCTACATCTTCATCTGCTATAAGAAGACTGGCTTCCCGGTAGCTAGGCTGAGGGTCTTTTAAAGCCCACACCTACAATGACACACCAACTCCAACAAGGCCACACCTACTCCAATAGGGCCACACCCTCTAATACTGCCATTCCCTGCACCAAACATAGACAAATCATCTCAGAGAGCAATAAAAAAGAAACCTTCTTTTAGTTCAGATATGCTGTCTTTTATTCACTGAACTCTGTCAGGAAAATTTCCTGTTTAATACACGAATGTAACCAAGTCATGGTGAACTACATTTGGGTTTATCCCATTTTTGTTCTCTTTTCTTATTAGTTAACAATTCTTCAATGACAGTTGAAGAAGAGAGCTCTCCTTTCCTCTTGACATTTCTATACCTTCCCGCAATACAATCATTCCCTCAAAGCATCACCTGTGACTGTAAACTTCCAGAATCTCTTAAAAGCCATTAGCCCAAGGGCCATCTATCATTCTATTTCTTACACATGTCTGTAAACTTAAGGCAAGTCCTCCATTGATTTTCTCCTCTTTAGCGCTCATATAAATGATACACTGTACATATTGAGGAAATTTAATTTTGGAATCATAAATTGACTGTAAGAGAGGGACATTTTGCATTCTGGTAAGGATCAACATGGTAGATCTAAAAAGTATGTAAGTAATTTGAGTTTTAAAATTGTTTACAGATGTTAACAGAAAACCAGAACACACTAAATTTATTTTTTCACTGATCTCTACTTCCTAGAGCCATTAGCTTCACCAGGGCACTGAACGTGCTGACAGAATGTGGTTACTGCATGTTTCATGGGTACTCATGCCTCTGCTCCACATGGAGTAGGGTGCACATCAAGTTCTGGATCTCTGCTTAGATCTCTCTCAAACCTATTGACTTTAATTAACAATTGTATAAACCAATGTAATAAGTATAAAAGTAAAAGAATTTCCATTACCATAAAAACTAAGTAGAATGTTTAAGTCTTGTTACTAGTCTTGGTAACAATGAGTCATTAAACCCCTCAGTGTCAAACTGATGTGAGTTGGAAAACCCTAAAAAGGATAGAAAAAAAATCATGTAGGAGGAAGCAAATGAATTTTATACTTTAATTGCCTTGCAAATTCCTTTTTATAAATGTTGCCTATGCTTTAGAGGAACTGCAAATGATAATTCGGTATTTTGAAGCAAAAATTTGTGCAAGTATCCTGACCAGGGAGAACAATATGACCTGAGGAAACTCTGAGACAAAACACAGTCTATCAGTTTTCAAAAACAAGGTTGTTTCATTACTTTAACCTGTGGAATAGTTTTGTTATAGTTCTGTTTTCACCAGCTTTGTGACTCAACAGAGGATAAGTATTCTAAAGTTTACCAAGTTAGAAATCACACTGTAAAAATAAACTCTTTAAGATAATTTGGTGTCCCTGATATAAATATGCTGGGAGTATTTAAATTTAGAGGAAATTTGCAAGGTCAGTACAATAAACAATAATGCCCAACCAATATATCAATTATTGCTGTCTTGACATTGTGCTTACTTTAATTTTTCAATTCAAACTATTCACTTTTATACAGTTTTTACATGACCGTTTCAATACTAGCATTTTTTATTATGTTTATGTGAGTGTGCATGTGTATGTGTGAGTTTGTGTGGTACATTCATATTAGTTGGTGGGTGTTCATAAGTCTAGGTAAGCATTGGAAGGACAGAAAAATGTCATTAGTCTTCCTTTTATCACTCTCTGTCTTATTAACATGAGGCAGAGCCTATCACTGTATCATAAGTTCACCATTTTAGATAGACAGACTGAACAGAAAGTTATCAGGATCCTCTTGTATCCTGAAATATTAGGGTATCCTGAAATATTAGAAATATTGTGACAGGAATTCACAAGCAGACTTGACTGTATTATTTGTAGTCAGGATTGAAATTCCATTAGTAATCCTTGCATAACAAGTCCTTTTACCTTCTGCTTGATGACATCCCTCCAGCTTGATGTTTAATTTTGTTTAACTCTGTGAAACTAGATTAGAACATACTTCCTTGTTACTATAGCAGCATAGGAAAAATTAACTTTGATTATATACCATAAGACAATAAACAGATCACAGAGTGTTTAGAAAAGAAAAACACAGTCAAATTAAAAAGCAGAATTTAACTAGAGTATGTGTTTTGAAGGTTGGATATAGATATGGATATGAATGTAGATATATAAATACACAAATAGCTAATTTATATATACAATCTATATATAACTTTGATAGGTGATAGATAGGTAGATAGATAGATAGATAGATAGATAGATAGATAGATAACTGTAGATATGGATATGAGATAGAGAAATTGATATAGATATAGAAACATATATATTGATTATATAGTCACCTGATTATGATACACCATTTGTTGAAGATTATGACTTAATACAGTGTATTTTAGGCATCTCTCTCAAAGATTAGACAGTTGTGGTTAGGTAAACTCAATCATACAGTTAGAAGATTTATTATTTTTATGGCTTCCCACATTCTTTGTATAATAACTTTGTATTCCTTTCTGTTATTATTTTTTAATTCTTAAATTCTTTGGTTTGGCGTATTTACTTGGTTTAGTTTTGAATCCTTAAATTTTATCTTCTGTGTGATTAATTTTACTTGTAAAGCTTTCTATATGTTTTCTTAGTTGTATTATTGGTTTTTCAGCTTGACTTATCATCAATGTTTATTAAATTTGTTTTTCAAATCGTGGATTGTGTTTTTCCTTTCTATCTCACATTTAAAGATTTTGGTACGGGGCATCATCAGACATTTATTCTTTTTAACTTCATTGCCTGTATGTTCATTTAACTGTTTCCTTGTGTCTTCATATGGTATTAGAGCTGCAATAGTAATATGCCACTCGCTATGCTCTAATCTAGGCTTCTATAGTTCAACAAAACTTTGAATTATTAGACCAAGTATATGCTTAGCTTTTATTTTTTTACTTTTGGTTTTGGCTTTTGGTATTTTTATATGTGTTCTGAGGTTTGTTTAGGTAAGTTTCATTGGTAAACATTTGTATAGTAGAGGAGGATTTTGTGGTGATAAAATACTGCTTTGATTTTGATCTTTCATATTGTGTGTGTTTTTGCAATGAGATTCATGCAAAACTTCCCATTTTAGTTCTGAGTCTGATATAGACACAGTTGGCTTGGATAGAGGACAGTCATTCAGATCAAATAGGGCCTGAATATTGGCTATGGCTTAGATAAAAGGTAGTCAATTGGATTCATGTGGCTAGGAACAATTGTAGCAAGCTTGTATATCCTGGTCGAAACTTGGAGTTTGGAGACATATCTGGGGTTTGGGAGTGGTATATATGTAGGAGAGGAACAGGCAGATTTACCAAACTAGGCCCTGGATCAAAAAGTGAGTGGACTGGCTTAGAAGAATCACTCAATATGGTATGAGAGGAGTTTATATGTTGTGGCATCCTAGATAAAGCCGGGAGGTGATGGAAAAAAACAAACAGGGAAGGCTAAGTTAGGAAAGGGAACTAGATGTGGGCTTGAACTAGATCTAGGGACTTAAGAGAATACAGAGGAGAGGTTCAGAAAGGCTCACTTAGCTAATAACATTTATATAACAATTAAAGAAAAGTCTGTATGAATGAATTTGAAAGCCAGAAATGGGATGCATAAAATAATTGAAAATTTAACCAAGTATTTAAATATATGAATTTTATATTTTTTTACAACTTTGTATGGCTTGTTTTTAGTAGAAATATAATTATAAATATCAATAACCAAAGAATACAGGTTGTTACCAATTTACTCTTTCTATATTTGGAACTAAGTCTTCCACTCACACTGGACAATGTTACTATGGTTGACTACACATCTCATTGATTGGTGAAATCCGGACATTCCTTTTTTTCCAAATCTTCACTCACCTCCCTAGTCAATGCTTAGGGCCAACTTACCCAAATCTTTTCTTAAATAACTTTCTTCTTAATATTAGCAATCAAGGCCATACAAAGCCATAACTTTGCCCTGGGCAAAGGAAAAGAAAATGAATAATCGTTATCTTGTTCAGTATGAAATTTCTGGCATGAGTATGAAATTTCCAAAATGTTGCATTAAAATACTATTTCTCTTAATGACTAAAATTATTTGATAGCTCTTTAAATTTTGTGTCTTGGGCAAGAAATCCACATGGTTTTTCCTCAAAGCTATTTATTATTAAGGATATATATGATTGAATAGATAAAAATAAATTTTCATTTATGGAGATTACCAGAGTTCTTTGTCACTTTGCCTTCAATTGAGTGGAGTGTTTCTACTTTTTCTGTAGTTGCTGTGAGTTTCAAGGAAAGGGAAAGCAGATATAACTGTGCCTCATCCTTATCATTTGGCACTCTTCAAAGCAGATGTGATATTAGAAGCAAGTAGAGTGCAGTGGTGTGGGAAACGTTACCAAGTTTTATTGTATTTATTTTCTACTTCTCTTAGGAAACTCACTGATTCTCATGGGTTCCTTATTAAATTTGGGGGTTAAATGTTTCCTTATTAAATTTAAATAGCTCAACTCTAAAAAGGGAGGGGCTGAGGTGAGATGACACTGCAAGTCAAATACTTGCCTTTTACACTTAGTAATCTGAGTCTAGGGCCCGGAATCCACATAAACTCAGAAAGAAACATAGATAGCACAAATTGCCCTCTGATATTCATATGTACACAATGGAAAGTCCATGCATGAAATAATAAATTATGAAACAAAAAACGTGCTAGTACAATACTGTGTACAATGAAAAAGAATTTCAGGAGGTTTAACAGTGTCTGAGGGGAAATCTTGTAACCCTGGGTGGGTAGTCAAAACTCTTGGAAGGGAAGGGGGTTACTGTTGTTGAAAGAGAGAAACAGCATTTCAAAAAGAGAACAAGATGTGGAATAGTGTATAGTGGTGCATTGCATTGCCTGTGAAGTGGAAAAAGTTTTACACCTGAAATAGTTTCTTAGTTTTTTTTTTTTTTCTAATCAATTTTTTTTTTTTTTTTTTTTTTTTTTTTTTTTGCTATAACCTGTTGTTTAGTAACCATGGCACGTCAGGGGCTTTATAGAAATGCTTTCTTTTCTTCCATAGTGGGAGAAGTCAAGCCCCAGGACCCTCCCCCTGCCTACCATCTATACTGAATGGAGCAAGTCATTAAAGATAAATTTGAATGGAGGAGCTTTTCACGGGGTTTTCTGTCAAGGCTTCTAAATAGACAGCCAGTGAATGGATCCTTACTTACAAACACAGCCTTGTTGCATGTGGGCTGAACAAACAGGCGCTATTGTGGGGGCAGGTGGAAGAGAAATATGAATAGACAGTGCAGTTTGCTGCTGAGGAGATTCTCATTCCTAACTGACTTTGTGCAGGGCTTCAGTGTCTGGGAGAGAGGCAACATTTGTACAAACCCTGATCTTTTCCCATGTGCATCAGCAACAATAGGAGACACAATCTACAATCCTTATGGGTAAAAATTCCTAACATCTCCCCCATTTCTTTCACTTAAGGAAAGAACTACATTTAAAGAGCTCAGCTGATACAGCACTCTCTAAAAGATCGAACACTGAAATGTACGTATGTATGAAGGTTTTCTTTTTGAGAGTACTTTACAGAAGGTTTAAGTGACTTCCAGGGTTCTGGGGATGCTGGTGACAGAAAACCCCATATTTTTAGTGACTACATGCAGACTCTGGAGTTCCTTTGAGAATGGGTGGTCCTTAATATCTACAGCTTAGTGACACAAACGTTCAGCATTCACTCTTAGTAGATATGCAAATATGTAAGAAGCGACTTGTAGTATTGACCTAGAATAAATAGTATTGCTGTTATAGGCTTAAGAGCAAGAGGTAAAGCTCTCCTCATGTCCCTCTTCCATAAACAGCATCTTTCAAACTTCCAATATATAATTTTTAAAATGTCAAAATTTGCCTTTGAAAAGGAAAAAGAACTCTAAATGAGTGCTTTTTTGTCTATGGAGAAAACATTATCTCTATCTTTATTTCTATCTCTATCTCTCTGTCTCTGTCTCCATCTCTCTATCTCTATCTCTATATCTATATCTAATCTCTCTCTCTCTCTCTCTCTCTCTCTCTCTCTCTCTCTCTCTCTCTCTGTGTGTGTGTGTGTGTGTGTGTGTGCAATGTTTATGGATTCCTAGATTTTTTTACGTTGTTTTGATTTTTGTCTGTTGTTTTTCCAACACCAAGATGATTGCCAAAACACCTCAGGTGCTAGCCAAACACTTTATGTGTATTTTCATTTAAGCTACACATAGTCAATAGCAGATGACATGCTGGTGAAGCAAAAGTTACAGGCTCAGCTTATGCTGATGTGTGTGTGTTTAAGTTGTGAGAGAGTCTATCAGAAGCCTAGGCACATTCAACAAGACAAAACACATCTCAAAGAAAGGAGAGGTAAACAGCCAGGTTAGGCCAAAACTGAAATAACTTGCATACCAACAAGATACATTCTGAACTTAAAATGCTTGCTTGGATATATCTTCCAGATCAGCCACAGAAGACAATCTAGAAACCAACAAAAAACTGAATGAAATTTTATGCATGGGGTCCAGGGACTCAAGTAGAATAGAACATTTGCATAGATAACAGCAAACCCTTGTGGACATAGTGACCTCATAAAATTGATGTGGCCAAAGTTCAATATGAGATTAAGATAGCCTGCTGTGACAATAACACCAGTGTGTGTATCCTCATGAGTCGCCTAAGAAGACTGGAAAGAGGGAAGAGTAGATGATCCAGGATCTGTAATTGTTTTCCTTAATAAACATTTTGGGACAGTTCCTGGATACTTTCAAAAGGACATAGATTGGAGGGTAACAGTCAGAGAAAAGCAGGTTACACATAAAATATTTCCATTTTACAGAAGTCAGTTGTGAGATTACTTAACATTCGGGTGCTCCTGTACCCTCTCTCTCATACGCCGACCGTCAAATCTAAATTGAAGTATTATACAGGATGACATGGTTTTTTTGGCAACTTCATGGAATATATAGAAACTGTAAATAAAAACAAGTCTGTGAACTCCTTGTTAGAACTTTTTTTTACATCATTTCAAAGTCATAAGTCTACTCTGAGCTCCTTTGTGTTTGTCCCATGAAAGCACCTTTTGAAAGCATGTCCACGAAGACTAGGTATAATCTGACTTTGACCATTGCTTCATACCTTGTAACCTTGTTTTCTCCTCTGTTTAACTGTGCTTGGATGACTAATTTCTTAACTGCCTTTAAGCTATACAGTCTATTACTTCATGTCAGTCTTCCTTCCTTTCTCAGGTCTTTCAAATTGGAAGACTGTAGGATTTTAGATGACCACAGTCTTAATTTGAGAAGTTAGTAGTATCTTAGTTAACTCATAATCATAGATGTGTTAGAATGAAGAAGTTTTGTCTGCCCTAAGCACAGACCAGGCTCTATTTCTTCTATAAAATATGGTATTTGGCATATCACATGGTAAATATCATATTTAATATTATAATCATATCATAATCATATCACATGTTAAAATTCAGTAATGAATATTTTGAAAATTATCACTATCATGTCCCATATCTGACTCACTAAACATATAAAAGAACAAATGACTCTGAGTTACAGTTATTATCTTTCTGAAGAGAAGTTATATTGGGATAGAGGCTGAAATTATGGTTTGAAACTACCAAGGTTCAAATCTTGACTCTTTGATAGGTCTTTTGTAAAATTTAAAAGAAGACCCTTAAGTTGCGAACTAGCTCTGTCGCTCAGTTTTTTCAGCTGCTCCCCAAAATTATAACACTTTCCAAAGTTAATACAAGTTCAAATAAGCTAATATCCTAAATGTTAGGAAATCACTTGGCTATTGAGTAATCAAAAATGTTAATCATCATTATTATTGTTTTTAGCTTAGGTTTAAAATGAGAAAATCTTACTAAAGTATTCACAGAAATCAGTCAGAGTAAAGTAGGTAAAGGTGTGTTGGAGGGGGAAGAAAGCCATGACCAGAAAAATCACTAACATTATGTTTGTGCCAGTATGTATTGACATGTATACCAAACATTTTCTGCTTTAAGATGGAACTAAAATTTAAAATATAACTCTGAATAGCTTTGAAGCAGTTTCGCACCTGCCTTATAAAACATCCAATACATTACTTTTAATATATTTTTTGGCTCTGTAGATAGCCTGCATGTGAACTTAAAATGATGATGTAAATAGCAGTGTATTAGGACATAATTTTTACCAGAATCCCATGACCAGTTATTTTATTCACTATTGTGTAGTGAGTAAGCAAATGAACTCAGTACCACAGACCCTGGAAAACAATGCCTCAAGACCACTCTGAACTTGAAGCTTTCTCTAGTTCAACCTGTAAAATTCCTCATGACAACAAGTTTCAGGAATGATTTTGCATGTTTATATCAGATACAGCATTTCAGTATCTGGCCTGAAACCCAAAATCTCCATGCCTTAGCTCCACAAAAGTTGTGATCACATGACCATCATGTTTGCTTACATATAATGATTCTGGAATCTCACAAAAATCACTGTGCACTAAAATATCAGTTTGCAGTGCTGTAACACCTAGGGCCAACAGCTTAGTCTATGATTTGCAATGCTTTAATTTGTTTTATTTTTGCCCATGATCCATATTTATTTTTGAAACTCAAAGAAACAATTACCCATAAGGCTTCTCTCTCATGTTGTTAAAACTGAATAAGCATAGATTAAAGATATATGAGAAATTCTAAATACTATTTAATAATGTTATTTGGTTTAATGTAAGTGGTTTAGTTATACTTCAGTAACTTTAAAAGATAAATTTACCTTCCTTTACTGCATTTTCAAATTAGAAAGCAAAATTTATATTACATGTTCTTTTTAAGTATTATTAATAACTTACCAATAAAGTCAGCCATTTGTAGTGACTTCACTATGAAATATATTTTGGCAAGTAACAGTTAAATGATCTGTCTAAACTCAGGAAAATTCATTGTAGAGGTAATGAAATAATTCCTAATAATTATTTTATCAACTAGAACAAATAATTTATGAAATGGTGGTGAACTAAATGAACAAAGGTGGAGCATGTAAAATAAGGCTCTAAGAATAGTTTTAAGCAAATGTATCAACGTTCTGGTTCTTTGTAAAGAATCCTGTAAATCGTGTATAACTCCTCTCCTACATTTCCCGGTTTTGTGACCGTTAACAAAAGAGTTCATTTGGACTTGCTAATATTATTCCTTATCTTAAGGATTGCCTCAGAACATACAGGAATTAAAAGGCAATTATCTAGCTAGGTAGAAAAGACTTTATAAATTACCTGACGATTTAACACCGAGCAACAGTGACCCTCCCTCATTCTACTGGCATAAAGAATTTGTATTGCTTATTTGTTTATTAGTATGAAGATGGTATAATAGTAAGTCTTAGAAAATACTTCAAGTTTTTTTTCTTTTTTTTTCTTCTATGAATGTTTTATCATTTCCATCCCCCCTTCCTGTCTCCATTTTCATGTTACACATTTTTGTTGTGTATTACCCTAATCTTCTTAAAATCCGATTATCCATCCTGCTTTAGAACCAGGCTCCATGTATTTCTATATTTTAGGCATATCGTCCTATAAAACAGTATCAGGATAAAAGGGATTAAACTGATTTTATAGTCTCTGCTGACACACCAGTTTCATAACTTTCAGTGCTATATAACATGCCAGCATAGAGTAATAGTTGGAAATTCAGATTATAGAGTAACATGCCTCAGAGGAGTTGTTTACACACTCTCTGATTTTGAATAATGTGTGAAGCAGTTCTGTGTCCCTGACTTGATAAAATTTCCTGAGCTGGATACTGGTTAGATCAATGCCTACTGCCATGCTGTTACTTACACTCAATAAACACCAGCTACTTCTTTTATAAAGAGTTAGAGTTTTTGTCATATACTAAGAAGAAGTTCGACATTTCCAAGGAAACGTTACGAGCTGGATGCTTGCTAGCAGTTAGAGGATAAGAGATATGTCCTCAAAGGGAAATCAAGGATCCTAGAACCTGCTTCTTCTCTTTGTTTCTTGGGCATGGGCTGAGATGGTTTACCAGCTATTGTCATCTAAAACAACCAATAGAATCTCAAAACAGTTGAATCATCTGAACTTGTACTAGAGTCTTCAAGATATAAACCAAAATAAGCTGTTTTCTTTCTAAATTAATTAATTCTGTCATTTACTTACAGCATCATAAATTCACTAACATACCAGTAATCCAAGCTGCTTGTAATTGTAACCTACCAAAACAAAGAGAAAGAATAAATACTAACTTCAGTCACTGAGTTCTACATTAGTCATTGAACCCAGATAAATGAAAATAGTCATTGGAATACTTTGCATGTCAATTGTTTGCACACCTACCCACTATGTCTCCATATAAAATAAGAACTCAATAAGTAGGGATACTGTAGTGTAAGATATTTTTTCTAAACAAGATCACAGTGATATACCATTCCTTGTATACTGCGTATTTCTTATCCCTTAATAGTATAGTAATTAACAATGATTGAGTTATTGAATTATTAAATCTTTGGTACTTTAGACCCCAACATCTTCAGGGAAAAGAGACTTTATACCCAATCCCAGAGGGAAAGGTTTAGAAAGAAGAGTTATCTCAGATTTTATATGTGACAAAAATGATCCCAATCTCTCTTGAAATGTTGGAATGACAGATTCTCTTTTAATAACCAGGTGTGACTGTGGTTAATGGTAATTTTGATCCAATGGGAAAAAAACAGGTAAATATCTGTATGGGAGAAAATACAGGTAAAGAAACTCTGGCAAAGACCTATCGGGTGATTAGACATGATAGACATGAAGCCCATTGTATCTTCATTTTTCAGTCATGTGAGTCATAATATTCTGCAATTGTCCAATGTCACCATGACTGAAATGTTATATTAAAAAGCCACATATTCAAATAATTTCTGCAGGTTTTATATTCCATTATCTATATTTTGATTTATAATCAGTAAGGATAAAAATAGTTTCTTTTCGGCTCTGTGGTACTCATTGCTTGAATGTCAACTCCATTAGACTGCAAATTATGGATTATACATACTGATTTGTTTTCTTAATGCAGATTTACTTATATTTAGAGCTACTGTATCCCCTTTCTTTGCATTCTTATCATAATTACACTTTATGGATCTTCTCTGCTGCATCTCTGCCATTTATTATAACAACAAAAAAAAGCCATTTCTATTCAGAAAAGAGGGCAGACAGTTACTTTAAATGCTTGAAAGGAAGCAGCCACTGTCTATCAGAATTCACCACCATCCATTTTTTTATTCATTCATTCACTTGAAATCAGATTCCAGAATCTGTCCTTGTCTGCATAAAATGAAACTACAAGACTGGTCCCAAGAACACTGGCATGAGACCTAACTAGGTTTGCAGAGTCAGAAATCTCTGACTTCTTTTATGTAGCCTTGTGGGAAGTAACTTCAGAACCAGAATCCTTTAAAGGAGTTAAGAGTTTGCTTTTCTCTGAACAGATATTTTGCTTTCATAAGTCAACTTTGAGCCCTCTAGATAGAATGCTTAGCATATTTGAAAGAAGATAGATTTCTACATTAATGCTGTGTTCTAGCAAAAATTAGTCCCAATCAAGCCAACCTGTGTTCATTTCTCATTCCCTTACTTCAATAATATTTGACTTTCAAGAAGTTATTGAACTGTGAGGAATTAGATCTCTCTCATCTTAAAATTAGGGAAGGTCGATACCTATTTTAAACAATTAATAAGTTACAGAACCCACACCAACTGATAAATCATCAACACAAATCTGATACCTAATGCCAAGAGATTTTTACAGAACTGTTGATAGCAAGATGGTAAGATGAAATCTTAGGGTCATTTTGATTTGTGTTTCCCTAATGACTAAGGACTTTGAACATTTCTTTAAGTGTTTATTAGCCATCCAAAATTCCTCAGTTGAGAATTCTGTTTAGCTTTGTATATCATTTTTTAAATTGGGTTATTTGGATTGTTGGTGTTTATCTTCTTGAGTTCCTTACA
Source organism: Arvicanthis niloticus (assembly GCF_011762505.2). Classification (NCBI taxonomy): domain Eukaryota; kingdom Metazoa; phylum Chordata; class Mammalia; order Rodentia; family Muridae; genus Arvicanthis; species Arvicanthis niloticus. The sequence goes on along the minus strand of NC_047659.1, from coordinate 69,728,102 downwards.
GATTTAGAATATTAGCACTCTATTGGGTATAGGGTTGGTAAAGATCCTACCCCAATCTGCAGGCTGCTATTTTTTTCTATCGACAATGTTCTTTGCTTTACAGAATTTTTTCAGTTTCATCAGTTCCCATTTATCAATTGTTGATCTTAGAGCCCAAACCACTGGTGTTCTGTTCAGGATATTTTCTCATGTACCAATGAGTTCAAGGTTATTACACAAATTATGTTTTAATAAGTTTAGTGTAATTTGGTTTTATGTTGAGGTCTTTGATCCACTTGGACTTGAGTTTTGTGCAGGGTGATTGCTATGGTAGTGATTTGCATAATAATACATGTACACATCCAGTTAGACCAGCCCCATTTGTTGAAGATGCATTCTTTTTTTCTTTTGCTTGATTTTTCTTTCTTTGTAAAATAATAATAATAATAATAATAATAATAATAATAATAATAATAAAGTGCCCATAGGTGTGTGAGTTTATTTCAGGGTCTTCAGTTAAAATCCATTGATCAACATGATTGTTCCTATACCAATAGCATGCTGTTTTTATTACTATTGCTCTGTAGTACAGCTTGAAAGAGATGGTGATACCTCCAGATGTTATGTTATTATTCAAGATTGTTTTAGCTATCCTGGTGTAGAAAGAAGTGTTATTTCCCTAATTGGTTCTTGAGTATGTCAGTAAAAAATGAGAAAGCCAATTGCTGAGTGAGAGAAAAAAGACTGGTGGAACTACCCAGTCTCAGAAGGAAGAGAAAGAATGCAAGGAAAGATGAAAGGATTTGGGCCATGCTTTGGAACTAGGAGAAAGCTGAAGTCCTGTAGGTCTTAGGACACCTAGAATTTGGAGCATCCACCGTGGGTGTTTTTGGGGGGTGTAAGGAGATGGCAGTAGCTAGCTGATAAGATCAGGACAGAAAATTCTTCACCCTGACTAGTTTTAAAATAATAAAATTGTCTAGTTTTCCCATCCACAGAGCTGAGGTGGGCAGGAAGAGAAAGAGCTGGAGCACTTGGTGGTGGCTTGGAGAAGCTAGCCATGAGGGGCAGAGGGAGCAATTGCAGCTTCTGGGGAAAAAAAGACAGCTGGCCATTGGTGGAGCCTGACCTACAGCATGGAGCAGAACTACCAAGAAGGTAGAAGCCTGTTTATTAAAATTACATACAACATCCTGGTTTTATTGTTTTTCCATATGAAGTTAATAATTGTTCTTTCAAGGTCTGTAAAGAATTGTGTTGGAATTTTGATGGGAATTGCATTGAATCTGCAGATTGCTTTTGGTAAGATGGCAATTTTCACTATATTTATCTCACTGATCCATGAGTATGGAAGATTTTTCCATCTTCTGATATCTATGATCAAAACCTCAAGTGATAGTATATATTGGCAAGGAGGTAGAGCAAGGGAAACCCTCCTTCATTGATGATGGTCATGCAAAATTGTGCAAGCACTTTGACAATCAATTTGATGGTTTCTCAGAAAACTGGGAATAGTTTACCTCAAGACACTTGCTCAACAATGCTTATAGCAGCTCTTTTTATATTGCCAGAAATTGGAAACAACCTAGATGGCTCTCAACTGAAGAATGGACAAAGAAAATGTGATACATCTACACAATGAAACAATTTTGCTATTAAGAACAAAGTCATCAGGACTTTTACAGACAAATGGATGAAACTTGAGAGTATCATCATGCCTGAGATAACGCAAAGCCAGAAAGACACATATGGTATGCACTCACTTTTAAGTGGATAGTAGTCATAAAGTGCAGGGCAACCATCCTACAATCCACAGATCCAAAGAAATTGGGTAATAAGAAGGTCCCAAGGGAGAATGCATGAATCTCACTCAGAAGAGTAAACTAAATATTCATCAGAGATGGATACAAAGAAGAAACTGGGTAGGAGAAGGGGTGAGGAGGGGAGCAGAAGAGTGATAAGTTGTGGGGAGATGGAGGGGTATGAGGGAGCTGGGAGTGAGTATGGAAATCAGTAAGCAGGTGGCATCTCTAGTGACTAGCCTAGGAAGGAGGAGGATACAGGAAGTCTAGGAGGGTGATCCTAGATGAGGTTCCTACCATAGAGGAATACAGAGACTGAAGTAACCACCTCCTGTAGCCAGGCAGGACTTTCAGATTAGGGAGGGGTATACCAATCCACCCATAAAACCTTAAGCTCACAATTTGTCTTACCTACAAGATGGTCAGGAATAAAGATGAAACAAAGACTGACAAGAGCAGTCAAACTAATGACTACCTCAACTTGAGACTTATCCCATGAGAGAGAGCCAGCCCTGCACACTATTAATCGTATTCTAGTATGCTTACTGACAAGAACCTAGAATAACTGTCTCCTGAGAATCTTCATCTATAAGTAGATGGAGGCAGGTGTAGAGACCCATAGCCAAACATCAGGTAGGGCCTGAGGAGTCTGTGGAAGAATGGGGAATAGAAGTGGGAAAGTTGGTGGGGTCAAGGAAACCACAAAAAGACCCAAAGTATCAACTAACCTGAGATCTTAAGGGCTCACAGACCCTGGACCACTGAATAGAGTACATGCAGGAGCTGGACCTAGGCACCCTACACATTGGTTACAAATGTGTTGCTTGGTCTTCATGTGAGTTTTCTAACAAGTGGAAGAAGAGCTGTCTCAGTCTCTGTCCTCCTCCATTGGATCCCCTCTCTACTATCTGGACTGCCTGGTTGGGCCTCAGTGGAAGAGTATGTTTCTAGTTCTGCTGGGACAAAATGTCCCAGGATGTGGTGGTACCCAGTGGGGAGTCTAATTTGATGAGAAAGGGGCAATGGGAGAGGATTTGTAAAGGAAGAATTGGAAGGAGAAGAGGGAAGGGGCTGAGATTGGAATGTAAAATAAATTTTAAAAATAAAAAGTAATAATAAAAGTAAGAACCAGAAAAATAGGAAAATTGTTGTGTAAATTTCAGAAGCTACTATTTCAAAGTCTAAATAACATGACAGCCTAAACAAGATTTGAATCACTACAATAATACAATACAAAAGATAGAAGAGATCTAATACAAGAGATAGAAGAGAGAATCTCAGGCATAGAAGGTACTATAGAAAATATTGACATATTGATCAAAGAAAATACAAAGTTTAAAAAGCTTCTAATCCAAAATATCCGGGAAATTCAGCACACAATAAAAATATCAAAACTAAGAATGATAGAAATAAAAGATTCCTAGGTCAATGGACAATAAAATATCTTCAGCAAAGTCACAGAAGAAATATTCCCTAACCTAAAGAAAGAAATGGCCATAAATGTACAAGAAACCCACAGACTACCAAATAGATTTGACCAAAAAAGGAAGTCCTCTTATCACATAATAATCAAAACACTAAGTGTGAAGAACAAAGAAAGAATAGTAAAAGCTGTAAGGGAAAAAAAGCCAAGTAACATACATACAGGCAGACCTATTAGAATTACACCAGACTTCTCCACATAAACTCTAAAAGTAAGAAGATCCTGTATAGATGTCATCCAGACACCAAGAGAACACAAATACCAGCACAGTAAACTGGTGAAACTCTCAATCACCATAGATAAAGAACCAAGATATTTCATGACAAAACCAAATTTAAACCATATCTTTCTACTAATCTAGCTCTACAGAGGATAGTGGAACAAAATCTCCAACACGAGGGGGATGGGGATTATTGGGGGGATGGGGAAAGGGGATAACATCTGAAATGTAAACTTTTGGTGATAAAGTTTAATGCCATTATTGAATATGATAAAAGTTTTTTTAGCTATATTTTCTATTCCCATAGCATTTCCCTGAAGAAAAGTGTTTAAGGAACTGATTGGTAAAATGTAACAAATAGAGGAGTCATTTATTTTCAAACTTAAAATATCATAGTGTTTTCACTCTCTTAGAATATTCTTATTTTAACTATGTGTAACATCAGGAGTTATACACATCTGTATAGATGTTATTTCTCTAGTCAAGTAATAGTCTTATTTTAATTATACCTGTATCTATTTAGTCATAATATATAGTATTCATCATTGTCAGATGGAAGGGTCCAGAAGGAAGAGTTAAAAATGCAATCCTGACATATAAACACCAAGGAAATCAAGTTATTTTGACAACTTTTGAAACATCTAGCACAGTAGTAAGTTGTAAATGTATATAATCGTGATGGAGGAAATTCATGTATTGGTTTACTAAGATCATAATAGTGGTGATAAGTATTTTTTTGTAAAACTGACACAATCTAGAATCACTTGAAAACTAGTTTCAGTGAGACATTTTCTATATGGGGTTGGTCCGTGGACATGCCTGTGAGGAAATTTCTTATTTGGGTTAACTGGGGTGAGATACTGAATTCTGACAGCACAATTCCATGGGCCAGATGCTCTCTTGATGTTCACCTGCTTCAAGCTCCTGATGCCTTTACTTTGCCACAGTGATAGACTATAACTTGGACCAGTGAGACAATTAAACCATTTATGTTGTTGGTTGCTTTTGTCACAATATTCTGTATGTGATAATACTTAATGTCATTTTAACATAATAAATTGCTTCTTAACTATATTTTATATTCTCATAGTATATTCCTGAAGATAAATGTTTAATGAACTTTCTATTAAGATGCAACAAATATAGGAATCATGTGATATAATAAACCTAAAATACCATAGTACATTAATTCAGTAACAGGAAACAAAATTAAAACAAGCATTAAATACATTTTGAATTTTCAAGTTCAGTAGACAAATAGAAACTGTTCTTTAAATCCTTCTCTTTCTAGTGACAATTTGTGCAGCTCTCAGTCCCTATCAGCAAAGTGTATATATGTATTTTTTTCTCATGCCCAAGCTTTGCCATTTGAATATAACTGAATGCCAGTTTTAGAGAAAGACCATATGCTATTTTCGCACACATTTTCATATCCATAGTAAATCAGAAGGTGCTATTTGCACCTGCTATTCATTCCCTGAGCTCTTTGATGGCCGCAATGCTGACAGAATAGTTATGTAAACAGAACTTCTGTGATAGGCTGCATGATATCAGAAGACTTGTTTCAAAACAAGGAAAGTTATCACTGCATGAAAAGAACAAACTGACTAGCAAGTATTACCACAAAACCTGATTCATAAGCACATAAATAGGCCTGAGGAAAATGTTTAAGTTGACACACTGAAATTCTATATTGAAAACTTATAAGGCATAATTTTAGGCAAATACTTTCATACTTGTGAATATTGAATTTCATACAATAAATTAGTTACATAATTAGATTTACATTCTTTTAAATACAAAAAAAAATATTTTTCCAGAGTACGGTACCAGGTTTTACTGGCATACCTCATTATATCATAAATTAAATAAAATCCTTTATAGCTATGTTATACCTTAGAACTTTGTCCTTGAAAGATATAATTCAAAAGTTTGAAATTGTAACTACAGTACTTCATTTTCTTTCATTTTTAGTTCATTTACTCCATGGTTCATTTAGAATAGAAATAGAATCTGATTTATATAACTATTTTTGTCTAGGATGCTAAATGAAAATTATATTTCATCTATAAAACTGTAACTAGCAGTTTTATTTACAATAGGGCATACTGCATAAAAACCACCTCAAATTTAAGATTCAAAAGTGACTGTAATTATGATTTTAAGAATAGCAGTCTACATTTGAAAGATGTGGATTTGGTTTTCTTAAGGAAAGAAATCTTGTGACAAGTAGTTCAGCATTCCTCAGTCAGAAGGTCAAGGTCTTTTCAGCTGGTGAATTACTCTTGATTCAGAAAAAAAAAAGTGTTTCAATAGAATGGTGATTTCCACTTCTGTCTAATTAGATGTCTTCAGTGCATTACATGGTCCTTTTCATCAGCTCTTCACACACATTTGGCAAAATAAGTGGTCCAGTTAACATTTGTAGTACAGAAAATGGCTCTTTCCAAATCTGCTCAACCTTTGCATCTCCTTTTAGTAACTGCACCAGTTGCTTTTTTCACAGCTTCATAACAAGTCAAAAAACACTTATGGCCTGAAACAATATTCACTTATCATCATGCTTGTCTGATGGCTTCTTGTGAGATATTTGCATATGAAGAACAAGGGAAGTGTGGCTAAAATCAATTCTCTGTACAAGGTCTAGGTCTCCAGGTGTCAGCTGTCTTTCATTACAGGAAGGTTCTCAAGCCCACCCACTTTGAGGAATATGTAGGTTGAGAGTAAATTTCAGTTCTCTGGTGTCATAAGAATAACATAGTCCTTTCCTGGCCATTATAAACTATCATCTGTGACATGATTTCAAACATTTTCCACTACTGATCCATATCACTAAAGAACTTTCTATGTGATCCAAAGCATATACCTATTAAAAATAAGTACACTGAGTCTGAAGAGATAGATTTGTGGTTCCATTTCTAGTATCCACCTGGTGGCTCAGAACAATCTGAACACCATTTCCAGGATACCTGATGCCCTGTCTGGCTCTATGAGCACTGACACACACACACACAGTGCACAGACATACATGTGAGTAAAACATCCATACATATTAACTAAGTATCAAGAAAAAATTTTTGTTTTTCATGAACTAAAACTAGCAACTTAAACAACAATTTTAAAAATCAAATATTCTAAGATAGTGCACTTCAAAGACACACTAATTTGATCCTTGAAGCCTGAAGAACAGCAGTATGAAAACATTAAAAGTAAAACTCATCACTTTTCATAATTACAACATCAGTTTCTATTGAACAAAAACTTAGTATGAAACACTGCAGTTCAGCACATTAGGATAGCCTTGAATCTGATTTAAGGTCATTTACATTCAAGCAGTATTTACTGGTATCACAAGTTGTGACACAAGACCAGACCAAGGTGTTCATATTCACTCTTCAGAGCCAAAGCTGCAGTGAAGTCTTGTGCTTGATTTATTTAAGGAGGGTTGCTTTTTGTTTTTGTTTTTGTGGATTTTTTTGTTTTTGATTTATTTTGTTGTTTGTTTGCTTTTGATATTGGGTCTCACTTTGTAACCCTGAATGTTTTAAAACCTGCTCTACAGACCAAGCTGACCTTGAACTCACAGAGTTCTGCCTGCCTTTGCCTCCTGATCATTGGGTTTCAGGTGGATATTACCATGTTGACTGTGCATCTTTTTTTGAAGTAACTTTTGGCTGTCTAATGTTCAAAAGCCTGGTGCTATGGCCAACATTTTTGCAACCTCCTCACATTCAACTATATGATTATATCCTGAATTGCGACACACTAACTAAGAAGCTGGAACTTAGAGCCTGCTCACTCACAGGTCCCTGACACAGAATTTCTCATAGACCTTTTTCTACTGCACAAGCAATGATAAGAACTTGCTATCCTTTTGGCTGGGGCAGACACCTAGCTGGTTTGCTCCTGTGAAGACACCAGATCCTGAGCCATCCTAGAGGAACCACTGCACTCAGAACAGTGGACACCATATCCTGAGCCATCCTAGAGGAACCACTGAACTTGGAGCAGCTGAGGGACCACTGCACTCAGAGCAACAGGATTTCAGGATCCCAGAGGCGACCTGAGTCCCAGCAGTTCTTCCACCCAGGAGCTCAGGATCACAGAGAATATCTGGACTCTTAGGAATTTTTACACAAGCAAGATAACTGGAAAGACAGGCTCCAGTCAGAGACAGTGAGTGCAGGTAGCACTAGAGTTAACCAGATGGTGAAAGGCAAGTGCAAGAACATAAGTAAAAGAAACCAAAGTTACTTGGCATCATCAGAACCCAGTTTGCACTGGACACCCCATCACACCTGAAAGGCAGGATTCAGAATTAAAAGCACTTCTCATGATGATGATAGAGGACTTTAAGAGGAATATAAATAACTCCTTTAAAGAAGTACAAGATAACATAGGTAAACAGGTAGAAGCCCTTAAAGAGGAAACAGAAAAATCCCTTAAAGAACTGCAAGAAAACACAACCAAACAGGTGAAGGAATTAAACAAAGCCATCTAGGATCTAAGAAATGGAAGTAGAGACAATAAAGAAATCTCAAAGGGAGACTACCCTGGAGATAAAAAAAAACCTAGGAAAGAAATCAGGAGTCCTAGATGCAAGCATCACCAATAAAATACAAGACATAGAAGAGAGAATCTCATGTGAAGAAGATAGCATAGAAAACATTGACACAACTGTCAAAGAAAATGCAAAATGCAAAAAGCTCCTAACCCAAAACATCCAGGAAACCCAGGACACAGTGAGAAGACCAAACCTAAGGACAATAGTCATAGATGAGAGTGAAGATTCCCAACTTAAAGGGCCAGTAAACATCTTCAACAAAATTATAGAGGAAAACTTCCCTAACCTAAAGAAACAGATGTCCATGAACATACAAGAAGACTACAGAACCCCAAATAGACTAGACCAGAAAAGAAATTCATAATAATCAAAACATCGCCTACACAAAACAAAGAAAAAATACTAAAAGCAGTAAGGGAAAAAGGTAAAGTAACATATAAAGTCAGATCTATAAGAATTACACCAGACTTCTAACCAGAGACTGTAAAAGCCAGAAGATCCTGGAGTGATATCATATAGACCCTAAGAAAACTCAAATGCCAGCCCAGACTAGTATACCCAGCAAAACTCTCAATTACCAAGATATCCTATGACAAAACCAAATTTACAAAATATCTTCCCACAAATCCAGCACTTCAAAGGATGGAAACTCTAACACAAGGAGGAAAACCTCAACCTAGGAAAAGCAAGAAAGCAATCTTCCAACAACCCCAAAAGAAGATAGCTACACAAATATAATTCCATCTCTAATAACAAAAATAACAGGAAGCAACAATCATTTTCCTTAATATCTGTTAACATTAATGGACTCAATTCCCCAATAAAAAGATGGAGACTATCAGAATGGATACATAACCAGGACCCAGAATTTTGCTGCATACAGGAAATGAACCTCAGTGACAAAGACAGACTACCTCAGTGAAAAAGGATGGAAAAAATTTCCAAGCAAATGGTCCAAAGAAACAAGTTGGAGTAGCCATTCTAATATAAAATGAAATCAATTTTCAACCAAAAGTAATCAAAAAAGATAAGAAAGAACACTTTGTAGTTGTCAAAGGAAAAATCTACCAAGATGAACTCTCAATTCTGAACATCTGTGCTCCAAATGCAAGGTAACCAAATGCATAAAAGAAACTTTACTAAAGCTCAAAGCACACGTTGCACCTCATGCAATAATACTGGGGGATTTCAACACCCTCTCTCAGCAATGGACAGATCATGGAAACAGAAACTAAACAGAGACATAATGAAATTAACAGAAGTTATGAACCAAATGGATTTTACAGATATTTATAGAACATTTCATCCTAAAATAAAAGAATATAGCTTTTTCTCAGCACCTCATGTTATCTTCACCAAAATCAAGCATATAATTGGTCACAAAACAGGCCTCAACAGATACAAAAAGATTGAAATAATCCTTTGCATCCTATCAGATCACCACGAAATAAGGTTCATCTTTTAATAACAACAACAAAAAAAAAATGGAAAGGCCACATACATGTGGAAACTGAACAACACTCTACTCAATGATGACTTGGTCAAGGAAGAAATTAAAGACATTTTAGAATTTAATGAAAATGAGGACACATCATACAAAAACTTGTGAAACTTCATGAAAGCATTGTTAAGAGGAAAACTCATAGCTCTAAGTGCCTACAAAAAGAAACTGAAGAGAGCATACACTAACAACTTGACAGCATACTTGAAAGCTCTACAACAAAAAGAGGCAAATATACCCAAGAGGAGTAGATGGCAGGAAATAATCAAACTCAGGGCTGAAATCAACCAAGTAGAAACAAAAAGAACTATACAAAATATCAACAAAACCAGAAGCTGGTTCTTTGAGAAAATCAACAAGATAGACAAACACTTATCCAGACTAACCAGAAGGAACAAAGACAATATACAAATTAATAAAATCAAAACTGAAAAGGGAGACATAACAGAAACTGAAATTTAAAAAATCATCAGATCCTATTTCAAAAGCCGACACTCAGCAAAACTGGAAAATCTCGATGAAACGGACAACTTTCTAGACAGATACAAGGTACCAAAGTTAAATCAGGAGCAAATAAACTATCTAAGCAATCCCACAATTCCTAAAGAAATAGCATCTGTTATTAAAAGTCTCTGCACCAAAAAAAGCCCAGGACCAGATGGTTTTAGTGCAGAATTCTATCAGACCTTCAAGGAAAACCTAATACCAATTCTTTTCAAACTATTCCACAAAAGAGAAACAGAAAAAACACTACCCAATTTGTTCTATGAAGCCACAATCATGCTCATACCTAAACCTCACCAAGACCAAAGAAAGAGAACTTCAGACCAATCTTCCTTATGAACATTGATGCAAAAATACTCAATAAAATTCTGGCAAACTGAATTCAATAACACATCAAAACAGTCATTCATCATGAGCAAGTAGGCTTTATCCCAGGAATGCAGAGATGTTTCAATATTTGGAAATCCATCAACACAATCCACTATATAAACAAACTCAAAAAAAAAAAATACATGATCATCTCACTAGATGCTGAGAAAGTGTTTGACAAAATTCAACATCCCTTCATGGTAAAAGTCTTGGAAATATCAGAAATTCAAGAACCATACCTAAACATAGTAAAAGCAATATACAGCAAGCCAGTAGCCAACATCAAACTGAATGGAGAGAAACTTGAAGCATTCTGACTAAAATCAGGTACTAGACAAGGCTGCCCACTCTCTTCCTACCTATTCAATATACTATTGGAAATCCTAGCCAGAGCAATTAGACAACAAAAGGAAGTTAAAGGGATACAAATAGGAAAGGAAGAAGTCAAAATTTCACTATTTGCAGATGATATGAACATATACTTAAGTGACCCTAAAACTTCCACCAGAGAAATCTTAAACCTGAAAAACAACTTCAGCAAAGTGGCTGGATATAAAATCAACTCAAATAAATCAGTAGCCTTCCTCTATTCAAAGGATAAAAAGGCTGAGAAAGAAATTAGGGAAATGATACACTTCACAATAGCCACAAAAAGAATAAAATATCTTGGAGTGAATCTAACCAAGCAAGTAAAATATCTGTATGACAAGAACTTCAAGTCTCTGAAGAAAGAAATTGAAGAAGATCTCAGAAGATGGAAAGATCTCCCATGCTCCTGGACTGGCAGGATTAACTTAGTAAAAATGGCTATCCTGCCAAAAGCAATCTACAGATCCAATGCAATACCCATCAAAATTCCAAATCAATTCTTCATAGAGATAGAAAGAGTAATTTACAAATTCATTTGGAATAACAAAAAACCTAGGATAGTGAGAACTATTCTCAACAATAAAAGAACTTCTGGGGGAATCACCATCCTGGACCTCAAACTGTACTACAGAGCAGTAGTGATAAAAACTGCATGGCATTGGTGCAGAGACAAGCAGGAAGATCAATGGAATATAACTGAAGATCCAGAAATGAACCCACACACCTATGATCACTTGATCTTTAATAAAGAAGCTAAAACCATCCAGTGGAAAAAGGACAGCATTTTCCACAATTGGTGCTGGTTCTACTGGAGGTCAGCATGTAGAAGAATGCAAATCGATCCATTCTTATTTCCTTGTACAAAGCTCAAGTCCAAGTGGATAAACTACCTTCACAAAAAACCAGATACACAGAAACTAATAGAAGAGAAGGTGGGGAAGATCTTCAAATACCTAGGCACAGGGGAAAAGTTCCTGAACAGAATACCAATGGCTTATGCTCTAAGTCAAGAATTGACAAATGGAACCTCATAAATTTGCAAAGCTTCTGTAAAGCAAAGAACACTGTCAATAGGACAAACCAAAAACCAACAGATTGGAAAAAGATCTTTACTAATCCTACTTCCGATAGAGGGCTAATATCCAATATATAAAAACAACTGAAGAAATTATGCTCCAGACGACCAAATAACCCTATTAAAAATAGGGTACAGAGCTAAAAGAAGAATTATCAACTGAGGAAACCAAATAGCCTAAAAACACCTAAAGAAATGTTCAACATCCTTAGTCATCAGGGAAATGCAAATCAAAACAACCCTGAGATTCCACCTCACACCAGTCAGAATGGCCAAGATCAAAAACTCAGGTGATATCAGATGCTGGCGAGGATGTGGAGAAAGAGGAACATTCCTCCATTGCTGATGGGATTACAAGCTGGTACAACCACTCTGGAAATCAGCCTGGTTGTTCCTCAGAAAATTGGACATAGCATTACCTGAGGACCCAGCTATACCACTCCTGGGTATACACCTAGAAGATGCTCCAAGATATAACAAGGACACATGCTCCACTATGTTCATAGCAGCTTTATTTATTATAGTCAGAAGCTGGAAAGAACCCAGATGTCCTTCAACAGAGGAATGGATACAGAAAATGTGGTACATTTACACAATGTAATATTACTCAGCTATTAAAAACAATGAATTTGAGAAATGCTTAGGTAAATGGATGGAACTAGAAAATATCATCCTGAGTGAGGTAACCCAATCACAAAAGAACACACATGGTATGCACTTACTGATAAGTAGATATTAGCCCAAAAGCTCGCAATATTCAAGATACAACTAACAAACCACATGAAGCTCTTGAACAAGGAAGACCAAAGTGTGGGTACTTTGGCTTTTCTTAGAAGGGATAACAAAATACTCATGGGAGCAAATGTGGAGTCAAAGCATGGGACAGAAACTGAAGGAGGGGATGTCCAGAGACTGTTCCACCTGGGTATCCATCCCTTGTACAGTCACCAAAGGTAGACACAGATGTGGATGCCAAGAAATGTATGTCTACAAGAGCCTGATATAGCTGTCTCCTTAGAGGTCTGCCAGAGCCTGAAATATACAGAGGTGGATGTTCACAGCTAACCATTGGATGTATCATGGGGTTCCCAATGGAGGAGTGAGAGAGAAGACTGAAGGAGCTGAAAGGATTTGCGGCCCCATAAGGAGAGCAACAATACCAGCCAACCAGAGCTCCCAGGGTCTAAACCACCAGCCTGGGAGCACATAGGGAGGGACCCATGGCTCCAGCTGTATGTGTAGGGGAGGATGACATTGTCAGGCATAGGTGGGTGAGGAAGTCCTTGGTCCAGTGAAGGGGATGGAATAAGGTCTTTTTTTGGGGGGTGAGGGGGAAAAGGGTTTACATCTGAAATGTAAATAAAATATCCAATAATAAAAAAAAGGAACTTGCTGTATTGGTGTCTTTACTTTTTTTTTTTTTTTTTTTTTTTTTTTTTACCCTACAGTAGTCAAATCCGCTGCTCTTAACATTCCCGGCCATCTCTGAGACTTTAGCTTAAGGTCTACTGACTAATAACTTTAATCATATCTTCTTAATTTTTTTAGTCATGTAATGTTGGTATCCTAGAATACAACAGGGAGTTGAGGTCAAGTTAACAATTGCAACAATTAGGTTTAGAGTGGGATACCTGGGTAGGTTTCTTAAATAATCAAACTATTTCAAAGTTACGTGAACTTTCTTTGATTTAAAAATAAAACATAGATATTATGTGGCAGTGTAACAAAGGGTAGCATATTTGCTGTGGAACTAGGAAGACCTAAATTTAAATATTTAAATTAACACAGAGTGAGTGTGTGTAGACCCTGGAGCATGGAGACAGGTGGATCCATAATTTGCTAGGGACTAGCAAGTCTAGCCAAACAATGAGCTTCAAGATCAGTAACAGGTCTTGTTTCAGAAACTAAAAGAATTTTTTTTGTAGATTATCCCTCAGGACAGGCTCTACAACTCTGCATTAGTTGTTGTTGTGATCAATGGTCTATGTGGCAACAAGAAGTTTGCCTTGTTGAAGAGTAAATACTACACTTAAATAAAGGTATGAAGGAAAATGTTTTGATTGTTTTTAGGGATTCTGCTGGTTTAGTAAAATAGAGTTTTCAGGTTCTTCACATATGCACATAACAACAATCAAGAGATTAAAAGAGGCCATGAATTTGAAAGAGAGGAAGGAGGGCCATATGCTTGGGTTTGGAGGGAGCGAAGAGAGGGGGAAGCTGGTGCAATCATATAATGTCAACAATAAAAAATACAAATATAGAATAAATCTAAGGAGCAGGAGAAGAGAGAATGAGACCTGATAATAATACAGTCACTGCCCAGACATGAACATTAAATATATAAAGCATGTGCAATTAAAAAAAATACACATGTGAATCCTTCAATTTGGATAATTCTAGGACAAGAAATAAATGAGTCAGTGTCAGAGGAACTATAGCAACCTACACATTGCCTTGGACACGGTGTAGTAGAATTGCCAGGAAGTCTGAATAGCTTGTGCTTTGCCAGCCACCCATTGCAGTTTGCATTTCATTTAGGTATTTTCCACAACAAAATCCAAGATAGAAACTTCAATCAGCATTTTCAACACTGCCTTGTCTTATACATGAAAAAAGTTTGCTCTAGAAAGTCAACTGACTTGTTTAAGATTATCTGTCTAAAGGCTGTAGAGATAGATCAATGGTTAGGAGCACTCTGTTCCTCTTCCAGAGGAACAGAATTATTTCAATTTCGTTTGGATTTATATTTTGATGAGCTCTCCCATTTTAATATTCTTCTTGCCCCTTTGTGTGTGCTGGGATGTGAGATACAGAGAGTCCGGAATGTGAAATGCTGGAGATTGAACCCAGTTTTCTGCATCATATGCATATGTTTTACAATTTAGAAAGATCCCAAATGCATTCATTGTATATTCTTAATCTAGTTTATTGAAAGTTTTATATCAAGACATCCTTAAATTTCTTCTCTAGGCTTACTATGAAAAACTTCTCTCTAATGTCCTTTTTGATATAAATTCTCCTACCATTAGCAATCTAAGTACTGCAAGGTTATTTATATAGTATAATAAAATATAAAGTACTGACCAGTCACTAATGTGAAAGAATATAACATATTGAGTAATTTTCAGATATATTTTGAACAAGTTAACCTCAACTGATAAGTTTTATATGAATTATCGTTAATATACACATCAGGGGTCAGATTTTCCTGCAGGTTTATTACACCTGTAAGTCATTTAATGTAATACATAAAACCTGTATTTTCTTTACATCTACCCTATATAAGTTAGTAATGTCTGTAATCATATTAGATATTAGATATTATTTGATATCTGCTACATAGTCTCTCAATGGTACTTAAGAAGTTTCTGCCTTGAAACTTTTTCTATTTCTCAAAACACACACACACACACACACACACACACACACACACACACACTGCAGAGAAAGAAACCCAGAGAGAGAGAGAGAGAGAGAGAGAGAGAGAGAGAGAGAGAGAGAGAGAGAGAGAATAGAGAATATAATCTTGAGTACTAGTTATAAGAAAGCACGGATCATCAGAAAGAATATATGTGTATATGCAATGCAAATTCCCTCTCATTGAACACCAGGGTGTGTCAAGAATTCTTTTACTTTAAAGCTTCTCACTTAATTACTTAACTGTATTGATGTCAGTCTTCTGGAAATTGTTACTTTTCATCTTGCTATGAAAAAAATACAACTTATTATGAATAAAGCAACATAGTAGGAAAGGTTCATTTTGGTTCATAGCTAGAGAGTTCAGTCCAACATCATGGGGAATGCATAGCCGTGGAAATGTGAGGTCGCTGGTTGTGTTTTGTCTATGGTCATGAAGTAGAGTGATATGAGTACTGGAATACAACTCTCTTTCCATTTATTATTGAATCCAGGACTCCTGTCCATAGATATTGTCTCTCAAGTCAGAATGCTCTTTCTTATCTTTAAAATCTTTCTGGCATCATTCTCTCAGCCACACACTGAAGTGTATTTTCATAATGATTCTGGATTCTATCAAGCAGACAATGAAGACTAACTATCACAGCATTCTCTCTGTACCTTGAAAAGTCATGTCTTTCTCATGACACCTATAATACCTTATGACTCTAACTGAACCAGTTGAAATACCTATAATCTATGAGGGCTTTTGTAGAACCGTTTGTCAAACTTTTAGAAGAAGAATCTAACAATACTGTTGAAATCAAGCCAAATAAATCAATGTGATCTTTTACTTGTCTAGAAAAATGCAACAAAAATAAATGTAAATGAGCCTAGGTCTTATCATCTACTACCGTACTGTGAATGCTATTTTACAATATAGTGGACACCAAATGAGGGTTAAAATAAAACTTTCCCTGGGAATATAAGTGCATCCATTCATATATGAAATATATTGCAAAGTCTGTGCTAAAGGAAATGAGACTGGCTGAATGGTCTTCATCCATTGCCTATGCAGTCTCCCAGCACACTGCTTAAGGAAAATTGTTAGAAATGAATGAGCTGTCCTTCTGATGCCTGTCTTATTGCCATAACTGTAGCATATCTTATATTTGGATGACTACTCCAAGTAGCACTTGGTAAATCATGTAAAAGAAACCTAAAGTACTAAAAGGAATTCTGACTATATGCTGAAGAGGTAAATATGAAGTATTATTGAGATATATATTTGGGTTTAAAGGTTAATTTCAAAGCAAATATTGTAGTTTAAAATTGTACTTTACATACAAGAGGTATTTAATTATATATTTTTTATTATATATTATATATATTAAAATTATATACATTAATTTTATAATATTTTAAGCCTGTCACCTTGTAGAAATCCAGTTAAACACCAAGATTTTATTTTCAAATATAAAAATGTACCTATTAACTATTGGTAATTATCAAAAGGCATTTCTTCAGCTCCATTTCATAAATAAAGACCTTTTCCATAATGACTTGGGAAGAATAAACAAATATTTCATTGAATATTTTCTTCATACTAATATTACAATTTTATTTTAGGAGAAAGGTAAGTTGAAATTACAGGGAAGTAATTTTTACATAGCTGAGTATTATGGATAGTAATGCTTAAGATAATTTCTGCAAGAATTCAGGGTTATTCTGTCTGAAAAATCTAGCAGCATCATACAAACCTAAGAGAAGTTAAAACTTTATAAAACATTTTCCAGAAAACAACAATTAGTATTTTGTTGCAAGGGCCAAAGTTGATATCAATCCAGGTGTTGTAGGATAAAGCCCTCATAACGGTAAGACTGTACATAACTGTAGCTAGGGATGTGAAGAAAATAAATCAAGTTTGAAGAAGTGTTAATGCAAATTTTTAAAACAATGTCTTTTATTGATTTTTTTTCTCTTAGTTTGAGTTTTATTTTGCTGGGAAGAGGCAGCATGCCCAAGGCAAGTCTTAAAAAAACTTTAATTGGAGCTGGCTGATAGTTTCAGAGATTTAATCTGTTGTTATCATGGTGGGAAGCATGGCAGCATGTAGGCAGATTTGGTGCTGGAAAAGGAGCTAAGAGTTCTCTATCTTTATCAGCAGGCAACAGAAGGGGACTGTTGGCTACACTGGCGTACTTTGAGCATATATGGCCTCAAAGCCCATCTCCACAGTTACACACATCCTCCAATAAGAACCCACTTACTCCAAAAAGGCAACACCTCCTGATAGAGCCAGTCCCTATGTCCAAGCATTCAAGCACACGAAAGGGGGCCATACTTACTCAAACCACCACATTCTCCTTATTTTTTTTTGAGAAAGATTCTTTAATAACATTTGGAATTTATAACTGTATCATGAATCTAACACAAACTGTTTTTTCTTTAAAAAAGCACATAAATTATGTATAACATAAAAGGATTTCTTGAGATAATTGTAGCTAAGATGAAATTCTGTTCATGATGATGTCTCTAGCTAGTGTTGAGTGAAAAAAACAAACCATATGTAAGTTAAGTCAGTATCATCCAAGATTGTTGATAAATTTTAAAACATCATGCATCCTATTGGGGAAAATGACTCAGAAGGGATCACTTTTCCTTGGGAAATTTGTTTATATTCTCTTTCAATGAGTAAAGGTAAAAGACAATAAATAGATCAAACAATGGGATTTTAACACCTAGATATTTTGGTACTCTTGTGATTAAATTGAACAGCCAATATAGTCACTAAAATTCCCTTTTTATTATACTCTACCTTTATCAGAAGTACATCTCATAGCACTGGAATTTATTCAGGATCTCTAACTTCTGTGTTTAAGAAGAATTATGATCTGATAAGTGTTTTTATTGAATTTGTAATTATTAATGAGCCATGATTGTGACTCAGTCATTCTCCCACCAGTAACTCATTATTATTTTTTTTCTTACAAAATAGTATCAGTCATGCTTCACTTATGAGGTGATCTTTTACCTTATAGATGATATGTATGGTATCTGTGCCTTAAGGCATTGTGTTAACATCTTCCCTAAATTTTCAAAAATATCTACGTCTCTATTAGAAAAGCGAAAGTCTCTTTGGAATGTATATGTGGTGCTTTATATGATACAAGTGGTTATGGAACAAATTTCTTCTAAATTTATTTTTAAGGAGAGTTGAATGATTTTACATACCTCTTTGTAAAGCTTTGTTATTCATCAAAAATTAAAAAGAAATGTCAGCAGCCAATTGTTATCCCAACTCTTGGTAGACTGAGGCCACCAAGGCTGAGGAGAATTGCTTTGAGTCCTCTCTGGAATAAAGAAACTGTCAATATAAGAAGAACACATACAAAAATAATAAAGGGCAAAATTACTGATATGATAAGTATTGTACATAAGAAAATAACTGTGTTTTAAAGATTTTCTCTGCCTTATTGCACAGCAACTTATAAAGTTTATGTTGCTACTGAATATGTGAGTACCCATGCATTCTTATACTCATACACGTTAACCCCAAGTTACATTAAAAAGTAAGTCTAATGCTTATTAACACAGGAATGTGGGAGTGCACTGGGATGGATTTCTATTCTAAATTTTCAGTAAAAAGAGCTACTTCCATCTGTCACAAATCCGCATCCTGATACCTGTAACTCCCTGTATCCATCATAATTAAGAGAGGCCTGGTAAGGAACGCAGGACTGCTGCATATCTCATGGCGTTCCTGACACCACAGCATCCCTAAAGATTACACTGTCAGTCATAATACACATCTGGGGCAAGAAACCCATTTTCTCCAGTGGCCCTGTCAATAAGCAGATCCCGGTAAGTATTTATGAGCTACAGAGGCCAGGTGGAAGCTAAGATGTAAGAGATTGAAAATTTAATTAGGTCAAAAGCAATAGGACTCATTAAAACCCATTCTCTTTCTTTATGTAATAACATGTTGTGGGAGAAGGCAGCCTGCCTTCTTCATGGTCTGTGTATCACAATTATTATTTTAATTAAGAAAGGTAAGGGCTAATATCATTTAAGTTTTCAATTACAGTGTAGCTGATGTATCACTGTCTTTGAAACTTGTAGGCAGAGCTTCTGAGGAGTCACAGACAGCATCTTAGAGGGTTCCCAGAATCTAGAGAAGAAATAAATGGTAAAAACAAGATCCTCCTCCTCTCTGATACATTTGTCTCACAGTGTGTGTGTGTGTGTGTGTGTGTGTGTGTGTGTGTGTGTGTGTGTGTGTGTGTATGTTTTCTTTCTTATCATTTCTCTTCATCAATGAGTTACACTTGGCAGGAACCCAAAACTACAAATGAAGTTACTGATATAGTCAGTCGACTTGTGGATAATACATCTGTTTTTCTTACTCAAAATTGCTACTTTATATTAAGACTCAAACTATGTACTTCATATAGGAAAGGAATGTGTCCTTTGGCCTTTTCTTTTCTTTCACATTTCAGTCTCTGTGAGTCCCATGCTCCTTCCTGTGTGAACATAAGCAAACCAAGTGTTACTAATTGGACCAAAGGCTCCTCTGCACAGCTTAAAGCTTATAGCTAAGTGACCTTCAGCTCCTCTCCTTTCTGACTCTAGGGGGAGCAGTGTACTCAGTTGGGCATGGATTTAGTCACATCCCTTGCAAAGGTAACAGGCCATTTCAGTTTCAGACAGAAGAATTTCTACTTTGAAAATGCTAGAGATTGAACCCAGAGCCATGTACCTTCTAGGTAGTAACTGTGCTCTGAAATACATGCCCAGGCCTCCCAGATTTTTCATGAGTTTTATTCCAAAGGAGTGTTTGCTGGGTCTCATTGTTTTGAAAAGTGATAGAAGATAAACACACAAAAAAACTACAAAGAGAATTACCAGGATGAAAGGAAAAAGGCTTAGTTGAAAAGGGAGGGACATGAAAGAGGATAAAGAGGGTAAAATGAATAATATTAATTATTCATACATTTGAAACTACAAAGGAACAAAAATTTGTAGAATGATGAATAGTAGAATAGGCATGTTCAATTTTCCAAGAACTAAATTTCTTCTAAGTTCTATCTATTTCCCTCTCTGTCTTTCCCTCTCTGTTCTGTCTCTGTCCCCGACTCTCTGTCTCTCTGTCTCTCTCTCTCTCTCTCTCTCTCTCTCTCTCTCTCTCTGTGTGTGTGTGTATGTGTGTGTGTGATAGACAATTAATGATATATTCAAGGCAAGGCCAAAGATATGTATCCAGATATTAAGCAAATCCATTTCCCAACCATGGATCTTTCATGTGTTTCTTCACCTTACCCATTCTTCTTGCCAAAAGGCTATACTCAGATTATCTTGTTAATTGCACTCATTAATGACGTTAATGACGCTATCCATGGTGTTTTTACAATTGTGGTTGTTGCATAAACAGCTGCAGGCTTTCTTACTTGAAGCATTTTTTCAAGTTCTGCAAAATGATAAGAGCAGGCCTCTCTCTTTTCCAAGTTTTTCATATGCTCAGGTCACCTCTTATATTAAAAAGGGCTCTTAGCTTCATGGGTACATTTGTTCATGTTAATCTGAATCATCTTGTGACTTGGATATTACATCCTAACTTTAGTTTGGGAAAACTGAGTTCTTTAAGTGTGATCCAATGTATCCAAGTAACATAAGAAAGAGCTAAGATGTGAACTGAAGTTATTTCCAAGCTTAAATGTGGCTTGAACTGATGCCCATGTAATGGGAAATTACATGTGCTGTGTTCAAGATGCAATGATATAAGCTTCGTTGGTGGTTGAAGATGACAGACAGTTCTGGGTATTTGTGGGAATATTTATATATGGCTCCCAGTTAGTTTATAGTAGAAAAGAATATGCTAATTCCCTAAAGTATATCTGCTGTTTGTAGGTGACCAAAAACCCATGTTCTTTTCCCTATTTGCATTCTGTTATCCTGAATAAAATCTGTATCTTCAGCAAAGGTCATCTTCCTGAGCTCCACACCAAGATTTCAAGCTGCCACCTCGCATAGTTGCACATTAGACTTCATGTTACAAAGAATGTTTACTGTTTCTTCTTGTTGTTGTATATTGCCTCTCACTTTTACAGCTGATTTCACCCAGTGCTAAAGTTTCAATATTTCCTTTTTCCCTTAGCTTTGTATCCAAATAATCACTATATTGGAATACTCTTCAAATATATCTCTTTATTTGATTTCATATGCCTTGGTTCTATCTCAGAGATTATTGATTCCTCATAACTTACACATTCTTTCCCAAGTCTACACAATTAATAAAGGAAATCTATTTTTCTCCAATCTATCCTCATGGTCACTTCCATCTTGCAAAGGTTATAATCTCATCTCATCTCATATAAATGTGAGGCTTCTGGGTTGTCACTGTGATAGGAAACTACTGGTTTCAAATGTCAGGGTTAATATAAATGTTACAGTACATGAACATAGTACCTAAGGGGAAATTAAACTTTGTTTGCTTAGTGTTTGAAGCTTGTCCATGAAGTTTGTTCATGACTCTGGAAAATAACATCCTTAGCATAGCCACAGAAACAACAGTAATACATATGTGCCTGCTTGTGCTTGAGTCTGGGAACAGGTGAAAGTATATATATATATATATATATTTTATAACTTTGCCTGGAAACTTAGATTCTGAAATATATATTATGTTAGAAATTACTAATTTAATTTTAATTATAATTTTGAATTCTTAATTTAATTCATTGTAATTTTCATAGACTAAGCAGCACATTAATAGGGCTAAAGGTTCCTTAAGAAATAGTTATAAGAGTTTTTAAAGAAAGGATTGCAGAGTAAGGAATGGTTGAATCTTATTTTTATAACCCTGAGTCTAATATAATGCAGCCACCAGCACTAAGTCTTTCTGTATTTGTATCCTTCTTCACATACATATATAAGCACGTGGATTTTCTACTTAAACATAGATTTTATTTCAGGTAAACCTTATATCTAGAATATTACTTATATGTGTGTATATTTAGCTTTCCCAAACTATAAAAAAATAGGTTAGTGCAACTTATATGCTTAGCATTTTCTAATATAATAAGTATGTAGAAAATTTGTCTGTTCCACATGCACTAGCTTTCCTGCTGACTGCTAGATTCCTTCTGGTACTAGCTCAGCTGAAGAGATTATCCAGAATGCAATATAGGACTATTGGATATTTCTGCCTTGAAGTCTGGAGCTGAAGGGGACAAAAAGAAAAAATGAACTCAAATCTGAAAATAATTGGATTCCGTCCCGTCCAGACTCATGCTCTGAACAAAATATACCTGTCATGAGATCACCCCTTCCTCAGCTGATTCTTCCCAGTCTTTCTCTCTCATCATGACCATTATTTATTCTAAACTTGACTCCTTCACCTCTTTTTGGTTCTGTGAGCAACTAATGACCTTCCCACAGTTTCATTTGATTGGTAACTTACTCAAAGTTATCTGATTTAAAAAACATACAACTAGAAAAGCAATGTTTGTAAAGATAACAAATTGTTTTTGTTTTAGACATACACCCAGCCTCTCACACAGGATAGACACAATTGTCCATTGACCAATATCCTCAGATTCCATTCAGTGAACTTTCAGAATAAATATATGACTTTATGAATGGAAAAATCAGATCAAGTATTATTTTTATAAATACAAGTGTTCTACAGTTCCCTAACAATGAATAATCTGCTGAGTACTGATCTCACCAGGCCTATGAGACTATTAATTCTTAGTAATTTATAGCATCCAATTATTTAGAAGAATAATATTTGGTCTCATTTTTCATTCAGCATTTCACATCTTTGCTGTAGGGGGAAGATTTTCTTGGGTGGTGTAGTTGTTAGGAGGTACCTATGCTCTTATACACAGAAACTTCTCCCTTTGTGTTCCTGTATTCAACTGTACTGTAACCCTTTGAGTCCCCAGGAGCAGACCTGAAAGTATAAAGTGGACAGGAGAACATTGGGTTAGCAATAGTACTATGGTAATAAGAGAATTCAATAGGGAGTGAATATGATAAAAATACATTATACATTCATGAAAGTATGATAAAGGAACTAATATACATATTTGATGTGCAATAATGAAAATTAAAAATAGAAATAATTCCAATAAACAGACAGACAGTTAGACAGATAGATGGATAACTTAACCTTTGCCACTGTTCTTATAGATCCAAAGATGTCAGATGCCTTTCTAAAATATTTCTTTCTATTTAGTTTTGTTTTGACCCAAGATATTTTCCTTAAACATTTTCTCTGCGACAAATGTGCTTCTTCTGGGTATGTTTCTCCTCTCACTTCTAGGTCTTGTATCTATAAACTGTTAGTGAGCATGAAATCCTGGACTGATAGAGCAAATTCAGAATAAGCCACAGCCCAAACAGGAGCTGCTTAAAAATGCATCCCAGAGTCTTTAGTTCCCTATCCCACAGAAGAAACACTCTCAGCCCTTTACTTGAAGGTACTATGTGTGCTACCATAGAGATTGTCCTCTGGTTGGTAGCTCCATCCCATAGGAAAATCACCAATAACTGACACTACTAAAAATAATGCTATGGTTACAGATAGTACCCTAGCATAACTGTCTTCTGAGAGGCTCCACCCAGCAGCTGACTGAAACAGATACAGATACCCACAGCCAAACATTGGGTAGAGGTCAGGGACTCTTATGGAACAGTGGAGGAAGGATTAAAGGCCATGAAAGGGATAGGAACTCCATGGGTACAACAGCAGAGTCAACTAATCTAGACTCATAGAAGCTTTCAGAGAGTGAGCCACCAACCAAAGAGCCACACCAGCACACACACACACACACACACACACACACACACACACACACACACACACCTTTAGCAGATGTGCAGCTCAGTTTACCTGTGAGTCCTCTAACAACTTGAGTTGTCCCTAAAGCTGTTGCCTTTGTGAAATCTATTCCCCAACAGGACTGCCTTGTCTGGCCCCAGTGAGCAAGGATGAGCCTATTCCGGCAGAGAATTGATGTGCCAGAGCAAGGATGAGCCTAATCTGGCAGAGAATTGATGTTCCAGAGTTTGGGATACCCAAAAATGCCCCCATACTCTCACAGGAGAAGGAAGTGAGAGATGGGAAAGGGACTATGGGGGGTGACTGTGAAGGGGGAATGATTGGGATGTAAAAAATAAACTAATAAAAATAAAATTCTAAATTAGAAGAGCCTAGGTCATTTTAGCTAAAATTGCCCCTACTTTGTGATGACTTTACTTTACTATCCATCAGAGTACACACCATTTAGACAATTTATAAGTCTGTGTTTCACATTTATTTCCATGCACTGTAATGTAAATCAATGCAACCTGAAACCTTTTACCTTATTCACAGTCTCAATAGTGATTATAGACTTTTGCACAAATTTGAACCATAGTATCAATACTTTTAATTTATATTCCAGAATGAGGCATGTAGACCATAACCTAAGATACTGATTCTTCTAATGTTTATTTCAATATTGGTGAACAGTAATTTAATCAGTATTAAGATATAAATTTACACAAATTTAATTTTGTTCAAACTATCAATTTAACAAATGCCACAGATGTTAATAATATATATTATGGTTATTATTTATTTTCTAAACAACTACATACACAAATATCCTGTTCCAATACTGAGAATCAGAATCTTCCATTTTAGGGTTTTATGTTAAAGTCATTTCCAGGTGTTCTATGTTTACCTTTGCTAGTCTAACCTTTCCCACACATGGGACATCAAATACCAAACCAAAATATGATGAAAAATGAAACAACATGCTAATTATCTCTGAGCATACAGACACCCAAGAACATTATTCTTTTAATTTCTCTTGGAAAGCCTGGACAAATTGCTTTGATGTTGTGAGCAGATAATGTTCTTGAAGCTGAAGTTCAGTTCTCAACCCTTCACCCCCGGGTGGCTCACAATTCCCTGTCCCAGTTGATCCAGTAACCTCTTCTGATGTCCACTGGCATTACATGGTGCACATATATACACTCAGACACATGCACATGCATGTAAAATCAACATGCATGCAACATGCATGCAAAAATACAACTTGGAGTATTCTTATATACCAGTCAATATTTTAAACATTTTTCTTAACATATGTTCTTAAAATAAATAGAAATATACAGAACATATAATAATAATTTTACTAAATATTACTTTTTGTTTGCTTTCCAAGATATTAGCTTTGCTTTAGCAAATAATCATTTGCCAAAAAACTTTTTATTGACAAATGGCTTTCACTTTGACTCAAAGTATTAGTGGAAGAGGTGATTATTTGGTCATTTTTGTATCTATATAAGTCATATTCAAATATTTTGGCAATCCCAGTAAAGAAGAAAATCTTACCTTTTACCATAAAAGACACCTCAAGTAAGACTACATCACTTTTTTACGAGCAAAGTTAAAAGTAAGTTTGTTTCTGAGCTTAGGTTTCATCCTCAAACTATATTTGCTATCAAAAGCAGGAGTTGCTCTCTAAAGATTTTCTCAGCTTAGGAACAAAAATAAACAGTTCCCAAAGCAAGTAAAGCAGACTTCTAATTCTGCTTCCAAAAAAGGAAACTTATTTGAAGGAGCAAGATGATACTGATAATTATAAATTAAGATTATCATGTAGATGAAGACAAAGTTACTAAAGTTGTTTCTCCTTTGCAAAGATAAAATATTATCTCTACAGATTTTGTACTTGAAGACTCTAGATATAACAGTTACTATTTCTTAAAGTATTAGCTAAATAGGCTTCAAAAGTGACCATTTAGCTTAATATAACCATGCATGAGCCGGGCAGTGGTGGCGCACGCCTTTAATCCCAGCACTTGGGAGGCAAAGGCAGGTGGATTTCTGAGTCCGAGGCCAGACTGGTCTACAGAGCGAGTTCCAGGACAGCCAGGACTACACAGAGAGACCCTGTCTCGAAAAACCAAACCAAAAGAAAACAAAACAAAACAAAAAAATAAAACCCATGCATCACCCATGATAGAACTGTAACTAACACTTCTGATTATGGATATGTTCCAAAAGTGCCATTCTCTTTATATGCATATCTAATATTTCATAACAGCTCTGCCATTTCTCATAGAGATATTAAAGTAACTGATCTGGAAGTACTTTTATTCAATGATAATGATGCAGATACATTATAGGTACTTCCCACAGCACAAGAACTAAAAGAAAACTACACATTTTATTCATCAGTCTGATTTTTTAGATCAACATTAACCTCCTTTCTTTGGATGGAATAATGCAGTTATTTGTAATTAGAAATAGGGCTGTAACATATAAACCTATGATATAAGTAAATACCATTCTTTGAAAAGTATCATTACAGCTTTGTGTATGTATTTTAGAAGTAGTACACTTGCATAATTTATACCAAGCCTTGGATTTGATTTCAACACAGCTCACACATACAGGGTTCACCATCACCATTATTATTTGCCAATCCCGAGTTTTCAGATATAATTGTCTCAAAGGGTTGTTTCTAGAGTCTCACAATGGCTGTTCCTCCACCATGCAACATTTCTTCCTCCAGTTTGTTTAAACATTCACTTCAGGAGGAATTATACAGAACGATAAAGACTCAAGGTTAACACTAGGAAGCTTCTAAATATAAAGGAGTGAAATTCAAATGAGAACATGTCCAGGAACTTTGACCACATCTCTAAATCCTTTTCCCTTCTCTAAAGTAAATTTGCCCTTTGCTATATACTCTAACAACGTGGATTGCTGACTTTACAGAGAAGTTTGAAATTCTGACTTCCTCAGTAATGAAGCTTTGTAAGATCCCTTTTTTTCATCTACCCTTTACTCACTGAGTTCCCATTCCATTTAACATTTTGTTAATCTTCTCATCATTCTTGATTAACACCTAAGGCTATTTCAGGCATATTCTTAATACTTTAGTGCATATTTTCAGATAGTGGGAAAGTAATATAAAATTGATATACAGTTAACTAAGCACTTCATTTTCTGGCACATAGCAGATGTTAGGTGTTCTGGTACTTTATGCATACAACTATAATATTGAGAATTTCTGTCTTTGAAAAGTTTACACAGAGATACCCAGCTCCATTCAGTTGTAGGCTCTTTTAGTCTGCATCCTTTCTGTAGCCACCTATTTTCAATGTTCCAGTACTTACTATAATCTACAAACATTGGTCACCCAACCATAATGATTTACCAATATTCCCAAATGTACCTATAAAAATCTCATCAATTCTGCTAGGGTTTATTGTGTTAGTTATCAACAATTTGACATAATGCAAAAAAATCAGTCAGAACTTCAACCTTATGCACATTATTCTTCATATAAAAATAATCCTAATTCTATGATAGAAATAGAAGTTCTACTGAAAACCTCAGAATATTCAGCATTGTAGAATACACAAGTAGAAGAAAAAGATTCAATCTTTATTTCAACCTGCCAAAAATTTAACCAACTTTCAAGTTCAAGTTAAATGCTTAAGTGTGCATGGAATTGTGAGATGGCAAATACCTAACTACTTTCTCATATTTGTTTTATAAATATAGATACTATTTTATCCCTTCAAAAATCTACATTTATATTACTTAAATAAGTACTGTACATTATATATAATTCCTATTTATACTATGATTCCTTCAAGATATAATATTCATAAGAACAAAAATTCTATGTATACATGTTATTTATTCTTTTTTTTTTTGTATTCTATATCTAGTTGATAAGTAACAACAAAGATTCCCATCTTCATCTTTAGCCTCTGCTTATAGTATTTCTAAACAGATAGCAGAATTCTGGAACATTTTTGTTTGGAAAAAAGAATGAAAACATAAAGGAATTGTGCTTCATCAGCACCCACTATTCATCTGCAGAACATCATTTTTATTCAAACTTATGCATGTCACTGAATATAATTTAATATTATGTAATATGACTCAATCACCAAATTTCAATCCCCGAAGGAAGAATTATTGTCTTCCCATTTGTATCACGACACAGTGTCTAGATCACTAGAGAATATCCAACAGAGGAGAGACAAACACTGGAGTGTGAAACAAAAATTGAGACAATCTTATTTACAGACTAGTTCAGGTTGTCTACTGTTTCTGGGGAAACAGGATTTTGGTTTGTTTGGATGCTCTTGCCTTCTTCTTCAGCTTTCACTTACAGTTTTTAACATGCATATCAATGATACTTTTAATAATGGAAGGAAATATGGAGATTCAATATGATAGTTGGAAATTGTTTTATGTTCAACCTTATGCCCCTCATCCTTTCTTGTCTAGGTCTGTAGAAATATAGATCTGGCAAGAAAGTCTTGATCTTAGTGAGAAAAAATATAAAAAGAAATAATAGACTCCTGAATATTTTTGAATATCCTACATCTTTCTTAAGCTTTAAAATGTTCTAAATATCATACCATACTAATACATTATCATATCAAAAGATGCTCCACCATGCCACAAGGACACATGTTTCACTATCTTCATATCAGCCTTATTAGTAATAGCCAGAAGCTGGAAAGAACCCAGATGTCCTTCAACCAAAGAATGGATACAGAAAATGTGGTTCATTTACACAATAGAAAACTATTTAGCTATTAAAACCATGGAGATCATGAACTTTGCAAGCAAATGGATGGAACTAGAAAATATCATTCTGAGTGAGGTAACCAAAACTCAAAGAACATGCATGTTATGTACTCACTGATAAATGGATATTAGCCAAAAAGTTCAAAATACCCATGGTACACCCCACATACCTTAGAGAGCTTCAGGTGAAGGAAGGCACAAGTATGAGTGCCTCACACCCTCTTAGAAGGGGGAACCAAATAATCATGAGAGTCAGAGGGAGGGAGGAACCTGGATGAGAGTGGGGAGAGGAAAGAGAAAAGGGAGCCAGGATCAGGTACAGGGGTGGGCGGGGAAGCCCAGAGGGCCAGAAGAATGAATTGAAATATGTAGCAGTATGGGGAAGAAGGAACCTCAAGAAAGTCCCAGAACCGTGGGATATGTGAGGCTACTGGGACTCAATGGGGATGGTATTATCTGAAATGCTCAACAATAGGGAGATAGAACCTGAAGAGACCATCTTCAGTAGATAGACATGGCCCCCAGTTGAGGCAGGGGGCCATCCACTATCTTCAATATTTTTGACCTGCAGTTGTTCCTGTCTAAAGGAAAATGTAGGGTCAAAAATGGAGCAGAGACTGAAAGAATGGTCAACCAGTGACCAGTCCAACTTAAAAACCATTCCATGTGTGCACACCAAACCCTGATGCTATTACTGATGCCATATTCTGCTGGTAGACGGGAGCCTAGCATGACTGACCTATGAGAGGCTCTACCAGCAGCTGACTGAGACAAATGCAGATACTTAAATTCAAACACTAGATCAAGATTGGTGAATCCTATGGAAGAGTTAGGGGAAGAACCGAAGAAGCTTAGGGACATTGCAACACATAGGAAGAATAAGAGTACTGACTAACCCAGAACTCTCAAAGTTCCCGGAGACTAAGCTAACAATCTAAGAGCATCTATGGACTGGTCTGTGGCCCCGGACACATGTATAGCAGAGGACTGCTTTGTCTGGCCTTAGTGGGAGAGTTTGCACTTAATTCTGTGGAAACTTGATGCCCCAGAGAAGAGAAATGCTGGTGAGGGTGAGTTGGGGGGTTGTTGAGCAAGTGGGGGAGCACCCTCTCTGGAGTAGGGGTAGGGGTATGGTGAAGAACTCAGGGAGGATGTTCCGAAAGGGGAGTAACTTTTGGAATGCAAATATATATAATAGTTTAATATAAACAATAAACAATAAATTATTCCAAACGAACACATGATCACATTCTTACAATCAGCGAGTGGACAAGCAAACTAAAATGGTACAGAAAGTGCATAGAAGAGAAAAATGAGTGTACATTAATAGAAGAAATTTTCAAACAAGAGATTAAAATTAAATTTTAAAGGCAATCAATGCGTCCATGAGTACCAACTTTGTGTTCAGTGTTTTCCTAAGTACCTGGAATATAAATGGGAAAAGCTAACAGCAAATTTTATGTAATAAGTTGGGTATGGATTTGAATCTCAACCACAGTGTTAAGCATAGAATTGCTCAGTCACTCCTGCATTATTAAGACAGCAATGTCTCTCTTAAACCTGGTCTTATAATACAACAACAACAAAACAAACAAACAAACAAACAAAGAAACAAATGAAGTAAAGTGAATGACATAAAAAATTTGTATTGAATTAGAACTAAGAAAATTCCCAAAGATTAATGTTTTAAATGGACCTAATGATTTTCAGTTTCGGAAAGGTCTATTTGATTAGATTAGCACTGATATGCCACAAAGAAAATCACTTTAGTCTCCTTCCTGATCTCTTCCTAGTTGAGCTTGTTCATTTTGACTTAGATTGAATATTAGAAGCAGACTAAAGATTGTAACTTGAACTTTCAACGATCTTTATTTTTCCCCCGGTTATTCATGAAGTAGCCATGCATTTTAATAAGTCATGAGAAAGGAAAAATTTATATGAATGCATAGATCATTATTTAATCCTGTGGGATAGTAACTATATCAAAGACATTCCTTTCACAGAAGTCTTAATGAGCTTTCTGTGACTACACAACACAGAATTCAAATGAAATGCAAAGACTGTTTTGCAATTTCTTGAATAAATGCATCAGAATTACTTAAATACTAGAAACCAAATGATTTTTTTTTTTTTTTAATTTTTGAACAAGAATCTTTCTCCAGCCACTTTCGGCCTACTCCATTATTCCTCCATAGAGTTTTGGATAGAAATCCTGAAATATTGTCCAGAGCCAAACTCCTTTTAAAGAAAATTCTGCCCAGATCCTTGTACTATACACAATAAAATCTTGAATTTACATTGTTTATTTTTAAAGTTTCTTATAAAAGGTTGAGATGCCAATGTTCCTTATACCAGAATGTACCAGAACTAAAGGCCAGAAAGGAGATACTTCCAGAGTGCCCAGCTTTTCGGCCCTATAAACATTGGTTTAAACTACACATTTCCAAATTATTAGTGATGATGTAACATGGTAGGGTGCTGATTACCAATCTCACTGAAAATCAAAAGAGCAGCTGTAGAAAGACTGAGGAAAAAAAGATGAATGTTAGATAAAACAAATCTGATGAGCAATAGAACAGCATCCTTGAGAAAGGCCACCTACTAATTACTAACTGGAAACTTCATATTTGTAACTTAATATTAATTTAAATATAAGTGATAAACTTTATGAAGCAAGTTGTACTGTAACTCATAATTAGAACATAGATTTTGGTTCATCTTTTTTGCAGAGACAGGAAATAAATGGATGATTTGGTTGCCCAAGTACCTATATAAAATGTCTGAGGAAAAACAAACCCTGTTGTTGTTTTTGTTGTTGTTGTTGATTGAAATTTCTGTTTTGGTAAGGATTCTGCTTTTATTTAAAAATAACAAAACTAGGGAAATATCACAGTCTAAATCTTGGCTATATTCTATGGTGATCCTTTTGCAATCTAGGCATATATTTTAAAGAAAAGTATGGTAGGCATTAGCCATTGTCCTAGATTTTCTTTTTCTCTAGTAGTACACACTAACTGAAGGCAAACTTGGAATGGAAAGATTTATTTCAGCTTATGCTCTCATAACACAGTTCATCACTAAAAAAGAACAAGGCAGAAGCTTAAACAAACCCTTGGAGGAGCAATGCCTACTGGCTCACTGCTAAGTTTCTGTTCAGTCACCTTTCTTATTCAGCTCTGGTCCTCCTGCCTAGGGATGGTACTACATATAGAGTATTGGGCCTTTTTCTATCAATTAAAGTAAATAGAACACCCCCACAGACATGTGGGCAGGCCAGTCTGGTGGAGAAAACTAGACATTTACTAAGTTGAGTTTCTTCATGTTGACAACCAAGATCAGCTCTCCACTGCTGACATCATAGACCTAGTTTCGAATCCTCATTCAGATTGTTAGAACAATTTGTATTTAGAACTCTTAATTGGATAGCACAATTTTAATAGTGCAAAGGTTATTGTTTGTTTGGTTTTGTTTGTTTGTTTCCCAGCACAATGTGAGTTTCTCTAGGGACAGTGCCCTGCTTTTACTTGTTTCCATTAAACTGGACAATGGTAGTTTTCATATATAAACTATTTTTCTTAAAAGTTCCATGTTTAAACCTTGCTTCATCTCTCAGTTATAAAGGAGAACTATGTTGAAGAATTAACATGATAAATATTGTGCACATCCTTTTAAAAGACAAAGAAAACAAACCCAAACTATGAACTTAAATAATCCAGAAGATTAATGAATTTCACTTTATACCTATGCACATTGCATTACTGTTTCAGGTAATCTATCTTTCCTATAAAACTTCTACCAATTATCTATGCATTCTTGATGTAGATATTGTGATATGATGTTATTTACTTGTATTGCAAATCTTCCTGTAGTATAAGTGAGAAAATTATGAACCAACAAGAAGCTCACTGATAATTAATAGTTAAGAATTTTAAGAATTAGAGAACTGGAAATAATTCTTCCTCATGTGTGTGCCTGTGTGTGTGTGTGTGTGTGTGTGTATCTCCATCTCTCTTTCTATGTCTCTTATTCTGCTTCTGTATTTGTTTCTTTCTCTCCCCTTTTTTTCTGTCTCTCTACATTTGTGCTATTTCTGAAGTAATTTATAGGCCAAGAAAAAATATTAGCACTGTTTTCTGTATGGATCTGCAGCCACAGTGTGTATAAGAATTTTTCTTTTTTAAAAAATTATTTTGGATATTTTAATTATTTAAATTTCTAATATTATCCAGTTTCCACTCCAGAAACCCCCTATCCTGTTCCCCCTCCCTCTGCTTCTATGAGGGTGCTCCCCCATCTACCCAGTCCCTCCTGCCTCATTGCCTTGGCATTCCCCTACACTGGAGCATTATGCCTTCATGGGACCAAGGGCTTCTTTTCCCATTGATGCCACATAAGGCCACTTTCTGCTACATATGTGGATAGAGCCATGGGTCCCTCCATGTGTACTCTTTGGTTGGTGGGTTAGTCCCTGGGGCTCGGGGAGATCTGATTAGTTTATACTGTTGCTCTTTCTATGGGGTTGCAAACCCTTTCAGTTCCATCAGTCCTTTCTCTAACTCCTCCATTGAGGAAGGACTCCCTGCTCAGTCCAATGGTTGGCTGTGCCCATCTGCCTCTGTATTTTTCAGACTCTAGCAGAGCGTCTCAGGAGACAGTGATATCTGTCTTCTGTCAGCATGCACTTCTTGGCATCTGCAATAGTGTCTCGGTTTGTTGTCTGTATGTGGGATGGATTCCCAGGTGGGGCACTCTCTGGATGGCCTTTCCTTCAATCTCTGCTCCACACGTTGTCTCAATATTTTGTTTAGACAGGAACAAATCTGGGTTTAAAATTTGGAGATGAATGTGTGTCCCTGTTCCCCAACCGGGGCCTTGCCTAACCTCTGGATATGGTTTCTATAGGTTCTCCCTCTCCTTTGTTAGGAATTTCAGCTAATCTCATTCTGTTCGGTCTTGGGAGCCTCTTGCTTTCCTGGTATCTGGGTCTTGTTGGCGGCAACCCCAAGTTCCCCAGCCCCCACTGCTACACAACTCTGTTCAAATTCCTGACCCTCTGTATATCATCCCCATCTCCTCTCACTCCTGACCCTATCAGCCCTTTCCCCCTCTCACTCCTTTATTTCTCCCAAGCCCCTCCCACTCTCTACCTCTCTTGAATATTTTGTTTCCCCTTCTATGAAAGACTGAAACATTTTGGTCTTCCTTTTTTTGAGCTTCACATGGTCTGTGAACTGTATCTTGGGTATTCTGAGCTTTTACACTAATATTCACTTATCAGTGAGTGCATACCATGTGTGTTCTTTTGTGATTGGGCTACCTCACTCAGGATGATACTTTCTAGTTCTGTCAACTTGTCTAAAAATTTCACGAAGTCATTATTTTTAATAGCTGAGTAGTACTCCATTGTGTAAATGTACCACACTTTCTGTATACATTCCTCTGTTGAAGGACAT
Organism: Arvicanthis niloticus; assembly: GCF_011762505.2. NCBI lineage: Eukaryota > Metazoa > Chordata > Mammalia > Rodentia > Muridae > Arvicanthis > Arvicanthis niloticus. The sequence continues at coordinate 69,693,772 of NC_047659.1, read as the reverse complement.
CTGGGTTCTTTCCAGCTTCTGGCTATTGTAAATAAGACTACTATGAATATAATGGAACATGTGTTCTTATTATACATTGGAACATCTTTTGAGTATATACCATGGAGTGGTATAGCTGGATCCTCAGGTAGTACTAATTCCAATATTCTGTGAAACGACCAGATTGATTTCCAGAGTGGTTGTACTAGCTTCAGTCCCACCAACAATGTTACGAGTGTTCTTCTAGATGGGCAGTCTCCTTATGCTTCATAGTGGAAATGCAGACATTAGGGACTTAAAGCACTGGTCTTTAACAATTATTATGTACTTGCACTCATATCTAAACTAGGAAGAGTCAAATACATATAGTCAGCATACAAAAAAGAGGTGATTTTTTTGAAACCTAGCTTTTGATATCCATAACATGAAAGATACTAAAAAGCTAAAGAACACTGTCTGAAATGCAAATTGGACAGGAGACATTGGCTCTCAATTCTCACCACCCTGCCCCTCAACTGACAGAGGCACCTTTGTATAACACTTTAACTACCAGTATTCTAGTTCTATTTCTGGTGATGTGATGAAAAAAACATGAATAAATGAACTTGGGAAGTAATGAGTCTATGTGGCTTACATGTTATAGTCTATCGTGAAGGGGATTATAGTGAAGAAATCAAAGGAGATACTTGGAGGCAGGAATTGGAGCAGAGACCATAGAGTTCCTTATTGTTTCATCTGCTTGCTTTCTCATACAGTGCAGGGCTACCTGCCCAGGGCTCTTACCCCACACACTAGGCTGTTGTACATAATCAAGAAAATGCTTCGCAGACAATCTTAACAGGAGGAGCTGCAGAAAGCAACTCATCAATGAGGTTTCGGCAGGCATTTGTTTCTTGCTGACAAAATCTAACATTTTCATGTAAGTTTTCCCAGTTCTGCAATTATTTTAGGTCATTTGTAAAATCAGAGACTCTTGACCTTTGATGAGTAAATTACTGTTGCTATACTCTACTGATATGCACTGGGCATATCTAAATAAAGACATTTTTGAAGATATATATATATATATATATATATATATATATATATATATTACTTTATAAAGATTATTAAGTCTTGAATTTCACATTTTGACTTGTACAAACCACTATTTTTGATACACAGGATCAAGGAGTATTTATACACGAGAATTTCAGGGACTCCTCAGACCCACTCTGTGTGTAGACTATGTATATAGCCTACATTCACTCTTTTACCTTACCTATTCCTAATTGAAGCTTTAAAGCCATCTTTAAATTCTCAAACTCACTTAGTCCATGTGTCTCTTAGTTTACTACAAAACTAGAAGTTATGTGTTAAACTAGGGAGAGTACAACACAGTGATTCACATTTACTAATTCTGAACTGTGGAGTATAAATCACTTCAGTTGTAATTCAATGCATTCATCTAGTTTCACAAGTGGATCTTACAATGTTATATGCATAGCATTAATACATCAAACTTAGGGTATGTATGAACTTTCCTTGAAAATGCATATGGCATTTTTGAATTAGTTAATTCATGTACTTTTCACTGCAATTAATACCAAGCATTTTAAGTCTTCTCATGATGCATCAATTATATAATCATGAAAGCAAAAATAGAATCTTTTACATTTAGGCATTTGCATAATCACTGACACTGGTGCTTAGCACTGAACTGTAAACTTATTATTTTAAAACTTGGAAGCAAAGACCCTGATTAAAACTTTTATCTCATATTTACTACTCTCAATTTCTCTAATTTGGTTGCCTGACCATATTTCAGATGTCATTGTTATAATACCATATTCTGCCAACATTTAGGTCATTCTACACAAATTTGAATTGAGATTCTTCACATTTTAGACCATTTTTTACTTCATTCTTTGTCATATTTTTTCATTATTTATCACTTTAATTGTTTATACATCAAATGATGCCCCCTTTCCCTGTTTTCCCTCCACAACCCCCCACCTTTTGCCTCTCTCCTCCATCCTTTTTGCATCTATGAGGATGCTCCTCCACCCAGTCACCCACTCCCACCTAGCATTACCCTACACTGGGACATCGAGCCTTCACAGGGCCAAGGGCTTCCTCTCCCATTGTTGCCAGATAAAGCCATCCTCTGCCACATTTGTATCTAGACCCACGGATCTTTCCATGTATACTTTTTTGTTAGTGGTTTAGTCCCTGGGAGCTCTGGGTGGTCCAGTTAGGTGGTATTGTTTTACCTATGGGGTTGCAATCCCCATCAGCTCATTCAGTGCTTCCCCTAGATTTTTCATTGTGGTCCCCAGGCTCAGTTAGATGGTTGGCTCTGAGTGTCCGCATCTACATAGTCAGGTGTTGCTAGAGCCTCTCAAGAGACAGTCATATTAGGCTCCTCACAGCAAGTGTTTCTTGGCATGAGCAATAGTGTCTGGGGCTGGTATCTGCAGATGGGATGGACCCTAGGTGGGCAGTTTCTACATTGCCTTTCCTTCAGTCTCTGTTCCATTTTTTTGTCCCTGTTTTTCCTTTGGAAAGGAACAGTTTTGGGTTACAATTTTTGAGATAGGTAGGTGGCCCCAACACTCAACTTGGAGCTATGCCTATCTACTGGAGGTGGTCTCTACAGGTTCTATCTCACCTTTCTTTGGGTATTTCAGCTAAAGTCATCTCCATTGAGTCCTGGGAGCCTCTTGCTTCCTTGGCATCAGGAACTTTCTAGTGGCTACCTCCAGTTCCCGATCCCCAACTGCTCATATTTCTATTCCATTTCTTGACCCTCTGTACTTCTCTCCTGTTTTCTTTGCATACCTGATTCTGCCCCTCCTTTTTTCTCCCCTCCTTCTTCCCTCTTAGCTCCCTCCATCCCTCTACCTCCTGTGATTATTTTGTTCCCCCTTTTATATATGATTGAATATATATATATCATATATATATATATATATATATATATATATATATATATCCGCACTTTGGCGTTCCTTCAGCTATCTTATGAAACTCAAAGAGTAGGATGGATTTCTTTTGCTACAGGGAAAGAATTTTTCTTCTGGAAAATCTTACATGGTTAGTACTTAGATAAATATGCTTGAAAAGTATTCATTTGTTTTGTTAATTTTCAGAGATTATTATAGACTATTATCATTTCTTTAGACCAAAATAGAAAAGATTACCAGGACAAGTTCTATCTTGTTGTTGCTCTTGTCAAGGACAGAGAGGAAGGCAGAATCACACATGTGGCAATTACCAGTGAGAAGATATTTTTCATAGTTTTACTGTCACTGTTTCTTTGGGGCAATACCTCTCCATGGTATCCACAGAAGTACAAAATGAATAGAATGGGTATTATTTGTCATTGGAAGCCTAAGCAGTATTCATTTTAAGAAGTACCAACTTCTATATCAAGTTGAGTATTCACAACTGACAGTACAATCCCTCTCTTTAATGTGTTCTGTTTTGGTGCAGAGCCAAACAAAGAAGATGAAAGCCCCTTTGGGGACTGATACAGAATATAATTTGCTCTACAATTTTAGTGGTAAATATGGTAATAAATTAGAAGTTGTATTGAATATTCATGGAAGGACTCAGAATTGTCATTCTAACCCACATTCCTTCAAACATTTAGGTGATCACCTTTTACATTTTTGTTTGTAAACGTGGGAAAAAAGCCATGTGCAACACAATGACCTTAAGTCTGTTCTTCATTTCTTTGTTAATCGTTTCTAATTTAAATATTCATCACACAGAGTTACACCAAAGAAATTTAGAATGAATCTAGCAGCTGGTCTTAACTATTTATATTTCATTTGAAGTAAGAAATCCTCAGCCATTCTAATCCTGTTTTTCTAATGCAGAGGACTGGATATGCATGAGGTGAAAGAAATCTGCAGCATCCATATCTGCTGGGAGTTCATGCACCATGAGAAAATATAGAATGGGGAAAGGTACCATCACTGAACAAAATCCACTGGTTAGTGTAGGGGCGAAGTGTTTATCTCTACCTTGCTTCTTAAACAAGGTTCTGTCATTTTATTGATAGAAGAAAATAAGAGACCAAATGAAGAAGGCAGGAAACCAGCAAGAATACCAGTATAAGAACATGGAATGTAGACTGGATTTTTGATTTTTATATTTGTATTATACAATAACTAAGATACCATTACAACCAAAAGAAAAAATAATTTTAATATCAAAAACTACAGTTTTCATATATGTTTACAAATCATATGTAGGCAAGTACATATATATATAGTTGCTCTTTAGTATCCATTGGGTTTATTTCTGTAGAGTGAGAAAATGTGGATCACTGTATTTAAAAATAAATTGCATATGTAATGACTCTGTACCCATGTTTGTCATTATCCATTAAGCAACACAGTATAACAAGTTAAATATATTTTTGTTGCATTATGGATCATAAATAATCTATATATAATTTAAAGATAATTGAGATAATATGCATGGTTTATTTGAATATGTGGGAATATGAAGTTATTTTATGTTAATTGAGATGCTCAAATATAAACATCTAAGGACAATCATGGAAGAAATATATGACAAGTATTGAAGGATTAATATACAGCGATCACAATCCCTACCTCTGTTGTCCATCTGTCTTTGTCCACATTTGCTTTCTTTAGTCAGACATATGCTTTCAGTAATGCTGTTCTCAAGTCTAAAGATATAGCAATGAACAAACAGCTAACTTCCTGCTTGATTTTAATGCAAAACAATACAAAATCAAAAAGAAAGTGTAAAAAGATAGAATCAAATATAGCAATCAATTTATGCTTCTTCCCATGAAAGAATAGCTTTTGTTTGTATTTAAATTCTGATATAACTGTTATGTGATGTTCTTTTGGTGTTGAAAAGTCTGTTTCTGGGTCAAGAGGGAATTTTCTAGATGCACAGTAAATAGCAGACCTTACATAAAGTTTGCACAGCTATCAGAACAGCATTTACTAGCAGTTAATGTTCAAATTATCCTTACAAGCATTCTTGGTTTTCAAATATATATTTTGTGCCTTTGTTGAATATTTGTATTTATCATTTATTTACATTGTATTAGAAAGTCAATATTTATTAAGCATTTATATGCAGCATTGCCCATTTTGGGATGAGCAAAACAGAAGAATGTTTCTAGTCCACCTGCAAGATTTTAATCAAGACAAAACAATTTAAAATAAAGTCATGAAATAATCATGTTCATGATTTGCCAAAGGCCATCTTCTGAATATAGCACATTTTTGTTGCTTTTGTTTTAATTTATTTGATCAGAGCCATCAGTGAGTGCTACAGAGGAAAAGAAAGTTTCAAACTCAATGAGCAAAGAGGGAAATGCTTAATATTTCAGACATAAATGAGCAGTGGGGAATCCTGTAGGTCTGAAAATAGGAAGAGGCCATCTCTACAGAAAAGGAAACTTTGCAATCTAGACCTGAGTGTAGAATGAATAGCAAGAACATCATTGCTTAAAACAAAGGCATCTGCTTCATATTAGAGGACACCTCACTTTTTCAGATGGTAGAAGGCTCTAGAAGAAAAAAACCGAGCAAAAACTACTATGAGTATTTTAATTATTAGAAAGTTTTAATTTTAATAAAGTTGATGTAACTATGATTGTCAGAATGTATTGCATAATCAGCTTCTGAATAAGAGCATATTCTTTCATTTAGGTCCATTATTACAAATCAATAAATCATTCAAGGAATTGCAGATTGTTCTGGGAAAATACAAAATTCATGCTACTATGCATGTAATATTTATCTAACATGAGTTTGTAAGTAAAGGAAATGAAGAAGTTTCCTTTACTTACTTTATTGGAGAAGTTTCTTTGTGAAGCACTATTTTACTCTAGACTGTCACAATACAGTGTTGTAAAACTTGAGTATAAAAATCTGCCAAAATCTTTCTTGAATGGCCCTTGTACAAGTGAAGGTATTTGTTGCTTTCAAATTTTTTAACTTTTTAAAATAATTGTTCAGTAATGAATGACTGGCTCAGAATTCATTGGAACTCTATGTTTCACTGAGGAAAGACATTATTTATAGGTTACTTAGTATTAACTTCAATGATCTCAATGAGATGTAAATGAACAGAACAATTAATAAAAATTTAAAAAGAAAAAAGCCAGGCAGTAGTGATGCACACCTTTAATCCCAGCAATTGGGAGGCAGAGGCAGGTGGATTTCTGAATTCGAGGACAGTCTGGTCTACAGAGTGAGTTCCAGAACAGCCAGGGCTACACAGAAAAACTCTGTCTCGAAAAAACTAATAATAATAATAATAATGAAAAAAGAAAAAAAGAATCAGTTGAAATGCAATTCTCATATCAGGTGGCCAAATAAAGAGAATGTTGCTGCTGATACATACAAATACTTGGTTTGTTAACAATACATTCAGTTGAATTGTCCTCCTAAAAGAACCATAATAAAAAAAAAAGTCATGCTCCAGTCTAAACTTTTTCTATTTGTTAATGAGAACTTGTTTGAAAGCATAATTTATAGATACAACTAAGTAAAGAGTAAGATTACATGGACCTGGAAGGATATGAGGGAGAGGAAACAATGAGAAAATATTATATGAAAAAAAAATAGATACCATCCTGGCCTGATATGCTAAGCCCAAATCCACAGAGTCTGTCAGTATTTACAGAAGGTAAAAAAGACATTGGGAAAGCCTTCTGAAAACTGAAGCAGAGAGTCAAATTATTCAAACACAATATAAGCAAACCACAGCAGCTGGAGAAAGAATGCCTTCCTTCCATCAAGTCTTCAGAAAAGCTATCTCCTACCAAGCTGACTTGGAAGTCTGATTTTTAAACAAGCAAGAAAATACATTTCTTTTGTTCCAAGGCCTGAAGTTTGTATTATTTGTCATAGCAATCTTACGAAACAAGCACAAATGAGTAAGGCCTTCTTATTTATGATTAAATACAGTGCAAATAGGTTATTGAGTTAGCTTTAACTTGACAATTATTTGTATTCAATTGCAGAAAATTAGAAAATATCTGTGTAGGCATCAAAGGACTGAAAATAAACTACTGCTAGGAGGATACCTTTTAATATCTAAATTTTCATGATTATTGCTTACAGAGAATTAAATAGCTTATCTGAAATAAAATATTCTGAGGAAACAATAATGGATGTGTCAAAATTAAATACTAATGTTTTAAGAAGTGTTTTCATTCATAAAGTCCTGGTCAACAATAGAGAAGTGAACCATGGTAATGTCAAAAGGAACTATATCATAAAGTAAACAGGCAAGGCTTTGATGCTGACACTTCTCAAAAAGTTCCTAAAGATTTGAATTTTTACAAAACTGGGCACTGAAATCCAGGAAGGTATTAGACTAAATTAAAGCCCAGGTTTAAGGCGATAGAAATATTATATCTAATGAATTCTTTAAAAATATTTCTTTGTTCTGTGTGTCAGGGAGCAGTGTTCATGGCAAGATCTTGTAGACCACAAGGAGCAACTTACAGAAGTAAGTTTTTTTCTTTCATTTTGTGGGTTTCCTGACTCAAACTTAAGTCACCAGGCTTGGTGGCAAGTGTCTTTACCTGCTTTGTTAACATCCTGACCCAGGTTGTTCATTTAAATATTACAGTTGTCTGTTTTTCTGGGTGAATAATTGAAACAAAGATTAGAAAACAATTACTCTAAATCATGTTTTAAAAGGTGAATTTTGTGAAACACATCTGGAAAACATGTAAATAGAAGTGCTACTAAAAAAGACATGAGCTCGAGGATGTATAGTCTACATAAGTTAAAGATATTGGTCTTGCAAATGAACATAATATATGTTAATATTTAATCAGAATAGTTTTACTGGTGAATCCTTTCAATTTTTGTATTAGAACACATTCCCACATTTAATTGGAAGTATGGATTAATAATAAAGCTAATCCACATTTGTCTTTCTTTCCATATGAATGTTTTATATTTTCTGATGAATTTAGCAATTATAATCAGTTGAGATACTAAACACTATCCTTCTAAATTACTTTTTACTGGTTGAACCATGTAAATATTGACTTTAAGATGAAAATGGTTGCCCCTTCCGCCCTTCTCTGGATCCATCACAGTAGCTGAGGCAGACACCCAGCGGGGTCTGCACCCTTGGGGAGATTGTATCCTCAGACACCCCTTGAAGGCTAATGTCCTCAGGGAGGCAGGTAAGGCCAGTGGCACAACGCCCTATGCCCCAGATCCACAGCTGGGAGTAGGAAGCTTGCAGGAACCCCCTACAAGTACCCAACCCCGCCCATGCAGAACTCCACTCACCTTCTGCCCCTCTCTGGATCCATCCCTTTAGCTGGAGCAGACACCAAGCAGGGTCTGAACTCTTGTAGAGACTTTATTTATCCTGAAACATCCCTGGGGTGCCAGTGTCCTCAGGGAGGCAGACAACAAGAGGGTCTGCATCCTTGTGGAAACTGTATCCTGAGACATCCCTGAGAAGCCAGTGTCCTCAGGGAGTGAGGTAGGGCCAGTTGTGCACCGCCCTATGCACCAGAGCCACAACTGGGAGTAGGAAGCTCTCAGGACAACCCCCCCCCCAGGTACCCAAACCCTGCCCTTGTGGAATTCCACCCCCCCCCTTCTGCTGCTCTCTGGATCCCAGGGGCAGGAGCAGGCATCCAGTGGGTCTATATCCTTGTGGAAATTGCATCCGGAGTCAGCCCAGAGAGGTCAGTGTCCTCAGAGAGGCAGACACCCAGTAGGCCTGCACTCTTGTGGAAACGGTATCCTGAGACATCCTAGAGAGGCCACCGACCTCAGAGCAGGGGACACCATACCCAGAGTCATCCTAGAGGAGCCACGGAACCCAGGGCAGCAGTCAACTTATCCTGAGGCATTCTAGAGGAACCACTGCATTCAGAGCAGCGAACACCTAGCTGGTCTGCTCTCAAGAAGACACCTTACCCTGAGACATCCTAGAGGAGACACTGCACTCAGAGCAGCTGGAGCTCAGGATAACAGGATCACAGAGACATCTGGACCCTGAGGAGTTCTGATACAAGCAAGACAACTGGAAAGACAGTCCCCAGTCAGAACCAGTGAGAAGGGGTAACACTAGAGTTAACCAAATGGCAAAAGGAAGCGCAGGAATGTAAACAACAGAAACCAAAGTTACTTGGCATCACCAGAACCCAGTTCTCCCACCATAGCAAGCCCTGAACACCACATCACACAGGAAAAACAGGACACAGAATTAAAATCACTTCTCATGATGATGTTAGAGGACTTTAAGAAGGTCATAAATAACACTCTCAAAGAATTTGAGGAGAACACAGCTAAACAGGTAGAAGCCCTTAAAGAAAAAACACACAGATGAAGAAATTAAACAAAACAGTCCAGGATCTAAAAATGGAAGTAGAAGCAATAAAGAAATCTCAAAAGGAGACTACCTTGGAGATAGAAAACCTAAGAAAAAGACCAGAGGTCATAGATGCAAGCATTACCAACAGAATACAAGAGATAGAAGACAGAATCTCATGAGTAAAAGATACCATGGAAAACATTGACACAACTGTCAAAGAAAATGCAAAATGCAAAAAGCTCCTAACCCAAAACATCCAGGAAATCCAGAAGACAATGAGAAGACCAAACCTAAGGATAATAGGTATAGATGAGGATGAAGACTCCCAATTTAAAGGGCCAGTAAATATCTTCAACAAAATTATAGAGGAAAACTTCCCTAACCTAAAGAAAGAGATGTCCTTAAGTATACAAGAAGCCTACAGAACCTCAAATAGAATACACCAGAAAAGAAATACCTCCCGTCACATAATAATCAAAATATCAAATATACAAACAAAGAAAAAATACTAAAAGCAGTAAGGGGAAAAGGTAAAGTAACATATAAAGGAAAACCTATAAGAATTACACCACACTTCTCACCAAAGACTATAAATGCCAGAAGATCTTGGACTGTTATCATACAGACCCTAAGAGAATACAAATGCCAGCCAGACTACTTTACCCAGCAAAACTCTCAATCAATATTGATGGAGAAACCAAAATATTCCATGAAAAATCCAAATTTACACAATATCTACCACAAATCCAGCACTTCAAAGGATAATTGGTGGAAAACTCCAACACAAGGAGGGAAACTACAACCTAGAAAAAGCAAGAAAGTAATCTTCCAACAACCCTAAAAGAAGGTAGCTATACAAACATATCTCCACTGCCAATAACAAAAATAACAGGAAACATCATTCATTTTTCCTTAATATCTCGTAATATCAATGGACTCAATTCTCCAATAAAAAGACATAGACTATCAGATTGAATACATAAACAGGACCCAACATTTTGCTGCATACAGGAAACGCACCTCTGTGAAAAAGACAGACACTACCTCAGAGTAAAAGGATAGAAAACAATCTTCCAAGCAAATGGCCCCAAGAAACAAGCTGGAGTAGCAATTCTAATATCAAATAAAATCGTTTTTCAACCAAAATAATCAAAAAGATAAAGAAGGACACTTCATATTCATGAAAGGAAAAATGTACCAAGAGGAACTTGCAATTCTGAACATCTATGCCCCAAATGCAAGGGCACCCACATACATAAAAGAAACTGTACTAAAGCTTAAAGCACACATTGCACCTCATGCAATAACAGTGGGAGATTTCAACACCCCACTCTCATCTATGAACAGATCGTGGAAACAGAAACTAAACCGAGACACAATGAAACTAACAGAAGTTATGAACCAATTGGACTTAACTGACATCTACAGAACATTCCATCCTAAAACAAAAGAACATACCTTTTTCTCAGCACCTCATGGCACCTTCTCCAAAATAGACCATATACTTGGTCACAAAACAGGCCTCAACAGATACAAAAAGATTGAAATAATCCTTTGTACCCTATCAGACCACCATGGACTAAGACTCATCTTTGACATGGACAAAAACAACGAAAACCCACATATAGGTGGAAACTAAACAATGCTCTACTCAACGATAACTGGCAGGATTAATTTAGTAAAAATGGCCATCTTGCCAAAAGCAATCTATAGATTCACTGTGATCCCCATCAAAATTCCAAATCAATTCTTCATAGAGATAGAAAGAGCAATTTGAAAATTTATTTGGAACAACAAAAAATCCAGGATAGCAAGAACTATTCTCAACAACAAAAGAACTTCTGGGGGAATCCCCATCCCTGATCTCAAATATACTACAGGGCAATAGTAAATAAAAACTGCATGGTATTGGTACAGAGACAGGCAGGAAGATCAATGGAATAGAATTGAAGATCCAGAAATGAGCCCACATACATATGGTCACTTGATCTTTGACAAAGGAGCTAAAACCATCCAGTGGAAAAAGGACAGCATTTTCAGCAAATGGTACTGGTTCAAGTGGAGGTCAACATGTAGAAGGATGCAAATCAATCCATTCGTATCTCCTTGTACAAAGCTCAAATCCAAGTGGATAAAAGACCTTCACTTAAGACCAGATACACTGAAACTAATAGAAGAGAAGGTGGGGAAGACCCTCGAATACCTAGGCACAGGGGAAAAGTTCCTGAACAGAACACCAATGGCTTATGCTCTAAGATCAAGAATTGACAAATGGGACCTCATAAAATTACAAAGCTTCTGTAAGGCAAAGGACATTGTCAATAAGACAAAACGGCAACCAACAGATTGGGAAAAGATCTTGACCAATCCTACATCCGATAGAGGGCTAATATCCAATATATACAAAGAACTCAAGAAATTATACTCCAGACAACCATATAACCCTATTAAAAATGGGGTACAGAGCTAAACAAAGAATTCTCAGCAGAGGAAACTTGAATGGCTCAGAAGCACCTTAAGAAATGCTCAACATCCTTAGTCATCAGGGAAATGCAAATCAAAACAACCCTGAGATACTACCTCACACCAATCAGAATGGCTAAGATAAAAAACTCAGGTGATGGTAGATGCTGGCGAGGATGCAAAGAAAGAGGAACACTTCTCCATTGTTGGTGGGATTGCAAGCTGGTACAACCACTCTGGAAATCAGTCTGGCAGTTCCTCAGAAAACTGGACGTAGCATTACCTGAGGATCCAGCTATACCACTCCTGGGCATATACCCAGAAGATGCTCCAACATATAATAAGGAAATATGCTTCACTATGTTCATAACAGCCTTATTTATAATAGCCAGAAGCTGGAAAGAACCAAGATGTCCCTCAACAGATTAATGGATACAAAAAATGTGGTACATCTACACAATGGAGTATTACTCAGCTATTAAAAATAATGAATTCGAGAAATTTTTAGGTAAATGGATGGATCTAAAAATTATCATCCTGAGTGAGTTAACTCAATAACTCAAGGGAGCAATTATGGAAGCAAAATATGGGACAGAAACTGAAATAGGAGCCATCAGGAGACCATTCCACCTGGGTATCTATCCCATGTACATTCACCTAAGCTAGACACTGATATGGATGGCTGGAAGTGCATGCTGTCAAGAACATGATATAGCTGTCTCCTTAGAGGTCTGCCAAAGACTAACACGTTCAGAGGACGATGCTCACTGCTAACCACTGATATGATCAAGGGTTTCCCAATGGAGAACTTAGAGAAAGGACTGAAGGAGCAGAAAGGGTTTGTAACCCCAGGAGGAAAGCAAAAATACCAAACAACCAGAGCCCCCCAGGGTCTAAACCACCAGCCTGGGAGCACATAGGGATGGTCCCAGGACTCCAGCAGTATATGTAGGGGAGGATGGCCTTGTCAGGCATAGGTGGGAGAGGAATTTCTTGGTCCCATAAAAAATGAACACAGAATGTGGGGGAAGTGATGGTGGGGAGGGGGAAGTGGGAGGTAGGTACAGGCACTGCGTCATAGAAGCATGAGGGGGAATGGGATAGGAGGTTTCTGGGTGGTGGGAGGAAGTGGGGTAAGGGGATAAAATCTGAAAGGTAAAAATAATACCCAATTTTAAAAAAGAGATAAAAAAGGAGAAAAAAGAGAAAAAAGAAAGAAAAAAGAAAAACAGGAAATTTAATAACACAAATGGAAGGATTTAGAAATTTATATTAATGGCAGTTTATATTAATGGAAACAGCATCATAGAAACTGGAAAATCACACCCTCATAGAAACACGAGGAGGGGGGATGGGATAAGGGGCTCCTGGGTGGTGGTGGAGAATGGGATAAGGGGATAGAATTTGAAACATAAATATTATAACCAATTAAAAAAAGAAAAAAAAGAAAAGAAAAGTTGTTAGAACCAACATCTTCAGAAAAAAGTCAGCCCTCTAGGAAAAATTTTTTTTCTTGATACTAAAACTCGTTCTGAGAATTGTATATTGCGGTGTATCTACTCATCAAGCAAACTGAGCAGACCTGTGCAAACCTCCAATGTCCTGGAATTCCACCAGGATGCAGTGAAGACACAGTGTCAGAGGCTTATCAATTTACTCTTCCCCCTACCCCTCTTCTAATATCTCAACACCCTTAATCAGCTTGTATAAGTTAATGAAGAGTCAGCGCCCCTATTACCTGGGCTTGGGGACTAAGGTGATTAATATTGGACTGTCTTTCTAGGGAAAAGTAGAGGTTTCATTGGAATAGGGAGGATTAACTAGGATTTATTGGATAGCTACAACCTATTGATAGTAATCTGTATAATTAGTATCAAGATGAAGTTATAATCTCTTAAATGGTACAAAATTTACTTTGATTTCAAATTTAAGGTTTTCATTGGTACGAGTTTCTTATGGATATACAAATGAGATGAATATTGGTACTCGCATAGGCATTGTGCCTGTATAACACATTTAGGAATACAAGGCTTAGACCCAGTCCTTCTTTAACTTTTTTAACTGATTTGAGATGGTTAGCCTGTGAGTTAAAGGACTATAGCAAATTCATGGCTTGGAGTTTATTGTTAGGGTGTTCTCTATGTTTTATTTAGAAATAGCTGAGAGGAGTTAACAGACAGCAGTCCAGTTTATCTTGCATGGATAGTTGGTTTTCAAAATGTCAGAAGTCCACAGAATTGACGTTACAAACATTTCAAGAGACAGATACAATCAAGGTAAACTGTACAAGTGACAGCATTGTTGTCAAAGGTGCCTTCAAATTCTCTGTGCAGTTTGGTTTCAGACTAATTAATCTGTAACTATTGACAGCTAGTACAGTTTTTTTTCCTAAGTACTACAAAATAGAGTCTCTTTAGTGGAAGGTATATTATCGAAACAAAACAAAACATGCTATGCATAACAGTACATGTAAGCACAGGTAGGACCTTTGGTTTATGGTCCTGAATGCCAACAAAGTGTTATGTTGTAGGACACAAATTTCACAACTGTTGTTCTACTAGGTGGTACTAGCATTCGGAAATCTTAGGCTCATGTGACAACCACATTTTAAATCATTGATTATAGTGCTGTAACCTAACTTTATTCCTCATTAGCCACACTATACATTGTGAAGATTGGGTCAGGAGAGGATATTGGGCATTTTGAATTAAGACAATCATACTCCTAGAGTGTGGCCTGTCTCTCATTAGTCAAAGACAACCTGCTTTGTAAAGGTCCTGTGCACCAGAACTGCACATTTGCTACTGCTTTGTTTTAGCCAAACACATGTCAAAGCAAATTGATTTTCCATTTCTTTGGTGAGAGTTCTACCATTAGAATAATCCACTTAATCATGTGATGGTGCTAAAGAGGTCAGAATTTTTTCCAAGTACATTTGCAGGTCACTAAACTGAAAAGATTTACAAGAGCTAGACTGCAGACTGAATGTGTTAGCAGATTACCTCTGAGAGCTTCCAGAACAATATAACTTGCTACTTTGTTTAAATTAAATGCAAAAAGCTGACAAGTATATTCATGACACCATACACATGTATATTGACATAAACAGACAGACAGACAGACAGACAGACAGACGGACGGACAGATTTAATGACATGAAACGTTTATGTTAATAAGTAGGTTCTACCATCTCCCCACCACTATCTAGTCTATGGCAATGAATTTCACACTTTATATCTTAACCAAAATTCATAGCAGTTAATGTCTTTGAGCACTGTGACAAGCTCTGTCTTTCCAAGGACTATCAATGTTATATGATTTTTTTTTGTAATTTCTACATTTAAAAATAAATGATGTTTTCACCCCTTATTAATGAATGCATCCTTTTTGATCTAGGCTGAAAAGAAAGAAAAGAGGGAGGAAGAGAGAGAAGGACACAGAGAAGGATGGAGTGAAATTAAAACTAAAATCTAGTTCCTCAACCTACAACTGACCTGAATACTTGCATGTAATTCAAATGATATAAAAGCAAAAGGGAGTAGGGGGGGTGGTATAGGGGATTCTAGGGAGGGGAAATGGGGAAAAAGGATGACATCTGAAATTTAAATAATTAAAATATCCAACATAAATAAATAAATAAATAAAATTAGCAATGATAATTCAGGTCAACAGAAAAAGACTAAAAACTAATTTTTTTTTCTTTTTCATCTTCTTTTATTTTATAAGATGAAGAAGACAGTCAAGTGATGATCAACCATAGGGTCCCTTTTGGCTCTTTGAGGTTTCTGGATTTTATTATTATTATTATTATTATTGGATATTTTATTTACATTTCAGATGCCATCCTCTTTCCCCATCCTCCCCCCCCCCAGAAAACCCCTATCCCATGCCCCCTTTTCCTTTTTGCTTTTCTACACTTTTTAAAAATGTTAATCAAAGGCTTTATAAGTTTGGTAATGATCAATCAGAAGTGTAACCTAATACCCAGCCTAGATATATCAACTATCTTTGACTGGTGGAGACACATGAACAACTGCCTCCATATCCCCCCTCTCTTTCTCTCCCTTTCTCTCTCTCATCACCTATCTTCTCCTCTCCTTCTTCTCCTCCTACTCTCCTTACTCCTTCTCTTCCTCTTGGTACCCCTCTCACTTTAGCTCCTCCTACATATCGGGTATTAGGACTATCTTGTACCTCACTGGTACAAATTGACATAACTAAATGTATTAAAACTAGTGTTTCTAGTATGAAGTGACTGCTGTATTGGGCTGCTTCTCATCTGTTGTTCAGTTTCTTAACTTTCTCATGATAAGATTTATTTTGTATATTTTTTAATTGGGGCACAAGATACTTTTAAATGTTTTACTTACAGTGTGAACACTTTAAAATTCCAAAGCTCTATAAAGTAATATCATAAACCCCAACTATCAAAAAGAATTTATGACATTATATGAAACTATATTTTTAAAAGATGAATTGGGACACATTGTGTAGTCAGGTTAAGCACCTTTCTGCTTGATACTGAAACAGCACATTCTTACTCAAAAGGCCAACAAGTTAGCTGGAGGATGTTGACAAACCACTTAAAATGTTACAAGACAAGAAGAACTACCAAAATATTAAAAGTGAAGAAAAATTCCAATGTCAAGGTTTGCTACCATGCTGGAGTAATGAAAATCCTATGATTGAACATGAAAAAGACAAATACATAAAATTAGAAGTCTGTAATCACAGACATACATATAGACACACACACACACACACACACACACACACACACACACTTAACTAATCTTTGTCAAATGAGCAAAGGGAATTTGACATAGAAAAATAAAGTCTTTATAAACAATGCTAACAAAATTGTATGTCCACATGCAAAAATTTTAATTTGAATACAGACTCAAGACACTTCAAAATGTTAAAAAAAGTTAATCCAAATAAATAGTACAGACACACACACACACACTCAAAAGAAAAACATAAACATACATACTCAGAGACAGAAACACACCCAAAACTAGGGAAGTCTTAGAAAACAACATTGAAAAAAAATCAACAAAACTGTAGATTTGGTGTTGAAATTCTAGAGTGAGTACCAAGGTCTTAGTTCTTGAAAGACAGAAATGGAGGCCATTAAATGGCTAGCATTAAGAACAAAAACACACCCCCACCTAAAAATAAATAAAAAACCCTTCTGCTTTCTGAGATATAATATTAAGTGAACCAGTTCATAAGCAAAAAAAGGATACAATATTTACAAAAGCCAGAAGAAATTGTTGAAAATGACGAGGCACAAGATCATGTTAAGTTCGATGACAAAAATTGAAGCAGATCAATTTTTTATATTATTTAGAAACAAAAAAGTTGGAAATCGTAGCTAAGAAATAGTGTCAAGGTCTACTTGTAAAAGGCTAACAGAAATTTCAAACTAAAGCTTTTTTGAGCCTATTTCTGTGTTATTAGAATAGCATTGAATAATATCTATAATGTGTGTACTGTTATGACATATGGTGAGACAGAATATTACCTTCTTCATTTCAGCGTGCCATTAAACTGTTAAAGGACTGCTTACTTTCTTAAGAACTCTTCATGCCTGCCTTTTGAGAGTCTAAACAATAAATTAGATTGTGTGTGGGTGTCTCCTCTCCCTCTTGGAACACTGTAAATCCCACTGTCATGGCCAACACTTTAGCTCTCCATGCTCAGAAATTCTGCAGTACTAATGAATTTAATCCTTCCACCTAAATTTGTGACTGATATTTCTTTAATTGAGGAATTTGCCACTGTAGTTTGCCTCTGATTTTATGGAAGAAATGTGTGTGTGTGTGTGTGTGTGTGTGTGTGTGTGTGTGTGTGTGTGTGTATGTGTGTGTGTGTGTGTGTGTGTATTTAATGTTAAACGGAAATCATAACTGAATGGAAGTTCCAAGCTTTTAATTGAATGTAGATTGGGAAATAAGATAGATAGAAAAGTCACAAAAAAAAATTCCCTAACAAAGTGGAGTTAATGTTGAGCCTAAATGCAAAGAAGCAGCTAATTAAATATATTGAAATGAAGAGTATTCTACCAGGAGACACAGCATGAGCATGGAGCATCTAATTGGAAAAAGAAAATAAATTATATATTTCTGGTTAGAAAGTAAACTACAGATGTTATGAGGAGAGAATACAGGGCATGTGTGAATAGTTGATGCACAGTGCATTTTTAAAGTGGACTTTAAAAACTGTTTCAAAGTTTACTTTCCAGGCGTATAGATTTGTATCATCAGTTTAGATGGCTTCATAACAAAGTAAATTCACATAATTATATACTGGTATCCACAGATTTTTCCAAAGGGATGTGCAATAAAATGAAATTAAAAATTAATTATAGTACTATGAGATGGCTCCAACATTAATATCACTTGCTGCTCTTTTAGAATACCACAATTTAGCCTCTATCACCCATAATTGGTGATTGACAAATGACCATAACTCCAGCTTTAATGGATGTGATGCCCCATTCTGGAATGTGAAGCCACCTACAGTTCTTTATGCAAGAACATATGCACACATACACACATAACTAAAAATAAAAACAAATCATTAAAAATTACAACATCACTCAATGTTATAAGCAAGTAAACCTAGAACAAGAGTCTATGATAAAAGTTGGGTCAAGAATTACAACTATGGCTTTGAAACAGGCCAGTTGATGTTTCTTTTGTCACATATGCCTGGGGTGAGAAATACTTATCTCACAAAAACTCTGAATCCACTGCAATAAAGGGATGGTTTCCTTCACTGCATATTCATTGGGAAAGGAGCCTTATCTTGCCCGCTATTTATTTTCATTACTGTTTCAACAGGAATTTACACCAAAAACTAATTATGATCTGTTTTACATACTCTATCTGTCATAGACATTGCATTGTTCAAGATATAGAGCAACTTCTCTTATTGTGTTCTTATAGCATAATAGTCTTGACTTCTTTAATCTTGATTTAAGGTTTAATACCACTAGTAATAAGCTCTTACTGGTCACACAACTTAGTCAATCTGTTTTAATTTTCTAAATATTAGGTTTGTAGAAAACATTTATTTCTAGATATGCTATTTATACAGAGAGATAACTATATCCCTTCTCTTTTTCTCTCTTGCCTCTCTTTCTTCCATTCCCTACCACAGAACCCCTCACCCTTCTCACATTCCATCACTCTCTCTACCGCTATCTCCCAATTTTATCTTTCCCCTGTCACCACACTGTGCATCACTTCCCTTCTTCATATCTCTTAATTTGATCAAGCCCAGGGCTCCTGCACATGCAAAGCAGGGGTTGTCCCATTTAGCAATACCTCTGGCTCCTTGACTAAAAATTCTTTAAATCAAAAATTCCAGTTATGAAATGATCCAATTTATGTTCTTCTCTATGTAGTTTCCTAGACAAAATCATATGTGATTTTCAATATAAAACACATAGTTAAAGTGATTTAAATTGTATGGTTGAATCTTAACTTTCATCTCTTGGTCCTCTAACTAAAAGTACTGATTCAACAAATTTTAAAATCACTAGAGAAAACATTGATACATGAATGTAATTTAAGGGACTTGAGTTTACTTTAATATCAGCTGATGGTTATATAATTCTTTCATTCTGAACTATAGTCAATGTGACTTTCTCATGGGAATATAATACAATTGTAATTAGAAAAAAATAGAAAGATGTATGGAAATTTTTTATTGAAAAATTATTTATACAAAGAAACAAGATAATAATTGATTGTATTGATGGTATTTTAAGATGCATACTCACACATAATACAAAAAATATTCTTTATATTTCTCAAACATCACCCCTTTTTACAAAATGCTAGAAAATACAATTTAATTTAACAAGCATGGAATATGGAAAGACATATTTGAGGGGTAGTATGAATACTGAATACAATAGAAGCTCCCCTCCCACAAAATATATTTCAGACAATCTAACAGAAATAACCAAATAACTGGGATGAAAAAAAAAACCCTAACTGTAAGTCTCTTGTCACCAAATGAAGCTTCTAATACTAGTATTAGGTTATATCTAATCGAATTGTTAACCAAAGAGGCCCTATGGAACTCCCCAAACATCCCAGGCTGTTGTCAAGACTATAGGTTAATCCCCACAAACTGGCAGCAAGACCCCATTTTCAGAAGACAAAACCTAAACAACTTGTGAAAATAGAGATATTGAACTCATGCGTACATAGTGTCTTCACCCATATGTTCAAGCATCTTTAGCACAAGTAGGTATTCTGCATGCTACCAGAAGAGAAACATAAACAGAAACCCAGTCATAACCTTTTCATCTGCAATGGTGTCCTGCCTGCAAGATATTCTATTGTAATGGTATCGGAAAGATTATGGGAGTAAGCAACCAGTATCTTATTCAAGTCCCACTCCATGAAGAGCAAACCATACCCAACACTGCTTGGGTGACAAAGAACCAGAGACTAGATAGCCCAAGGACCTAGACTAAAACCAAAGATTACTGTTCTCAAAAATTAATCCAAAAGAAAAATATGAGAACAAAATTATTCCTATTGACATTCTGCTAAACTCGTAAATCAGTACCTTGCTCAACCACTATCAAAGAAGCTTCTTCTTGCAGCAGACATGAACAAATGCAGAGATTCACAGACATATAACATCAGAGAGTGAGAGACCTTTAAAGACTAAGCCCTAAATTATATATCTCCATCAAATAAATAACCCCTTCTAGTCCCAGAGAACCCTACAGAAGAGGAAGCAGAAAGAATGTAAAAGTCAGAGGGGATGGAAGACACCCCTAAAACCAAGACCTTATAAATCCACATGATTAAAGCACATATGAGCTCACAGCAACAGAAGCAGCATGCACAGGGTCTGTGCATATATATTATGGTTTTCAGTTTAATGACTTTATGTGATTCCTGAGTATGTGAACTGATAGGTCTCTGATAATTGTGTCTTTTCTTGGGCTCTTTTCTTTCTGTTTGTTTATCATGTCCTTTTATTATTTGATAGTTTTTGTTTTATCTAATTATATTATACTTTATTATTATCCCTAAGCAACCTGTTTGTTTTCTAATGAGAAAGAAATGGAGTGGATCTAAATGAGATGGGAAGTGGTGAGAAACTGGGAATGTAGAGTTAAGGGAAACTATTCAGAATATTTTATGTGAAAAAATATTTTTAATAAAATGAAAAAAATAAGTTAAATAAGATTGTGATTTTGTGGAAATATGGGTACTTGACCTTAGAAATATATTCCAAAAGTGTACATTAGAGAAGTAACCAACACTTATAGAAGATGGTGCTGGAAAATCTATATTTTGCCATCAGAAAAAACAAACCTGTATCCCTGTCTCTCACTCTCTGCAAGACTCAATTGCAAATAGGTAAGTGATTTAGTTTGCTTCTGCTTGTATGACAATGCCCCACTGACTATAAGCAGCTTGGGGTGAGAGGTTGGGTATTAAGCTTACACTTTCAAATTAATATGCGTTACTGAAGAATGTCAAGACTGGACACAAGGCAGGCCTGGTTGCTACTCTTCACAATATACTTCTGATCAAGGCACTCAGTTAAAAAGTAGAACTATGTTAAAAAAAAAAAAAAAAAAAAAAAAAAACTCAGTTAAAAAGCAGAAACTATGGAGGGACAGACCTATGTTCAATATTCTTATGCAGCCTCAAGCCACATTTCAAAGGAATGGTGTTGTCTGCATTGGGCTAAAGTGTTTTATATCCACAAACAATCAATGCAATCCTTACAAAAAATTTTAAGTCTATCTGATCTAGGCAATTCCTTTCAGAAGATTCTAAGCTGTCTCAAGTTGACAGTCAAAGCTCACTAGGGCAGATCTCAACAAAATACCTATTGCCTTAAAACTACTGGATGAAAAAAATAGGGCATGTGCTTACAAATACAAGGTAGGATTTCCTGAATAGAACCCTATAACCTAAAGATTGAAGACCAAAAATCTACAAATGGAATCTCATGAAACTAAAAAGCTTCTGTATGTCCAGAAAGGGAAACTATGGAAAACCAAAGGATGGGAGAAATCCTTGTTAGTTAGATACCCCAGAAAAAAAATTATACAAAAATCATACTTAGAATATACAATGAACAAAAATAAATAAACACTAAAAGCTGAACAAACAAATTAAAAAGAGGGCAAGGGCAAGAGAATGGTACATAAAGTTCTCAAAAGAAGAAATATAAATGGTTAATGACCACATTTTAAAAATTCAATATCCGTAGTTCTCAGCAAAATGCAGATTAAAATTACTTAATATATTTTCTTGTTTTTTGCAACTCTCAGCCATCAGGAATACAAATGGTAAGGAGGGTAGGCATGGACATGAAGTAAGGGGACTCGTGAACTATACTATACTGTTGGTATGTTTGTACCTAGTGTAACCATTAGTTTATTTTTCTATAAATGTATCAATACATAGAAATAAGGATCTCTTGTTTATAACAATGGAAAACCATTCATTCATGTATGTATGTATGTATGTATGTATGTATGTATCTATCTATCTATCTATCTATCTGTCTGTCTGTCTATCTATCTATCTATCTAATCTATCTCTGCGTATGTATCTCCCTCTCTCTCTATCTCTCTAAATATCTCTTTATCTCACTCTCTCTTTTTTTCTCTCAAGTTCGTGTCTCTCCATGTACAAGGCTACTCAATTTTGCAGAATATTCAGAATCATAAAAGAAGGAATAATTACCTAATATGATCTTCACAAATTATTTACTAATATTCTCTAATGCTTCTAACAGGTTCACACAAATTGTATATCTTGAGACAACTAAAATAAAATCTTACAGATTTTAGATTGAAAGCAGGTCTTACTTTCAAGAAGACTATAGAGGAGAACCCTACATCTATTTTTTATCCTAGCTTCTGTAATGGTTTTCAAGATTCTTTGGCTCATAGCTCCTTCTTCCACTTCACAGCCAGGACCGTACCATCTTTTCTGTCTGTCTCTGCTTCCTTGGGCTACCATCTGTTCTGTCAGATGGCCTTCTTCCATACTGCCATAGACTCTCCTCATCAAGAGATCACATCTACAAAATCTCCTTTATCCTAGAAGGTGTCATTCACAAGTTCTTCAGTCATGGTCCAGAATTTTTGAAAATCAAAATTATCCTACTTCATGTAGGACGTTAGGCATTCTTCTAGTTCATCTCAGAAACCCATTCAACATGATCCGGCACCTCTGCTTGGTGTACAATTAGGCAGAACAGTTTTCTTCCTACTTGAGTATCAAGATATAATATATATATACTGTGGGGAATGCCCATAACATTTATCTAGTTTTTCAAAACAAAATGTATTTTCTGAGAGTTTTCAATACCAAAATCACTTTATTATAACATGCATTAGTAGCTTAGTGCCCAGGGTCCTGTGGATCTCTGTATGTCTGATCATCCATATCTTGCTAGTTTCTTCTGCTGATGTTACCTGAGGAGCCATTTTACATTCCTAGAATCCAATACCATAGTCCCCTAGTTTCAGTCATGTAACATGACTAAGAAAACATTTTAAATTATAGGAATTTCTTTACAACTTCTTATCCAAATATTGCTTTTGTTCAAAATTTTGCCCCCTAAATAGACCATACGTGATGGGAAATACCTAGACAAATTTACATTCTTTATGTAAGGTTTTTTGTTGTTTTGGTGGGGGAAGAATTAATTTTTTAAGATTATCGTATGATTTATAATCTCACACTTCCTATCTCTCCCATATATTAACAGTAAAAATATTTACTTGAGTTGTGCAGGTTCCAGATTGCTAACATTTTGACAGATAGAAGTTTCAGTTAAACATTATGAAGCTAAGGCTAAGTGGCTGTGTAATGTTTGCCTTTCTAAGGATCAAATTTAGTTAACAGGACTCAAATGATAAATCAGATACTTATAATCTCAGTGCTGGAGAGGCAGATACAGAAGAGCCATGGTTTACTCATTAATCAGTCTACCTACTGGGCAAGCTTCTGGTAAGTGACAGATGCTGTCTCTAAAACAAACAAACAAACAAACAAACAAACAAACAAAGAGAAAGAAAAAGTTGAACTGGAGCCTGGTATTCCAGGTGGTCCTGTGGCTTCCTGTGCATATACACACACTGATACATTATATCATATCCATATGTATTCATGCAACACACATACACACATGAATATATAAACTCAGGAAAAGGTTTTCATACTTCACCATTAGCCCTGGAAATAGCAGAAAATAAGAAAATGAACCCATTTTTAAAGAAATTCCTTCAAAACCAATCAAGAATACTAGCAAGTACATTTGGACATTTTGACTTTGAAAGCAGCACTCCTCTTGTAGTAGATGTCTTTGTAGAAAGGAATAGAGTATTACCAGGGATAGAATTTGTGCTGTTAGAAGATGTATCTTTCTAATATTTCATCAGTTTCCATTTAAGGCCATAGGTCAAAGCTTCCCCCTTGCTTATCCTCCTGCCTATGATATGCACTTAGGAAATTTACCTATTAGTTACTAGGACAAAAATAAACTTAAAAACCTTGAGGAAAAAACAAGAAGAGAAAAGAAGCTCAATGAAAGCCTTAGGTTTTTTATAGAGAGCAGTGAAAATGGATGTGCAAAAGACCAAGAATGCACTGAAGACTATGATTGATCCTCAAACGCACTGAGAGAATTCAGTGAAGTAAAACTTGATGGCATATGTCAGTCATCAGAGGGAGAAGCTCTCCACAGAGAATATACTTTTTGTTTTTCACTGAGACTTTTCAAAACAAACTACATTCTGCTTTCGAGAAGTGCTTTTGAATAGTGTATCTGAGTCAAAATCCACTTTTATTTTTTCACTCAACTACACATAGAAAAAATTTCATGCTGAAGTAAAAATCAATAAGCTAAAAATTCTGTAAGATTTTACTCCACACATTGAACTTGGATTATACACAAAGTGAGCACCTTAATAATCATGTAGGAAAGTGGGAATTATTCTTATTTCACTCAGAATTTCCACTCAAATATTTCCAGTGATAAACATTTCATGCAAAAGAGACTTGACCTGATATATATCTGTATATCTGAGTGAGCTCTATTTCTGGTGAACTAATATGATGGCTAATACTAACTGTTGGCTTGAGAAAATCTAGAATCACTAAGGAGACTAGCTACTTGACATGCCTATGAATATTTCAATAAGATGAGTTTGGGTTCATTGAAATAAGAAGGTCCAACATGAACGGGGGCAGGACTACTCTATAGGCTAGGTTTTGTACTGTGTATCGATAAGAACTTCTGCTGGCCATCCTAATTTACTATTTTCTGGTTCCTGGCTATGGAAACAGTGTGGCCAGTTGCCTTTTCTGAGTATTATATTACAGTACCAAGAAAAGTTGTTAATACAGTGGTATGTTTCAAATTGTATAACAAATAAATATGTATCAGCATTTCATAAGTACTTTGAATGATCTTGTTCAGAACTGCAGGGACTGAGCTCTGAGCTTCCTACAGGTACCTTTAATCTAAACATTTTATTTCTAATCTACCAGGAAGAAAAAAATTAATAGCACACAGTCTATGTACTGTACAGGAAACATTCTCTCTGGAGTCTACATAAAACAGAAGAATTCACAATCTAATAGAAGGCCATATAAAGGATTGTCTGTAAATCCTAGTCTAAGGAAATGGGAATAAAAATCCTTATTTTTAATTTACAATGTATTACTTACTAATCATGTGACATAAATAATTCCTCAGCCGGATTGTTTTTCATTTTAAAATGGGACAAAATCAGTAGTGTTAGGGATGGACACAAATGAATGAGACAGAATGCATATTTAATATGCTGAATAGCATTTTTGACACAAAATAATCTCTCAAAAGAGATACAGGTTTCTGCCTGTTAAGTATTTGTGCTTCCAAAGTAGCTGTTATAAATATTTAGCTGCTCAATATTTATGGTGAATTATATGAGAATATCAGTGCTTATGTGGCATCTGCCTGAGTCCTCAGACTTAAATTGCTACAATAAATTATTTATTCTTTTTATTCTGCTAGTAATTTATTAGTATTGCATATATGTTCTGATCTCTGTGTATGGGGGGGAGATTGTGTGTGGGGGTTTTCATGTGTGTCTGTGTAAGTGTATGTGTGTTTGGGTCTGTGTGTGTGTCTGTGTGTGGGGTTGTGTTTGTGTGTGTGTTTCTGTGTGTGTCTATGTGTATATTTCTGTGTGTGTCTGTGTGTGTTTCTATCTGTGGGGGGGTTGTGTGTGTGTCAGTGTGTGTGTTTCTCTGTGTGTGTTTCTCTGTGTGTGTTTCTCTGTGTGTGTGTGTCTCTGTGTGTGTTTCTGTGTGTGTGTGTCTCTCTGTGTGTGTTTCTGTGTGTGTGTGTGTGTGTGTGTGTGTGTGAGCACTTAGGCGTATGCCACTATGTACAATCAAAGGTGAGAGAAAAGTGTGAATTCATTCTCTCCTTCCCTACTTCTTTGGGTTTCAGGGATCAATGAATGTCCTCAGACATGACTGATAAGCATGTTCCTCATTGAGCCATCTTCTTAACCATCTATTCTTCTTAGTCTAATCTGAATATGATGCTTTTGTACTAACTAATACTAATTCTAGGCAAAAAAAATAATATAAAAAGATCAGATCTTTCACCAAAATAAGATAATAATTTAATAGAAAAGCATTAAACATTGTCTTAATATTAGTTTCCTGTTAGTAAAGGCATAAAATGTTCTCAATGTGATAGTGCAACTGAAAATTTTTAATTTTTAAATAAAGTCTTCATTCTAAACCATGGTAACTATGATAGCTGGTGCAATCTTAAAAATAAACATATAATTTTACTTCAATACAAATTATACAGAATAAATCATGCCCACTCCCTCTAAGAACATTATTGGATTTCTACCCTAGAATACTTTTAGTGATAGGGTTTTTAAACGTAAGTTAAAATGAAGTCATTAAAGTGAGCCTTAATCCAAAATGACAAAATGCCTCATCAACAGATATTAGGATCTGGACATGCACAAACTCAAGAGATTCTACAGGCACAGGAAAGACAGTAATCAAAATTATCCTTTTGATTAAATAATTTAAAAGACAATATTGTATGAGTGCAGACTTCGAAACTTAACATGGTATATTATTAAGTTTATTTGAAGAACGAGGGTATCAGAATGATAATTTGTGTTCTCAAGCCATAATAAGCAGACTAGATTTTAACAATAGAATCATCACCCCATCTATCTCCTCTCCCATAACATAACCCTTGCCTTTATAGTATGAGATATGAGAAAAATAAGTAACTGCTGAGGTATGTTTTTATTTTTTATTTTTGCTTTTTGTTTTTTTCGAGACAGGGTTTTTCTGTGTAGTCCTGGCTGTCCTGGACTCACTCTGTAGACCCGGCTGGCCTCTACCTCCCAAGTGCTGGGATTAAAGGCATGTGCCACCACTCCCCAGCTGAGGTATGTTTTAAAGTACCAATCTTGTGGTCTTCAATTAAGAAGCCCTAAATCAAAGTTTAGGTCAAGAAGCATAATTGTACTAAATAATTTGTATTTTAAAATAAAGTTCCTGGAATATTCTCACGCTGCAAGCCACAGGAGATTTGGGAATGTCAGCTGTTCAGAGTTAGCGAAGATGAATTTGAGGCACACAAGCATCAACTCAAATTGATTCCACTTCGTATGTCTTCTAATTGAATGCTTTGGATTTTTTACATGTAAAATATAGAGCAACAATTGCTGTGAACTCAGGAATATGTATGTATTTGTATGTACACATTATATGCAGAGGACTCTCATTTTAAACAGTTTTATTATTTGCTTGTAATTTTGAAAGCAAGAAAAGGTTTGTTTGATTGCATGTTTTTGTTTGGTTTGACAGGTTGGGTCAACAAAAGAAAGAAAAGAGAAGAAAAAAATGAAAAATAAAAGGAATAAGAAGAAAAGATTTTTAAAAACTGGGTAGTGGCTCTCTGGGAATCTGATTAAAGGATCTACTCTCAGTCCTTTTGCTCGTTTCTGGCTCCTGATTATTGGCAACCTTAGCCAAAAAGAGCATCCAAAGGTCTTCTGGCCATACGGATTTCCTGTTACCCAGGCTATTGGACTCACATTTGTGTTAATGATTCATGATCCTCTTTCAAAAGGTTATCATCCTAGGAATAAAGTTATCCATTGAAATCACAGTAGGATATTCTGATTCTTACACAGCCCACATTTCTGTTCCAAAGCAATTCTTTTGTCTTAGCATGCAGCCAAAATGCACCAAGTCACTTTACAAGAAGTTTGGAAGATTACTTTCAATGTGATAAGCCAAAATCTCATATTGAGTTAGCATTTCATCTATTTTGGGTAGAAACATCTCTGAGTACTCAAACACTAGGCCTTAAATCATAACACAATATAAGCACTAATCATGGCAAATTTCTTCTTCTTTGTTTTAGACTTTGAAAGTCAGGCTCAGCTTGTCAGTCCTATAAATTTCCAACCAAAGAGAAATGAAATTTTCTCATTAGTCTACTATTCATTCGTTCCTGAACAATCAAAGTACAATGGTTTTGTCTTTTAGTATTTTCTAAAATTTTCCTTCCCTCTGCTATTCTTTGTGCTATCTTGATCAATTCCATGAATGCCAAATTGAACACCTGTGACGACAAAAATCACATTTGCCCAGAAAGCTAGCATACTATCCCATCAAAGTTTTGACAAGGGACAGGTGGTAAATGTGTAGAACAACTAAATCATTATCCACCAAACTGAATTAAGTGATGAATTTATTTGTAAACCAAAAGAACCAAGGATCTCAAAGAATATACTGGAAATAATAGCTGAGAGCACTGATTGCTTTATATTGAGAGCAACTTTGATACTACGTAGTTTGCTAACCACAACTCTTGCCTCCACTTATAAAACATTTAGAAAAAAATTCTTTCTATTGTAGGACAGCAATGGTCCATCTAAAATTGCTTTATGGCTCAAAACACGAGGCAGGACAGCAGGATACTCTTAGAGATTAGAGTACTTGCTCTTAGTTCTTTGTTTTGTTTTGTTGTTTTTTGAGACAGGGTTTCTCTGTGTAGCCCTGGCTGTCCTGGAACTCACTCTGTAGACCAGGCTGGCGTTGAACTCAGAAATCTGCCTGCCTCTGCCTCCCAAGTGCTGGGATTAAAAGTGTGCACCACCACTGCCCGGCGCTCTTAGTTCTTGTAGCCTTAATAAGTCTTATGTTGCCTTTCCTGCTTTTGGAAGAATTTTTCTACATTATAGATATGCATTGTATGAAACCATAAATAGATAGGTTTGCAAAAATTGAGTTTTCATGCATAAACAGTACAGAATATTAACAAAATTTAGCTATGTATATTTTCCATATTTTCTTACTCCCATTCCTCAAATTCATCTTGCTCTAAATTAGTCACTTAATACATTGGTCCTAACAAGACATGGTGGTGCACTCCTTTAATCCAGCACACTAGAGGCAGAGGATAGTGGATATTTGTAAGTGCTGTCCAGCCTAGGGTATATAGTGAACTCTAAGACAGCCAGAGCTACATAGTGAGAGTATGTCTCAAATCAAAACAAAATATCAGATGGCTACTCTTCCTGAATTTTTGCCATTTTAGTTTCAGAAATTTAAGCTCTTCATCATCGATATGATAAGTAAAATATCTAATGCCAAAATTCTAATACTAAACAATAATGAGCAATAATCTCATTTCCTCTATCAATTTGCATTATCATAAGAGACAAACTCTTACAAAAAATGTTAATTTTAGTGTACATTTAGTATAAACCCCAAAACAGAGAATTTGATATTTTCTACCAGGAATAGAAGATGCAGACAACAAGTAGTAATTACACAGGACAAGAGTTCTGGAAAGGTCAGAGTTTATTTTGGAGGTTTGGATAAACAAGGATGAAACATAGAGAGGATCAGCAGGAGCTAAGAGGACCAGTAAAGAATCAATGCTGATTCCCTAGGCACATATTGTTCATGTGAGAATGGCAGGTTGAGAAAGAATGTAAAATATGAGGCAAGTCACAGTGGCATGAATGTAAAGGAAGATTACACTTCATCCTGGTGATCATACAGACACAATGATGATGACCCATTTGCCAAATAATCTGCTAGGTGTATTTGCAGCATGAGAAGGTGTAGATGTAACAAGACTAATTAGACAGTGCTTACAACACAAGGTTAGTGCTAATGAGGGCTTCAACTCCCAGCAGATGTAAATATACAGAAATCATATTTTAAATTATTCAACAAACAGTTTGATTTCCGTTGTCAAGGAAAGTTATTTCTGAATACAAGCTTCTAAAGAGAAAATCATTTTCATGGATACAGTGTATGCTTTAAAACAGAAAGACATACATAACACAGTTCTTTAATCTCATCCACTGTTATTTTTAAGTAAGACTGCCTGGGTAACTACACATCATTAAAATTATAATGAATAAAAATAAACTTTATTTGGACAATGTGCCTGCTCTTCTCTTTCTCTGGAGCTTCCATTAGCTAGAAAAATACATTCACTGATTTACTGAAATATTTGTGTTTATTCATCCTCTAGCAAATTCCCTTCTTGGAAGATCATTTTCTTCCTCACTAACTAAAAGTAAATAGAATTAAAAATGAAAATAAAACTGAGTTCCATGGAAGAATCTACTATATCTTAGAAGGTTCTCTGCTAGCTTGATAGATTAGATGTAGTTCAGTTGTCAGAACTGTCTCATCTCAATCCCTGACATCTGGGCAGAGATCATGTCATACTAACAGTTACTCTTGGGAGACAAAACTGATAAATTGTCCAAAGTAATCTATTACATCTGCTTCAGCAGCTGGGCTATTTTGGAAACTCCCTTTTAGACTCATAGAAGGATGGATTAAGGGAAAATATTAAAACTTTCCAAAAATCATCAACTTTTGGTATTTTGTTATCATTTCTATTAGTAAGCCAGCTTTTAATGTTAAAAAACACACACACAAAATGGTTTTTTATTTCTTGAAAATAGGATATGGAATAAGCACACTTACAGGTGATAAGTTAACTACACAATTTTGGTTGTTTTTCATTTTCTTTAAAACCATCTCTTGTGCCAGTTACATGGAATTTTTGTTTGAATAAATTAGATAGGTAAAACAAACAAAAACAAAAACACCAAACAAACAGTTAAAGATAGAGTACACAATATGAATCAGAGAGATTGGAGACCAAAGATAGTGCTATCTTTCAGCATAGTGGGTAGGTTCCTGGAAATAGTACTTCTTCAAATATAGTTTTCTTAATTAATAGAATATAAATAAACACAAACAATTTTACTGAAGAATAAAATGAGAACACATCAATGCTTTGATCACCTCTTTAAAGATCTTACCAGGCAAGTCAAAGGATCTTTGCATATATTCAAAAAGCAACAGGAACCACAGTCATTTCCTCAAACGTAGAGATAGAAATTAACAAGATGTTGTCTTCCTTGGCTGAGGCAAGTTTGAAGTGGTCTGTTGGATGTGTACAAAGAGAGGAGCAGCCACATAACAGGGAATGAAATGAGGAATCATGTTTATTGAGTTTTCATGAGGCATGGTGAATACTGTTATTTAATGACAAGAACTAATTTTAATACTCTTATTATTTGAAAATTGAAAAAATAGATTAGCAAGATATACCATACTCCATGATGCATACCAGTCCATTGTACCACCTAGAACCTAGCACCCTCATCCAGTAGGTCTCTACAGAAGCAAGTATGTGAGATCTGTGTAATGTGCAAGAGCCTGCAGACATTTAGTATTACCTAAACTTCAACCTGTTACACTTTCAAGTCTAAGAACAACAGCTTTTCTTACCCATTGCTAAACAAAATCCCATCTCTGATATACCTAGTATAATGGAATTCCCAGCCATAGTGTACACTGAAGCTATTACCTGGTCGTCAGAATACATACAATACAGACACAGATACAGACACAGACACACACAGACACACACAGACACACAGACACACACACACACAGAGAGAGAGAGAGAGAGAGAGAGAGAGAGAGAGAGAGAGAGAAATTTGTTTAATAGGGGGACAAAAAAGATAGCATTGTGGAATTAATTTATGAATAATATACATCATATACGAAATCAAAAATTGGGTCATTCAAGTAAGTGTTGCATTCCCTAAATATAAATGTAACTTAATGATCTATTGGGAGCCGACTTTTAGCAGAAAGCGGCTATCAGCTTTGCAGCCATCTCAAGCCATATACCCTAACGTGAGACTTGTTTTTCAACAGCCTACAACAGCTGAAGCACACTCTGATATCCCACATATTTTGTTTTGCTGTTTAGTGCCCCCAGCTGCAAGTCGCACATGGTATCCATGCCTGCAAGGCATGCGGTTCATGAGCTATCCACATGCTATCCACGCCATAAATGCCTGTAAGGCACACGTGGTATCCAAGCCTGCAAGGCACACAATGCATGTGCTATCCACGCTATAGATGCCTGTAAGGCTTACGTCATATCCATACCTACAAGGCACGTGGCAAAAGCCTATAAATACCCCAGATTTCCCTTCAATAGAAGAGAATACAGGAGACAAGGAGAATACAGGAGACAGTGAGAGAGACAATAGAGGAGAGAGAGAGAGAGAGAGAGAGAGAGAGAGAGAGAGAGAGAGAGAGAGAATAAACAAGACTTGATTAGAACTTCTGCTTGTTTCCATTCTTCTAGTCGCTTTTCCCACACTCTCTCTCTCTAGACCCGGACCTGCAGAACAGAGCGGGCCGTTACAGTTTGGCCACCCAACGTGGGGCAGCTCGGGCATTACAATGATCAATATTATTACATACTTTGTTATATAGTTCAAACAGTAAACAAATATAGCTACTTAGGAAAAATACTATTTATTTTATTTTAATGTCTATATAAATAATATTGTTTAATTTTATTAATTGATAATGATGTGAGCTCATCTGTTCATTAGAAATTCTCAAACTTTATTTAGGTATATACTTCAAATATGAATTCTACGGGAAGGAGACTAACAGACAAAGAGAGGGATTAAAGTCAGTCTGGGCTGTCAATCTCGTTTACATTTAGACTACAAACGAATCTATAAATAAAATTTTAACAATATTTTTAGCTCTTCTTCAACATAGAGATTCTTCCTCATAGTTACATTAAAATCTCTAAACAGATGGCTTAAAATTAAGTATTCATTTTTTTTAAGATTTTATATTTATTTTTAATCATACATGTGGGTATGTTTATACATGTGATTGAGGTATAAATAGGGGCCAGAAGATGACATTAGGTCCCCTGGTTAGGGGTTCCATGAAATTATGAGCAGCCAAATGTGGGTTTTGGAAACTGAACTTATCTCATCTGCAAGAACAATCTGCATTCTTAAAAACTGACACATCCTTCCAGACCCACATATTATTGTTTCTACTACACACACATACCCGTAAGTTTTGAAATATGTATGTTCATTTTAAATCAATGAATGAGACATTTAGATATATCCTGGTAAAGTAGCCAGAAACTTAAGGAGTCAGATATATAGAATTTTAAAGTAATGCCCAATTTGTATAAGAGTTGGAGAACAGGAAAATTCAGAATTGCTGGATGGTAACATTATTTAAACAAAGGTTTTTTATTTTGACCTACTAGCTCCTATATCTTTCTATCCTAGCACTATTAGAATATGTCTTGACTAGGTGATAACATTTTGATAGTGGTCCTAATGATATTAGTCCCCAATATATATTTTTTGCATGAATATTCAAAGAATAGGAATGTACAAATTGAAGCACTGTAAATATTTATACTAATTGTACCACAATTTGAATATTTATAAGGTATACCAATTATTTCACAAAATTTGTAAATCATATTCTACTTTCAAGTAAATAAAGAAATTTTCCCACTGAACTAAGAATGTGGCTATATGTTCTTATGGAATCTGTATAGACACATCAACTTTTAAGAGAGTTTGGGAAATAGAAAATTGTACAGCAGTCTGTGAGTTCTTTATATGCCAGTCTAAAATACTCATGTGAAATGTCACATTTTATTTTAATATTATATGCAAAGCTATCTGAGATGCTATATAGAGATAATAGTGAGAAAAATATCATTAATTTTTTTGTTCAATACTTTATTTTTACAGAAGATTGACTATGTGTTACTTGTAATGAAGATAAATGGAAAACCAGAAGCCAATACATTTCAACAGAAAAGATTTGTAGACGAGAAAATATATTCAATTACTAAAAAATGAAGTGTTTAAAACAAAAATTCCAACTTTACTAAAGTCTAAACTGATATCCTGTTTGCATATTTGCTTTAAGGACTATAGATGTAAGACATACTCATATGGGATATGAAGCCATTTGGTGCAGCAAGTATATGCTTTCTCAGTGAAAGAACATGCCATAAAAATCACAGTAATTGTACATAGAATGTTATGTTTTTATCTAATTAACTTCTTATCAATCTTATTTTCTTTCTTTTTCTTCATTCCCTTAAAAAAGATTAACTTCAATAATTTCCATGTCTTAGGTACTAGGCAACAACCCATGTCTATATTGAAAACAAGAGAAAAATATTTCCCTAGTCAAGATGAAAGTATGTCATCCTCTCCAATACTATCTCAGTAGAAGATACAAACATATACTTGTGTTTTGGTTATTTTGTAAGTACAGTGGGCTGAAATGATGACATCTTATTTTCCTATTCCTGCAATTAGTACAAAGAATAGAACCACGATAAGCACATTGGTTCCTGAAGGTAAGCCTAAGATTTGGATTACTGCCTAAATTACTTCTTTGTTCCAGCCTAATGTCAGATACCTGCCTGAAGCCCACTTCCTTGTCCTTGGCCAATGTCATATTCCTGCCAAGCAGCCCATTTCCTTGTCCTTGGCCCATGTTAGATTCTTGCCAAGCAGCCTCAAAAGCTCTCTGCCTCTCCTCCTTTTTTATTTCATACACAAGACTAAGCCTATCTTAGTTCATTCTGAAAAGAATGCCTTCCTTACCCGTCATGGAATATGCATTATCAAAAGCAATGCACTTATGTCTTAGGTTGGTAAGGTTCTGTGCAAAATCTTACCCATCCTTGGCTTGCCAATCTTTTAATTTAATAACTCTGTCTGGGGTCCATTTTCAGGTTGAAGCCAGGTACTTTGGCCAACATGTTTATGTTGTTAAAGGCAAGCTTTAATACAATGGACAGGAATAAAAGTATTCCCGGGACAAAATGAGCTAGCCTGTTCAAACTATATATGCCATTCCTGAGGTTTGACCATAATAGAAAAACTGACATCAGGCCATGGGTGATTTTATCAGTAGTATCTGCTGCATTAACACTCAGCATAGCATCATTCTTTAAATTCATAAGGTCACTATGCAAAGTTAAAACATCCAGTGAAGTGTTAGAATTATGACAAATACACTACAAGTATTTTTAAACTTTCCCAAATTATAATGATTACCACTGTAAATTTTAGAACTAACATGAATCCAATGGTATTTGGTATGATACTCAAGATGGCTTTTAAACTCTGAAACTCCTTCAAATAATTTGAATAGGATAAAGAGCATCAAACTGTTGTTCCAAATGCCTATCTAAATCCTCTTATACATTCAACACATTAGCAACATTTTTGCTAAATGATTAATAAAATTGGAGAAGAAGATAAATAAATGAAGTATCTAAATATTTTCAATATCCTTTGTTTTTCATGCTACGATACAGAAGTAATCAAGAAGATTTAACTGAATCTCAGGAATAAGTTTTATTAGGAAAAAAAATTCCACTTACCATGGAATACTTAGGGAGCATTTTTAAGTATGTATTTTTTTCTTTTTCCTATTTAAGTTTTCTTTTTTTCCTTTGTTTTTGCTGTTGTTATTCTTGTTTGATTTGTGAGTGTGTGCGCAAGTGTATGTGTGTGTGTGTTTATGTACAAGTGTGTGTGTCTGTCTGTCTGTGTGTGTGTGTGCACAAGTGTGTGTGAGAGTCTATATCTCTATATGTGTGTGTGTTTTGTTTTTGGATATGGTCACTGTATAGAGTGAGATTTTCTGGCTGTCCTGGAAATCATCAGTTAGGCCAGGATGGAATTGAACTCACAAAGATCACCTGCCTTTGTGCTTTGAATGCTGGAATTAAGTGCATCTAACATCACACCCTGCTCAAATGCACATTATTGAAAATAGTAGGTTAAGGCCTAACCAGAAATCTTTGCAATCTTTTGCTCATTGTATCTTTTTTTTTTTTTTTTTTTAGCCTACTGAGACTACTGAACCTGCTATTGTTAAGTTCAGTTAGCTCTAGTGCCACCTAGTCACATTATTCTAATAAAAAGCCCCCTTTTATTCTAATTTGACAGTACCCTACCAACAGTCTAATAAAACTGGTATAGCAAACAGTTGTTCTCTTGAACTATGCACTAGTCCCCTTCCTATTAAACTTAACATGGGTTAATATGGAGGTTCGTTGTTAATGTTTAATTGCACATTAGTGCTTCAGAAATGGAGCATCATGGCGGGAGCACACAATTGCCTAACAGGAAACTTTCTTGGATCTACAGAAATGTACTTAATTACCAGTGAGGCAGTTTATATTAAAATGAGACTGAGGAAGGATTAAAAGTAAAAGCAAAGAGGTTGGGTCATGGGGCAAAAGCCCAGGATGACTTTAATCAAAGAGAGGCAGAAGCAACATTTTACCAAGAAATAACAAACATGGGATTGAAGAAGACAAGGCGACCATACACATAAGACGTCACAGGATAAGAGAAGTTTTGCAATGCAAATTGTTTCATTTCCATTTCTCATTTCTTTTCTTCGTCTCTGAATTCCAAAAGTCCAGTGGTACTGAAAATAGCCCCATTGCACAAAGTATTGCATTAATTTTGTGATTTCTGAGAGCTTCTCTTTTAGAAAACCAATTCTAAAAGCAGCAGTTATTTTTACAAGTGGAAAGGTGAATTTAGAAAGTTATTCATGTCTGAGAACTACCAATGAAATTTGTGGGACCAGCTCTGGTAAAAGTTCACAGGATACTGTGAAGATTCAAAATAGCTAAAGACTTAGTCTTTTAAAAACAGAGTTTAAAAGAAAGAACATAAACATTTTCAACTTTTCAAAGCATGAATTTCAAGCATGAATAAAATATTGTTTTGATTTATAATCAAATTATATTAAAGATAATTTAGCTTTGCTATAAGTATACATTATTTTACTGAACTCTATGCATTATTGCTCCCTTTTCCTTTAAATTGACAGTATCCTACCAACAGTCTAGCAAAACTGGTATAGCAAAACGTTGCTCTCTTGAACCATAGTTCTAACTATTTTAAGAGCTAACTATTCTTGCCAATAAAAGCACCAATTAATAGTTTAAATATTAAAATAAAAATCTGAGTTTTCTTTTTAAGAGGAAAAGTAAATGTCATGTCTGAAATAATTTCTTCTGTAACTGTCATTTTCAGGAATGGATATTAGAAAGTAAAACAGACTATTTGTTGCTGTTTGTTTCTATTCAGGCTGCCTCTCTGCTTCTTCCTCAGTGTCTCTTCTGGACATTAATTCCCCTGTGTCGTTCTCTCTTACACACAGGAGTTACTGACACACAGTGACTCAAACTAAAGATATACATTCACACCCCACTTCTTAGTCCTGGATCTTGGAGGATTCAACCAGGGCATGAGGAAAAGAAAAAAAAATTACTATCCAACTGAAGCTTACCTCCCTTGGATTAGTAACTCCCAAGTAACTTGTCACTTGTAGCCTGGTTAAATATAGCTTGCATATGGTTCAAAACATCTGTGATTTTACATCCATGCATAAATTATTTTGTACAGTGGAGTTATTGCAGAAAGCACTCTCCTATCACCATGGTTACCAGTCCTTCCTGTAGAGCATTCTATTAACATCTTCTGTGAGTACAATCACAGAATGAGTGGCAGGGACAAAATAAAAATTCCCAGAGATATAAATTCACCAAGTCAACAAGAAGATACGTGGTAGTGCTGATAATAAGCAGAAAATTAGCACTAAATTAAAGTTAACATCATGACTTCCTGGAGAAAAAATTAGTTCATGTGATGAGCAGTGGATATAAAAACAAGACAATAAAGTAAACATGAATAAAATGGCCTCATTATTGAGGGTTTAGAAAGTTTTAAAATAAATTTTAAAATCAAATAAAGCCATAATTCAAAAGATTTTTGCCTATTTCTTTGTATGGTAAAATGTGTGGTTACTATACTTTGGAGTATCTTACTGTGATCCTGTGTCAGTGTCAGTGTCTGTAAATATGGTTATTAGCAAAAGTAAAGCTAAAAATTAGTAAAAAAAAAAAAAAAAAAAGGGGGGGGGGCAAAGAGATGTTATGCCTAACTACGAACAATGCACTGGAATAATTAAACAAGATCCGGGCTATCCTAATTATTCTCAGTATGAAACTTAGCTCTCTCCTCAGTCTAAAAACAGCAGGGTTTTATTCTTTCAGCAGAGAGGTGCCAAGGTAAACCCAGTCACTTTGCAGTGTTATGTCTTTCAGCATTAACACACACACACACACACACACACACACACACTCACACAGAAGCACACAAAAGCACAGACATGCAGACACACAAATACACACATATAAACTCTTGCACAGATGCACATATCACTACTTCTGAATGAATATTCAGCTCAAAATATAACATCTGTACATTGAGAAATTTTAAGAAAGTAATCTGTGGGGCTAAAAGGTGGAAGTTCAACATTTAAAAAGGACAAATTTTAGACAGATAATTAAAAGATGAAATATATTCATTTAAAACTAGATTCTTACAACTATAAACAAATTTTAGCCCATCTAAAACTTTGATTCAGCACAAGACATATTTTACATTGTAGCCACAGGAAAATATTAAATCTTGGGAAATAAGTGAGATAAAACAGTTTGAGTGTATCTGATCAAGGGCTTGAGAGTATTTTTAAGATATTTTTAGTTCTTCTAGTAACTGTAGGGGAAATGACATACAATTAGAAACTTTTATTCAGGTAGATTTATAGTTTTACACATTATTAATAAAGTATTTGAAGAAAAGATATGTACAAATGAACCCAGAAGGTTTATCCACCTTTCTACCCTAAAACTTGTGTCTGAAAATTCAAATATAAATTATAAAACACTTTGAAGTAAAAATATCAATTGGCCACACAGACACATATGGGAAAGCAATGAAGAAAAAAAATATGACACTGAAGTTGGATTTTATTTCATAAGAATCTGGTAAATCCAATTAATCTGAGCCTCAGATTTAAAATTCCAAAAGATATTCATGTAGTTAAGTAAAACCAACCAAACTCTGATATGTAAAACTGAAATATTAGTGGTGTGGACTGAAAATAATGGGAACTGAAATATTTGACCATGAAGATACATGTCAAAGTTCAGTGGCTAGAATGGATACATTCTAGACCTCATTTAGATACAGTGTAATATACAAATATTGAATTTTTCACATTTGATCTGTATTCAATGCATATTTTCTGTAGTAATCACTCTTAGAATGATGGTACATGAAATCACTAGTCAGTATGGACTGATGAAACAATTATTAAAAGTCAATTCCAAATTGAACTGTTGAAAGTAACAACAGAAACAAGAGAGAAAAGAAATTTCACATTGATGCAGAAAACCAACAATTTAACAGTATGCATAAATTCAAACTTTTTTAAGAAGGAGAAATATATATTGACTCCAAGATACAGATAAAGAAGTCAGAGTGAAAAAATTAGATCTCTTTTCTGTTAGTTACAAACAATTTAAAATACATAAGAAAATAGATGCTTAAGCTAACAATATTAAATAAATAATAAAAAAAAGAATACTTAAAAACACTTGCAGGGAACAGGAAATGGATCAGACTCTGTCTATAATTTTGTTTGTTGGTTTGGTTTGGTTTGGTTTGGTTTGGTTTGGTTTGGTTTTTGTTTACCTGCCTAGGATTTTTTTTTTTTAATCTGCCCATCACAGCTTTCAATCATATTTATGTTAATCTTCCCATACACTTTTGTGTATGAAAGAAAACATCATATTTTTAAAAAATGGAATCTATAAATGGATCACCAGAAATCTGTTCTCCATTTTGTTAAAGATTTATGTGGTGTGCTCTCTAGACCTTTTTAGATTCTGATCCTATATAGTATAATTCGTTTTCTCACTGAAAGCTATTCTATTTCTCAGAAGAGATAATACTCATTTGAGCATAATATTAAGAGTGCTGTGCTTCAAGTATATTACTATGTTACCTTTTTCATTCACTAATTGAAGACGGGAAAGAAATGGTCTTATATTAATGCCTTTCGCATCAAAGTTCATGTTCCATGGAGTATAGAGTACACACATAAACTTAATGATAAAACAATTGAGAAGGAGACAGGTTGATACAAAGTAAAAAAAAAAAAAAAAAAAAATAGAAGAAAACAGTGATCCATACCCACAACACTCATTCCAGAACCGTAATTGTCAAAAATATGCTAATAATTTACCATTGCTCAATGCATGAATTCAACCAGGTTCAAGACTCAGTATATACTGCTAAGTATTCATCTGATGATAAGATTGATAAATGCTTTCATTGTAAGTAGGCTGAAAAAAATCTATAACCTTTTACATAAAATTCTATAACTTGTGTAGTAGTATTATTAAATAATATATGTATAGTTTAATAAGTTGTAGATATTTATAAAAACACAGAAATATATCTCTAGCCAAAAATAATTATTAAAGTTTAAAAGGGTCAGTACCCAATTGGCCAAGAAGATATAATTGTAAACTTGTATGAATTTCACAGTTCCTAGTAATTCAACTTAGCCAAAGTATGTTACAAAATAATTTGCACCTAATAACATGACAAACTACAAGTTTTTCATGCACACATATAGATAAAGAGTTGTTGCTAACCCTTTAGAAATTTAGTATGATATAGTTTACTATATCATACAAAAGTTTGTTGTCACAGAACAATTATGATAAATTTAAATGACCAGAGAAATGTTTTGAATTTCGGAAGTATATTTATAAAGTGTAAAGGAATTACTTGGGAAGAGGAAAGAGAATACGGGGTACAAGAAGTAATAGAGGTAAATATAATAGAGGCTCATGTATGACAATATTGTAACAAAAGCTATTATTGTATAAAATTACTAAGTGGTTATAAAAAAGAAGTGAATTAAGACAGAAAGAAAAACAAAATGATTATTTCAATGTTTAAGAGTTGGTTATTAACCATTCATATTTATGAGTTGTAGCTAAAAGTTCTTTGAGAGACATATATTGCAACATTAAATAAAAATAAATCTTAAAACTTAGTCTAAGTACTCATAAGTTGACAAATATATGCATATTTGGGAAGGTGATAAAGAAATATTAAAAGGAAAAAAGCAAATTAAAAAGCAAACATCTAAATGGACAGTAATGTTTCTGCTGCCTAAGTAGTCTTAGTCAGAATCCAGTCCCATCCTTCCGAGCAGCACTTAGACACTGCTGGAGCTGGTACTGTATGTACATAATCTCCAACCCTTCCAAGTTGCAAAGATAAAAACATGTTGTTAGTCACAGAATATAGTCAAAATGATGGAAAAATTTATGTTTTCATGTCTTGTAATCTCTATTAAAGTATTTATGATTTAAAATATTTGTAATATCATATTTAACTTCCAGGAAACTGATGGGATGACATCATCTCACAGAGATTTAAATGTATTTAAATATGCATGTTTGATGCATTTTATTTACATTATTGGGTTGGCCACTAGTTCAGTTGGAGCTAAGGCAACAGAAGAAAGGAAATGGACTCTACATATTGCAGTAAAGGCAGAATACAATGCCATCCATAATTGTTCTTATAATAGATGGGACAATGAAAACATAAATGCTTTTTGTAAATTTATTTAATTTTTAACTTCCAATTTTGAAAATGAGGCTTACATGATAGCATACTGTATTACATGAATACTCGCATAGCCTTGACTCTGGAATTAGTGTAATAGATAATTATAGTGCTATTGTCAAAATTAGTAAGTGAACATTGCTAAAATTCTCATCTTAATCACATACTTCATTCACAATTCTAGCAATACTTTTTTCCAGTAATGAATTTTTTAATATTCAAAATCTTTAAGAGATTATTCATGTACTCACATTATTATAATTTGCTGAAAAACACTCACCTCTGTAACTGGGCTTTGCCAAGTATACATTTATCCTGCTATTTTGTATTAAGTAGGTTTCTTTAGTAATATACAGTTTATACTTTTTAACCATTAACTTATAATAGTTTACTTCACGTGAATTTCTTTTATCACCTAGAAAATGCTCTTGCACAGAGTAATATTATTAAACATTAATCTAGTTGGATGTTGGATGGTCCTGATGAAGTTTCAATGTAAAATGAAATAATCACTTATGAAAATTGTGCATTATTTTCCTTTGTTTAATTGCTATTTGAAATAGAAAATAACCAGTAATATATGTTTATGAGCTAACATTTGCCTTAAATTAGAAATACAGTATATAACATCAAGTTCTCTAGAGAATAGCTATAATATATCAGCTGGTGAATGTATCTACTCAGACAACAGTAGCATTTGGTTATAATGTTGTTCTCACATATAATAATTTGTGTTTTTATGAAAAGTAGACTTCTGGGGTAAAATTTCTTTAGTAATAGAGAAAATCTTCATACTTAGCTAGGTGATATGTTTTATTCAGTGAAAATGAGGCTGTCTTTCTAAGGTAAGGTTGTATCTAATATAATCATCATATTAATTTAGGTTTACTTGTGAGAGTAGCAGAGGCAAGAAAGGAGTAAACTAAAGGAAGGAGATGTACAAGATGGAGTTTGGATATGGGCGAGCCTGTGTGAGATCAGTAGGAAGTAGAGTATGGATTGAATATTGATAATATAAAGATAACTTTTCCTAGTAGTAATCGATTAATCTCAGTGTTTGTTTACACTGAAGTAGAAAAGAGATAGAAAAACAAGGGACAAAGTAAAAGCAATGGCACTTTAACTTGGGGACATAAGAGGGCTGTTTACATTATTAAAATTATTTTTAAATGGAGTACTTTAAATGAGAAATATAAATTAGTTTCTATTGGATATAAGCACTTAACAGAATTTGGAATCATATTGATTAAGAAATAGCTGACTCTAGGTATACACTACCCTAGACAAAGGTCTTAATTGTTTTCCCAGCTGAAATCTTTCTCATAATTTGCTGGGGAGTATTTTAGACATCAATTTAGCAGCAAAATCATAGTCAGACATTGATATGGCTTTTGGTCAAAACCTCTTTTATGTCTGAAATAAGTAAGTGTATTGTAGTGAAGTCACCAACTGTTCTTGGATGAGGCATGCCAGGATGAGCTCAGTAGATTACTTTTCCTATCACAGTGCTAGATTTGACACATCTGTTCCACCCCAGAATCCTGTTTGCCTTGATACTTTTCTAAAAAGCTGATTGTTCTGTAACCCAGAGGAGAAATACATCAAATTTTCTCTGAAAGGCAGCAAAAGATATAAAGTGAGGGGAGTAGATAGGGAATTGAAAGATTTATCTTCACGGAATTGTGTAAGACACCCTATATTGAGTGCTTTAAGCCTTTTTTTTTGCTATGAATATGTATAGAATACAATATCATTTTAATTACAAAGTATAATACATACTGTATACTATATTCTATATTCAATTGTGTTATTTCAGTTATTATTTTTTAATATTTAATCATTTGTTTATTTATTTATTTATTTAAACTCCAAATTTTATTCTCCTCCTGGTCCACTCTCTGACTGTTCCACATCTCATACCTCCTCCTGATCTTTCTTTTTCCAGAAGAATGTCTCCACTATCCACCACCCGCCACCCACCCCACCAGACCTCTAAACTACCTGGGACCTCCAGTTTCTTGAGGGTTAGGTAAATCTTCTCTGACTGAACCCAGATCTGGTAGTTCTCTGCTATATATGTGTTAGGGGCCTCATATTAGCTGGTGTATTCTACCTGGGTTGGCGGTCAAGTGTTTGAAAGATCTGGGGGTCCAGGACTTTGCTAGACTTTGGGATGGCAAAAGTGAGTCATAGTCTGAAAATAGGAGGTAGACATGGAATTTTGATAGCTTTGGAAGGTTTTATAATAGTGCTGGATTAAATAATGATTCCCTGTAAAGACATGTTTATGGCAAAAAAGATTATATTCTCTGTATATTATCCACTGGGGACAGAAACTT
This sequence comes from Arvicanthis niloticus, assembly GCF_011762505.2. Classification (NCBI taxonomy): domain Eukaryota; kingdom Metazoa; phylum Chordata; class Mammalia; order Rodentia; family Muridae; genus Arvicanthis; species Arvicanthis niloticus. The sequence continues at coordinate 69,649,675 of NC_047659.1, read as the reverse complement.
GTACATGTAAGCATTTACATAACAAAACTTACTACTTAACCAATTTAAAATAAGTGCTACCCAGACATGGTTGGATATAACAAAATACAGCAAGCATTGTCCAAAACTATGACACAGAATATGCTTGGAAATAGAAGCAACAAATACACTAATTCTGATAAGGAAGAGTCCACAAGTGTTATTATGTTTGAACTGTGGTTTGAAGAAAATGAGGCAACCAAATGAATATGAGAGATAAAGGAATTGTAAGCAATTGTAGTAACTTACTACAATAAAACAAGACATGATGGTTATTATACTATACAAAAATCTCAAAGCAATGAGATCAGTTAAAACAAGAACCTAAAACACACACACACACACACACCAGTAAATATCAAAAGTTATGAATTCCCTTAATTAAATAAATAGCTACCATTTTCTTTAAAAATGAATAGCTAAACCACAACTTTTATATTAAAGGATCAATTTAACAATTAAACATTTAAAGTGTCCAGTTAGGAACTTTATATTTTATTGATGTTTAGATATCCTAGAAATTAATAGTGTGAAATAGTATTTTAAAGTGAAAACAAGCAAACAAATCCAGGATTTTAAAGTGAAAGTAAGAGTTGACTAAGACACTAGGTTCTCTCATTGTAGCATAACAATGAACTCCAATAACTATTATGTATGAATTAATTCATGCACAAATTGGTTCATTCTATATCCACATAGACTCAGTGAAAATGATGTTAACTATCCATGTAGAAATTGGTGCTTACAAAACACTGATTTCTATATAAATTCTCTTGCATGTTGTCATCTTAGTATTCTTAGAATACTAATCCATTACTTAAAATTTAAAAATTAAATTACATAAATGAAAATAAATAAGTAAAAAGAAAATTCTCATAGTTTAAGAGTGAGGTCTCAATTTAAACCTATATATTCAGGCTCTGATTCTAAAGCATCATCATGTGTATCCTGGCTGACTATGAAAGAAAAATGTGAAGCAGATAACAGCAAAGACAATACAGTAGTGATGATATTTACTTCATGAGCTACTCGGCTTGAAAGAGGTAGATCAGAGACTACAGAAGAACATGGTACTTGACTGGAGAGCAAAGATCACAAAGACACCTAAAGGACCTATGTGTACCAAAGATAAAATGTTCTAACTTTGAAGTTTTATAGTTACCAGCCTAATCTAGGATGAAACTTTAGGTGTGAGAAAATAAGGAAAGAAATATCTAAAAAAGAGACACATCTTCCTCGTCGGTAATTGCTTGAAACAATGTAACATCTGGGCCATCTGCTAGACTCTGAAAGGACATGCAGTTTGACAAAACATGCTCACACTGCTAATTGGAGGTCAGACTCTTCACACTTCCACAATTAACACTGGATGATATTGTGAATATCTTTCATTGTTCTAATCTTGAACATGAATATTGTATTCATTCAGATAACACCCTTAAATTATACCTAAAAATGTATACAATATTATGCTAATGAGTAAAAATTCTCTGAGCAAGGAATTGTTCCATGGATATACAGTGCAAACTTTGAACCAAGAAAATGAGACCATTTTATTTCCTCGTTTTGTTCTGAGTATATCTATCTAGAACTTCCAATTAAGAAAAATATTAATACTTAAATGAAAATCTGCAAGAATATTCTGAAAGTTATTTTGTTTACAAAACATTTGTGGGATAATGAACCAGCATCCTGGTGCTTTGAATTAAGTTGACTACATATGCAAAATTTCTGATCTCTTTTAAATAGCAAAACAATGAACAGAGAACTAATAGGGATACATGTTATAAGAGAGACAAATATGCTTCAACTTCTGAATGACTGGCTCAGAGATATGGGAATATTCCCAGAGTATGAATGTGGGAAGAGAGTTGATGTCTTTAATCCTGACCATTAGAGATGACTTGTTTCCTCTACATGGTGAGATGGGTGTGTAACTGGGACCACCTGAGAGCATCTTCCTAGACCACATTGCCTCAGCAACATGGATTTAAAGAAGATTTTTAAGTGTCCTTCTCTTCTAACATTTTCTGCTTTCTACTACTTTAACCAAAACTAATTCTACATGTCTTCATATGGTTGCTTCTTACTATGTGTCCAAGAGTCGAATTAATCATTATCTACTATTAACCATCTCTACTTAAAGATAGGAAGACTGAATCTCTTCTCTACAACCCTAATGCTTACAGGCTCCCCCTTAATAATATGGTACACCCTATAGACCCAATTAAGCTAAGCAAGAAGGAAGGCACAAGCTTGGAAGCCTCAATCTCATTTAGAAGGGGGAATAAAATAGTAATAGGAGACAGAAGAAGGAAGGGAGCTGGATGGGGGAGGGGAAAATGGGGTGGGGATCAGGTGTGGTGAGATACAGGAGAGAGGACCAGAGGGCCTGGAGAATAAATGGAAATCTGAAGCTGCCAGGTATTGAGGTGGACTGGAAGAAATTTCTAAGAAGTGCCTGAAGACCTGTGATGCAGGAGGCTCCAAGAGTCAGTTCCAGTGACCTTAAAGGAAAGGCATAACAGTTGGGACATGGAACCTGTATAGGCCCGCTCTGCTCCTGTAGTCACGCAGGACTCATTCTGGAGGGATGTGGACACCAACCCACCCACAAAACCTGTGACCCAAATTTTGTCCTGTCTATTAGAAATGCAGGGACAAAAATGGAGCAGAGACTGAGGGAATGGCCAAGCAATAACTGGCCCAACTTGAGACCCATCACATTGACAAGCATCTCCCTGACACTATTAATGATACTCTGTTATGCTTGCAGATAAGAGCCTAGCATAACTGTCCTCTGAGACAAACTCAGATACTAACAGCCAAACCTTAGACAGAGATTGGGGATGATTATGAAAGTGTTGGCAGTAGGATTGAAGGCAATGGAGGGGTTTGGAACTACACAGAAAGACCAACAGAGTCAGCTAACCTGAAACCCTGTGAGATCTCAGAGAATGAGCCACCAGTTGAAGAACATACACAATCTCTACCAAGGCCCCCAGCAAATATATAGCACACATGCATCTCTGTCTCCGTGTGATTCCCCCAAGAACTGGTAAGACAGCAGTTTCTAAGTCTGTTGCCTGTCTGTGGAACCCGTTTCCCAACAGGTCTGCCTTGTCTGGCTTCAGTGGGCAAGGATGTACATAATTCTTCAGAGACTTGATGAGCCAGGGTGGAGGGATACCATCCTTTTCAGAGTGGAGTAAGGGCTCCATCCTCTCAGAGGAGAAGGGCAGCAGAAATAAAAGAAGAGATATTGGGAGGTGGGACTGGGAGAGGGGCAGTGATTCAGATATGAAAAATGAATAAGTAAATGGACAAATAAATAAATATAACATTCATACATAGAAAACTTTGGATTCCATATGTAAATCTCATAAAATTTGTTTAGTGTATTCCTGGCCTTTATTCCTTCAGATTTAATAGTCATAAGAAGAGAAAAACCTAGGTATCACTAATAAACCAACAGACCAGAAGTTTGTTATGTATCTCTAGTCATAGTTGTTGGGCAATTACTATGCAACAAGTATGGCCTAAGGGAATGGAAACAGTGTGATACCCAAGCATAGATGGAGATAACAATGATGTCCAAGTTGGTGAACTGCTGCAAATACATGATGACCAAAAGACTCTTTACCTCTCTTCTAATATTATTGACATTGGTTCATTCTAACTATGTAAGCCTTACAAATGAAAAAACATTGTATTTCATTCAAGTTCCTGTAATATTGTAGGGTAATTAAATACATACAACATCAAGTACTTGTAGACATTTCATAAATACTAAAAATGGGTTTGTTTATTGAAGTTTCTCAAATATTGTGTTAGGGTTTTTGATAACTATTTCACTCTTTTTCATTGAATTACTATAGTAATTTTTAGTCTTAAGTAACGGTGAAAATCATAACTCAGTAGGTGATTTTATAAGAGTAAAATAAATTAGTACACAATAGCTTCAATATGAAGCCATGGGTGTTAAGTAACTAAGGCAACACTATAAAAATATTGTCAGAAAACCGTTTGAGAGGGGGAGATCCAGTAAGTGATTGTGGGCAAATGTGTTTTTTGCAGAATTCCCAGTAAGACAATTTCATTTATGTCCCTATTTTTTTTTAGAAAGTTATTTCAGTAGAACTTTGTCCAAGTCTATTTCTTTTATACTATACAATCATGTAATGAATTTTCTTGTCAATCTGTTTGCCTAATTTGCGTCTCAGATACCAGTCATCATCAATTGTTTCTGTGCAAGTGCTCATGCTGAACTCATTTGGTACAGTCCATCTTCCACTGGGCTTCATGTAATTTGGTATGTCAGCAATATCCTGTGCAGAGCATTGCTGCCAGGAGAGCAATCAAACAGTTACATGCAAGCTTTATTCAGTACTTAATGCATTAAGGACCTATGTTGGAATGACCTGCTTAGTCCCTTCCTACCCAGAGGACATGAAAGCCTAAAACTTCAGTCTGACATCATTTGGAATTAGGTTTGTTGCAAAAATAATTAGCCAATAAAAACTCATACTGGATTGGGAAGAGATTGAAACCCAATGGCTGATATTAAAACAAGGTTACAGAATAAAACCTAGGCGACATGTTGATGTAATGATAATCTTGAGATACAGAGGAAGAGGCAGGAAATACATGTTCCCGTATATGTTCCTGGTGTGTTCAAAGGGCACAGATCCCACTATACTTTGATTTAAGAAAAAAAAAAAACTAGCCTTCAAAATTGTAAAAGAATAAATTTCTTTTGTTTTCCACAACTGGGTTTGTGATAATTTGTGGCAGATATGAAAAATTAATTGAGGTTTCTATTACAGATATTCTCCAGCATAGTTCAATATGAAAATGCACCTATGTTATTGTGATGGTATTCTAACAAAAACAGAAACTTTGACAATATTTTAACCAATGAAGATAACATATGATTGCCATTATGGAAATCAATGAATTTATAATCCACATAAGCAATATAACTTTAATACTTAGCTATGTATAAACAGGAACCACAACCCTTCGAAGGTATTTTTGTAACTAATTTTCTGTTAGTCAATTTTTTTAAATTTCAAATCTGTGCAACTTATAGTTTATGAGAACCAATGTAAAAATGAATAATAATTTTGAAAAAGATACTCAACGAATTCATGGTAGTAGAGAGGTGTTCTGGAGATTAGCGATAAGCATATGCTCTGTATTTTACTAAGAATGTGCTTTGCAAATGTATGCTTATAGAAAGATCCCCAAGCTAGTGGTAGAATGACACTTGTGTTTCAGTGGTGAAAGCACTGACTAGTGTTGGAGTTGCAATGACTCAGTAATGTCTTTCTTTCTTATCTAGTCTCTTTTCAAAAGTAGACCATCAGTTGTTTCCAGAAAATCATGAATCTCCAACTTCTGACACTGCTAAATTTAAAACTATGAAAGTGTTCCAATAGAGCTTCGGTGAAAAGTCTATATACATTATGGGATGTTATACTTTGCAGTTAGAGGCAATGAACTTAAAGAAAAAATACTGAGAACTTGCCAAATTTTATGTAAATAACTCTGCCAGATTTACACTTTATGCTACCACCGAGTAACCTGCCATATTTGTTATTGAGAAATATCACCTCACACATTTGTTACTGCAGTGGGACATGTTTCCAATAGCTTATAATGCTTATAGCATATGCAACTGAAATGCATAACACCCCCTGCTTACAATATGTTTGCACATAACCGGTGTTCACAGACACTCATTAATTAGTGTGCAATTAACTAAATCATATTATTAAGGTTATAAATTAAAGAACATAAACCAGCCATAACACCTTTAATCTCTTATGCCTTTCATCAAATGTATGAAAGAATATCACTGGCCATCTATAAAACTCAGACACTGGGGGATTAATGAGAACTGGGTTCAAAGCTTCAAAGTTCCCTCTCTATCCATGACTGTTATTCATGTTTAAAGAGAACATTTAAATGCACAACTTTTTTCCTTTTTTAATTTTATATTTTATTTACATTTCAGATGCCATCCCCTTTCCCCATTTCCCCTCCCTAGAAAACCCCTATCCCATGTCCCCTTTTCCTTTTTCCTTTTATACAATTTTTTAAGTGTTAGTCAAAGGCTTTATACGTTTGGTAATGCTCAATCAGAAGTATAACCCAATACCCAACCTAGATATATAAACTGTCTTTGACTGGTGGAGACACATGGACATCTGCCTCCATGCCCCCCCCCTTCTCTCGCTCATCACCTTGCTTCTCCTCTCCTTCATCTTCTCCTCTCCTTATTCCATCTCTTCCTCTCGGTACTCCTTCCCCCTTAGCTCCTCCTACCTATTACCCTTCCTGTTAAAATAACACTTTTCTCTCAAAATACAATTAGAGCATAATTATTCCTATTTGTACCAATGAGGTACAAGATAATCCTAATACCCAGTCCATCATTTTGTTGGTTCTAACCAGAACCTCTGTCGTCTCTCTTAACTAAAACACTTAGTATTAAAAATAATGAATTCGAGAAATTTATAGGCAAATGGATGGATCTAGAAATTATCATCCTGAGTGAGTTAACCCAATCACAAAAGAACACACATGGTATTTACTCACTGTTAAGCGATGTTAGCCCAAAAGCTTGAAATAGTGGAGACTCAACCCGCAGACCAAATGAAGCACATGAAGAAAGAAATGCACAACTTTTAATACAGATGCCTTTCTATTTCCATGATTGTATTGAACAACTATGGGAATATACTTTGGCATCATTTTGCTTCCTTATGCACTAAGTTTCTTTTCTCTATCTGCAACACGGAGATCATAACAGTGTTGGGAGAGTTTCTGAGCACATTTAAATTTCTTACTTCGTGCTTTCATTGAGCAAACCTTGAAGACCATCCTCAAAGGAGCATTGAACTGAAAGGAATTTGGGAGCTCCAACTTAGTGCTGCTATCAGTAATACCACTGATATTTATTTGTTGTTTTTACTCATAGACCGGCAACACTTGAACAAAAACTCATAACTTACACTAAAGTTTTACAAAGGAGCATGGTACACATCACTTGGAAAGTTGACTCTAAGGTTTTACTAGAAAATTGAGAGAGGTAGGAAAGTAGAGATGACATTGTGGTCTGTTAGCAAATCTTTTTTGTTTTTTTTTTTTTTTTTTTTTCCTGTTAGCAAATCTTTTTGCACATGCTGATCTCTTTGGAATTTTTATCTCCAGGACTCTAGTGAAGACAGAAGGCACCATGGAAACATTGGTTATCTTAGTGTCAGCAGACAAAATCTGTAAGAATTGCATCATATTGATGAAACAAAGATAGAATATTGGTGATATGGGTAAATTATCAGAGTAAAAAATAAGCAAAACCAGATATAATAATAATAACTGAATATCTTTGTACCTACATTAAAGAATGGAAAATAAGAGAAAACTGCATTTACACGGACATTCTTGTAGCAGGTATTTAAGCTGCATTTTGTCTGAGCATATTTGAAAAATAAGCCAAAAAATATAGATTTATAAATGCCATATGACCTCATTCAAACACAATAGATAATGAGGTCCAGAGTCATCTGGGTTACAGGAGAATTAATATGCCAGTTAAGCAGTTAAAAAGCAGCTATGGCAATGGGATTAGTGATTGGATCATCACTATAATTTAGTGTCATTTAATAAACTTAAGTAGTAATCAAATCATAACACATAAGGAACTATTGGTACCCTAAATTATACAGACTTAATACTAGGTCACTTGCATATCTAAGATATCCCTTTGAAATGCCTGCATCCATGAGATCTGTAGGTTAAACCTGTTAAAATTCTAACATGGGTAGGAGATAGGTCTGTGAAGTCTCACCTTTAGCAGAGTAGCTGTTAGAAATTGATGGCTACTGGTGGAGAAGAGTCAGTTTTCTTCAGATATGAGATTTATATTTGGGCTCACATGCTACAGTAGATAGTTGTACAGGAGTGTGTGAGCATGCATGTGTGTCAATACAAGGTAAAGGTCTAGGAGAAGAGCACAGAAGGGCTGAACGAAATACATTGCACATATTTAAAACATTTCAGACAATATATTTGAAAACATTATAAGTAAATTTGATGTCATATAAAACTTGAATCAGGACAAAAATCTGGATCTTCTGATCATGTGATTTCTTCCAAAAAAAATCTAAATATTTCATGCTACCCTGTTCTAATGTGTACTCTTCCCTCAAGCACTGACATTCACTGAAGACATTCTGCTAAACATTTTTGAATATTTTAGGAAATGGATAAAAATTATTAATGTTTCTTCCTTTTCATAAATAGTTTACATCTCAATCTATAGCTAAAGAAAGTTAATAGAAACATGGTGAAAAAAAAAGAAACAGGTCATTGGTTTCTAGAAAGGCAGTGACCAGGAGAGAAGAGCTTGATCATCTTAAGAAGAAAGACACAAGACCATTTTATGGAATAAGTTTCCATCTTAAATTTTATAAAAGACGTGGATTGAAAAAAAATGAAATGAGTTAATACATCTTGCTGAATTTTTCTATATTTTATAAAATGCAGAATGTAATTTTAAGGTTAGATGACAACTGCATCTCTTAGATGTATTTCAGGTTCTCCTTCATGTTTTCTTAGTGTTAATGCTTTAGCTTCTGATATTTGCAGTGTAAGATAGCAAATTTTTCTCAAATATCTTATTTGAGTACCTCATATCGACTAATCACTAAAAATAATAGTTAATATAAATATTTATTGTATAGAAAACTTTAACGTTTCATGTTCACTAAAGTGTTAAATTCTCATACTAAAATATAAATATCTAAATGATGTTTTTAAGAAGAAGTAGAGTGCGCCAATAGGTAGGAACTAATGTACACAGTAAGGCCAGAGCAAACCATGTTTGTTCACCTCAGAGCTCAGAATCAACCACTATGCTAAGCTTCTTAGGATCATATTATGTAATTGAACTAATGTGATGAAATAATAAAATATATCTAATTTCTTAGACGTAGCTTTATTAATAATACTTAGTTTTGTATTTTAAAGGTCCTTAGAAAATTAAGGCACATTGTTAAGAACATTGGGAATGATTCTACTTTAGTTGACCTTAGAGAGGGAGTGTAATTAAAATGGAGAAACAGTTCTAGAAACAACTAAAAATTATACTTACATACTTTTAATATTGTCATTTTGGTCACTCTGTCTAAAACTTTTTCAGCTATGTGTGCAAATGATCTAGAAATAGATGGTTAGATCATGTATATCTTATATGTCCATCTACCTAATATCACCATGCATTTTTTCTGCCATTCATTTAATGAAGTTAAATTTTGCCTTTGAAGGTTGAATAATTCTTCAGCATGGGGGTTATTTTATGCAGTTCAGGACCTTGCAATTACTGGATCTAATACAGAAGATTACTGATAGCTGAAGGCATAAAATACTAAATGAATACCATGAATTTCACCTCCATTTCTAAAACTGCCCTCAAGAAGCATTGAGTTACATGCACTTGGCTCAGAACCTCAAACTAGCCAAGCCATATCATGCACATAAATTTTCTCTTCAAATTATTAAACCGTTGTGCCTCAGAACATGAGAGAAGAGATTCATGTGTAAGTGCATGGCTAAAATGGAAATTTACCATTGTATTCTCTCTTTTCTTTATGTTCTCTGTGGTCTGAGCCTATGTTCCTTCTAAAGGTAGGATAGTTTCTATTTTTCTATAATTAATCTTAGGTATTTTAAGGTTAGAAATCTGAGGTTATGGTTGATGCTTTACTAGATAACTTACCTAGTAAAAAATTCCAAACACTAATAGCTAAGCATGTTGACAAGAAGAGTTACATGCTAAAATTATACGATATACCATGTGTCAAATAGATTCTAGTTTAATTGCTATACACATTCTTTATGGCTATCATTAATGTTTGAATACATGGAACCTAAGATATAATAAATAACTTGCAAATAATAATAACCACATGGTAATTATTTTAAAATGAGAATAATTATAGCAGTGCAGAGGCCATAATGGTAAACACTGATATTCCAATCTACATTGGTTAAATTTTACATTCCAAATTTGAGACTGTTGTATAGAGGGTCTTACTCTCCAAAGAACTTCTTGCCACCAACTTTGACTACAGTAAAATTTATTCCTATTGGCCAAGAACCCAGTTAGAAAGTTTTTAGATTAAGCCCGCACTCCTAAAAAAATAAATTCAATACATACACTGCAATACATATACTCTAATATTCTAGAAGGAAATAAGGAAAGTATCTAAAATTTTGAAAACAGGTATCTACAACAGCTATGTGTTTTTATGCCATTGCTTTGAGTCTTTGTATTCGTAAAAAAAAAAAAAATACTTGCATCACTAAGTATTCATATCCTTAAAACTCAGCTGATGTCTTGAGGGAATTTACACAAGAAACTTTATAGTTTGACTATAGAGATGGTTCAGGTGTTAAGACTACTTGTTGCTCTTCGAGAGGACTTGAATTTGGTTCCCCATACCAAAGTTGAGTAACTCTCGACCACCTGTAACTATAGCTCAGGTGAAATAATGGCCTTTTCTGGCTTCCAAGGGTAATTAAGTGCACTTGAGTACACACCTTCACACAGGCATATACATAAAATAAACCTTAAAAGAACAGTATGTCTAAAACACAAATACAAACTTTATAATTCACACACTGCCTTGCTTTTATCTCTCATTTTCATAAATGATCCTGAATATATTTGAACACATCAAATGGAGAATTCCAATTTTCTAAGTAGTATGTTTATTTTGGAAGAATGGCTGATGCAGAGGAGTGGATTTCAAGGCTAAGATTTGCAAGAAGAACATACTCTACGTGGGCAGGCACATCACAACCAGGGCAGGAAATTACAGTACAAAGGATCAAAGAGAAAAATTGCCTTTGGAGTGACAGGCTTTCCTTCACAGAAAAGAAAAAACAAATAATTTATGCTTTGGAAGTACTGTAAGGCTCATATTTTAGCCTGCAGAATCTCAGGGTTGCTATAACTGGGTCTCTTTCAGGGAAGAGCTATTAATCCTTTGCATGCTTTACCATTAATATTGTTTATTGGGCACAAGAAGAGGACATAAACCTTTAATGTCCGTTTTTCACACTACAGATTTTTTTTCTTAAAAATCCAATGATATCTGCCAATTTGATATGGCACTTAAAGGATCTTAGAGAAGCAGATGGCTGATTCTTGATGACTAATTTTTCTTACACCAACCGAGGATTTGTTATTTGTTGCAAAGTGCACAGAATTACAATGATCCTGTTTAATGGTGCTGGGTTGGGTTGCTAAAAGAAAAAAAAATATACTGATGAGGATTTTTTTTATTAGATTTGAAAAATTCTGGAATATGAACATATCTTTGAGAATTAGAAGCTAACACATGAGTCAAATTCTGGAGAAAATCAATGAAGAAGAATCCAGTTGTCTTCAATTTCAATTTTTAAGAACAGCTGATGCAAGAATGTTTAAAATCCTCTAGTTATGGATAAGACAGCATTGTGGGTTCAATACTTAGGACAGCTATGTACATTATTGACAGCTTACTGTGGTTCACTGAATATTAGATTCACTTAGAGTAAACTGTGGGTGAATTACTACAGCACATTTAATGTGCTGAGGTTATCTTGTAACATTAATAAATATTATTTAACTATGTGATCCGAGCCATCAGTAGGTATGTTCTACATCAGTAGGTATATTTTCTTCTCAGCTGCTTTTCCTTCTCATTGATAAATCTGTTACTATTCAGTCCACTCATAGGGTTCTGCTCAATCAAAAATACAGGTTTTAAGTATTCTTTTTTCCACCAGCCTGGGAGCACATAGGGAGGGACCCATGACTCCAGCTGTATATGTAGGAGAGGTTGGCTTTGCTGGGCATAGGTGGGAGAGGAGATACTTGGTCCCATGAAAGACAAACACGGAATGGAGCGGGGGGATGTGAGGGTAGGGAGGTGGGAGGGGGGGTAGGTGAGGGCACAACTTCATAGAAGCATGAGGAGAGGGAATGGGATAGGAGGTTTCTTGGTGGTGGGGGGAATTGGGGGAAGTGGATAAAATCTGAAATATAAACATAATACCCACTAAAAAATAAAAAAATTTAAAAAGAATTCTTATCTTATCCATATGACTATCCATGTGACTAGGGATATGGGATATCTTTTAATGTATCAAGAAATAAGTGCTCAGAACAATTATAATGTACTCATGTTAGAGGATTCCAATTGATATTTGATTCAGAAATCATTCGAGAAAACAGTTAATATTCTGAGAAAACGAAGCACCATGCTGAAAGAATCACAGGTAAGAAGTAAACTATTGGAATAGAACAAATATAGAAAAATTCTAGAAGAGACTCACCAAGTTTTACAGTGTGGACTAACAAAAAGAAGTTAAATTTATTTCTACTAGTTGCATTGTTTGATAAAGTATCAGGTTGTGCACCTGGGTATTTACAGTTAAAATTAAGATTAAAGACTATTAAACATTTACTCCTTATTCATACCAGTGATGTGTGAAAGCTTTCTGTAGCCATGCATAGCTTATTGCTAGAGTATATTACAGACTGTAATCACAATACATTACAGTATACTCTTCTGCCACTTTTTCAATGACTATCTTCTGTCATCTTCTTCCTGATAATATGTTTATAAAGAGTAGTGAAGCAAAGTCATGGCCATTTCGGTCTCATAGAATTTCTAGTTTCATTGAGGGAATTTGCAGACAAAGCAAAAATTAGCAGAACTATAGCACAATCACCAGGCACACAAGTGTTAGATATGTCGATTCTATTTTCTATATTTCTTTATAGAAATAAGTAATTTGTGGCTGATAAATCATCTATATTGAGCTAATTACTATCTGTGTAACTGCAAATATGTTGGTTGACATGCTGACTCATTCATTCTTTACACTTTTTTATTTCATTCTTTTTCTATGAGTGTCTATTGTATGAACTTCAAAGAATTAGGAATGAGTGTGTATGTGTGTGTGTTCTGTTTGTGTATGTTGAGAAGCAAGTAACATTCTGGGTATGCTATAAGAGGACTCTATATTCCCAAAAATGGAGTTACATGTGGTTGTGAGACACCCAACATGGTTCTGAGAACCAGACTCTGGTCTATTTCAATAACAGCAAATATTCTTAACTATAGAGCCTTCTCACTAGTACCAGAATGTACACTTTCTGATCCATTTCCTTTTTTATGAAGAAATGCACTGCTTTTCTAACTCACTGCAAGCTGATAGCAAACTAAGAGACTTTTTTTATTGTGAATAAAACTATTTCATTTATTCATGATTCAACCAATAATTCAGTTTGCATCATCAAATAAGCACCCCACATTATAAACTTATGAATCAAAAGTAATGAACATTGTCCCTAAATGTATCTAGGAGGATAAAGAAAGATATAAAAGATTACAATACAATGTGACTGTGATATGAACAATAAGGTCTATATAATAAAATGAAAAGGACCTAACAACCATTCAAAGGAAATAGTTCCTCTCATTACTCATCTAAGGAATGATTCATTTAATTGACTTGCTGTCTCCAAGCAAAGATAAAAATTCTTGCACTCTCTATAAAGCCATGATCAATTATAACCCATTAAGTGAGAATCAGTTCCACACCAACAAAAGGAACCCCTAGGGAAGAATGACAATAAAATTAAGAGTTGAAGGCATGTTAAGGACTTTTACTTGGATGGTTGAGCAGAATCCACCTGAATTAATGTACGTGCAAGCTGATATTCATATCTATTGATTAAATGCATTTAATTTGGCTTACTTGTATGCACTGTGTATTCAGTAATAACACCATATATGTGCACTTGCCACTAATAAACCTCTTTTTAAATTATTTTATAAATTATATTTATGCCTAAAAGTTACAAGTGTCAATGCGATTTAAGAAATAAAATGAGAAAATCCATATTCTTTTTATTCATAAGAAATGGGGTTGGAAATGCTAGTAAGATTTAGATGCTATAGAAAGAAGAAAATGAGGAGTTCACAAACAGAAAATATACCATGAATAATAATGTTCAGAGTGAAAGCCGGTATGTAACTTGTGTTTCAAGAGACAGATGCTCTGAAGCTGGTACTGAGCTCCATTCCTTGGCCATTACATATAGATAGACAACATTATTGTAAGTATTATCAAACTACTTTTGAATATGAGAAATGTAGAATAAAGTAAACAAAGTAAAAAACTTTCTTGAGACCACAAAATTAATTTATATTCAAGACACCATTGATAGAAAGACAATTTGAAAGGCTAGAACAAGCGTGGCATCTGAAGGAGACTATAAAAATCATCTGATAATTTCTTTAAGCTTGTTAATGGAGTCTTGCAAGATAGAAGAGTCATGTTAGATCCCTAGCAGGATCTACCTGCAAACTATTCTGTAATCAGTTAAACAAATTTGAACTAATTTATAGATTATCACCATTACATAAGCTAACTTTGGGCTATACCTCAGGTTTTTAAATGTCTGAGACATTATCTAATGCTAACTAAAGTCTGGAAGGAGAGTGAAAATTAAAATAGCCACAGAATTCATATGTACAGTTCAAATGTATGTATGAAATGATACATGGTGTAAAAAAATACCTAAATTCTCAGAACACAACATGAAGACTTATCTGTCTATTTCAGGAATTTTGCTATAACAAAAGTAAATGCTTGGTAATTATGAACGCTATTGTACCAGTGATAGACAACTGACTAAGAGTAAATTGTTCAGCTTAGGATGTCAACAAAAAATGGGCCCTTTCTTGAGGATGATTCTGCCAGTCATATTATTGTGTTTCTAGATTATGGACATTATCATATTTTACTATGGTTCATTTTTGTCTTCCTCCTTCACCCCAATCCTTTGAGGACTGTTGTTTACTCTTTGTTTCATTTTTACCCTATTATTCATCAGTTTACTTCTAAATCATTCGATATTAGCCAGAAAAATGAGACTAATGACAATAATGGGTTTTTTTCAAGAATGAGAACTATACATACACACATGAATGCATTTGTTAACAGGTGTGTATGTAAACATGTATAAACCCACACCGACACTCTCTCATACACACGCAAACATGAAGGAATACCTGTATCAAGAGCATAAGCTATATTAGGCCTGGAAATGATGAATTAAACACAGTTGAGAGGTAAATTGTCAGAGGGATCAGAAGATATGTTTTGGTGACACCAACAGGGTAGGTTATTAATTTCAATATCTGACATCTTGAAAGTTGAAAGAAACCTACTTTGTCATTATCTTGGCTCCTGATTGATTGATGCCAGCCTTTCTCTGTCATGACATCCTTTCGACTTTGAACAATTCATTATGAGATTCCTACAGTTCCCCAAGAAAAAGTTCATGTCTACTAATTGCACTAAATGAAATAGAGTTCTATAAAGGTCAGGCTTACTTCCTAATAAGCTGTCACATAAACTTAGTACCTTTCAGTTATGACAAATTATTTTATCAGTGGAACTGGCTTGAGTCTCTCTAATGTTGTTTGTGAGACAGTGTGTGAGACATTTTTGATAACCTACAGGATATGTATAACAAAGCCAGAGATGTTCTGCTGGAAAAGACATGGACATATACTTCTTCCTGTGATGGACTAACACCCTGACTAGAGACTGCCTTTAAGACAAAAATGATATATTTGTCAAGTGTGATTTGGCCAAGGATTCTCAGAAGTTTCAGAACACCAATTAGTAACAAAAGACATATTAGCTAACCAGGACTCCTGGGAGCTCACAGAGTCTGAGGTACCAAACAAAGGCCCTTGACACATATTTAGCAGAGGACTGCCACATCTGGCCTCAGTAGGAGAGTATGCGCATAATCCTACAAACACTTTATGCACCAGGGTTGGAGGAGGTGGGGCTGCCTTCTCTAAGGCAAAGGGGGAAAATAGACCGAGAAACTCTGCTAGAGGGGTTCTAGAGGAGGGACAACATTTGTGATGTAAACAAATATATAGATAAATAAATTTTAAATAACATATTAGCAATATGGTATGTTAATAAATACCTATGACTTAAAAAGAATCAATATAAAACTAGAAGGTAGCTATTGTCTGAAACGCTTCGAATACATTCTTCTTGACATTAGCTAATATCCATTTTGATAACAAGAAGAAAATATGAAAAAAGGAAGGAAAGAAGAGAAAGAAAAAGAAAAAAGCAAGAAAGAAAGTAAAAAAGAAACAAAATTATTTTATTGTTTACAATGGGAATAAAATATGTCATAATTTTAGTGTGTAATATGTGGATTTTCAGACATTTCAATATTTCCATCAATGATAATGAACCTAGCTAAAACCATTAATTAAATAAAAAATAACTTTTAGAGTCCCAAATTTGATAAAATGATATTTAAAATAAATTATCACTGCTTTGTGAAGTTTCAATAAAACATACAAATAAAAACATGAATGCTTCCAACTGACATTTTAACAATGTTTTCAGAAAGCTTCTATTCTCTGTTGTAGAAAGAAAAACATCAAAGAATAAGAATTAAAAGGTATAAACTCTATAAATAATAACAATTTAAATATAAATATTCTCTGACTTACTAAGATAACATTTACTACCTCTGCTAGGCTGTTCAAAAAGAAAAATGCACACAATTCACAAACAAAGCAAAAGTACCAAATTAATTCAAACACTTGATTAAAAAATGGAGAAGACACTTAGAGGTACGGCAGTTTGTCTTCTACTGATCATAAGTCTAGCCTTTGGAAAGGCTGTGTGTCTTCTAATGTATCATAGCTTATATTACTTCAGCACCTACTATGCTTCTATCTTTGCAAATGTCTAAGAATGGGGAAAATGGGGAAGGGAGATGCTCTTTAGTAGGTTAGTTAGTTCCAGGCAATCATAAGGCCATGAGTTTACATCCCCAGTTTCCACTTGAGAAGACATTTGTGGCAGTATGCGCATGTATAATCCTGGCTGCATGGAGACAGGGACAGGAGGGTTCTAGGGTTCTGGTTCTTAGCTAACCAGTTCAGCTTAATCAATGAAATCCAGGTTCATGGAGAGCCCTTATCTAAACCTACACAAATGAACACTTATGTACACACACGAGAGAAAAGGGTTGGGAGAAGAATGAGCTTTGATCCTACACAAAGGTTTTGTTCTGACAGAGGAACTGGAAATAAAAAGGAAATCAAAGCATGTATGCATTAACTGGTTAAGTTTTTTATTTATTTAGTAATAAATAAACTATTTTTATTGCTATATGTATACAGTAAATATATGTGGGTCAGACATGCCATAGCCTGCTGTGAAGGTCAAAGGACAACTCTGTGGAGTCAGTTCTTTCTAATTTCATGTGGACTCTGGAGATTAAACTCTATTTGCCTGACTTACTGACAAGTCCTTTTACCTAGGAAGCCTTCTCACCTGCCCTTTGAATGCTCTTTTTATAATATTCTGTCCTCATTTATAGGATAATTATCCCCCTGCAGAGGAAAATAAATCTCCATTTTGGCAGTTTTATTCAAATTTGATGTACAAGAGTTGGAAGTGCCCAATCCTGAAGTATTGCTCAGTTGTGTCAGGACATCTTAGTTATGCATACTTTGAGGATATAAAGAGGAAAGGAAGGATACTCACAATTATGATGAGCTGAATGAATTAATAAAAAATTAATTAATAAAAAAAGCTAAGAGCATGTGACACAGGTAGAACGCAGCGATGTCCTTGCTGAAAATGAGATCATGAATTACATCTAGTCATTTTCTTTGGGTCTTTTCTGACCGGACTTGCTCTGACAACTGTATGAAGCATTTACTTGGAATTCTTTTTCTCAAGCATCACTTTGAGCAGGGTGATAGCTACTACTACAGTGTTGCAAAGGACCAAAGTAGATAGAAATACCTGTTTCCGAGAAAGTTACCATATGATGAAATCTCTTTCTTTTCCATCACTTCACAAAACACCCTTCTCTTTCTAACTTTCCTTTAGAGTAGAGGAATGTAGTCATCACAGGTCATGTGTGTTTGCTAGAATCCAATCAAACTGTCTTCCACTAACTTCCAAAGTCCTCCATTTGTACCTAATACCCACACATACATGCACATGCATGCTTAATATAAAAAAAACAGCTCAGATGCTATGCTCAGACATTATGTATTCTTTCATTTAAAAGCATATGATGCAACATCTTTGGTCTTTACAATACAACTCTTGAGTAAGAGAAAACATCATGTTTATTAATCCACACTTGGTTGTAAGTGATGGCTAACTCAAATCCTAATATTTTGCTAATATGTAAAAAACAGATTGAAGAAAGAAAGATATTTCCTGATGGAAGAAGAGAAAATCCACACTTGGTAATGGTGATGTTCTTTACATATTCAGATTCCCTAACACTTATTAAGCAGACTGGTCAGTAAGGATAACGGGTATGTGCATATGTGTGGTCGTGCGTGTATAATAGTGGGTAATAGTGGAAATGTGAAAAGTTCTTGAAACTGAAAGAGGGAAGCTGCTTCTCATTCTCACACTAGTAATTATTAGTTTGCAGGCAAACAGGAAAACTGAACATTGCAGAACACTTCCAACCTAAAGAGTCACACTGCTTTCAAATTGCTGATATAGAAGTACAACAAAGTCTACTTTTCAAAGTCACCATTGCTAAATTAGAAAATCTTTCATACTGAGAAAATATTGGGCATATAGTATTCTTATGAGAAATGCCTGTGTGAAGCTATAGCTAGGCTAGTACCAAAACTATGATTATAGTTTTTCAGCAATGTGATGTTTAAAATATCTGTTTCCTTGGAAAGGGTTATGATTTGGATTTAAGATTGGCAAAGATGACATCATCACAGGTTGACCCAGTGGTGATATGTGATAGTAGCTGAACCTTCTGAGAATTGTTTAAGTTTCAGAGTCCAAAATACTTATCTTGAATCAAGGTGAAAATAATCTCTGGTAAACCTTGATAGGAAGTTGCCAATTAACCAAGGACATGAAAAAAACTAATACACACTTTGCTCCTCTACAAAGCAGACATGACATTAATTCCTATGCTTTTCAGATCATTTGTTCAACTAATATTATCAGCAAAGCATATTTAATTATTATAGTCAAGACCAAAGAAAATCAGAGAGGTTGCTGAATTTTCATATGATCAGAAAAGTAATAACTGTATTTATTAACAGAATTGAAATCCATTTCTGTTTATATCTAGATTTCAGTGCACTTGTATTATGCCACATAGAAATAGTTACAATAATGGCTAAAACTGATCAAAGCAGGGAGTCACAATTTAACTGAGTTAAAAAGCATGTAAACTTCTGGGGTATTAATCTATTAACAGTGTAGCTACCCTGACTGTCATGTTAGACATCATTATCCCACTTTTCCATTATCTATAGTCCATCCCAGAGCACTGCTTGGACCATGGATAAATGTTTTGAGGAAATGTTTTATGGACAGCTGATTGATTGCATCTAACCAGCCTGTCTGCATTTTCTCTTATAAAAAGTTATCAGAGCACTCTACCAAGAAAATATCTGAGGGGAGTTACCTACCTGTCATGGTCCCTAATACCCACATCAAAAGGGCACAGGCACTTTATCATGTTAGAAATTAAAAATAATAATGTCTGTATTATTTCAGTGTAAACATGCCAAAAGTTTTATAGACAAATTACACCATTTGGTTCACCACTGAGTGATCCACATTAAAATACTTCTTGCATTTACCTAGGTGAAAATGCAATTGCAGATAATTTCAAGGTAATAATGGCAATATAGCATGCCATCAGGCAAACACTCCATCAACAATCTGGTAAATGTGTCATTCCATTTTCAACATCTCAAAGTGAAAAACGCAGTCTTGCCTGTGTCAGAATGACATTCAGGGCTTCTTTCTTTTCTTCTGTGCTTGCTCACTCCTCGGAGAACTAGAAAGACCATCTCTCTACATTGGGAAATTTACACTTCTTTTCTAATTAATGACATTTCTGGGTCATTATATTTTCCCTTCAATGTGTGTGAAACATCTCAGCTACCAATTAAATCGTAAGAGAGTTGCAAAACCTAAGTCTGACCAAGTAAAACTCATTCACCTGTTACAGCAGCTCTAAGAAAAGAGACTGATTTAGGGTGCATGATAAATAAGAAAAGGATTCATGTTCAGTGCTTACTTGACAAAAGGCAACTACATGCATTCTTTGATTCTGTTTTTTCTTATTTAATAGTTAAAGTGACATAACTAGATATTAACAATTGAAATAACCATTCTGCACTGGGAAAATCAGAGCCTTCAAGATACTACATTTATTCTCCATGATTCTAAAGCTATGTGACTACAAGACTGTCTGATAGTTTTATCTGTTGGGTTTTAATGGGGTTCACATAGGAAGCCAAAGGTGAGGACTCAAAGAAAAGCATTATTCTTAACAATCTTGTAAAAAAGAGAAAGCAGTTCAGAATTGCTTGACTTTCCCCATGGTCTATATAATTTACAAGACGTGTATCAGTGCAAAGTGAGTTTGACACTTATGATGGTGACCCACTGTGAAACCAAAAAAGAAATTATCTGCACACTGTGACAAGCCATGCTGCTCCCTTTTGTATGACTTTAAAACACAAGTCATTGTTGCATCACCCTAATTATTGAAAAAGAAGCAAGTGCGGCATTTAAATGAACAGCCTCATTGATGCAATCAGAAGACAAACTCAAGAGTACATTTTTTTCTCTAACATGATGTTTTATACTTTGAAAATTAAAATGTTTTCACAGGGATTCTCTTCTGGCTACATACTCTATAACACTCACTGTGTTACACATGTAGTCCCTATTTACTCCTTATGCACTTGTCTGGTCCTTATACAGAGTGATGAGAGGGATTTCTGATCTAGTGGGATCAGACTCTTACTTTGCAAGTGTGGAGGGTAATTTGTATTCTGAGAGCAGGTTGGACATATGTTCAACCTTAAAGGAATCATTAAATATTAGGTCCATGTTTTCCCTATAGGTGAATGAGTAGAAAACACACACACACACACACACACACACACACACACACACACATATGAATATGCATAAACATATATATTTATAAAGATAAGTAGATAGGTAATAGACAGATTATATTATTGTTATTTCAAATTTTAAGAAATAATGCTTATCAGGTTGTTTACATTTTGTTCTTTATGTGACAAAAATTGATAGCTTAGGTTAAATTTTATATAACTGTAAAATCTGTAATTTTCTTTTTATAACATTTTATATCAGTGAGTATTTTTCCTGAATGTATGTCTGTATACCGTATGGATTCAGTGCCTGAGTGGGAAGAAGAGAATGTCAGAACTACTGAAACTGAACATGTTTGTAACCCATCATTTGGGTACAGAGGTTTGGACCTTGGTCTTCTAGAAGAATGAACAATGATCTTAACCACTGATCTAATTCTCTGGATCCTAATGTCATCATTTTCAACCTTTGAATAAGTAAAAGACCTAGACAGTAATTAATTGTCTCAACATGTATTCTCCAAAAAGCATTATGTGAACAGCTAATGGCAACCTTGTAGACAAAGGCCTCCTTAATACCCAATAAACTAATCAATATGATGTTCACAAAGGAGAAACATTACAAATTATCAACTGGGAATACCAAAGGATGAAGGATCTTTAAAGAGATGATTTGCCATGCAAGTCTGGTGAATATATTTTAGATCATAAAGACTTGATGAACACTTCATGTCAAACAAACAAGCAAACAAATAAACAAAAGGGTGAGAGGTTCTCTGAAATATTCAGTATAATCCGAGAAGCTGCTATATGCATCAAAAAGGTTCAGAAACTCATATCAGCTCATCCAAAATCAAACTTTTGTATTACACTATGTAAGGCTTAAGGAACATTACAGAAGATGAGGGAAAAAATGTAAATGCTGGAAAACAGAGATAAAGGTTGAGAAATATATTTATGGCATGGCAAAGCCATTCCTATCACCATCCCAGAACAATGATGGCTACCAGCAAAGGGCTTAGACAAGACTGATCCTGTCAGCTGTCACAGGTCCTAACCTCACAGGTGAACTAATGCTCCTAAACAATTCTGGGGAGGGAACAGTCTTTGTCTTCAGTTGTGTACTCACTGGAGAAAGAGCCTATCTTGTTCCAATGGACAGTTCTGGTTAAACTCAAGGGAAATCAAAGCAAAAAGTAGTGAGTGCAGCAGTAGGGTTTTTATGGAGAACGAGGAGCAGAGGAAAGAGAAGGAATGGGGATAGAAGAAAAACAAAGGATGGTAAGGTTCTGCAGTCTACCAAGACATAAATATGAACATCAACACAACCATAGAACATTTGATCTACAATCTCCCTGCCTGCAAAATATGCTAAGACAATGATTGCACAAACCTTAGAAGAAAGTAACTGATACCTGATTTAAATTAAGGCCCACTCCATGGAATAGAACATGTTAGCATTTCTTCTAGGCTCTGCCCCACAGTTACCTGGCAATAGACAGGTATGTCTTACTCTCTATAAAAGGGGCTGTTTGCCCCCCTTACTCTCTTACAGTCTTGCCTTCCTACTCTTGTACCCTCTCTGTCCCTTTTCTCCCCATTGCCCTCCACTCTTTCTTTCCACATGTTCCTGGCCAGCCTCTTCTCTCTCTCTCTCTCTCTCTCTCTCTCTCTCTCTCTCTCTCTCTCTCTCTCTCTCTTTCTCTGTATCTCTCTTTGACTTTCTTTATCTCTACTCCATCCTCAACTCCTCTCCCCCATTCCCTAAACAAATTCAATCCATACTATATCTGTCTTATGGCTTGTACCTCAGTGCACAGGGATGTCTCAGCATGGGCCTACAAAGGCACCTCCTTCCACCTCATTTAACCTTGCCTTTACCAAACATATCCTGGTTCTTTCTTTTTTATAAACACAACAGAACCAACACCCAACAGTGATTAAATAAACAAGAATTGGAGTATAGATAATTCAGAGATATAGACTAAAATAAAATACTGTTGGTCTTTTTAAAAAAATCAGTGAAGTGACTCATAGATCTGTGTTTTATTCAGCCATGATCAGAGACGCTTCTTATTGAAGCAGTTATGAAGAAACACAAAGAACCACAGAAAGACGTTCCCTAGACAGAGAGAAAGAGAGAGAGAAATAGAGAGACAGACAGGGACAGAGAGACAGAGGATGAGAGAGAGAGAGAGAGAGAGAAAGAGAGAGAGAGAGAGAGAGAGAGAGAGAGAGAGAGAGAGAGAGAGAGACCAAGACGTATTGAACTATATTGATCAAATCCCTCCTTCAGAATACTTCTTTACAAACTAGGAAGCAGAAAGAGTGTAGTGGACTGAAGGGATGAAGGATATCAGGAGAACAACACAATAAAAAAAGAAATGAGCAAAACTTATATGAACTCTCCAAAACTGAAGCAACAATCACAGGGCCTAAACAAAACTGCACAAGATCTTCTGTATATATACTATTGCTTTCAGTTTAATACTTTTATGGGACTCCATTTTTTTCAGGTTGTTTACAAGATTGCCTTATACTCTGCAGGTTTCCCAGAAGCCTTAGTCTTTAAAAAGGTCCACAGCAGAACATTATACTGGCAGGTAATGGTCTCTGGGATAGCTAGGGCTCAACATTTTAAAACATTTATTCTAGAAGTAATTATGGAGTATAAATCCCATTCTTCCTTAATTCTGGAAAGATGTTGGCAACATAGTGTTAACCAAAGAAAAGATTATACTGTATGTCATTAGTCTCCCAGTTTTCCTCCGGTTTAAACAATGCTACTCTAAAGAAAGAGAGAGAGAGAGAGAGAGAGAGAGAGAGAGAGAGAGAGAGAGAGAGAGAGAGAAAGAAAGAAAGAAAGAAAGAAAGAAAGAAAGAAAGGAAGGAAGGAAGAAATCTTCACTGGCAATTTGGTTATTAGGTCACTTCAAGAAAGGCAATTGAAGATACTAGTAAGTGCTACTGAGGGACCTAAAATAATAACAAGCAACACAAATATAGCACCTTTCCTTTTCAAAGCACTTTACAAACATGAAGTAATTAGACCAATTAAAACTTGAAAAAGGAGCCTATTTAGATGCAGTCATTTTTCCATGTACAGTGCATCTGCTGGCAATGTTTCTCTAGCCATGATTTCAATGCAGAAGGTGTTCACTGAAAACAAGTTGCCCACGAATAATCAGCGAGACTTAATGCCGAAAAGAAGTGAGGCTTGAAGCATTTAAGGAATTTAAATCAAATGTCAACTTCCTGCATGCTGATTCTTTTCTTCTGCCATGCCTTTCATAAACCCTGTGAGGGCAAATACATTCTGTGAGTGTCAGACAGTTAGTTACAGGGAGATGATATCAACTAAAGCAAAGATGATTAGTTCCATGAGTGAATAAATGAGCAATGGTCTCTAGTTTGTCTCTTCATAGCAACCTGATTTACGAAGAAGAGTCCCAGAATGACTAAGCAAAGAATGTGGTGAATTATAAAGTGTTCTAAGTTAGAAGAAAGAGGATTTACATCCTTACTGAAATTTAACCACTAATTCACTGCAAAGCTTGAGAAAATGATTCAATCTATTTATGGATTGAGCCTCTTCAGTGTGAACTCAGCTGTTTGGATTAGAACCATAGTTTTCTAAGTATATTCTAAGGGCACAGGGCATCCCTGAAGAGGATGAGTAAAAGCTTTGGGTCTCCCTTCCAGCTTAGGAGATCAGCAACAATTTAATTTGTTTTAGATGTTGGTTTTTTTTTTTATGAGATCCTGTAATCGTTCAATGTCAAGAAAACCTTCAGAGTGATCACTAAATCCCCTGCAGTTCTGTAATTCTGTGACTTTATGAGTGTTTACAAACTCATAATGTATGTTTCAACAAACACTTATATGACCTTCAATTGAATTACTAATGTTAGAGGAGAAAGAAACACAAAAACAAAGTGTCCTCAAGGTCTCTTAGTGCTTGGGAGCAAAGATAAGTAAAGACTTGTGTCTAAATTGTCCTACCTGAAATGCAGTAACTGTTTCCAGAGAACCTCATGCCGCAGCCAGGCCTTTTCCATCTCCATTCCACATTGCTTGCATGATTCTGGGTATCTAATTCTCATCATCTAAACTTTGTGGTCTTCAATGGGGATCACACAGGGGGATTCACTATATTCTTAGTCTTATTATTTAAATTTTATTTCTCTATCTGTTGAGAATGTAATTCATGTGTATGATGTATTTTGAGAATCTCTACCAAGGTTTTCACCCACGACTTCTTCTAGACAACCCCTACCAACTCATATCATATTCTAATACAAAACAAAACAGAGAAAGAAACTTATAGCCCTGAGTTTAATCAGAGCTGCCTGTCTATACATGGGTGTGAAGCTGCCCATTGGATCATGGATAATATACCACAGGCCACACTCTTTGAAGAACCTTACATAATACTATTAGATTGTGTTATTTCTTTGATCATGAGAGGCCATACTCCTTAAAGACCAATAAGTATCTCTGTTGTTTGGTTGGTTGGTTGGTTGATTTGGTTTTAGTTTGGTTTGGTTTGGTTTGGTTTGGTTTGGTTTGGTTTGGTTTGGTTTGGTTTGGTTTGGTTTGGTTCATGTGTTGTTTTGGGGCGTAGAGTTCTACAAAGTCTTCAAGAAGAAGAAAAATAAAGAAAATGGATTAGGGTAAATAATTCTGCCTGCCCTAAATACCCTACCCATCTTTCAACCTAAAAGTAGGTTGCTTTTAGTATTCTTCCCTGACAGTAAAGCCTATGAAACTGGTCTGTCTAACACATTTTATTTATCCTGATTACTCACAGTAATCTTAAGGGTAAAAAAGAAGAAGCATGGGTCAAAAGAGAATTGTACAAAACCCCAAGCTTACTTAGCTTAACTCTTATGCTTTCCCCATCACTGACCTCTCTTTCTTTTGATACAACACAAATAAAACACATCACAAACAACGATCATAAGATTTATTTTGCTACTTGTATGTGGTCCTAATTGGGCAACATGCGAAGACTACCCTTCTCTTCAATTTTCAAAATAGTAGTACAATATTCTCCTGGATTGAAGCCACACTCCCTTATTGTAAAAAGGCAGTGACTGTCTATAAGGAATGTTTAAAAATATGAGTATTAATTCCTATTAATGCCTACCTAAATATATTAAAGCACTTTTGTAATAGTTAACATTCCATTTCTTTAAAAACAACACACACATCCCTGGTGATATTTAAGATGTTTCAGCCTCTGATGTTTTCCATTTCCTGCAGCACAACATTGGCATAATGAGCCAAACGTAAGAGGTTTCCAAGTGCACAGCTTTCCCAACAAAAATAAAGGACTTGAAATTCCAGATGGAAGGCATATTGTCATTTCCTTAGAGAATACCAATAGTGAATTAAAATAGAAATAGGTCATTGTAGCTGAGTAAAAGTCTAGCAACTCAGTAATAAGCCAGTGCACATGATAATTAAATAGTGCAATTATTAGAAAATAATGATGGAATGATATCAATACTATTGAGTATTTTAACAACTCTATCACAGGAAATATTACCACACTCCTAATATCTATATATACAATGTAAGGCAGAAACAGTGAGTTATGCTTCAGGTTTCTATACTGTCTTTTGGGAGAAAAAAAAAATAAGTTTGGCCTTAAAACTTCAGAATGAATAATGTAGTGTGGCAACATGAGACAAAGTCCCTTCTTTCATAAACAGAAAATACCCTCTTCTGAACAAGCCTAGACCTAGGAACAGAGAGGTGCCTAAATGTTATGTGTGACTTGTATTCTATCCTTGTGATGATAGCAGTATCTTGAAGGAGCAAATTTCTTACTGAAATCCACTATGTGAAAGTTTGGCATAGCTTTTTGCTTATTTTCTCAGTTGTGACTGGCAATCATGCAAATCTACAAATCAGCAAATGAGCACAGTCTCTCAGGACCAGAATTTGAAATTAATAAGCCAACTCCAAAAGATTTCAGCTTCTATCGAATGGAAAATCCTGTTTAGGTTTTACCAGCACTCAGCTCCCTGAATTCCAAATTATTTAACTATACTAACAAATAACCCTAGCCAAGTCAGTCTTCAATATGAATATTCTATGTGCATGAAATAAGTGTCCCACATGCCCATTTTCTGAACATTGTATATGTTAATATGTCCTAATGCACATCTTTTTCTTTCTATCTGTAGTTCTTCTATCACATATATCATTTTCAACAAGCTTTCCATATACTTCCTGGATTATACGTCTTATACTCCATTAGAAAATTACCTGCATATTCTAAATGTACTTTTCTAACTAGACTTACTTGTATTTCCCTCACAATCTAAATTTAAAAAAAAAATCTAATGTTGAACTCAGGAGATGGCTCAGGTAGAACAGTGCTTGTCATGAAACTCTATATAAGCTTTTCTCACTTGACACACATATAAATTAACACGGAGAAATAATAACATGGTGGTTCTGTGGCTCATGGTTAGCTTTGAACCCACAATATAACTTAAAGGTTTTCTGAATATCCAGCTCCTGCATCTTCATTACTATTTCCACTCTGGTGTTACCTCTAAAACTATACTTAACCTTAATCTTGCCTGCCTTTGCTAATTCAATTCTCTCTTCCTCTCTCTCTCTCTCTCTCTCTCTCTCTCTCTCTCTCTCTCTCTCTCTCTCTCTCACACACACACACACACACACACACACACAAACACTCCATAATCGAGGCTGGCCTCTCTCTATCTCACAGTAATTCCAAATGCTAGAATTATAAGCAGGAGCTTCCCCAGTCCTTTCATACTCATATACAAGCCCCTCCATCTTTTGACACTCTTGGGTTTTGCCCCTGCTTGACTGATCAAGAAAAAGACAAGCCCAAATGGGCATTTTTGTTATCACAAATAATGTGAAGGGCAGTAGTTTGTGTCACAGAGAGACTCCTGTTCCTTTCCAGGAACTTCTTCCTTTGTGTGCAGAGCAGTTCTGAAAGTCTGAAGCAGAGCCTTTTGATAGCATTTGAAGGTGCATTTTGGGATAATAGAACCTTGAAATAATAAGGAGACAACATTTCTTGAAATCTTACAAGTACTCCACAGGAGTCCTTTTTTGAATGTCTACATTTCTCTAAAGTGATTTTGGGGCAACATAGCTGTCTTCTGGATACTATGCTACAAATAGGGGCACAGCAAGACTATGAGGCAGTTCAAAACAAGTCTTGCAAGGAAGGAATAGATCTTGTCTTTCAGAGTACCATGGTATTGTAAGCTATGTAATTCCATGGCTGTCTTTTCCCTTCCAATGTTGCCTTAAAAAAAAAAAAAAAAAAAAAAAAAAAGACTGTCATTTTGCCATTCTATAAACAGTGCTGTATAAATCCCTCCATTGAAAATTGATTTGATTTCAAAAACCCTTTTCTGTGAGTGAATGAATGAATGAATGAATGAAGGCTTAAAAAAATTTATCCTAACATATTTGGCTTTCTCCAAACAAAGTGCAGAACACATCTTAGTTTGGTCAGTGTTGTTTCTTTTATCAAAAATTCTCCTTTTCATATCCAGGCTTTTGTAGGTTTTCTTGATTCTACTTATTTTTAGCTTTTCAGATGAAATGTAACTTCCTCCACTTGCAATTAAGTACTTGGTAGATATACCTGTCCTGGTGTGAGTTCACGGTAAAAATTAACCAGAATAGTTATGTACCCATAATACTGCAAGCCCTATACTATATTAAAGATTTGTCAACAAGTTTTAACCTATTGCTACATTTCCATAGATCAGTGAATAGTTTGTTCTACACAATTTACACACTACAGTATGTAAGCATCAGACATATAAGAAGGTAATGCGATGCAGCAGCTATGAGTGAGGTTATAAAATGAATATTTTGAAGGCCAAGCCCTACTATGATGTTTGATAGCATTTCTGCATATTGGTGTCCTAATGTGTAAGTGGTGATAATTATATCCCCTGCCCACTAGGATTGAAATTGGGCAATAAATGCTGATACAAGAAGCTTATACAACATTATACAGGTTCATAGTTAACATTATCTAAATGATTTCCATTATATTTGTTATATAATTATTGGTTATCATGATATGACTTGCACAATTCATTCCCCAAATTTGTTTTCTATATGCAAAGCTATGCAGCCCTTTCTGCTTGTCCCTTTGAAAGATATGACTAACTTCTACCTGCCTTCTCAACTGTTCGCAACTTTGCTGCTAACATATTTGGAGTATGTCAGGGAGACCCTAATTCAACTTGAAGACAGAAGAAGCATGGTTACTTGCTTGGGGGTGTTGGGACAAGTATTCTAATAATATTTTTTTCCTTAAACCTGCCTCGAGTAATTGCAGCTCTTAACAATTGTTATAGCTCAGTAGCAAATGCTGAGTGACTCTTGCAAACAGTTTTATCAAACTGACATTCTAACAAATGTCCCTTGCTAAATGTCAAGTGAGATTTCTGGAGGGGAACGTAAAATGCCTCTTCTCCTCTTCTGCATCCCAAGTTTATGTAGATCAAGAAGACACCGCATGGCTGCTGTTGTTTTAGCAAATCAGACATCTGCAATAATCCGCCAAGAATCCTTAATCAGCTGAAGCTCCATTCTTAACACTGGGGAGAATTAATTATGAATGTGGAATCAGCATCATTGTCGATCCAGGAAGCTGAACTGACTTGCAGTGATGCTGTCCTCCTGCAGTTTTAATTAAGCAGAAAGGAGTTTGGGGCTGTAGGACAGGAGCAGAGTGAGGATGATAACTGACCCACTTGTCCCTCGTGTCTCTTCTTGCATATTGTTCATGAAACAAGCATTACAAATCCTGTGCCCTCACAAGAATACTGAAGAATACATAATGATACCAACAGTGACTGAAGATAAAGGGTCAATGAAAAAGAAACTGCCATCATGAGAAAGTAGAATATTTTATTCCCTAGAGTTGGGTGATGAAAGAAGAAAAAAAACAAAGCTGGTAGAAGAGGTCTTGGTTTCTTGCTCTGTTGGCTGTACTCTGATGCTTTTGCATTGACAAGATACTGTCTGGACTCCAAATTACCATGGTCACTGTCTTCAAAAGAGTCTAACAAACTGCTAAGCTGGCACAGTAATCATGACCAGGCCCAATCATCTTTGATGAGCATTTTCTATTTACAGAAATGGGTATAGGAAAGGCCCTGTGGTGTAGCAGTTATCTGTGGCCCTGTAAGGAAGTCTTCTAGGACATCATATAATAAAAACTCCTGCATTTTTCTGGTGAAAAGTATACAAAGAGCTTTGTGCAAAGCTCATTCTTCAGATTACTACAACCATCTTGAGGTCATGGGTTCCAGGTTGGTGCTCAAAATCCTGAAAAGGCTATGACAAAATGAGTAGAAAGCAGAACCATTGATGGTGGTGTTGGCTGGCCCATTCATTAAACAGTAGATCTACCTACTCCTGTGCATTTGCTTACACAACATAATTTAGCATTTCTAGGGAATTTTTTTGATGAATTTTTGGCTAATCATAGCTAAACTATCTTATTCAAAATACACAATATAAAAATAATTCTCACACACACACTTACAACATATTTTCCAAAAGGAATTTCCCACTTTTTACAGATGACAAAAAAAAGTGTTCAAATAAAACAAACTATTCACCAGTGGCAGGTAATGTGGCTGACAAGGATGCCTCTTGGCAATGGGGAATTAGAAGAGTGCTTTCCACTCCTTGCTGTTTTGTTAGTTTCTACAGTGTTACACTGATTTCAGTCAAGTTTTAAATAGCAGAGGGTTTTTTTTTTTTTTTTTTGATGCTTTCCTTTATACTAAATAAGAGATGTGCAACAATAAAGTGATCTCTTTATGGCTCAACTCTCTTTTTTAGAGAGCTGTGAATAGTATAGTAGTGTGGAAAAGTAGATGTAGTATTGAGTAGTGTTGTATTGTGGAAAACATCTTTTTGTAATTGTAATATAGAATAGCAATACCAAATGATGAGATGTCAAGTAGAAATGCTTAGGATGGAGTTTTCACAATGAAAAAAATTTAAAGGTATTCTGGAAGATTTGCAGAGGAGAATAAATATCAAGGTAGGTAAAAGGGATAGTTTGGATCTTGACAGGCAAACAGGTGTGGTGTAGATAGAAAACACAGGCTGCAGACAATCAGCTACCATGTCAGAGTAAGGACAAGAGACCAGATGCTAGGAATGCTTGGACTTTGTATCATAAAACTCGAATATTTTTCAGTATCTTCTTCAATGTTTTTCTATTCATAACTTTCTACTCCATCTAAAATTATATCTGATAGTATCAAAACAGATAAGAATTGTTAGGTTGTATCTATAAAGGGCAATTTGAAAGATGGTCTTTGTGGATAATGGGGTGTCATGTAATAGTTTCATCATTTAAAAAAGTGCCAAAACCTAATTACGTCTGAGAAATATTATTCTGGAAAGATTATGAATGACAGATGGACTGGACATAGAAAGAAATAAAAACAGGAACCTCAGATAAGAGAAGAGGAAATAAATGCCTAGAAGATAATCACCTTGCAAACTGCAAACATCAACCCAACACTGAGGAGAAAGAAACAACTGAACAACAAAGACGCTTAGGAAAGGGTGAATACAGGAAGAAGTGTGGTGGAGTGTTATTCATATATGAAGACACTTCCTAATGCCTTACAACAGTTGGAAGGAATTCACTTTCCTTGTGCTTTGTTTCAAGAACAAAGTTGGGTTTTTTATTTGTTTTTTTAATAATATTTTATTTGTTTACATTTCAAATGATATCCCTCTTCATGGTTACCACTCCACAAACTCTCCCATCCCTTCCCCCTCCCCTTTGCTTCTATAAGGGTGCTCCTTCAACCACTCACCCACTCTGGCTTCACCACTCTAGCATCAAGTTTTTGTAATATATAAAGGACTTTTGCTTGAGATCTTTGTCCTAAAAAGAAAGTATTTGATGAAATATATGGCAGAAAAATAATAATTTTTAAAATGCAATTAAAATGAGAGAAATCTCTAATACTGAGAGGCTTGGGTTGAGAATGAGGACAGGGTTCATAATGTCTCACAGTCTGTGGCATACTTCGAAAAAACAGTCACACCCTGAAGAAATTAGAGACATAACTGAAGCTAATGAAATGCCTGAAAGAGGATACCAATTTGGGATTTCAGGGTGTTAAATTTACATAGTTAAGGCCTAAGCAGGTGTTCATATAATGAGTTTTTCCTTTAATCACCCTACAACCCTGAGGAAAGGTAACAAGCTACCTTAAAATGCCCTTTCAAACAGATCACATCTGGGGAGCATGCTTCTCCACAAATGTTCAGATTCCTAGAGGTTTTCTGAAATTTAACAATCATAAATAAAATTGATGTTTAAATCAGTAGCTAAAGTGTGGGTAAATTGTATAATTTAGCCCATAAATAATTTAACCCACAAGTAATATTAAACTTTACTTTTAGAATGCAGTGGTATAGTATATTTTTTTAAAAAATCAATATACCTTGCCTGTCATTGGCTATATCAGGTCATGGAAGTTAACTATTTAGTCACTGTGCTCCAAGTAGAGAATAATTAGAAAACCATTACTCAAGAGTCATCAGGGTTACTTTTATAAAGAAACAAATTGCATCCCATTAGTCATCCAACATGATATAAAAAAAAAAAAAAGTTCAGGATTTTTTCAAAAGTCAGAACGAGGTAGCTGAAACTGGAAGTTGAAAAATTCCCACACAGATACAAAGGTTCAAGGGAAGACTAAAATAATATATGACCAGGTTTTTACTTAGAACTCTTTTTGTTTTACTTTTTTCGGGAGTAAAGGATTATTGCAGACATATGCAGGAATGAACAAATGTTTAGGTCTTCTTCCTAACATGCTTGGAGCTACTAAAGGTATGGTTTAATGCTTATACAGCTGTAAACATTGTGTATACAAAGCTGTTTTAGTTGGTAAATCCTTCTAACAATTTTGATAATAAAAATATCATGAGGAAGGCCCATAGACATTTGATGCATCAAATAGTTCTTACTGAGTGACACTTTGGTGAAGTAATTACAAGTGAATCAAAAGAAGTAAATTACCCTTGAAATAATAACAATACTTATTATCACCAAAGTGTTTAAAAATTACTAATTATTTAATTTACAGTGTAGTGTGCTGACAAAAGGGTACTCCTCCGGTTTTAAAAAAGAGAGAATTGAACTACAAGGAGAGGTAATACGTTCACACAAAGAAGATCCTCTAAAAAGAACATAATACAAGATACAAGGAGGTAATAGAAATGGTCCCTTTTTGTCATAGAGAGCCCAATTGATCATCTTTTTAAAGTCTTTAGAGTATGAAGGTTTTTTTTTTTTTTTTCCAAGATTCTGAATTGAAATACTGTCTGCTGATGTTTGGATGTCAAATATCCTCCACCGGCTCCTGTGCTAGCTCATCTGGGCCCAAGCAAATGACACTGTTCTATGTTCTTTAGGAAGTAGTAGAGTCTCACTGGCAGAGTAAGTCATGAGAGAAGGGCAGACCTTAAAATGGCACAGATTCACTTCCTATTTGGTCTCTGCTTCTTAACTATGGTTACATCGTGACCAGATGCCATTCCTTCCTGCCACCATGATGGACTATACCCTCCTAAACTTCAAGCACAAATAAACACCCTTTCTTTGTGTTTCTTTGTTTCAGGTACTTTTTTACAACAACAACAAAAAAAGTGGTCAAGAGTCCATCCTTAAAATTTCACAAAGAAAGTCTTCGATAGCTGAGTAGCTTCAGAATTTGAAAAACTAGAGCTACATTTTAGGAGATATGTACAGAACAAGGGACATGGTTTGGATTTTTCTTTATTGACAGTCATGGAGATTGTGCCCTGATGACAGCATTGGGTAAAATATAGTCAGAGCATCCTGTTTGTTTTTTTTTCCAGATGTCTGTCATGTCACAGTGCTGATTTCCTTTCTACTTCCTAGTCCTCAGCTTATTTCATACAGTTTAGGTTCTAATGGTTCATGTCCTTTGAAAATTTGTTGGACTGTTTCCATGAGTTAGCATTGCAACTCAAACTAGATCTGCAAGTACTACCTCTACTGTTGTCTCAGTGTTGGCACATTTTCACCTGGAATTTCTTCTGCTAGCTTAGTGCTATGCTGAACCATTACTATGCAAACAGCCCTCAATTAGTCTTATATTATAGAGCTACAGTAGTGAATGGACAAAGATACATAATTGATGTATATGCTTCCTTGGCTGCTTTGGGAGTGCATTGTAAGTTTTTCTAAGGCTTTGTAACTATGCAACAGTTATTTTCCACAAGAAACAAGCAACCTCAGTGCCTATTTTCCTAACTTCTTTCTGATCCATGGTTTTTATACCATCTATATTTTTCAGTCATCTCTTGCTGAGAAACAAACTGTATTGATATTTAGTGGCTTAAAACAATAATTTCTCAAGGCTCTCATGGTTACGTTGTATCTCATCAATTACTTATTCCATATCATATAACCTTGAGCTATTCATATGATGATGATCTTCTGGGAGACATGCAGGATCTTGTGCTTGTCTTCCTGGCCTTTACCTCATGGTGACAAAACATTTAACTACCTTCAATATCAATCTTCTATAATCTTTGCTACCTGCAACTCCAAGACAGAAAAGAAAGTCCTGAGTTCTCTTTGAATCTAGGTTTGGATCTTAAGATTACGAGTGGAGCTCAGTCCCAAAGAATTAGTGAGGCCCTGGGTTTGATCCATAGCAATGTAAATAGAAAAAAAACAAAATGAAAACAAACAAAAACAAAAGAAAACCCACCAAAACAATCAAGAATTTTAATTCTACTTCAATTGTGTTAGTAATGCAAAATACACTTATTAATAGTTCAAGAAGAGGACCACACTACCTTTTGACTACAGAAATCAGACATGGAAAACAAAGGAACTGAAGGTAAGTTGTTTTGTTTTTTGTTTTTTTTTGTTTTTGTTTTTGTTTTTTGCAAACTCTACAAGTGTGCATGTATTTGTATTTTATAATAATTTAAAATAAGAAATCATATTTTCAGTTTTGGTAGTTTTACTTGTTAGTTAGTTAGTTAGTTAGTTAGTTAGTTAGTTTATTGATGTAGAGTATTTGCCTAATGCCTCACATACCTTTAGGACATAGGAATGCAATGATGAATGAGAGACAGCAGGTTTTTTTTTTTTTTTTTTTTAATTTATTTTGCTTTATTTTCCCTATGAGAACTAGACTCCACCAACCATAAACAGTAAAAGAACAACAAAATACCACATCGATAAGTTCTTCAAGGATATTACATTGCAGATTATCTACTGCTTATTGGAAAGCTGAGTTAGCTTATCCAAAGATGAGATATTGCATCTAAAAACCCGAGTGATGGGGTGATAGCTTGTGTGAAAACCCAAGACAATAAAACATCTGGCACACCTTGGAAAGAGCACATACCCTAATCACATGCAATCCAAAAGCAAACACAAAAGTTGTGGGAAAGAAGAGAATCATAACTAAGACTTGATTACAGAGATATTTGTAAGGAATTTCCAGGAGTTGTGATGCCATTTCAAGTCTGGTCTAAGTTGTTTGTTTTTGTATTTTTAACTTGTATTTTTAAGGCAAACTTGAATCCACTAGTAACTTGGTTGTGCTAGGTAAGAATAGTTATAGTTAACTCTGACTCTTCCATAACCATGTAGATAAGTGTATTGTTCATCACTTTTGCCTAAATTTTTAACAAGAATAGACACATGGACAAAGAAACATAAATTGATATATGTCTCTATCATGGGTAAAGTCTACTGAGATCCAGAATATTTTGTTCTCGGTGGTAGTGGTAGAGATATTGATGATGATAGTGATGGTGGTGTTGATGGTAATGATGTTGGTGGTAACTGTGGTGGTGGTGATAATGATCACAATGATGTTGCTGGTGGTGGTGGTGGTGGTGATGGTAATGATGATACTAATGGTGATTTAGGTGCTGATGACATTGGTAATGTTGGTGATGGTAATAGTGATAGGAAATGTGGCAGTGATGATGATATTGATTGTGATGATGAGTATGGCAGTGGTGGTAGTGCTGCTTCTCTTGATACCACTGCTGCTATTAGAAGAGACATTATATTAAGGTTCTATGAAAATTCAAAGGGCAATTTGAGTGTCACTTTGCACATGTACGAATGTTAGTAGTTTTGCCACACTGATAGATAACAACATTCCTTCAACAAGATAAATGGCATAGCCGAGGCAGTGCAATGATGTAATTTTTTTTCCAGTTTTCTATCTTTCTCTTCCCTTCACATAACTATTGAATTTCCTATTGTGTGTTAAATATAGTGCTAGAGTATCAAATACAGTATATAGATTATCATATACTTGCTGAAGCCTAAGGAAGTAAGTAATCCTCGAGGTCCATA
This sequence comes from Arvicanthis niloticus, assembly GCF_011762505.2. NCBI lineage: Eukaryota > Metazoa > Chordata > Mammalia > Rodentia > Muridae > Arvicanthis > Arvicanthis niloticus. The sequence goes on along the minus strand of NC_047659.1, from coordinate 69,613,192 downwards.
TAACTGAAATTTATGCAACACTGAGTACCACAGGGAAGAAGCAGGCTGCTTTGAGGTACACCACCAATGTTCAGTACATCTTTTACTTTGTTAAGCCATGAACATCTTTCATGTAATTGGGTGATCTTGACCCAAGGTCCAAGTGGAAGAAGAAAATGTATGCAAATGGAAAATTGCATGATCAGGTAGGACTCTGGAACAAAGTTTTCTGAAGCTACCTGGCATTGTTACAGTTTGAAGTCAAGCCTAAAAACTCTGATGAGCCTCTGCTTTGTAGAAACAATGAATATGTGATTAATCTGTTATCATGTAGCCTAATTTTGGGACATCATTGTGGTACTTGAGAAAAGTAACAAGAGTTTAGGTACAGTAATAAGGAAGCAGAAAGTTTTCAAAAGCCTCTCAAGAGAGGTATGGAGAGGAAATACATACATAAATGTATGCACATATTTTATATATATGGCTATAAAAATAAAGTTACATCATGTAAATAAAGAAAGATGCAACTGGAAATTATCTTATTACATAAACAGTTCAGATTTGACTTGAAAACATGTAACTCAGATATTTCCTATTTGTGGAATTTATTTGTAAATTATATAAAGATACTTAAAATTTTGTTTGTATATATTACATGAAAGTGGAAAGCAGTTTTTTAGGCAATGAATGAAACTAATAGAAGAAGGAAATAAGAACAGGAGGGGGAAAAAGCATAAGGAGTTCTAAAAATATCCTTCTGAGTTTTCACACTATATGTAATGGTTAAACATGAATAATAAGAAATAAAACATTGCAACTAACAAAGTATTCTGGCTTATCTAACATTCAGAAGGCAACAGACCTGAGAAATCAAAAGGCCTGTGAGAGTTTCAATGGGAAGAAAAAGGAGGCTTAAAGTGATGGTACTGTTACTCTGGCTAAACTGACCAATGATGGTGTTTAAGAAATCTGCAGTGAGAGAATCAATCACTCCAGTTAAACCAACCCCAGAACCATTCAAAAATTTCCTAGGAAGCTAACTATCTAGGCAGAGCAGAGCTAAACTCTCGGGGTTCAAGTTTGATTTTGTAGATACTAACAAGTTCTTTAACCTTTCTGTGCCTCAGATCCCAGCAAGGTAATAAGGTTGGATGTGAGAAGTAAATGATTTATTTATTGCAAAGGTCAAAGAACAGCAGCTGGTATATAAAAGGCACTTAATAAATGCAAGCTATTGTTTTAAAGATACAGGCCCTTATAATTTACAACTCATAGTAAGATCGGTAATTGTTAGTTATTATCAGCCATTTTTAAACCATTCAGAATTTAAAATGCCATGCTTCTCTGCTTCTTCTCTCGGATACTCGGAAATAACATGAGCTAGTAAACCTTTGTAGGCATTTTTTTTTCTTTTTGTCACTTTCAAGTGGCTAAAATGTAAACTCAGACAGCTGTGTGCCAATTCCTTACAAGCATTGTTCTTGCCCTCAGGAAATAACTGCACCTCAGCTGAAGAAGATCTGCATGATCTACTGACCTACTGAGCGAATACACTGGGAGTGACTGTTAAAAATCACAACAAACAGGCAGTGTTTTATCCCCTGACCCCTTGGGAGTCTGTAACCCTTTGAGATGGATGGGAATGGAGGTCAATTTTATTATGATATTCTTTGAAGGAAAGGATGCATCCATACATAACTAGAAAGAATGTCATTACGACTTAATTTCAAAATGTTTACAGATAGTTTGAGTACAACACTATTTTCTAAAAATTATGATTTTCATGTGATGCAAATCATTAAGAACATTTACTTAATATTTCCTCTCAACTTATTTTTACATAACTACTACCATATGTAGAATTCATATAATGCAAAGATAGTCAGAAACTGGTGGATGCTGTCAGAATTTAAGGATCTACTCCATGCTTTCTTTGGCTGATCTGATCATGTATTGTCAGACACATAGGGATTGCTTAATGATGTTAAAAACAAACAAAATTATTTGCAAAATTTAAAGATGTTCATTCATAACAATTCTAAATATGTAACCATATTAATGTAGTTGTATGTGAAGGACAATTTATCTTAACCACTCTTTTTACATTGCTACTCTGCAAGTGGATTGTTCTCCTTGGCAGTAACGTGCCGGCAAAAGCATTTACTATGAACCTGTGATGTAGGCCATTTTGTAAACACCAGGTTTAAAACAAACATTTTTCAATATAGAATGCTGTGCTTTACCGAGGCAAAGTTACTTTTGGAAGAGAGAATATTAAAAGTAAATAAAATAATGAAAATGCGAGAAAGGGCTACGGAGGATGACTGTTCCCCGAACCAAGGGATAGTGAAACAGCTGTGACCAGAGATCCTGGAACAGTTTTACCCACAGTTACCACGCTCTTCATTTTGAATACTGAATTATCAGCTCTTATTTTTATGTGTATATTCTCATTGATTCTCTTTCTCTCTTTCTCTCTCTCTTTCTCTCTGTCTCTCTCTCTCTCTTTGTGTGTGTGTGTGTGTGTGTGTGTGTGTGTGGTGTGTATGTGTGTGTGTGTGTGTGTGTGTGTAAGTATATGCATATTCACTTGCACATGACCAGTTGAAATGGAACTTTCACACTTACAGATTCCCTCAGGGACAGATGGACCTGTTTATATTAAGTTGCACAATCACATAGACACAGTCAAACAGCATATCCAGAGCCATCACCTTAGGTTATTGTAGGTAAGACTTACTGTACTGATAGTATCTGGAGTTTGGGGATTATTTTGAGGCTCACCTTCACTGATATGGTAGACCATGTGTCTGATTTGGCCTAGCATGTGATCACAGAGACATCTAGTGGTCAGCTTCAGGAGTACATGATATGAAAAATAATACAGAAGAGGAGTCCTTTCCACAGAGGTCCATGTAGTGGTACCCAGTGAAAAAAGATGGGTTGAAATAATCTGCTATGCTTAAGTGGTAGGACTCTTCTGTTCAGGAAGTTGGCAAACTTTTGGAAGGAAAGAAAGGATGCAGTAAATAATAATTTAAAATAAAATGCTAAGAAATTATTTTAGGTATGTTTTCAGTATTTTTCTTTGACTAAAAAGAAGGCTATCTGAAGTGCTCACCTCTGCCACATGAACTCCTCACCAAAATTTCTTATTTCCTAAATGACAACATTAAACACAAAAACTTTAGTATTATGGTCACAATAAAAGTTTCTTTAAAAGGTGACATTGTGTATTGTTTTACTAGGTTTCATAGTTAGTTTTTTTTTTTTTTTTATTGTGGTGCTAAAATACATTGATCAAAGCAACTTGTGGAGATTGTCTCATGCTACAGTTGCATCAGCTACGGAAGACAGGGCAGTAACTCAAGGGAGGAACCTGGGGTCAGAAGCATAGGCTGTAAAGGAATGCTGCTTGCTAACTTGCTCCTCATAGCTTGCTCAGTTTGTTTTCTTATTCAACTCAGGACCACCTGCACAGGGGTGGTGAGCCTACAGATGGCTAGGCTCTCCCACATCAAATATTAATGAAGAAAATGCCCCCACAGACTTGACTACAGGCCAGTCTTGGAAGCATATTCTCAGTTAAGATTCCCTCTTCTAGGGAATGTGTAGATTTGTGTCAAATTGACAAAAACCAATCAGGACACTCATTCACACTGTGGAATGAATCTGATGACAGGAGTGAGCCAGAGAAGCACTTGCTAGTTTGGTGATGGAATATTTAAAGCAGCATTTTTTTTTTTTTTTTTTTTAGCAAGGCATATCAGTATACCCTACAGTCTCAGTTACTCTGGAAGGTAAGGGTTAAGGAGGGAAGTACCTGGGTCCCAGTACTCTTATGTCATTCAGAGAAACATAGCAATTCACATTTTTATGAGAAAAAAAAAAAGAATGGCACGATATCAAGAATGCCACTCTCATAGAGTGGTAGCAACATCAGACATGACCTGATTTTAATTAATAAAATGAGACTATTACATCAAAGTTCTAAGAAAATACATGGCTTAGGAGCTACCCTACAATTTTATAAATAGTTTACAAAACAGACAAAGAAATAAAGATAAAAAGCAAAGAAAACGTGGGAGAAACACACACTGAAGACACACATACTCATCCTATCTCGACACAAGCTCAGGCACACAAACAGAACCTCTCCTCTCCATCCGTTGTAAAATGCTGTCCTCATGGCCAGTGCTCCAAGTGAGGTTTAAAATTAAATCTTTTTGCTTCATTACAATCTCAATCCAAAATAATGAAAGTAAATCCAGAACTGAGACCTTTTTAGTCTCTGTGATGGAGGAGGGGTAAATAAAACCCCTACTATCTGCATGATATACTTCAAAGCATCTTAGTATTCAGTGTCCTGCTCAACTCCTGACACCTGGATATTTCATAAGTAATGGGACATATCAGCTGTTTCTTAGAACATTGTGTAGAGGGCTGAAGGAATGGGCACATTGTATCTTCAACTTTCCAATATATATCCTGATACCCTAGTAATACCAATAATAAATATCCTGATATGACCAAATCATGCCACAACATCTCAATGAAGGCTATAAAGTAAATGTTTAGAAAATAATAAAAGGTAAAAAGTAAATGTTATAGATATCAGTGGATTTTGAAAATTATGTTCTGGAATTATTTAATATAAATTATTTAAATATGAAGGTACTATTAAATATCTAGGTACTATTTGATAATCTGAAGTACAAGTTTTAGGGGAAATGCTACTTTAAAACATGTGTAACTTTCTTTTTTCTCTTGAAATCCTGCCTCTCCTGTTTCTCTGCAATTTCCATGATAGGTTTAGATTAAAACCACTGATTCTGAAAGAAGAAAAATAATATGAATTCTAAATCTACCTTTTATGGTTTTGTTTTTTTTTTTTTTTTTATAAATTGTTCTTCCTAACCCACAATTCTACGTGTCTAGATCCCCAGTTAAAAGCAGATCCATTCCACATGTTACACTGGTAATTGAATGTACTAAATAACTGGCTGATGGATGGCCTATAATAGAGTTTCTCTGCATAAGTTATCTCACAGGCCCACCATGGTTATTTAATAACAATCCACGGGCCTACAACTGTCTTTGGTCTTATCTTACAAATGTGCATTCACAAGCCTCTCCCTTGATCCCAGATTTCTCAGTGAGCATATTAAGACTCACAAAACATTGTTACAGAATATCTCATTAAACTCCTCCATTGTTGGAGACCTCTTACTTGAAGAATGTAGAATACCCACTGCTTTCAGAAGTAGAGGAAATACATAAGGCATGGAAATCAGTTTGACAGACTTCTCTGAGGATTTTACTTGAAAAAAATCAATGAAACTAAAGATCTTCACTGCCTTCTACATTTATGCAGGACAGCCTCTGGTTGTAAGTATAATATATTACATAGGGAAGGACTCCATGATCATGAGTTGTAAAAATACGACTTTATTATTATTTTGATGTGCCTAAAGGCATTCTTACCATCTGTGTCCTGCTAGTTCCTATTCTATGGGGACTGGAAAGATCATTCAACCTGAGGAAGTTAGACTTCCTGCTTGGGAAGGACACACAGGAATTTCTGCAGTCGGTATTAAAGGGAGGATGTGGGGCAGCTGAAGACGGCGGATCTGCTCAGCTGCGGCTCAGTGAGCAGCTGGTAATGCAGCATTCATATCATGCTGGCTCAGCTAAGAATACTCTTTCTATTCTTGCCTGCTCTTTGTTTTGTTTTGTTTTGAGGCTGAGGTGTTAGGAAAAGAAGCAGTATCTGAATGCATTTCATACGTATCCTGCATTTTATAAACCATTGAATCTTCTCAGCCAACCTTAGCAATGCAGAGGCTACCTGATCCTCCAGGAGAGCCACCAGTGTCTAAACGACTCTGAAATTAAAAGTTCACAAGGTTTGTGTTCTTGGATGTTCATTTAGACTCAGCTATTGATGCTGCCCCTTAGTACAATTTCAGTTATTAAAAGTAATGGAGAGAACATAGAACTAAAAATGTTTTATCATATTAAATGTTTTTAATATGATAAAAGTGCATACTCTTTGTTGTACATACAAGACAACATGTATCAACATGTCCCTACAGTCATATTTTATGACAATGTAAATGCTGCTACCATGGACAAATGGTCGCATATTTCATTATTAAAGAGAGTTAGCTGACCTCTAACAGCATGATAAATGTTTGGTTTCCCAACACAAATTTATAATTCAACAGTGATTAACACTAAAGCATCCAGGTGCATGCTTTACAAGCCTTATTTAAGATGAGGAAATACCCAAAACATGTATTCCATAAGGACTTCTGTCATGAAGCAAGATTTTATTTTTATACACTCACATATGAGTCATATGAATATTGACTAGTAAGCATGTTCCCAACCACAGTACAACTGATATTTAAGTCAATGTTTATGCATAGCTTTTATGGACACTATTAATTTGCGAATTGTTAACGGATGTTCCATAAAATAGTGTTCCATAGATGAATAAATTTGGAAAACACTGAATTAGACAAAATTAAACGTGGTTGTTTAACACAAGACTTCCACAATTTTTCAGATATCATTCTTTACATACCTTTTAAAAGAAAGAAAAATTAGGATAAGACATTTTATAGACCTATAAGACCCAACTACAGCTTATTCCTTGGATATATGGTTGTCTTTGATTTTGGAAGTATATTAAATGCCTTTTCATAACAATTGTGCAAGATATATATACATAACTTTAAAGAAGTCAAGACAGGCAGGCCATGTTATATATTTCTTTTTAATATAGATATTTTATCCTGTCTGCATTTCTTATTGCTTTAAAATCATTCAGGAAAACCAACAAACAAACACACTAGAATGTACTGTTAAACTGAAAAGAGCCAGAGAAGAAAATTATTGTTAAAGAGGTAAGGAGGCTTCAGACTTCATTTTGAAACCTTCTTGATCCATGACAGACCCTGACTTCTACCCTTGAAAGACAACTATAAGGCTGAAACTAACCCCAAGTAATCTTCCCTGTTTTTAATCAGCCCCACTCCGGACAATGAAGTTATTTTTTTATTCTTTTAGTTCTTATCTAACTTGTTTCAATTTTAAATTGTCAGAAAATCTTCACAAAGACATATGCCCATCCATGGAGAAGCAGCCTGGGTAAAGAAATTCAACTAGGCAAAGTCTCCTAGCAGCAATAACATCTCAGAACTTGGTTTTAAAAAGCAGAAAATCTTTTACAGAAATGAGTCACCAGCTTTCACTGCCTGATGTACAGAAATCTTATATGTGGCCATAATCATCATGGAGAGCCTATTTTATAACACTAGCTTCTACTTCTGAAGCTGAGCCAGTGGGACACAGGCTATAAAATTGCACTTCTTCAAATCACTTTTCCATGCACATCAAACACAGCTCCAAACGATCTCTTCCAGTGTTTCCCATAAGTGGGGTAGAAAACTCTGCTCATACTTTAATACTTCCAAGAATTAGTATCTTTGAAATGTGGTTTCAATGTTCAGCATTTAAGAGAGGGAATATCTAATCACAAATTCCTTTTCTATAATGCCTTTCTATTTGACAACCCAATGAATCTGATAAATCTCCAAACCTGCTGATATATGAACAGATAAAAGTAACCATGCATCTGAAAACCTTTCCAAGTTATCTCTGACCCCAAATATTCAATCCTTTCCAATCTTTCTACTGGGCTGGGGGTGGGATACTGTTTCTAAATACAGTTCACAGCTGACACAAACTCCATTGCAGATTTGTTTCTGGCAATGAACAATCATTAAAGCCTAGATTTGATAGTACCAGACAACAAGCTCTACCCCTCCATTACCTCTCCCATTATAATAAAAATGTTTAGAGGTCAAACTTTATGAAAAAGATAAGGCTCAGATTAGTTAGTTGTATGGTTTCAGCCATCTAAAATTGTCATTTATTGTTTGCAGTGTTATCTTGTAATTTTTTTTCTTTCTATCTTCTCACAGACATGCAGTCTCAGATGCACTTTTCCACAGTGCAGAGCTGTCTGCAGGGATTCACTGGGGACGTAGAGGCTAAATAAAAGTCCCAATTCATACAACCACCGTCTGCCAGTCTTTTGACACTTCTCTCCTCCATGCCCCTGTGAAGGCTATACTATCTCTTCATTTCTATGAGGAATACTTCATAATCAATTGCCTCACATCACATTGTCTTCATTCATTCACGTCATTTTTAGGAACAAGAATTCATTGATGTGTATGTAATTTTGATAGAGATCATGCTAGATCTTGGAATGAGAGACCATGGTATATTGAAGGCAAGTTCACATTCTTGTGAGACATAGAACTATATGAAGAAAGAAGAAAGAAAGAAAGAAAGAAAGAAAGAAAGAAAGAAAGAAAGAAAGAGAGAGAGAAAGAAAGGAAAGAGAAAAATGTCTTACAAATAATATGCCTTATATTTAATATTTAAATGACACCAAAAATAAATTTCTTGTTTGATTTTTCAGATCAACAAACTTATTGAGCAATTCAAAAAAACATACATCGTCTATTACACAGCAAGGAATGACTAAATACTGAAGGGGATGCACTTTGTTCTTTTAGATCTTCCATTATGCAGTTGTAGGCAGCACAATATAAGAACATTAGCAAATATACAAAGAGATTTTCAAATGGCATCCAACACAGCTAGAAGACAGCCCAGATATGACATCCTTGCCAAGAAGATGGCAGTTCCAGAAGGATCACTTGCTTTCAAGGTAACAAATGGGTTATATAGGTTAAAAATAAAATGCAAAGCCATTTTGAAATCATGGAGCCAAAGGGGAAAATAGTGCTGTGTTGATCACGCTACCAATCTAATAAAAGTAAGAAAGGAAGAAAAAATCTGAAAGAATAAACTATCCATTAATTTTATAGGAGATCTGGGCATAATTTTGAAGGCATAATTTTAACCTAAAGTATAAAATGAATGTACTGTCTATGTAATCTATGTTTGAGAGACTACAACCACTTTTTTTTTTTACCTTGGAATGATGTAATGCTTAGGTTCACTGTGTGCCATGACACTTTTTACACGGCCCCATGGGCCATTTGTAACCTCCTCCTTCCCACCCACCTCATCTCCACCATATCATCCATGGCACAGTTCTCTCCTGTCAGCTTCAGCCACATTGGCCTCTGCATTGCTGGTCCATCTGCTTGTCATCCAGTTCCCCAGACACCTACCTACCCAGCCATCTCCTTCAAAGCTTTGCTCAAATATTACCCTCCTAATGAGGCCTGCTCCAACCTCCACTCACTATGATGATATCTCTTATCCAGCTCTACAACCTCTAGGTATCTTTTTTGTTTGTTTGTTTGGTTGGTTGGTTGGTTGGTTGGTTTTTTTGTTTTGTTTTGTTTGTTTTTTGTTTTGTTTTTTGAGACAGGGTTTCTCTATGTACACCTGGCTGTCTTGGAACTCACTCTGTAGACCAGGCTGGCCTCGAACTCAGAAATCCACCTGCCTCTACCTCCAAAGTGCTAGGATTAAAGGCGTGCACCACCACTGCCCCTACAACCACTTTTTAAAGAAGGATATCTTCTCAAGTCGAGCTCCAAATTGGTATTAATACTCAATGATTGAAAACAACCTATACATAATTATCGGAAATGTACTATTGTTCTTTTATTTCTAAATAAGAAAGAAATTTTAGAATCTCAAGGAACTAAGAAAATAATTACTCCCCCCTTTTCTCTTTATCACTCTCTCTCTCTCTCTCTCTCTCTCTCTCTCTCTCTCTCTCTCTCTCTCTCTCTCTGTGTGTGTGTGTGTGTGTGTGTGTGTGTGTGTGTGTGTGTGTGTAAACAATGTTTCTCAAGTACTTGTGTGAGATAAGAATAGGTCTTCCTGACTGGTATTGGCACACATCTTTAATTCCAGTACTCTGGAGATAGAAGTAGGTGGATCTCTGTGAGTTCAAGGCTACAATGGTCTACAGAGCAAGTTCCAGAACAGTGAAGGCTACACAGAGAAACTCTGTCTCAAAAGCCACCATCACCACCACCAATAACAACAACAAAAAGAAGAGTGCTTCCTGAGAATATATACAGAGCAATTGCTGAGAGCACCATAACAGACAGGATCCTGCAATGCTGTACTTTCTGATGTGATTGTGATGGTAGAACAACCCTAACAGCATAAAATAAAACGTAACACTGCATCATACTGCATGTGTATATATGTGCATTCAGGCATGTATATCTCTGTGTGTACATGGCTCATGCCTTTTAAATTTATTTTAAGGTTTTTCTTCCCTTTCTATCAGCTGGCTTGCGTAATAATCTATTTTTCTCTATGTTGCTCCAACATTAATTGGGCAAATGTGATGATTTGTAAAGGGTCGCTAGCTCATTAGTGTAATTTAGCCAGGTTCTACTGTACCTCACCAGACACACAAACAAGACTGCTGCACACATCTGTTTCTGGAGCTCTATTTCATAATCATCCATAATATTTGTGATTTAAAATAGGGAATAATTGCCCTTTAATCAGCTGTTTGTTTCACTGGGCTACACAAATATGTGTGATATAATTCATAAATAATTTCAGGATAAAACATAACAAAATCATCATTTGCATAGGACTTTAAAGTTTATATAGCTTTTAAAGATATATTGAAACACACACACACACACTTTCTTAAGAAGGAAGTTGTTAAATATTTTAAATGACCTAGAGAAGAATATATATTTCCTACCACAGGTATTTAATTTATTCAGACACATTCTCCAAGATTTTTGACATCCATTTACTATTCCTATCTTTCAATTTTTAAAAATATCTACTTCATATTTTTTTTCAAAAATAATAAATTTGGAAGTGAATATGAAGTTGTAGATAAATGAGAAATACAGAACATATGCCCCTTGTTAGGATTCTGATTTGGCAGATAAAACAATGTCCCTTCTGAAGGATGTTTATAACTACTGACAGCAAATTGAGACAGTTGTCAAATGCTTGACATGGGTCTGCAGACTTGGAAGACTTGGCAGTCTTGAAGCAAAAATCAGTGTTATATCCCAACTGAAGAAGCTGAGGGACCAATTTTGCGGGCTGTATCCAGCCAAGTCAGTGCTGCCTTTGTGATGTTCTAGAGTGCTTAAAACAAGGAGTGTACAAGTCGAAGACTATAATCTCTAAGGCAGGTTGGAGAAGGTTCAATGTTACCTCCATATGAAAAAGTGAACTTGAGGCTGATGTTGGAAAGTGGAAGCTGAGCAGAAAGCTGAAAGTCTAAGAACCCCTGGTAGCTAGGAGAAAAGCTGGTCTTCTGAGTAAGTAGGACAGATGGAAGGTGTTCTTGGTAAGAGATATGGGGAAAATGACAAAGGTAGAGAGAGGTTTCTTCTGATTCTGCATGTACAATTTACCAACCATTACAGAAGATGATTAGAATGAAAAATCTTCCTGAAACTAGTCCTGGGCATGGACACAGGTAGAAATTAACTCAATACTCTTCCTATATCTGAAACTCAGAACTAGCATGTCCACTAACACTGACAGCAATGACCAAAGATTATATCTAATTAAGAAGATTTTTCTTAGTAGAAATAAACCTCATTAAATTTGTCAAGTAAGTGGTACAATAGGAATTAAACTTCCCTCTCTTCAGAAAGCCTTTCCTGTGTTTTTCTTAGATGTTGACCTTGAATCCAGACCCTACCTCAAAAACAGGTCACCCTATAAGGAAACTTAGCTTATTTCCAAGTTACTTGTTGTTTGATTGCCATGCCTTCAGCTTAATTAGAAAAGAAAATTGTAATTTCTTGGAGCAGAGAAAGGACCCCTTATATCTTTCAAAGTCATGCCAAAGACAGAAAGGTCAGGGACTAAGCTTCAAACATCTCTTCTGGTTTTGGTAAAGGTTATTCCATTCTAAGCTCTGGATGGTTAAGTATGCTTTCCTCAAGAACATGACATCAGATGATTACAGTTAGCAAACTAACAGTTCAAGGTACCTGAACCCTTTCCAGAAACAAAAGGATATAAGAAAATTGTAAACATAATGAGAAGATAAAGGAACCAAATGGGTGTTGGTGTATATCTTTATTTGTAATTTCTCATTTTACAACATTAAAAAAAGTGCGGAAAAAATATTTTATGCAGAAAAAAAAATTCCCATCAATTCAAGAAAAATGTTATGTAAAACATCATCAGTAAATTTAAAAGAGAAATAGAGGGGAAAATAAAGAATAGTGCTAAACTTTGTTTCTGGCCAACCAAAGCTTCAAATTGAGGAAGCTGGACACCTGGACTGTGTGGCCAGATGCAATGATACAGATGCATGCACAGTTAGTAATGATTCATTTCTTTAGGAAAATCACAATTTGAATGAATCTTAGCTTTTCTGTTAGCATCTCCAGAATAAAGATGTCCCTCTTTGCATGATTGTGGAGTTCTTAGTATATCTGTACTATCACAACATTGAAACATTCACCCGCTGTGCTTATCTTGAGGACTCTCCTTTTTTTTTAAGCACTCCACAGAATCTCAGAACAGTTCCTCATTTTGATTCACTATTGAACTATTTAGTTCCAATACCACCTGTCCTCCTGTGCTTAAATATCTCCAAGCACAAATGCCTCAGTTTTGCTTTTACAAAACTTTGACTTACTTTGGTTAACAAGTTTACTTTGCCTTTATCAATATAATGGCAACAATAGGGCAATATATTTTAGGGGGAATTTATATTGCCTATCGCTGGTGTTCTACATGATAACTGTAATGTGCATAGCATTAAACCACATATATGTCTTCAGCAAACAAGTAGGATAGACTATTCTCATTCAAAACACTCATTGAAAGTGTTGATTTAGTTATGTGAAATGATTTCAACTATGATTTCTGAGATCAAATTCAGTTACAGAATTTAGATTTAGGAACTTGCTTTGTTTATATATTATTTTTAAATAAATAGATGTCCATTAAATCAATATCAGAGGAATGAGAACATGCCAGATATGTGGAACAGAGTTACTTGTTGTATACTGTTGTGGGAGTAGGAAATTGGAATGTAGGAGGCTGATAACAATGATAGAAATGAAAGTCAGACTTAGAGTTACAAAGACATATTAAGGAAGAGAGGCAAGGAACAAGAAGACAAAAGATGAAAAAGAATAATGGAGGTAGCATCAATCAGAAGAAAATATAAAGAGCTTCTCTGTTCCTATGATGGACAGACCATATTTCAGGGAAGTTCTGATAGCCAGGTGGACACCCAAACATTTCAAACGTATTTTCATATGTTCCTTTGGGCAGTGGGTTCAAAATAGATTTACAGTTAAGATGCTTAACTCTTCCTGATAGCCCAGATTTTTTGGTAGATGAAAGATCTGAACCAATCCATTTAAACATGCTTTTCCTTTAAATAAAGAAACACTGGACTTTACCATTCTCTAAATCTTTAATCCAGATTGCTTATGATCATGACCTATAACTTCATCATGCAAAGAGTGAGAAAATCCATTCACTTACTACTAAGACTACAGCAAAATATTTATTTTTATTGGAATAATTATTCAAAATATCTGTCTTTTTCATTTTTCTTTTATTCAAACATTGTCTTGATGTTATATTTTTAAATTAAGCACACCTTCTATATTGATTGTCTACTGGATTCTTAGTATGTATGGTCACTGGTTTTATTTTAAAGAATTGTTAACAAATACACCCTGAAAATCATTGCTTCTTTGACCTGACAAGTAAAGGATTAGAAGATAGATAGATAGATAGATAGATAGATAGATGATCGATAGATAGATAGAAGATAGTTAGAAAGATAATAGATATAAATAAAAAGATAGATGATAGATACTCATAGATAGACAGATGCATAGATAGGTAGATAGATAGATAGATAGATAGATAGATAGATAGATAGATAGTCTTATGTAAAGGAGTGAAACTTGTCATCACCATGTAGTTTATTATAAAGCATTATAAAGCTAAGTTATTCCACATATATATTCTTGCATACATATAAACTTATAATTAAAACAATAACAGAAATATAATAGAATATTTCCATTATATCTAAAATGTAGAATGTTTTCAGGGATGAGTGAATAAAAATGAACTTTTACTGGTTTTGGTTTTTTTTTTTTTTCTTTTGGCTCAGTGAATCAAAAGAAGATTGCTATCTGTTCTCTTTAAATAGAAAACTTCTACAGATAAGAAGCTGGCTTAGTTGACAGGATAAAGTGCTTGCCCTGTAAGGCATACAGTTCTGAACTCACTCTATAAAAACTATCTAAATGTTACAAAGTCTTGTGGTGCATACAGTTACCCACTGCCAAGAAGGCAAAAGGAAGTGAATCTGAGGTTTTCTGGCCAGACAGTCTAGTGAACTTAGAGAGCACCAGGGCAGGGAAAGGTTTTGAATAAAAATAAAAGGTAAACTGCCTTTGAGGAGTAAGAATCAAGGCTGTTTTAATTTCAACACATACTCATGGATACATGTTTGTGTATTCATACAGGAATACATGTGTGTATTCATCACATATATACACATGTAGAAGTTTCTAAAAATGTGATTTTTCCCCTCTTTTTTATAGCCAAGCTTGTAGTTGTATTCTAGAATCAAAATTTTTTCCTATCCTTTGTATTGTATCTCAGGCAGACAAAAACATCAAGTATTTTATTCACTCCTATCATTTGACTGTTTTTCCTTCAAAGTACAAATATAGTTATGTAAACTAAAATTCTAAGATATTACAATAATTATTATTATGATGATTATAAGTAAATAAGGGTCATTAGAAATTTAATGGAATCTCATTTACTGAGCATGAATCCTATCAAATCTCTCTTCTCTGTCTTTCTTAAGTATTGGTTTTCTCAGGCATTTTACAACAGTTCTGCAAATCAAGGTACTGAAGTACAGATATAAAATTAACCTATCCAAAGTTATATCTCTAAAAAGTTGGTACACATAGTGATACTGCCTATAATATACATTTAGCCAATGCTTCCAAACTTTCAACTGGGTTATAATATACTGCCTAAGGCCAACCATTCCAATAAGACTTGGGCAATAATAAAAGAATCAGACATCTGCCTCAAGCTCTAGACTTGTCTACGTACCATAGAAATATAACACTAATGGTATACTATATCAGTAATTAACTGGTCTAAAGAGAAAAATTCTCAAGTCTCTTAGAAACAAAAAGAATATCATATGTATATATGTGTATATTGATATCTATATCTATATCTATATAGATAGTGTACATATAATGAAATGATGATGCAGAAGAATAAACATGAGTAAATATTTGGGGCAAAATTTAATCTCTTTTTTTGTTTCATTTAGGAGAAAAATGTTATGTCACTTTTTAAATTTATTTATCTTTATTTTATGTGTATGAATGTTTTGCCTATATGCATGTATGTGTAGCACGTGCATGTCTACTGCCAGAGGAGGTCAGAAGAGGGCATCACATCCTCTGGAACTGGAGTTACTATAATTATGAGCCACCATATAATGATGGAACTCAAACAGTGGTCCTGTGAAAAAGCAGCAAATACTATGAACAGCTGATCTGTTGATCCAACCCCCAAACTCACTAATAACTTAAGAGAGGACATACATGATCTCCCCTGTCTGGCACATAGAATATGACTACTGATTATTTGTGATAATTGTAACTTATTGCATCAGTAGTTAGGTGTACTCTCTACATGAACTGCTGTATATTATTGAAAGAATTTCCCTAGTTCAGTGCAGAGACCTGTCCCCAGATTGTGGCATTTAAGGCTGCAGTATGAGTATGGGTGTGTTACTGTGACTCATTGACATTCTTTTTCCCTCTTTTTCTGCCCTAGACCTGGATTTTAGAAAAAGAATTTAAATTGCTGTGAGCTTTTAGTTAGTATTTCTTCCATGCAAATCATAAAGCACAGCCCATTCATTCATTATCAGACAGTAAGAGCCCACACACTGAAGGGCAAAGCCCAGCTCTCTTCATGTTCAGGGAAAGGCTGACTAGGCAGAACAGAAATACCTGGGTCAAGTGGTACCAGCCGTGCAGAGTTAGCAAAGCAGAATTGGCCTCGTCGCTGACAGCTCAGCTAGCTACATTAATAGGAACAAGGCTTTTTACATCTTTAGCAATATGTTCTTGAACTAAATAAAGGTCGTACACAATGACATAGCTCCATATGGGTCAGATGCTGGAAGAGGAATCTTAATGCTGTTTAACTCTCAAGTCAAAATTCTAAGGAGCAGTCCGGCAGACTGCAGCATGCCATGTCCAAATGCTGGAATTGGAGAGAAGAGAAATGAAGAGAGACCTTATGTACTTCTCACAGCAGCGGCCACAGTACAAGTACCTGCCAGCTAGCTAACTAATAAATATATATGCTTTCATTGTCTGTGAGCAAAAAGAGACAGTAGATAAAAAGCAATGTTAACACCACTTGATGACATTTGAATTGTTTTCTGCAACCACATATGGATGGATGCACATGATTCTACTTACAGTCAGGATCATTTTAAAATTGTGAACATGAGTACAACAGCACCTGGAAGGCAGGTAGGCTGCTCTGAGAGGGTCTGAATAAACCCTAAATCTAACTGACAGAAGCATAGCTTCATCTTCAGTTTTACCTAACTCTCAAGTTATATCTTCCACTTTAGCCCCCTGTCTAAGGCTAAACATATGCTGAATTAGGTTGGTTTTTTTTTCTCTCTTCCTTAGCTAGATTAAGATAGCTGAAAAAAATCTTTGTGAGCTATCAACATCAATGTAATTTCCTATGAAAGGTTTTACTAACTGTGTTTATACATGTTTTATTCACTCATCACAGAAATCTTTATGATTACCTTTTCATATTTTTTATAGAATAGAAAACTCTGAGGCTCTGAGAAATGATCTATCCTAAGTTTGTTCAGTTACAAAACTAATACTGTTATCACTGTCTTTATCTCGGCCTTTTAACCCTAGTCTGTCTCATAAATACATTCCAGTGTGATAATGCTTGTCCTCACTATGTCCTGCCTGTTATAGATAAATAGCCTATTTATACAGTTTCCAAATGTCTTAAAATTCAAGTTTCATTATAGACTAGAGGTTTTGGACCTTACAAACTCAGCAATGGCCTATGTATCCTTGCCAAGAAAGTTAGAATGTCCAAGTGTCTTTCTTTGCCTGTCTCCTTCTTCCTAACATAGTTCCATCTTCTTTCCTTTATTGTTTCCATCTTTCTTCCTCTTTTCTTCCTTCTTTCTTTTTTCTTTCATCTTTCTTTTTTTTCCTTCCTTCTTTCCTTTATTTTTCAATCATTTCTGAAATCCAAGACCAATGATTATCACTCTTTTCTATTTTTCATGAATCTAGTGTTATGGTCCCCATAGCCTGACTGATGACTTAAAATCTATGCATGCATAAACGCACATGTACATACATGCGCAAACACATACATATGGATCAGTCTCAAGTACAATACAGATGACTGAATGGGTTTGTTTAGTCTATTGCATACTTCAAACTTCCTATCCAAATTCACACAACCTTAATTAGCTTTTGTTTTTTAATCATGTAGGTCCCAGAACAATTGTTTGTTAAGTGGTAAGGAACAACATGAAGGACATATAAAGCATCTGTTGCTCTCTCATAGTTACTTCATGCCAAGATCCAAGACTTTGTATGTCATTCTGTAGATTGATGTTTGACTCTGTTCCCATCTCTGTTGCTAGGATCAGCCTAAGATATTAAGTGGCTCTAAGTTGTAGTTATGATGCAGGAATCAAAACTTTAAATGCCATATTCTTGGTTTATCTTCACTGCCAGGGCTAGAGAACTAAAAGCACAAAGAACCTAAAGCCTAGAGCACCTAAAGAATTAAAAGCAAGTTCTTTTCGAATTTACTAGATAATCGTCCTGGCTTCCTTCAAAGAATCTTAATAGCTAACTTTCCAGCTGTCAGCTTGTCTATTTGAAAAGGAAAAAACTATTCATGTGTTAAGTATCTTGGGTCTTAAAAGTATAGAAACACATTGGAGTATTGGATCTAGGTGTCTGAGTTGAGCAAAGAGAAATAGAAAGGCCTGTCCACTGAATAGCATTAAACTGAGAAAGAGATGAAGGTTCCCTCCCCTAATAAATTCAAAGCAGCCCTTTATGAATTCATTCTTTAAAAGTAACCTTGTGTCTATTTCGTTGAAGGAATATCAGTCTCTTCATTGGCTACTCTGACATACAATATCCCTACTGAATTGAAAGTTTCCACTCCTCCTACTCCTCCTTTTTTTTTTTTTTTTTTTTTTTTTTCTTTTTTTGCTGTTGAATTCCCTAAGCAAGAAAACTAAGACTGTTAAACATCAAAATACTCTCTACCAAGAAACAAGGTTCAAGAACATCTACCTTGGGTCCTGGAATCAAGTGTGAGCATAACCTGCTTACCATTGCTACACCTCAGCTAAACATAGAAATGTCAAGTTGCAGATGTGGAAACAGCACCTAGAGCCCTTGAGATGCAAAGGGTTTGCTTTATACATTGTATGAGCTGGTGTTGGAACATTCTCGGTTGGCTGGTACTCTACTGCTATTATTAACCTAAAATAACTGATAAAGTATTGCTGCTGCCAGAAGATTCATTCATTACAATTATTAAATCTCAAATATATAAAAGATAAAATAATATCCTTATGTTTTCAGACAGTGTTGACAATCTATGCAATTAATTTCCCAGTACCACTAGTCTAAATACTGCATAAATATATTCATACTGCATAAAAATATGAATGGGTAGGGGGCAGTTAAAGTCAAGCAATCTTAAAGAAAAGAGGCATAAGTTTGCCAACTTACAGAATGGCATTTATGAAGGAACTTTCTTTACTCTACGTGGTTCTAATATCAAGTAGATGACCTAAAACACTGCCTTCTCTCCTTAGGACTAGTTATCAGAATCTCCAGGTGAGTGGGAAGTTGAAAACAAAAGGAATAATACATATCCTCACTGTGTCTGGGCGACCTCTGATGGTCTGCTGCGACTTGCTGACTTCTGGAGCTTCCTTGTCTTTCTCCTCTTCTAGATTATCTTTCTCACTTTAGTATCCATCCCTGACTCTGTGTTTCATGATTCTTAGCTCATTCTTGTCTCAAGCAAAAAAGGAAAAAAAAAGTAAAGAAAAAAGAAATTATATTTATGTCTGCTACTATGTTTCAGCCACTTAAAGAAAAATAATAATAATAATAATAATAATAAAGTAAAGCAAAAGAAATGTTCCTTTGCTGATCATGAAACAGTAGCTTCAATGTAAGGGGAAAATACATGAGTTAAAAATAGGCTGCAAGAAGAGCATATCATGACTCTCGTGTCTCGAAATTTTCCCACAATGTGTCCATCAGGTTACTGTGTGGAGTGCCAGTCATGGAGGCAGCTGGGGACGGGGAACTTCTCTTAACAGCTGCAGGTCAGCTCTTCCAACATTCCTGTGCAAGGATCATTAGATAACCTCGTGCCTACATTTTGTTTGTTTGCTCTTTTAGTAATTCTCCTTTTAGGAAAGACGAAATATCACTGTTTCAAGTATAAGGTCTGACATCTCCAAACTTGGAGGCACTTATAAATCTTTGACTAGATCAGTCATGTCTGAATAGGTTTTCTGTGCTGCAATTAGCATCTTGTAGTTAAATATAATTCTCAGTAGTCGGAAAAGAATTACCTAGGTGTGCCCTCCTCTCCCTAGTTAGCATACTTGTCATCTCTACATTGAACATGATCACAACAGCTCTTAGAGTTGGCTAACAGCCCAGGGAACATCACCACTCCACTTCAGATACACCACCCCACCACAGATGTTCACTGATAAGACTAACCTTCTACCACTTTCACTTGGAGATTTCAGCATTTTGAAAATCCACTTACACGTTATTTTCCCTACTAGGTAGAAGCTAGGTGCCAATACAGAGTTAAATATATTCACGAATAGAGATGCAGATGCTGTCACAGTGAAACAGTATTTTTGTTTCTTGAGATCAAAAAAAACAAATTAGTAAAGTGCTATCTGCATTTCAGTTTGACAGAAATGAAGGGTAAAGATTTAAAGCACAGGAAGCCATCAGGGAACACTGAGGAGACTGATTTCAACAAGATGTTTGACTGAAGTCACATGAATTCTGACGCTGCTTGCTTTTACAGCCAAGACTGCACAGTTATGAGCAATTTGCAACCACACTCCCTTCTCAAGGGACTGCATGGGGTGAGAAGATGTTCCAAAATGACAGACACACTAGTCGTAATAAGGGGACACCACTGAGTTCAAAAGGGGTTAATGAGATGCAATAGGAAAAAGTCAATCCAAAAGTGAGGCTGAAAACAGAAAACAATTCCCACTTTGTTCTCATTTGCTCCTGTTAAGAGCTGTGGAAACACAGCCACTGCTCCCCAGAGCAGATATAACTGTTCTTTAAAAAGAGAGAGAGAGAAAGAAAAAAAGAAAAGAAAGAAAGAAAAAATTTGCAGGGGGGTCTACTTTTAAGTTATCATAAAAGTCTGAATTACACCCCAACTGGCGTCCCAGGGCAGTCTCTGTGCAGGTTCAGGTTTGCTTCTGTCTCAGAGCTTTTGACAGCAGCTAACCTGAATGATTCTCCACCCCCTCACCCCCGACCCCCCACCCCTGCAACCCAACCTCCCAGTTTAGGAGGTTTATTTCGAAATAGGCTGTGATTTTAATTTTTAATCACAAATTTGCAGATTTCATGTTTTCCTGAATTCACCATGAAAACACCAAGAAGAGGGGTATAAAATAGTAAGAAGGGCCCATACAGATGGAAATAACCTTCTTGGCATGAGAATAACCCCAAATGCCACACACTGGTTCCTCTCTGCATTACAATCTGGAAGTGCGCGCTTATGAACAGCATATGGATTTCTGAAAACAACGCAGAAAAAAAAAAAACCAACAACAACAACAACAACAAAAAAAAACGTTGTAAGAAAACAGGGTACCAGAGCTAAGTAATCTGGTGACTTACCTTCTCAATGGATCCTCAAAGTTCACCAAGGAAAAATTTAAATCCTCTAGCTGGTCATACACCACTCTAATCTCCTTTCCTCTTCGCGCTCTCTGTGTGGGTGTTTGTCACATAAGAGAAAAATAATCAACTTTCAAAGGTTCCATTTATTTGATCCTCCAGCAACAGCAGAACATGTCCAAGAGACTCCGCCAAAAAGTGAGCCAAAAACTCATCAAAGACGAAAGGAGCCCGGGGGAGTAGGGCAGAGAAGGGGCGGTGAGAGAAGGGGGGCTACAGATTGTGAGCCCCAGTGCCTGGAGATTTTTATCACGCTGTTGAGATCTCGTCTTGTACGGTATACCTCCTTTGCTTGTCTCACAAACCCACACACACAGTACGGACACTCACACAATCTCTCTTACGAGGAAGCCGGCACCCACACACAGGAACACATACAAACACATAAGCACTCACAGAAGCCTGTGTAATGAAAACTGTCAGTAGTAACCTCCAAGAGGTGCTGTGAGCTGCAGATGGTATGGCTTGCGGTTACCTTCCCAGGTCTGTGGAGAATCAAAAGAACATCCAAAATCAGGGGGCTGGGGGTGTGGAAACTAGATTCCGGATTCCTCTCCCCCAAGGCAGACGTATCAAGCCAGGAGCGAGTCAATCAGCAGAGGTGTCTGCTTGCACGGTGCCCCGGATTATGGCAAGGTTATTAATCTTGATGCGCTGCATGCCCCCACCCCCAACACTCAGCAGCCTGCATTGAGATGATTGCCAGAGCCGTGTCTGTCCCTGCTCTACTGCATTTTGCTCAGCGCTCTGATGCTGCAAGTGAGACACAGTGGAGGCAAGAATACTAATAAGGTGGTTAGCTACAGTTTCTTCAAGGCAGTCAGCACGCAGTACAGTAAATGTGGACTTGCCAGCGCTCCATGTGTGTGTGTGTGTGTGTGCCTGTGTGTCTGCAGGGAGGGCAGCGGATCCATCTCCCGCCAGCAGGAGAGATGGCTTGCATTCTGCTGGAGAGAACTATATCACCAGAATCGTCACTGTCCTGCATCCATTGTCTTTGACAGTATTTTGCTTGGGATGAAGAAGAGGGGTTAATAGTTTAGAAGCCTAGAGCTGGTATTTGAAAAGGGTGGAGAAGAAAAAAAATGTTCAGGGAGACAAATTAGCTTTATAAATAGGCTCCAAGGAGACCAAGGCAGATTTTTAACATGCTGCTGCCCTAGCTGTTAAATGGAAATACAAAGCAATTTCAAAAACCAGCTTTAGCCTATAAATCTTAGAGCTGGCAACAAGTATCTGAATTTGACTGATGGGACAGTGGATAAATGGATTTCTGGTGATATAAAAACTTTGCTCATGTCTTCTTTTCAGACTGGATGCAATGTGTGCTGAAACCCTACGTTCATTCTCTTAAAATGTGAATTTAAAAATCTACCATTGCAGATTTATGCTAATTTCTTATTATTAATATTTATTATTATCAAATTGTAGAGGATGCTTGAGTGGCACAGTGACATTAAAGGAATTGGCTAATAGTCGTGCTAATACATTGTATCACTTTTAGTACCAAATATGAAAGTGGACATATATGTCCAATATTGCTAAATGAAGAGTCCCCTAGCTGCTGGGGATATAATCATTTTCTTTCAAGGCTGAGACTCACACTACAATATCTCTTCTTTTTTCTGAATTCCTTCACTCCAACTAAACTGGTATTTCTGGAAAAGAATTGAACAACTGGAGAGGGTGGTAAGAATAAAATGTGGAGCTTTGTAGTACTCAGTATGGCCAGCAGATGTCACTAAAGAGGAGACAGGCAAAAGAATGCCATCCAGAACTGCAAATAGTTAAGGTGATTAATTAAAAACACCTTATTGATAAGATGGGTGACATTAATCTTAAATACTGAAATTTTATAGACTATAAAGGAAATTACCCAAAGAACAACCTGATATGTATAGTTCTCCAAGTATTTCCCTCAAGTCACCATTTTAAGTGGTTGATTATGACTAATATTCCAGAAAATCCCACAAACTGACTTTTGTACTCTGTGAAATACAGAACTCAATATTACTTTGCAAATGCAGCCAATATAAATGAAGACACAAAACAGATCATGGGATGAAACAAATTAAGTAGTTTAAGATTAGTAAGTAAAATGTGTGGTATTTCAATTTTAAAGCAATAATACTGTTTGATTATGATCATGGTAACAAAAATCAGTTTGAAAGAATTGTAAATGTTTACTATATTATTAATGTCTATTACAGGGCTATACATTATTAATAAATACATGATTAAACTATAAAAAGCATTTTAATTACTTCTTTTTCATTTGAATTATTATTATTTTGTAAGGATTATTCTGTGTTGAGGATTGAACCCAGTATTTTCTGTATGTTAAGCTTACAACCTGCCACTAAGATACACCTTTACTTCGTCTACATACTATGTGGCAGCTTTCTTTTAAATCTAAATATCACTTTAGCCTTTATTTAGCTAAATGTGGCTAGTGAAACTCTAGCACCTCACAGCACGAATTGGCCCATATGTCAACTGAACATGGTGTTGAAAGCTTGGAGTTCAGAACTGACACAGACTTCAGTTCACATTTTACAACTGCCTTCCTTTAAGATAACATCCTCTAAGCCATTTGTCTCTGTATCATTTTACTTGGTGATGAGCAAGAAGCTACATTGACATCATTTTTTCCTTTCATTTGAAAGGAAAACATACATACCTAAATAAAGTTAGATAAAGACAAGAATAAATCAATATTTATTGTATGCTTGATATTTACTGACACAGTCTGTGGTTCATAAGTGACAAGTGTAGTTATTGAACTGACTAGATATTCATGCTTACAATATTAGTTCTGCCTATGTAGTTCATCAAGTGACCCCAATCAATCAATTAACACTTTTGGAGATGAAAGTATGTTTTTAAGGTTTTTTTTTAAATAAATAATTGTTTCCTTCTTATTTTTGTAAGGCTAGAATTATATAACACTTGGCAGTTCTTAAGTGTGCATTTATATACGTATGTTTGCATTCATCTGTGTGTTTCAGGACCAACGTGGGGGAAAATTTCACTTTCTTGATTGCCTGACATCTGGACTCAAATGGAGTATGTGTTTAGAAAGACAATTCCATGGCAGTGCACTGCTTTCTATTCTGAAACTTGCTTTGAAATCAATAGTGTCAACAAGCCTCAAAAATACTGGTCCTTAACAAAGACAATGAGATGAAAGTCTGCATTCCACTAATGTGGAAAGCCTAATCCCCAGTCAGATGCCAATGAAGTTGAAGTGAAGGAATGAAAGAACAGCCACGTCTCAGCATGAGTCTTTGGTATTTGCATAAACTGTAGAAAGAGAGAAGTCACTCTGGGGCTCCTTGTTCCCCCAACAGGGAACACAACCTATCTGAAGTTAAGGGTAATGGTCTGCTGCTTCATCTAGGTGCAAAGAATTGAACTCAGGTTCTTCACAAGAACAACATGTGTTCTTAACCATTGAGTGATCTCTCCAGCCCCAATGTAGTTTTATTATTGGAGGCAAAGAGATAGAAAGAAGAATCTAAACAAACAAGACCTGGCCAGTTTTCCCCAGATCATTTTCATTAACTCAAATTTTCTCTGATTCCAGCTATTATTTTACACATCTATTCACAAAATATGTAGGTGCTTTCTTTTGAATCTTTATTTCAGGAGGTATCTACTTCTCATGAATGTTGTTCTAATTAACTTTCCATAATTTACTCTAGTTAAATTTTCTTTTATTATAGCTTCCTCAGATGAGAATTTTATTATGGGTGAGAAAGGATATTTTTTATTCTTCCTTCAGGAGTCTTGACTTTACTCTCATGAGTGGGATTCAAGAAAATGATCTTGCAAAGGAAACGATCTGTTTTCTATATGAGAATGCAGTAAGTAGGGGTCCGTCTAGAAACAGAGATGTGGACCTTACTCAGGGCCAAACTGCCCAGTAACAACTTGACTATGAACGTAATTATCCTCCAAAACTGAAACAAATCTATTTGTGCTTTTAAGTTTCCTCTTCTCTAGTACTTTCACACAGAAAAAAAAAGCTTGAGCTATAACACGGGTGAAAAAAATGCTACAAAAAATAAATATAATTCACAAATGATTAGAAGTGATCAGTTCTAAGACAGAACATGACAGATTATCACTACAACTGAGATACCAATTTAAAAGTCTAAGTATTGAATTTCTTGGCTACTGATCATTGACAAATTATTATCTATCTTGTAAGTGTCTCAGCAAGGAGAAACAAAGCAAAACAAAGCAACAAAAAACAAGATATTGACCACAGAGTGTCAATTAAATTTGATAATCCTGTCTCATAAGATAATTTGACTGCTGTTCTTCATTAAGCATGCCACTATAGGTTAGACAACTTGTATATTATAGTTCAGCAAAAATTCCTTTGCCAACCAGGTTGGCTTATAAAGATTATCTTCTATGTCACTCTTAGTTTCATAATGGCTCCACAGTCATAAACTGAAATGCATGTATTAATAGAACAGGGAATTTCAAAGGAGATAACAATTTCAAATGGAGCTTTCTTACCTCTATCTGCTATAATAGGCCTCTGTTTTAGATGACAGTATTAGAATACCTCAATTTTAGAAAATGTGCATACAATCTGGGACTGATCTGAGCACTATGCAATATATTTGAATTAAGGACAATGATCTATACATAGATTCTTGTTATTCTAAAATTCTAAATTTTCACAGGAAAATGGATCAATCTAAGGTGGAAAGTAGATGTATGAGTCACTTTAACATACCTTATTTTGGGGACTCAATAACTGATTGTAAAATGGTACCATCACAGCTAATATAATAGTCTCAGACTTCTTATAGGGGAATTATAATGTCAGGTTTTCTTTTAAAATCAGTTTATCTAGAGCATACTATCTTGGCTTCTGTTTGTTCCATGTATTATGTCCTACGTAATAAGGACAGAACAATGCAAATGGGGTTTGTATTGGTTCTCTGTGACTGGTTGTAAAATTAGTTTCCCTGTGTTCCAACACTCTGTATTGTTTTATTAGTCTGAGTGGCTTCCTAGTCCACTGGGCAGACCAGGAGATTCCTTGTTTACTAAACAGTTGCAGCCAGTTAGTTCATCTCTTGAAGTTTTCTTTATTCTCAGTGTCAGTTTAACTTAGTTCTTTTACTTAAAGTATTTTAGCAGGTTGCTAAGAATTCAACACTATCATGTCTCAAAATATTTAGCCCAGTTTTTTTTTTATCATAATTTGCAAGTTTAGGAAAATGTAGAATAAATACTGAACTACTTGTATTCATTTCTCCCTGAGATCTCAACCTTAAATTTTATAATAAATTTTGCTCATTAATCCAAAAAATATTTATTTAATTCTTCATTATGTAACACTTATTGCTTATTATCACATGCAGAGAATGAATTTTTATAATATTGATTTTTAACAGACGTGTTTTTATAATTTATTTGTCTCCTTGAGAGAACTTAATACATATCTCCCTAACTGCAAGTATTAAATGAATCTTTATGTTATGGATGAAAATTTGACACACAGGACCCAATGTAAGAATACAGTACATTTTGTTTCACTTCTACTCTTTTGAACATGAACTACTTCTGAGTAGACTCTTAGTAGCCAATGCATATTATTGGCTAACCATAGTAAAGTGAAATTAATCCTTCATTATTCATGCAGCAATTCACAATCATTTCACTCCTTTAATGCCTATATAATGCTATCCCTAACACTAAACACGTACTTTGTCTTTTTAAGCCCAGCTAGAGACTGATCTGCTTTACTGATCTCTTTGGAGAGGCCACTCTGCTTGGTTTCATTCTACTGATTTTATTTTAATTTTTAAATATTTTCTTTTTTTTTTTTTTTTTGAGACAGGATATCTTTATGTAGCTCAGGCTGGTCTGAACTTGCCATATAGGTTAGCCCAGAGATCTCCTGAACTTGCCACATAGTATAGGTTATCTGGGAGCTCTCCAGCTTTCTGAGTGATGAGATGATTTATCATTTGTACCAGACACAAGCTCATCTACTTTTGTTAATTTTTCTGTTTAACTTTCATTTTCCTTGATATATCTACTGTTTCATAATTACTTTATGTGACATATCAGATATCTATCTCTATCTATCTATCTATCTATCATCTATCTATCTATCTATATCTTACAGAGGTTGTTAATCTATGAGTTTATGATTTTCATCAAAATTGGAAACATTTTAATGAATTAGTAGTTTATGTTATTCTTCTATTGGTTTTCTTTGGTTACGCTGACCCTAATTTCTATGTATATCAGATGTCTGTCTACACCACTGGAAATTTGTGCTTTTTTTCTAATCTTTTTTATTCTAATTTTATTTTGATAGAATTTTCATTTTATAAATCTTCAAGTATGCTACTCTTTTCTTCTATAGAGTCAATTATGCAATCAATTCTGTCTGTATTTTTCTTTAAAAATCTCAGATATTATGGCCCTATGGCTCTGTATTACATCTATGGCACTAAATTCTGTATCTTTCACTTGGTCTCTGATTTCCTTTAATATGTTTTGTTTTTATCTCCTTTCTTAGAAGCATGATATTCTGTCATAATATATATATTTGATACATTTGACTTTATTTTACCCAGTCTTTCATCTGTATTATTTATAGATTTGTTTCAGTTGATTTATGACTCCCATGCACAGTAGGTGATAAATTACTATTTTCATGAATTTCTGGCAATGCTTATTGTTTGACAATATTTTAAATCTTTTTTATTGAATTCTGTTCCTTAAATATTATTTCTAATATGCTTGGTGATCTACTTCTTAAGAAGCAGTTTGGAGTGTTATTCAATGTTTGAGATTACTTTAAAAAATTAAAGGAGACTTTTGTCTAAGATTCATGTTCCCAATGTGGAAATCATGGCTTTGTGAACATCCTACTTTTTAGTCCATTTATTTTAATGTTTACCTACTTTGACTGGCAAAAAACCATAAAACATCCTTGCCTTCCTGTGAGCGATTAGATTATTTACCTGGATCTTTTATATGGTTCTCTCTCTAGTAATTGTTTTCACCCTCATCTAATCCACTAAGGACCATGTGATAATTTTCTAAATATTCTAAATGGTTAAACTCATCAAAACTCAACTTCTATTCTGTAAGCACAGAGAGGCTACTGGCCCCTATCAGAATCTGTTCTTTCTACTATGTGGTCAAGAACTTTTCCAGTTGATATAATCATGAGGTCTATCTCACATTTCCCTGCAGCTCCATGATTATTGTCCACTGATAACCGTTATCCAATGAATCTGTTCTTTCAGATATTTAAGCTAGGTCATTTCTCTTGTTTAGAGACTCGAAGATAATCTGTACACTATTGTTCAGGTTTGAATAAATATGGAAGTCTTAAATTACCCATTCAAATTCAAGAAATGTGTGTGTGTGTGTGTGTGTGTGTGTGTGTGTAGGAAAGAGAGAGACAGAAACAGACAGATAAATAGAGCGAGAGAGAAAGATAGAACATAGTGTAGAAGACAGGAGATCAGGAACACAGGATAGTTGGTCATACAGGGTCTCCAATAAGAAAAGATAGACAGATTCATGTTTCTACTAAATTCTATTCTTTTCATTCATCCTGAAATTTCGGTGTCATTAGGAGTGCATCTCCTGTCTTCATCTCCTATTCAACAACTAGTAACCTTTACACAGATATCTCCAGAGGCCAGTGACATAGCTGATTATAAAACCCAGCTAAATTGACAATAAAAATTAACCATCATGACTTATTTTAGCCATTATTGTTTCACCTGATGTGAATCAGAGTAATCACATCTCAACAACTATAGAACTCTGTGGTAATAAGATCATATAACCAGTCAATAAACTAACAGATAACTATACATACATACTTCAGATAAAAAGTTGTGAACAAATGAAAGACCATAATATTTCCAGAAAGTTGAGGGATTATTTTAAATTAGTAATCATATCCCCCTTGTATTATGTGCACTAATAACTGAATAATGAAAATAATGAATAGAAAGCTCTGGAGATTGTGCATTCTGGGCAAAATGGGGAGCAAAGATAAAAATGTCAGTTTTATAATAGAAACAAAAAAGCTTCATAAAAGCTTGGCAGTCTTTATATACATGTCTCTTTCTATTTTGTGATACAGATAATTGAAATATGAAAAGCCATAATTTTTTATTGTTCATGTATATATTATACATATTTTCCCCAATAATGTTACTTACTACCTTAAAGTGATACTAGATTAGGAAGAGTTACAACCTTGTGTTATAATCAATCAGAAGAAAGCAGATTCTGATATGATTTTTTTTAAAGTATACAGCCAACCAACCCCAGAATTTTCACATAGTATATTCTTGATTCATTTGAGAAGAGCCCAGTTGATTGTCATCACTCAGGACCTCAGGTCCATAAAACCTTACCTAGGACAACCCAGTTCATACCAACCTCCCAGTAACAAAGGAAGTATGGAAAGCAATACATCGTCATTAAAAGTGTCCATTCTATTACTCTCAGTCAAAATCTGTTTATAAACATGAATTGTACTGTCTTGTCTTACATTGTAGGGGTAGAGAAGATGACTTCTATCATGATTGTAAAATAAAAAGAAAGCCATGGATATTTAAATGTTTCCCTTATGGGAAGACCATACTCTCTTCCATATAATCTATATTTTTTTGTAAATGTAATAAGAACAGAAATTAACCCTGAGTTCATGTTCTGCTGGAAACCATCAGTCATTGAGGAAAAGATCAGGTCATCAGTATTCACTGAAGTGTATCCACATTTTCTTTATGATATACTACTATATTACTGCTATGAAAATGATTGGGATTATTTTTAAGGCAGCATTTTACCTTCGAAAAAGTTCCAGCTGCATTGAAGAGATTTTATTTTACATTTAAATGTGATGACTGGTTTCAAGAGGCAAGCTTTACATGAAGGCAGCATTGAAGTGTTTCAAGATGCTGTAATAAAAAAAAAAAAATAGAAAAAATACACAAAACCAGACATGTTGGATATGGGAATATTTGAGCATTGTTAAACAAACAAAGCAAAAACAAACTGAAAAGCTTTTTTTGTCCTCAAATTGTTTCCAACTTCTGGGATCAATGGCACCTTTACTTTTGCTTCTCTTTTGGAATATTAAAAAAAAAAGAAAAAAAAGACAAAAGATTTATAAGATATTTATAAATGGATCTAGCCATAAAGTACATGATAATGATTCTTCAACCCACAGACTCAAAGAAGCTAAGTGACAAAGAAGGCCCAAGAGTGGGGGAGGACTCTTGAATCTCACTGAGAAAAGCAAATAGAATAGACATGAGGGTGGATGTAGGAAGGAACTCAGTGGGGGAGGGGTGGAAAGAGGAGCAGGAGGAATCTAGTTGGGACAGAGAAACCTGGAAGTAGTGGGGTGGAGAAATTCTAATGGGATAAGAAATCTAGTGGGATAAGCTAGATATCTAGAATCATGGGAACTCCTAGGAATCTAAGGGAGTCCCTAGAAAAAAAATCCCTAGAATAGAAGATATGGACCCTGAACTGGTCATCTCCTGTAACCACATAAGACAATTTCAATTAAGAAATTAGGACACCAACTCAACCACAAAGCCTTAGAATAATAATTTATCCTGCTTACAAGATGTGAAGAGGTAAAAATGGAGCAGAAATTGAGGGAATAGCCAACTTGTGACTAGCTCAGCTTAGGACCCATGCCTTGAAAGATATCCCAACCCTGACTCCATTAATGGTATTCACCTATAATTGCAAACAGGCACCAAGCATAACTGTTATCTCAAAGGCTTCACCCAGCAACTGATGGAAAGAGATGCAGAAACTCACAGCCAACCATTAGACAGAGCTTTGGCAATCCTTTCAAAGAGAGCAAGGAAGGATTGAAGGAGACAAAGAAGTCAAGGACACCACAGAAAGTATGAGATCAACTAATCTGTTTTTGTAGGGACCCTCAGTAGCTGAAGCTCAAAATTGAGAGCAAGCATGGGATGGACCCAGACCCTCTGTATAGATACTGTAACAGTTTTGTTGTTCAGTCTTCATGTGGGACTTCTAACAGCAGTAGCAGAGACTGTATCTACCTCAGTTGTCTGCCTTTGGAGCCCCTTTTACTATCAGGACTGTCTTTTATAGCCACAAAAGATAGGCCTAGTCCTACTGCAACTTGATATGCCAAGACAGGATGATATCAATGGAAGACCTTCCCTTTCAAAGCTGAAAAAAAGGAAAGACTAGAAGATGGGGTAGGATTAATGGCAGATGAGAGGGGGAATTGAGAGGAGATGAGGGAGGGAAAATGTGATAAAATGTAAAGTAAATGAAAAAGAAGAGGAGGAAGGTTAAGATGAAGAAGGGTAATGGGAAGAAGGATAAGAAAAAGAAGGAAGAAGAAGGAAGACAAAAGGAGAAGGAAAAAGAGGGAGGAGAAGGGGAAGGGGAAGCAGGAGAAGGGGAAAGAGAGAAGAGAAGGAGAAAGAAGAGGAGAAGAAAAAGTAGAAGAAGAAGGAGGAGGAGGAGGAGGAGGAGGAGGAGGAGGAGAAGGAGAAGAAGAAGAAGAAGAAGAAGAAGAAGAAGAAGAAGAAGAAGAAGAAGAAGAAGAAGAAGAAGAAGAAGAAGAAGAAGAAGAAGAAGAAGAAGAAGACAGTGATGACGACGGACGACGACGACATGGTGGCTTATGTTTGCACATAATGTCTCTCTTCAGTTTTTAATTTTAGAATCATCTGGGAAGATGATGATTTCTCACAATCCTTTGTTCACCTACCTTCATTGTGACATTTGGGACCTTGAATTTTTGTTTTAAAGACACTTTAAGAGGATACAGGCTGTTCTACCTCCTTCTCCAACTCCTCTTTCTTATCCTTCTCATCCTTCTCCTCCTCCTCTTCCTTTCCACTGGATCCCTATTAGTAGTATTTTCCCACCATAAGAAAAGGACAAATAAACCATGCAACCTATTTTAATACAGAATTTTAGCCAATAGGTATGAGAAGATAAAGGTCGTGAGGCAGTTACATTCTTCTAACTATGTTTTCCCAGAGACAGGGAGTGATCTACAGGAGAGTTGGCACCAAAAAATAATAATGTTAAATAGACTATCCAATTTTCTTAGACATTTTCCTAAACCACTACTCTCACTGTTTTAAGTCTACCACATATTGATACCATGACTTTTGATGACATCTACCAAGTTTATCACAATTTTTACTGTGAATTTTTCAATGTATGACTACTTAAAATTGCAACTTAAATTACAATTTTGTCCTTCTTCTTGATAATCTGATTAGCGGGGTCTTGTTGGCTAGTTGAATACTGGTTCTAATAGCATAAAGTTAGAATTTAGGATACCTCTTCCTGTAGATGATAGGTTGTACTCAGAATGACATGCACCCCTCCTAGACACACTCTTACACTACCTATGTATGAGTGATCCATTAATAATACTTATTCGCTTGCCTATCATCAAAGCCACTTTTAGAACTTTTGCCATTTTCAACTACAAAATGAATTCTTTTTGTACAATGGGCCTGAGAATATATGAATATGCATTTGCTATCTCCTTTTTATCCAGAAAATTGGGTAATTATTCTCAACTTATGCTGGAAACTCCATGTAAGTCCAAAACCTCCAAAACACCAGAAGTAATTGTAAAACTGTTGTCTTCCAATGTTAACCTCAGGTGCTATGGATGCCACTTTTCATTTTTCATAAGTTGTGCAAATGTAGATTTTTTTCTCAGTGAAATGTGATAAACTCCTAATAGAATAGTATATTGCTTTGAATTTTATTCGACACAGAAGACTAAGAGTGTTTTTATTGGACATTTTGGTCTGAGAAGAAATTAATTAATATATCACAAGTTAGAAGGTTTGATATAAATTTTTAGAAAATCTGAGCAAAGACAACTTTCTATGCCCACAGATGTAGGTAACTAAGATTTTGTTACAAGCAATATAATGTGACTTATATTATTTTTTATAATAGAGTAATAACTTAGAGTAATTTTCATCTTTTTAAAAGTATAAAATAAGCGAACTCAGTCATTATATTTATTATATACTTGTTATGTTATTATTGAACCAGAAGACACATCATTAAGACTTAGTATCATGAGATATTAAGAAAAATTCTCTTTCAATTTCTTACTAAAATCTAAATACATAAAATGAACTGCTTCTACTTCTAGACTAGTCTTACAGTACAGATTGGATACAGTTATGTTATAAAAAATGCTTATAAATACCACCATAAATACTCCCATGTACCACTATAAATATTGCTATTAATATTATGACAAAGAATAAAATGAAAATTACAATTTTCCCTTTGTATCCATGGAGGATTCATTTCAGATGTCCAATGGATACCAAAATCTGTAGAAACTCATGTTCCTTATATAAATAGCATAGCATTTGCATATAATGAATACACATTCCATCTTTCATTTTACTTTAAAGCATAAAATCCTCTATTGCCTATTTACAATAACAAATACTGAAGTAGTACTACATCAATAATTGTCATACTATACAGTTTAGAGAATGAGGACAATGTAAGAAATGCCTGTAAACATTCACTACAGTTATAAAGTCTTCCCTAAACATATTTTAAATTGTGGAATCATCTCTAGACTGTTTATAATACACAATGCAATTCAAATGTCTATGTAAATAATTGTAATACTCTACTGCTTGAAGAAATAAGACAAAGACAAAGTCTGTCCATCCTCGCTAAAGATGTAAACATGTTTCTGAAGTATTCTTGCTCAACCCAATGTATGGAAAATACAACTACAAAAGATTCACTTTCACACTGAAAGAGGCTATAAAAACAAACCCAAAATAAATCTGATTCTACAAGAAATCAAAGAAAGTACCCAATGGCTAAGGATGTATAGCAAAAGTACCAGGATTAGAAATAGCTTTACACCTCTCAGTATCAAGAATATATAGAAATAATATGATGATTGTGGAGTGGAAACTCAAGATTTTTAACAGGTTGGCTTTCCTTCTTTGTTTAGAATTTAGCTTCATTGATTCTCTGGCTGCTGTTCATAAGGATCGCTTTATGTCAGAATTGCTTCTAACAGCAATATCAAAGTTTATTAGTTTAACTTTCTTTTTCAGTCTACACTCTTGTGCTGTGAGTTTAATATAAAGTCTAAAGCTACATCCCAAACATCAATTCATTGCATTCTGTATTTAAGTAATTATGGCAAAAAAAAAAAAACAAAAAAAAACCTATTTTCTTTTAGTGTACTTTGACTCTATGTAGATCGAACATCTCAACTGAAATTATTTCCTCCTATATACAAAACAAAGTTTTTCATTTACATTTTCTTATCAAGATTTGTTGGGTATGAACTATGCCCCTAGGAGCTGTTCATAATGATGCACTCAGAGTGGATGATGCCATTTCCCAAATTAAGAAGGAAGTAATTATATTAACTAATAATTGACAGAAAGATAGATAATTAAATTTCCAAATTGGTCACTGCTTCTCAATTTTGATCAATAGCAAAACAAAGTCATTTATATTTTTATTTTCAGATATAGTTAATGCATATTCCTACATGATTAAATTATTTTTCTTGGGGTGAATTGAAATGTGGACATAAAAGTGCTGTGTGATGGATTTCTTCTATCCAGAGAAGATAAAAATTATATATATATATGTATATATATATACATATATATATATTATAATATATATATGTATATATTTGTGAGTAGAAAAGAGGGGAGTGTTATTTTGTTTCTTTTTTCATTTCTATATTTATTTCTCTTTTTTTATTCATCCATATATATGCTAAGTTCTGGTCTATAGAAAAAATCATTGTGAAATAAGCAGAAAATACTTTTGCTTTGTGAAAATTGAACTTAGTGCATATTGTAGCAGTGTTGACTGATACTGTGGACTTTGAATGATGTATGGCTTTGTGAGACTTTAACAGCTTGTGCCTCCTGTCTACATCTTAGTTGCAATGTAGGTCAATATATTTTTCCACTTCATGATCAACCAAGGTTGTTACAGGATATGGGGATTATCATAGAACTTTCCTAAAAAACTAATTCTCAAACAAATCTGGTTGATAATCATTCATTACAAGTCCACATCTTAACTTGATTAATAAGTGTGTCACTCTAATCTAGAACAACATGCTTTGGCCCTTACAGTCTCATGTTTTTATCAAAATAAAAAGTACATTTAGTACATCCAGGATAGATGCCATAGTCTTTAACAGTCTCAACACTGAACAGAAACCAAAAAGTCTCCACTGAGAGTCAGGACAAAGTTTTATCCATGAGCCAATATAAAATTATATAACTAGTTATATTTCTAATATACAGTAACACAAAGCTAACATTCCTATTTCAAAAGGAAAGAATGTGAGTATAATAGGAAATAAATTGGACCAAACTGGGACTGAAATCCCACATAGCGTAGAGCACACATCTCAGCTGTGTGTTCAGGATCTGAAACTCTTGGTGGCATCACATAGATAGCAATAAGCTTTAGTAGCACCAACCCCTCAGTTATACCTTCTTAACCATACACAGCTAGTTTCTTAGGCCAGCTCTACCCCATGTCTGCAGCTTCTGCTACTAGACACTGATGCAGTCCTTGTAGAAGTGTAGAAGTCCAACATGTAGAAGTCTTTGTTATACTTTTTATGTTATACACTCATGTCTTCCTCTTAGAAAGTCAACCGGCAACAATGGTTGACCTGAGGAGCTTCCTGGAACATTCATGTATACTTTCATAGCTCTATTACAATTGCAGTTTTTAATGTGTCAAAAGCCACGTATGTAGTAATACTAAGGATGCATGCAATCTCAAGATGTTCTCAAGGCTTCTTCTACCATGGCCATAGTGGCTTCTGTGTGCAATGTGTTCGCTGGAGCCAGGGAAACACTCTCTAAGCCATTTTGCTCCCTACGGATTCACTTGAGTACCTTGCTCTATGTTCAGGCTCTTTTTTTTTCTAACGATATTTCATTTTTCACAGTTTGTAGCCATCAGTGAGTGGGACTGTACCCTTAGGCAAGTTTGCAAATTGTCTGAATAGAGAGCAAGAGTTTTCTTTTCAGTGGAGCTAATCTCTATAGGTATTACAGCTGCTTTATCCTCACCTTTCTTTTCTCCCACTATAAACTCACTCAAATTTATTTCTTCATCACACTGCCTATTTCTTTCGGTCTCTTGTCTATTATGGTATGTCTAAGTAAGAACCGTGAGAAGCAATCATGTCACATCCTGGTAACTTTGCCTAAAATTCACCCTGACAAATTATTTGGTACATTATTTGAACTCAAAATTTAAGGACCTGAGCAGAATAAAGCAAGCTTATGTGCCGGAAGATAATGTGAACAGGATCTCCATTCCCAGTAGAGTTTCTGTTTATCCTCTGACACCTCATGACCTGACCTCTGCTGTCTGTATTTCTAAAGACAATCTGGGTTTTGGAGCTTTCAAAACAGTGTCCCTTTAAACTTTGCATACAATAGTCTAGAGATTCTCTACCATGTAGGTCTAACCTCCTCCAGAATTCTCTTGCCAATCAGTTCCCAAGCTTAAGAGCCACCTGCTTAGTTTTATCACCACAAGAACCCCGATCCTGTGGACCAATGTCTTATATTGCTACTCTTTTCATTTTAGTGATACAGTGCATGACACAAGCAATGTAAGAAAAGAAAGATTTCCTTTGACTCAGTTGAGGAATCAGGCCATCATGGACAGGAAGGCTTTGAAAAAAAAGCCACTAGCTGTGACAGTGCGAGCAGTGAGCATGAGGCATCTGGTCACACAATCACATTGTGTTCACAGTAGGGAAGGAAACAGAGATGAATACTGGTACTTACCTAGATTTCTCATTCCCCCCTCCCCTCCCCCTCTCTCTCTTTATATTTTCTTCTTTTATGTAGTCTGGGGCCCTGTTGGGATGACTCTCCAGCCCAAAGTGTGAGCCAAAAGAATGATGTCTCCCACATTCAGGATGGAGCTTCCCTCCTCACTTCAACTTTTCTGGAAATACCTCCACAACCTTGTCAAAAATTATGTCTCCTAGGAGACTACATTCTGTCACACTGATGATGAAGAGTAGCCATGACTACAAGGTTCACTAAGATTATCTCTTTGTATATTTTGAGCTCAAAAAGATTAAAAATTTATTAAGAAGGAGCAGTGGTTTGTATACAGATAAATATAATTTTTATTTGGTGGATGTTTCTGTTGTAAATGAATTCTAGAACTGAAGCTATAATGAAATTATATTTATCTGTATGCTAAGGTGTCTAAAAATATAGACATCTTTCAATTTTCTGAAAATGCAATATGTTTTGACCTATGAGTTTTTCTAGTTATATATTTTTAAATCTTTACATAAAAAAGCATTGTGGTGGTAGGCACAGAGGTAAGCAAACCTCTATATATTTCCAGAAATTAAAAAACAATAATTTTCATTTCAACTAGGAAAGAATATTTTTATTTAAACTAACAGAAATATTTTAAGCGTTATCTTTCTAATAGTTTAGCTAAAACTTGAAGAAGAAAACAAGGTAAATAATTTGGCTTAATATAAAGAACTTTGCTTCTTCTGAAACAGTCCTTAATAGTGTAATACAACCACACATTTGAACTTCTTTGTGTGTTGTTTTGAAACTTATGGCCTTACCATTCAAATAAACTAGGATTATTGTATCTAATATGAAATAATTTATTTTTACTCATCTAAATTGAGTCATCATTCTAAAAAAAAAAAACCTTTGTTTCAATGGTAATTATATTTCCTATTATGTTTGATGATAATTTCCAAGACTTTCAGCTAATTTTAGACTTGATTATTAATAAATTGAACTCATTAAGAAAGTATTCACCAGGTAACTAGGTAATATGTATGCAACATAGGATATTGAAACAATACTTATGAGGCTTAATTTTAAGTTGATATACATTTCACCTCCTGCATTGATATTGATATGATAGAATGTACACTAATTATCTCCATTAATGAAGCATGTGCTCATTTTTGCCAGTTTGAATCTTTTACTGTGACCTGTGTTGTTGTTAATGAATGATAATTATTTAAATCTGTATCAAGGTAAAGTGACTATTCCAAAAGGAGAAAGGAGAATTTTCAATAAAACATCTAAATTAACACAGTAAGTTAAAGGATCATGAACATAGACCTTTAACCATTTGTGTAAATGTTTGTTGAACCTTATACTGTCAAGTTCCATATTTCTCACTTTTAAAATTCTCTTGCTTTGGCATATCCTTGTACACTTCTTTTACTCTATTAATCTATCTTTCTAAATACTCTGTCCCATTTTGCATTCATTTATATTTAATCTGGGTATCTCCCTATGAAACATAATTTTTAAGAAGGCAGCGTTTGTCTCTGTGTCCCAACTGGATGATCAGACTGGCCAGTTGCAATCCCTCAGTAAACACCTGATCAATAAATTAAAAGACTATTAATTGCCCATTTAAGAGACCAATGCTAAGAAATCGGACTATGCCAAGCTTATATCTTAAATGCAGAAGAACAGAAAAAGAGACACAATACAGTGTGTGCTGATGAACAAGGTCTAGTTAGGAAAGCAAAGGATTTGCGGATGTACCTGTAAACAAATGTAGAGATTTAAAAGATATAGAAAAATCAGAAGAAATGATATAAGATAATGTTTCATGCTCAAAGAATCACACAAATGAGGAGTATGAGAAAATTCGGCCGTGGATTCACTCACCTATTAAATACTTTTTATCAAGGTACCAATGTGTCAAGTTTAAGGGGTAGGTACACAACTTACACCTGACAGATGATTCGTGGAAAAGTAGAAGGTACTAAACAAAAGATACTTGTTTACATGTTGCACAGTAGAGTGGACCAAAGAGTATACATGACATCTCATAACACTTTAGAAACTCAGTTCCCTGAACAAAGAAAGTTTTTCCTCACTTATTTTCTGTTCATGAAGTTGCAAGCTAATGACTCAGGTATTGTCTGCAGCCAAAATGATAAAAGTTTGTAATAAAGTTATGATGTATGACATAACAAAATTTGTGCCTGTGCATGCATGTGTGTGCAGCAGAGGCGCCTGCTGAGGCCAGGAGAGAGTCTGGAGCCCGAAAGTAGATTGCATCAGGTGTTCTTAATTATGGAGCTCTCTCCCCAGCTTCGGGTGTTTTTTTTTGATTTTTGCATTCAAGTAGCACACACCTGATGCTATCTCAACACGTTTCACAACTGTTCAGTTATTCTAGCTCTAAAAAATAGATTTATTCTATAAGTTAATGTTATCATAACTTTCTTGGGAATCACACTCAATTGGAAGCTCCATTTGGACAGAAGGCACCTCTTGTCTCTGTAGGATAGGAATTTTTGTGAATTTGTTTGTACTTTTTCTTGAACTATTATCTATTTGCCGATGACTCATTGTGTTAGGGAAATTTTCTGATTGCTCCAGATGCTACTGAACTTCACGAAGAGGTGGCATTTGGATATGTCAAATAAAATGAGAGTGTCCTAATCATTTGCGTCACTTTGCTCTTTCTCCACAGCGTGACCCCACACATGCACAAATACTCATAACCTCTTCTGCTGCTGCGACACTGTGTACACCAGCCATGAATATAAGTGTGCTTGCCAATGACTCTGGGTTTGCCATCCATGTGGTGGGTAAACTGAGGCAGGAAGCTGTCAATGCTTAGAGCTGCTGACCAGGGTGGATCCAGATACCTACACGGGCTGCTGCCAAAGGCAGCCAATTATTACAAAAATTACTCAGCAGACTTTTTTGTCTGAGGGAACAAAGCTTAATTTACTTTAATTTACTCTCTGTAAAGAAAGTAAATACTCACAGAAGAAAAACTGTGAACTCTTTTAACCCCTTGGGGTTGATAAGAAAAAGGAGGTAAGAGAAAACTCACACATTCATACATACACATACACACAAGAAAGAATGAAACAAATGAAATAAAAGGCAAAGTCTAATAACTTCATATACAGAAATATACATGCATGCATGCATGCATGCATACATACATACATGAATACAGACCTACAGACATACATATATATATATATATATATATATATATATATATATATTTACACAGAGAATTCTTAAAGCAAAGTTCCAACAATCAGGCCCTAATTATCCCACACATACATACATAAATACACACAACTGGTGGATAGAAAAAATAATATTCCAACCCACATTCACAAAATTGTATACATACACACATAGTTGATGAATGGGAGAGACAATGATCCAGCCATTCCATACCACACCTAATACCATACCTAAGACCATACCATGCCATGCCATGCCCATACCATACCATATCATACCTAATACCATACCATACCTAATACCATACCATGCCATTCCTAATACCATACCATACCATGCCATACCATACCTAATATCATACCATACCGTACCTAATGCTATACCATACCATGTCTGCCATACCATACCTACCATACCATGCCATATCATACCATACCTAATAACATACCATGCTATACCATACTATACCTAATACCATACCATGCCATACCATAATTTATTCTTTCTTCCATATCTTATATATCCCAGAAAAATCTTACAGTTTACAATTACAATGTGATTATATTTTCATTTTCTTCTAGTGAATGATTATGAAAAAAATGTGGTTTTCCATACTTTTATAAGATATAACACTATGAAGTACAAATTAAGATACTAAATTAGTCTCAAAACCCATGTACATTCATAAGCAAGCAACTAGTTATAGACTAACAAAGTATAAACAAGCAAGGTAGTTTTTTTCAGCCAGTTTCTTCTACTGGCAGACAGCAATTTGTGATTACAAAAATAGAAATAATTATTTTATTATTTATCTTTAAAAGTAATCTTGTAAGAGTCTTAAAAGAATCACAAATTTAAACTTTTATATAAAAGTCAGTCATATCTCCCTTAAATCCTCAAAGTGCATATCTAATTATCAGCAATTCTTACTAAATCATATCAAGAAGCTGAGGGCAAACTGAATGTAAGAAAGAAATCAATCATCATCAGTCCAGCTTCAGTGAGAATCATGTCAGTCAATGCTGCCATTGTTCTTGTTTCCTGAACATAAAGGGTCGCTTAGCTTAACAAATAAGATTATAGCAGTCTGAACTTCATATTGTTCCCTAAGATATTTTTTTTACCTCAGAGCCAGTAGGAAGTAGGAAAATATCTCAACCTAGCTTCACTAACAACTTTATTTGTTAATAAATGTTTTCTAAAGGTGGTGGTCATTGTTGACAATCTATATCTCTAATTTCTTCTATAGGGTGGTGATAGAATCATTAACCTGTTCCAGGAGCAATGACTGAAAGAAAGCAAGTGTTGGTACAGTGAATGCCAAAAATACTGCCCAGTGAAGGGCTTGAAGCTCCCTTAAAATTTTCATATGATTCGAAGATTAAGAGGGATGTGACAGTAACAAGCAGAGCTGGACTCTGTGAGAGCATAAAGTCCTCAGAACACATAGTCTTCTGGTCCATACCACACTGAGGCCACGGGGTACATTCCATGAGTTCTAAAGCTGTTTGTTGTTCTTTCTGCAAGTTCCTCTGCATATGACAAAATTACTTAACACTAAAACTGTTCTCCAGAGTTCAATGGAAGGCAAGAACCCAATCCTGGAAGTTTTTCTCTGATCTCTACTAATACACACACACACACACACACACACACACACACACACACACACACCCCACATCATACCACACTAAAATATTAAATTATGTTCATGTAAATAAAGTAAATACAAATTTATGTTTACAGAGTTCAAAGGAAGAACAAATGACCTTTGAGTTAACACTGAAATTTATTATTTTTTCTGATTGTTCCTTTATCTCTAACTAACCAAGTTTATCACCTGACTCATTTTCCACTGTCCACAGAGCTTCTTTTACTAACATCTTCTTTGGAGCAGATTTGCTGGTGACAAATTGTTAGTTCTCCCTCATCTGTGAACATTTCTATTTCATCCTCTATCCTGAAGGTTATTTTCAATGTGCGCATAAGTCGCAGTTGGCAAGGTTTCTCTTTCAGCTCTTTAAATCTATTGTTTTGTTGTCTTATGACCTAGATTGTTTTGATGAAAAATAGAAAACAACTTGAATTTTGCCTCCAATACAAAACATCTCCATTTTCTCCTGCTTCTTTTACTTTTTTTTAATCTTTAGTTTTATTTATTTTTGACATGATGCTTCTGTATGATTTTCACTTTTTAATATGTCTTGGAGTGGGCAAATTTCACTGGTACTTGTCCATAATATGATTTCTACCAAATTGCAGAGTTGTTCAGAGACTTCAAATATTTTCTCCTGCACACATTATTTTGTACAGTGTATAACATTGCTGTGCATATAAAGCAGTATGTGTTACAGGCCATTACATGGATGTAATGTTTTTAACCCTAGAATTTTCACATTGTGATTTTGTAATATTTTTTTTTTTCTGAAATCTCCTGTCTATTTTCATGTGTTTCCAGTTAAGTCACAGAACACAGTTACAGTAACTGAATACTATTGTTTTCTAGTTTGTCAGACCAACATCTGGATCACAAATAGATTGCATCTGATGCTAGTCTTTTCAAGGGGGAGCATGACATATTTTTGTTGTTGTTGTTTGTACATGAAACCCTAATTTTATTATGCTGTACTTATGAAAACTTAAAACAGTGTTGAATATATACTAGGCCTTATTAAAACACTCTGCAGAACATTTGTTCTTGTTTTTGGCAAATGATCAATAGAACTTGTTTCAAGCAATTAATTCTATCAGTTGCCTACATCTATATGTAAAATATGGGCTTTGCTTTCAAACCTTTCTCTGTACGACTTGGTGTCTATCTTTAATATGATGGTTCATAGTGAGTCCAAGATCTGTACAAGTTTATATTAGGATGTCATTTCCCAAATGTCATCTCTCTGATATCTACCCTCACCCTTCAGGTTTGAAAGATTCTTTTTGTCAGCAATTTGAGAAAAAAAAATCAAGGAAAAAA
Organism: Arvicanthis niloticus; assembly: GCF_011762505.2. Taxonomy (NCBI): domain Eukaryota; kingdom Metazoa; phylum Chordata; class Mammalia; order Rodentia; family Muridae; genus Arvicanthis; species Arvicanthis niloticus. Next base: position 69,570,062 of record NC_047659.1, on the reverse strand, counting down.
AGCAAAAAACCAACCAAACCAAAAAACCTCAAACAAAACAGAACAGAACAAACAAAATAACCTGAGTTGTACTAAGACTTTACACTTTATTGTTCCAGATAATCTGTGGCACACACACACACACACACACACACACACACACACACACACACATTTTGTTTATTTTGTTTTATTGGTCTATAATTAATTGGTAGGAGGAAATGGCTATGACATGTATATGCTTCCTTAGTAGCACATCTTTTGTTTTTTCCTTTGTCGTTTGCACATTGGCTTTTATTTTTGCTCAAGCAATAGCTGACTTTACCATTACAAAAATATAAAGGATCCAGAAGAGATACTGTATAAGATAACATTGCAAGATTATGGGAACAGTGCTTACATGTCAACCAGAGAGTTGTGCATTCATGTGCAGCAGGTAAGAGAAACCTATGACTGTATTTTCACTCAAGTCCCTCAATGTAGTGGCTATCTTCAAAAATGATTTTGCTACTGTTTTTACCCCTTCTTTCTTCTCTTTCCTTCCTGTATATTCTCTCTCTCTCTCTCTCTCTCTCTCTCTCTCTCTCTCTCTCTCTCTCTCCCCTTGTCTTTGTCTCTTATTTAAAAGCAATTCTGAAATAGAAATGAAACTATTTCAGGTTTGCTTCTATATTCTAGTCATGGCACTGGTCTCATTTCCCCAGAAGGCGTTTCTATTACTGACAGTGGCATTCAGGCACTGACGACCACACATTTCCTTATTATATATTGCATAACATAAGAAAAAGAAAAGGACCAATAAAATCACCGGTCCTACTTCTTTTGAGCCAGCAGCATTTGGGGTAGATACACTTTATGCCACAGACATGTACCTCTTAGGTAAATTGGTCATTGTGTAACTGGTAGAGCATTAAGTTTGGAGTCCAGGTGTGAAAGACCACTGTTCCACACATCAGCATAAAAGAACAGAGACTCTGTATCTCCCCTTAATATCTCTGGCTCTGCAGAACAATCTTTGCAGTCTTTGGTAAATCACCTGAACATCATACTTTAATTCAATGGCTTATACTGTGATTTCCTAATAAGAACTGAGACATAAATGTGTACCAGGAATATTCATCAAGCAAGGCTCATGAGGATTGATGGAGGAAACAAGATCCATCGGAGGAAGAAGCTGAAGAGCAAAGTGACTCCAACACTGTATCCACAGTCTCTTGGTACTTTAGACCTATTGTAACCTTTCATAGTGACCATTGAGCCTAGCATAAAAGCAAGAGCCTTTAATCCAGGAATTTTGTAGGTGAAAGCAGACTGATGCAAGTGGAGATCACCTTTGCCATATAAAGAGCTCAGGAACAATCTGAGGTATATACCTGAGACCTTTTTTAAAAGTAATAAACCAAAACAAATAAACAAAAAAAAAACAGACAAAAAGTTCCTTTCAGAATTGAGGCAAGAGATAGACCTTTTGTCCCATCTTAACAATCAGTAAGTACACTGAATGTGGCTGGCTGTATTGTGTACTTGTTTCTTCTGAACTGAAATGTTATTTCCAGGAAGGAGCAGAGACATAGGAGATAAGTAAAAGTTCACAATGTTTTAGGGGAAAAAAAACGTGAAAGATTTTCCATGGCCTCTCCCCAATCATATACAAAGGTAAACAAGAGTGAGGGGAGGAGACTGGCTGAGCAGCTGCAGAGAAGACATTCTTGGACTACAGAAAGGCTTACGAGCTATGTACAGAGTCCTGGGGTGGAAGCTTCAGTGAGTTATCATCAGTGTAGGTAGGGATGTACTTTTTTCTGCTGGACCTTCTTTGGAATTCTCCTTGTTCCTTTTTAAGTATCCCCTCACTAATATTCCAATCAGTAACCACAAAATCTTTTGCTTCTCTTAATTAGGCTTTTGTGCAGTTGTTACTTTGTGGAAGAGAGAAGCTTGGAAGTGAAGAAACCAGAGGGAGAGGATGAAGAGCAAGAAAATGAGGAAAATGTCCAATGTTGCTTTCAAGATCATTCAATCAATGACCTAAAGGACTCTCACAAGGGCCCACCCCTTAATGGTTTTACGATTACAATCTCTTAACTGTGTCACACTGTAAGGCAAGTCTATACCACATAGAACATGGTAAACATGTGTTCAAATAAAACTACAAAAAGTATTGTGTGCACATTATAATATGTTCCTTAAATATTCCATACTTATATGCTAATTTGAGATGCACACACGTTTGTATACTGAACTATCTTATACAAAATTTCTTAGTAGATATGTGCTGTTTTCATGGTTTTGTGAGATAGAAGTCTATGTACTGGTAATAGTAGCTGAGCTGTTTCATTTTGATATTTTCCAATGAAACTGGGGTGAAGGGGTTAACAGTCTAATGGTGTGTGATAATACCAGATAAGAATTCTCTCTTTATCTCTCACTGTGACCTTGTTGTTATTTTTGCTATATTTTGTGTAATTTTTGTGTCCTCTAACAATCCCAGAGCACTTTCAACTCGAACTGATTCAGACATACTGGCAGGTATCTTGTATTCTTTCTGTGATTTGTTTGTGTACTTAATTGTTACCAGTTTCTGTCCCCTGAAAATTGTTGTTTTGCGATATGCAAGACCAAGCTTGCATCTTCCATGTATTTTGGGGGGAGAGAGACTGCTTGTTCAGACAAGACCTCTTAAATTAAAAAGAATAGGAGAGAGTGAGAGTTTAAAATAGAAAATGTAAATTTAACACATGCAGATATCCACATGCTGAGAAGACAATTCCATTGTATTTTTCAAACACTGAAGAAAAAGAAAGAAAAACAGAGGTGGGGGGGGGATAAAATGAGGACATTAGAATGAACACAGTCAGGCCTTGGCAAAGCTGGCGGAGATGCCCCTGCCAGTGTGCAGCAGAGCACAAAAGGCCACTGATCAGTGTGGAACATGCAGCCTACTGAAAGTGCTTTAAATGTGAATAAGGAATGTCACATTTTTCCTTTCACATGTGAGTCAATACAATCAGATACATACCATTTAGGTGTAAATTCAGGAGGTATTTTTATTTCTGTTCAGTAGATGCTTTTCTTTTTTTAAAAAATCATTTTCAAGTGAATGATGATTTTTCCTGGAGAGACATTGAAACTGGGGATGGGTAAAAGAGGAAGATAAGGATGGAGGGAGGAAAAGAGAAGAGAAGAGAAGAGAAGAGAAGAGAAGAGAAGAGAAGAGGAGAGAAAGAGAGAATGTGTCTAGAAGAAATTACAATATGAAAATTCATGGTTGCTCATACTCTGCTTTTATGTAAGAGCAGAAATGGCTGTTGCTGTGTCTTTTCTCTACTTCTTGACTCATTTCCAGTAGGCTTCTATTGCCACAATTATCACAGCAACAATATTTTCTGTATAGCAAAAAGATTTCCCAATTCAGCTATTTTAAGAAAGTCTGATTTCTTACTAACAAAAGTGAATATGGTCTCATGGTTGGCTCTGAGGAGGGAGAAATAGCATTTAACAATAAGCATAACCTAGACAATGATATGTTACCCAGAGACAATTTCACTGATGCTGATCCACCTGTCCATTCATGTCCATCACTCCATTGACATAGTAATGTTGCACGCAGAGACATTCATTGTTGCCGCTTGCCCTAAGTGCATCTCCTTTATGCTGGGAGAGTGTTCACCTGAGCTTCTCACTATAGCAGTCCCACAGTAAACACTGATTAAACACACTTGCAACATGCAACATAATTAAGATTTCATATACATATATATTTATATGTATGCATATATAATTTCAGAAGCATAAGTTATAAAATAGCAGGCAATCTCTGGCTTTTGAAAAAAATTGAGAAATAAAACCCCACTCCACAAAAAAAAAAAAAAAAAAAAAAAAAAACTAATCTCTTACAGAGATGCACAGTGTTGATGGCCATCTTACTCTCAACAAGGTAAAGAAAGCAGAAAGAATATGCCTTTGGTTCAAATTGAGGAGTGGGAGAACAGAGAAGAAGGCACAGCAATTTGTGTGACACTGAATTCCCTGGGGCTACTCAACCACACTTAGAGAACAAGGATCCTGTCGCCATGTCTCTCAATTGTGTCAGCTAAGCAAGACTACTCTTCAGGTTCAGGAAAAGGAAACAGAGGAAAACCTGATGACATCGGGCAAGGTTAGAACAGTTGGTGCACTTATGAATCATTCATTCAGAAGTGTTTGACTTGGGAAGAGGTTGATTCTCACAGAACTTCTGGCCTTTCTTTATTGTTCCATTAAGTCATCCATGGGGGAAGATGATTCTGGAAGGAGATGAGCTGTATGCTTTTATTTTTTAAATAAAAACAAATGATCTATTAATATTTACTAAGGACGATCGGGGTGGCAATGTGTATTTCTCATCTGTATTATGGGATAACAGCATCCTAGACTTCAAAAATGACTATGACACAGGAATGCTGAAACACTCAGAGCAGTGTTTGTTCAACACTCTGTGATAAGGGTTGTAATTATTATCTTTGAAATAATACTTAGAATCTCTCTCAGACATATACACCTAAATAATTTTCAGAATAAGCAGTTTCCTGAAACAGGGATATTAAAACTCTCCCTTGTGCCTAAGTTTGCAAGTGGAGTTAAGGACTCAAAAGTAATGATGATCCTCTCGTGGTTGTTGAAGACATACCAGAACTGTGAATCTCAGGAAAGGGTGATGAATTATGAAGTAGGCTCAGAAAGTGGGCATGATCAAGGCTATCTAGAACTTGGACACTTAGCCCCACAATCTGTTGACTTTTGAAACCTGGTCTCAGCAGATACAAGACTTCTTTCCTTTGTCTAAACTGCCTACAATGAAACTAGTGTGATAGAACAAAATACACATTGTTCATATTTATCTGTTGAGATGTGTTATTTCATGCTTTAGGGAAGACAACAAGCAAGGATCTACAACTCAAGATATTGTGTCATGTGTTGCTTGTGTCATTCTTGAGATATTTTGAGACTCTAATTCAAACTGTAAAGGACGGTGATTTCTTTTAGTTCTCATCTTTTGGGGCAATTGCTTCAGCAAAAAGGTAGAATGTTATAATAAGCTACAATGTACATAATTAATGCAGAGGCTTTTACACTTTACCCATGTATCCCAGACTGTGACTCTAAAACCTGTAATTTTCCCATTTTATGTTTCATTAATGCAGGGAAAGACAGATTGTAGGGGAGAAGGCAGAGTGCACTGTGACACAAATCTAATTGACAAGTATTATTATTTGGAGATATAAAAAAAATTCCTAAATTATTTAAAATGTTTTCTGTTGGCAGCTGCTTCTAGCTGGCAACTTTCATCTGTGCAGCCGAGGGACTGGATGACCTTGAGAACATTATATGACTTTCCTCAGCTAGGTAGGAATTTTGAGATATTATGGAGCCATCAAACTATAATATCTCATCCAGGACTCCATATGAAAAGATGCCTAAATGTAGCCACAAATACACCTGGTTTCATAGCATATGAAACCAAACAACCATTAAACAAAAACAATAAAAGCAGGATAAGCAGGTGCTCATTAGCAACCCACATTCTATCTGAAGACCAGAGACAAAAATCACACCAGATGGAATTCAGTCAGGTTAGAAGGTGTATGTCAGCTTAATAAATGCTTATAATTCAGAGATTTTCATATTTTGAAACACACTCATAACCCTGTCCTCAGAAAACTGATTTTTTGCCTTAATTTTAGCTTCTCTGAGAGAATAATGAATGAATAATGAGTCTCAGAAATTATTCCTGAGCCCTGAGCAGAGAATCCCTTTGGCAGTCAACATGCACACATGTAGGACGCAGCACCATGTAAATACAACAGCTTGACAGAATTAAAGAAACCAAAGAAACACAGCATCCATAATGTACAGCACTCTCCTTAAACTCATGTCAAAATTGTGAATGAATCTAGATAAGGCATGATATACAGATGAGAAAGATCACAAGATTTGAAGCTGTTTCAAATGCAGACTCAATATCAACTCCCATTCTAAGTGAATGATTTTCAGAAAATGATTCCTCATCTGTAAGACAGAATTATTAATATTAACTTTTGGACTTACTGTGAGGCTAAGGGATAGTATGTGTTAATGGATAAAGACAGTAATGAATGTTTTTACTCCATTTTTCATTGTCAATTCTAGATACTTTATACAAAGAAAGGATTGTATTCCAGTTTGCTAAAACCAGGCTTAAGAAATAAAAGATCCTTGAGGTAAATATCAAGAGTCTCCCTGTGAACTCTATTCTTTTTTCTGAACCTTACTCACATTTCAGTCTCTTCCAGGGAGTCTACATTTTGAGTCGGACTTCCAGCTGTACCTAGAGTGTTATTATCAGATCTGAGTTTTGAGTTTACTGGAAACTTTGTGTCACACACAGAAACTAATTTTTTCTACTTTAGAAAGTTTTCAATTGTAATACAATTAGTAGGGAGTAGAGAACAGGCTTGGGATCCCAACAAGAGGGACTTATAATAGTACATAGAGACGATTTCTCCAAGAGAGGGGACTCTGTTAACTGAAAAATAAACTGGAAGCTTTGTCTCAACTCTAAATTTACTCAAGATCATTCATGACAGAAATAAGACACATAAAATACTTACATAATGTCTGGCCAGTAGCAACAATTTGATAAGCACCCATATTTGTTTAAAGATGACACATATAAATATAAACCTCATCTATGCCATTATTGAATGAACCTTTTTTGAGGGAGTGATCATAACTTAAATGCTGGCCACATTTTTGAAACAGTGAGATAGGTCTCTTTTTAATGTAAAAGAGGGTGACAATACCTGGTTCCTCTCTCTTTAGCTCAACAAATTGTGACCTTTATGAAATGGTTTCTGAATTTAGGCTATGGCCATTTTGTTTTGTTTAGTTTTTAATACAAAAGATGTGATAGGCCTTCCTATAAGATCTTAAAACAATTAGCTATATGTTTTCAGCAAGATAAGCATTGCAATGAGCAATTTCCTGCTGGGGATCTTTCTCTAAAGATATCTCAAACAAGCTTTAGGAATTGTTAGCTTTGTGAATCTCAGTTTATAACTAGGATGGAAGCACATGTTCAAGCTGTAAGACAGAGAAACTGAGTTGACTGATGGAACATTGTTTGTCTTCTTAACTCTGATGCTCATGGTAAATTTTAAAGGAATTGAAACTTCTCATATATAGATGGTGAGCCATGTGTTAACTACATTGTATAAAACAAAATGTCCATGTCCTTTCTCCAGGTGACATAGAAAAATAGTATAACTATTCAAAATAAAGCACCAAAATTTACAAAGATGAAAGAAGAGTAAATACTGATTTTTTTACCTGTGTTTTTAATCATCTACATGTGTCTTTTATATATTCTCTTTTCAGTTTTCTTATAGGAGAAGAAATGGAATACATTTTATTTTTGTTGTTTATACATTTGTTCATATGTGTGTAAGTGTATTCGTGTGCAAGCATATGTGGACATAGGAATTGACTTTGTGAGTTGTTCCTTGGTCTGCTATGCACTCTGATTCTGAGACCAGATCTCTCAGTGCGTCGGAGCTCACCAAATAGGGTTGCCTGGTTAGAACACATATTTCTTTACCTCCACAGTGATACCATTCCTAGTATACACTACATCTCAGTTTCTTTTTTTTATGTGGGTTTTAAGTATCAAATTTAGGCCTTCATGCATGTAAGGTTATCACTTATATGACTGAGCTAACCCTACAGATCTAAGTTTAAAATTCTGTTATAATTTTAATTCCAAATCATATATTACAGACACTGACTTCACCATACAATAGAGGACATCAAGCTCAGATGCACCCCTTGGCATATTGTATAAATTAATATGCATTTATTTTGGAGAATTTAGAAAATACAAGGGAATAAAGCATAAATGTACAATAGCTGATATCTACTATTCTCTCCCAAATCTAATATACTACAGCTTGGGGTTTCATTCCTCAACATCTTTATCACTTGTCTTCATGAATGTATACTATGCTTTGAATGATTGAGGCTTCTATATTCAGGAAGTACTTGAATATATTCATTAATTATGAGAATATACAAAAAATATAATATGCATTGACACGCATCCTCCTTCAAACCTCATAACTGTGATAGTGGCCAGCCCTAAACCATGACATGAACTCAGAAGCATCTGATAAGTCTTGTTCTTTGAAAGTTAGAAAATGGTCTGCTTGTTTCAGGCTCAATCAGTAACAAACACCAGATACCTCAGTCCTGAGCTCAGAACTTAATGACAAGAGGAAAGTAACTTCATGTTGAATGTATTTCTCAGCACCATATAGACAGAGACACAGAGTTTTTAGAAACGTCAGAGGATATTAATGGTATTCATGGCAGGGACCCCTTTCAGAATCTCATAATAACCCTCCTTTTTTTTTTTTTTTTTTTTTTTTGCTTATGATGGAAAATTTTTTTAGTACTAAGACAGAATAAGATTGGGTACTTTTTGTAGCTGCCTACTTTCAAACTGTAATCATTGGAATGTCCTAGAGATTGTGAGAAGTAAAATTCATTATTAAGTTTGCTGTATAAGCATTGTAAATATATTTCTGTATTTTGCAAGAGAATTTTTAAAATGACCTAGTTACATTTATTGACAGTAGACCTTCATTGAAAAGTCAATTTGGGGTGCAAATGAAATATGCCTTTATATACACTTATAAACATGCCTTTAACTTCATGATTTAATTTTTGTATTCTTCTAATGCCATAAAGTTTCTGGAATATGCTTTGATAAAATGTTAATGAAAGAGCTAATATTTTCTTCCAGATCTCTTCGCAATTATATCAACCATGCCCTTGGCAATTGATTCTTCCTCCTGGATTTACATCAGATTGGTTAGGAGCTAGCTTTTACTGTTCATTCTTATTCCTTAATCCACTACTCTGATTGTATCATTTCAAAATTAATCTTACTGTTACCTGTGCCCAAATCCACCAAATTGTTTGATGCATAATATATTGATGCATTGTGTAATTATAGTGAGTGTTTCAGTGCTTGAGAAGGAAGATGTTCCCATGGTTCCTTTTTGTTCAAGGAACACTGGTAAATTACATGGGGCTAATATTCTGGTGTAATAATGTATTTTACTGAGTAAGTAAAGTTTCTTGTCATGAAAGTACTTGAATTTTTTATGGAGAAAGAAATCTTAAAATGACATACATGCTAGACAGTGATAACCTATGACAGTATGTTTGAGACATAAAGGTCTGAATTGTGGCTCTTGCAGCCTTGGATGTGCTTGCATTACATGTACTGAGATGTGGAAGGCAAAGCCACAGGTGACATCTAAACTATTTTGCTGTTTTTATGGTTATTTGTTCCTTTCATTTTCTTCATGCCTACTGGGCTTCCCCATCAAAGTTCCTTTTGTTCTATTTGACTTATCCTCCTCAACTACATGAGACACAAAGATGTGTAAGGCCTTCTCTTAGTAGGTGGACCTCTGCTGACCGTGCACACAGCAAGCTGTCCGGTGACTGCTTTGAATTCACCAACACAAACTTCTGTTTTGTTGCTGTATTCTATCAGAAGAGCTCTGCCATGCTCTGACATCTCTGGCTGAGTGAGAGATTGTGCAGGTAGCTTCAAACACGGCTCAGTCAAAAGTATAGTGAACTGATGCTCAATCTGTACTGTTTCTGAAAATCAAAGAGAAATGCAGCCATTTGTCAGCAAGCTGAATCACTCTACTTGAAAAATTATGTCCACCCTTTGATTCAAACCCTAGTAACGCTTCAAAAATATATTATTTTATTTGTTCTTTAAAGATTGGTGTAAATCACTTAAAATCCAATATAGTAGATAATACAAATGGAATGTTTAGCCCTGGACTGTTACTACAATGAGAGTTCCTTATATATAGGTTCTATTTTAAGCACCTGGTTAATAACTTCAGTAATGTTAATAACCTCAAATAACAGCCTTTGAAATCATGTGTAATGCTATTTCAATTACTTATTTAGTAATTATGATATTTAGGGTTATCCCAAGAAAGGGATCAAATAAAAATAACAAAGGGTTTTTGGAAATTTCCGTAGTCATACCTGTTTGTAGTTCCCTTGTAAGTGTCCCATTTAAAACTTGTGATATGGCAAATTTTAAGGTCCATGATATGAAATAAAAATAATGCCATATGTGATTAACACACATACTTGAATTTCTTACATAAGCCAGAAGAGGGCAGAAGACGCTGTCTATAAAAGCATATTTACATAAAAATATTTCTTTGAATTGAAATCCAAAGTAATCATACTTTAGACAAAGAAATGAAGACGTGTGTGTGATGTGTGTGTGTGTGTGTATGTACGTATGTGTGTGTTTTATTCATTGATTTGCTTACTTTGGCACAGGAAATGAAATTGAAAACCTCACATACCTGAGCAAGCACCCTTCCACTGAGCTTTGCCTCGAGGTGCCGTCTTAATTTTAGTAGTTCACATCCCAATTTGGATGAGGAACATTGTATAATGGGACATATGTACTTTTTCATACTTCTCAGCTAATCTTCTGACTTTTTCACTCTGAACCTAACAATGTACTAAAACAAGAAGCATCAACATTTATTCAGAAATAATATATGCCGTTATTACCTATCGTATATAAATCTAGGTGGTCAAGACACTGGGAAAATGGGCAGCCATAGAGAGTGAATGATCTCAGAAGACCAGAGTTCTACTCCCAGGATGCACATTTGGTGACCCCCAAACACCTATAACTAAGGACCCAACTTCTCTAGGCTCTATGGGTTTCTGCATTCATAAGTACGCATCCTCCACTCGTGCACATACACATTTTTTAAAATAATAAAAATAAATCATCAAAAAGTTCTATTTAGGTGAGACTCTTGTTGGGCCTATTTTATAGATGACCAACCTGAGGTATAAGAGGTCAAGTCACAGAAAATGTTAAGGCGGGTATAAATTTCAGCTTTAGTTTAAGCAGCTGAGTTTCCAAGTCTACACATGTTCACATGGTCTTTCTTGTAGCATTGTGATGGATGGATCAGTCTATCAGGCTGATGATGCCAGGTAAAAATGGCTTAATATTTTGAGGCCTTCGTCATAATCTAGTGGGAATAATGTTTTGCTGCCTGGCATGAATCTTTTATAAATTGTATTAAAAACAAAATGGAACATACAAAGTCAGCCATAGTAACAGAGGAGTCTGCGGTGAAGAACCTGCAGTGCAGTTTTTCTGGTGTGTCTTTTCCTATTTAGCTCTTCTGTAGGTCTATGTTTGTGTGGTACAGATCTTAGGTTAAACAACAGCATAACGTGTCCTTCTTTTACATGCTCCCTTAAATCACAATGACTCCCAGTTACTGACAGTTTGCCTGAACCAAATGTCATTCATAATGTAGAAACAAGACTAATTCTAAAGAGGCTGGAAGAGAGGAAGAGGCAGGAGAATTTCTTCCTGTGTCTGGTTAGGTCTTTGAAGAGGGAAAGGCTGTACCTGATGGAACAAGATACACACAATACAGTCTATGATTTTAGGACTTACGAGAAGATGTCTTTGTTCAAGGTGCCCTGTGTGGAATATGATGGTGAGAGAACTATACATCTGGCTGTACCTGAACTGGCTATATCAGGTGGAAATTAAAAGCAAAACTTGCTTATAAAATCTTTCCAAGTGAACTGCAGAGACAAAATTGGAGAAGAGACTGAGGGAAAGGAGGTCCTGTGACAGGCCCAAATTGGGACCCATATAAAGGTGAGACTCCAAGGTTTGAAACTATTACTGATGCTAGGATGTACTTACAGCCAGGTTCCTAGCATGCTTTCCCTCCGAGAGGCCCAACAGACAGCTGACTGAGACACAGTAGATACTTACTCTCCTCCAATGGTCTAAAGTCCCAGACCCCCTGTGGTTGAATTAGGGAAAGGCTGGACGAAGTTCAGGAGGAGAAAGACCCCATAGAAAGACCAGCAGAAAACCTGGACCCCTAAGATCTCTCAGACACTGAGCCACCAACCAGGCAGCATACACTAGCTGGTCCAAGGCCCCCGACACATATACAGCAGAGGACTGTCTGGTCTGGCCTCAGTGAGAAAAGGTGCACCTAAGCCTTGAGAGACTTGAGGCCACAGGCAATGGGGAAGACTGGCAGGGTATTTGAGGGTGTCGAGGTGTGGGGACATCCTCTTGGAGATGGAGGAGTAATAGGATGACGAACTGTCAGAGGGCAGAATGGGAGGGAGATAACAACTGAACTGTAAAAATAGATTAAGGTTGATAAAAATATGATAAAATTTTTCACAGTATAAAACAAATCTTTCCAAGTGAGTTTTTTAAACTATATTTTGTGTCTAAAGTAATCCAGTCACTGTTGATTACTAAGCTAGAGTTGCAGGATCAGACAGATGACTAACAGTCATTGGGGTAGGCACTGCTGTGTTACATTTCCTAAAGGGATGCACACAAATCCCTTTTCAGTGCAGATGAAGAAAAGTCTGACAGGGCAAATACATGATTCTACTTATGTATTTCTGGTGAGCTGGTGGGTTTATTGGCATTTCTTATACCTGAATGACATTAGCCAGTCTACTGCAACAAAGGTCCACCAAAATGCGTCAATAAAGTTGCCTTCCCTCCTTGGCAATTGTTTACACCGTAAGTTGATTCTGGGAGCCTTATGAACCCTATAACCATGAGGGAGAGTTTCAATCTGGAGGCAACAGCTATAGAGCAGACACCAGACAATGACTTGCTAAGTGATGGATAAATCAATCAGGATATTTCTAAAGACAAAGGGAATGATGAAGCAAGAAATAACTGAAGAATGAAAGAAATGTACAAAAAAAGGAAGTGAAAAACAAGAGAGAATCTTTCTAAATTAAAAATCAGAATCACCTAGACTGTAATATGAACTCATATGCCTGAGTTTCCTCAACTCTAAAATGGGAATTGTACTGTACCTGCCCTCCACAGTCCCTGAAATTGTTCTATGGGAAAATGCACACAAAATAATTTATCTGAGAGAACCTAGAATAACTCCTGGCACACAGCAAGCAGTTGATGAATGGTAGTGATTATTATGATTATTAGCTTCTAGTTCCTATAACCTTTAATAATAGTCCAAACTCTGTAGAAATCTATTTCCCCTTACACCACAAAAGAAAAACCAAGTCATTTTGCTGAACTGTAAATGCACCAAATTAAATGCCCAGGCATGTGAATTAGCATAAGCAATATCTCTCCACAAAATTGGCACTCAATATCTCTCAGCACATAATCTTTACCATCAAATGAATGAGCTACCTAAAATAAGCACATTAGTTAGCTACAAGAGACAAGCAATGTTAATATCTACAGCGAGCTACAAATTACCCAACAACTACAACACGTGTTTTTAGAGGAAAGTAGCAAAGAAAAGAAAATCTGACTTCAGTCTTGTAAGTTTGAAGCTGCAATGAGCTTCTAGTGAACATCTAGAAAATCTTGTATTTGGTAGCTCTAACTAAAGAAATACAGACAGTGAAGTAGAAGGTTTTTTTTTTTTTTTTTTTTTTCTTCCTGGCCATAAATATTTGCAAAGCAACACATTAAACTTATTTTAAAAGTAAATGCAACTATATTATTTTTATAACTGTCAGAGTTTTCAGTTCTAACAAACTCAATAAACATCCAAAATATAAGTTAATATTTTTTTTTCAGCACAAAGCAATTGTTCATCCCATACTGAGGACCATTGCTCACCCACCTCCTTAAGGAACATTTTAAGATATTTGTAATTATATAAATTTGGAATAAGCAGAAAACCTTTATTAGTCATTATTTTCTAGTATTTTCTTTCAATTTTTTTTTACATACAAAAGTGGTTAAATGATCTATACAAGATGAAAATTCAAGGTTGTAGCAAAATTAGACTTATTACATATGTTTGTCATAAATTCACAGGCATGTTATAAAATGTCTCATTTCACTGCCTACCAGCTCTGTTCACTGGAGCTATGGCTTGGTGCATTTAGCTTTTTTTCTGTTTGGATAACAAAGATGTGGTCAGAGCTTACTTCTGTACAAGTCAGTGTTCCTTCTTCACCTCCCATTCATCAGTTCAAGTACTTTCAATACATATCGAATCCTGAGCCTCTGCCTCCATAAAACATTCAATGAACAGTCATGATTATCAATGCCCAAAACATTACATTTCCTCATCTCTTCTTCTCTCTGAAGACTTTCTATGAACATTCCTTGCCCTCCAGTCAGCCTGGACTGCACTACAAGAAGTTTGCCCATTCGTTATAACTCTTGCTCCAGAGTCTCTACTCCTGTCAAGAGTTTCTCTTCCTGCCTGAGTTCCTGCTACCCACTTAGCTCACATTCTCACCTCCAAAGCCACAATTGCCTGCTGCCCCATGCATTTCTTTCAGTTGTGGTCCTGCTTATGTGTTGCTATATACTTTCTATGAAACAGCATTGCACTTGCATGAAAAGCCTCTCTGAATATTCTTCCAGATTGTTCGCTCCTTGAAGGCAGAAACTGACTTATTCATCATTATATTCCCAGTGCCCTAAATAAAACCTGACACAGTGTAAGTTCAATAGCTCTTTTTAATCTAATTCCTGCATTCTGACTCCAAGGCCTGAGATATTCTGGTATTTTGGCTTACCTCCCTAACATTTAATTACCTACTATTTGCTTTGCATGGATTAGTCATAGCTCACCAATTATATGATAAGCAACTGAAGGGAAGATATTGCTTTATTCCTTCTTATCTCCTCTAGGGCAAAGCTAATAATAGGCAGCTCTCTATTGCTAAAGTAATTTAGAAAAAATATAGGTGTGTTAAATACAGTGGATATTTGCTTAGTGTAGATTTTAAATTCTCAAGAGTATATGCTGAACATACATACATACATACAAACATACATACACATACTCATGGAAGAGAGAGGGAGAAAGACAGTGGGGAGTGGGCTTTGTTTGATTTAAGGTGATTTAACGATGTGAGTGTTCCCATTCATACTTCCCATTTCACCATAGTATTTTCTTATTGTTGTGTTTTGTTTTAATCTGTGGTTGTGTTTTTTTAATTGCAGGTCATGGTCCATTCATGGAGAGTAACATGAATTTATTGAATCATGATGTACAATGACATAAATAAGGAGCAAAAGGTTCCTTGGATTCAGTAATGATGAGTATGGCTATGGAAATGAGTAATCTGCTAGTACACAGTGCCCCATAGCACATGCGTCTATCTATAAACCACAGTCAGAAGAGCATTTGAAACAGCTAAGAACCAACATTGCTATTCCCACTCGCTCAGAGATGACAGACTTACTTTCTTCTTTCACTTCTCTGTGTTGCTTTATCTTTGAACACCAATTACTAGGTCTGGCACCTTCACTTAAATACTCTATTTACTTAGCATAAAGCTTTGATGATTAGTAAATATAGTCACTCAGTGAATAGGTACATTGGATGACCCAAAATTCAGAGCCAAAATTCTTCTAAGCTTCCTTCCTACAGATAAACTTTGTCTAGAATAATGGGATATCTATATCTCTTACCTCCATGCTTATTCCTGTAGTCTTTGACTCAAGCCCTCTCCTGAATTGGTCCATGATTTTCAGGAGATACACTTGGATTGACTCAAGCCTTCTATCAGGCCTCTACAGGCATCCCACGTCTTTACTGACACCTGCTGATAGAAATGACATAAAGTCACATTAACAGTGATCATTAACAATGATCTGACAAGCTAAGAAACTAAGTTGTCCAGGTGAAAACAGGAACAGCAAAAGCATTTGGATGGTATGTTTTTCTCAATCAGTCAAAAACTTTGAGGCATCAGCTTGCATTTCTGGCTGGCTCTCTGCCTCCTGTCCTTTATAAGGCACTAATTACAGCTCCTTTTAAAAAGAATTTTAAGAGGATTAAACAGATGTCCAAGCCATGAGGTGGGTCTCATGTAGCTAAAAAGGTCACAAACCTAAGAAGACAATTTTGATTATAAATCAGATTTGAACAAGGTATAAGAGGACTTTAACTAGTATAAATATTTGACTTTGTATTGATCTGTTTTGCTGTGTCAGAGAATAATTTTGAATTCACAAGAGTTTAATATTCAAACAATCATTTCTCATTCCCAGATAATGAATCAGCCGTGGACTGCCTGGGCATGGATTCAAGTCTGCTTTCTCGGCCTTTTTTTCTGAGGCCATCCCCAGAGGGACAGAAGCCACTCTGAGGTCATTGTCAAACTAAGACAGGGAGCCAAGCCATATAAGACAAAAATAAATAAATAAATAAATCATGTCTGTTTATATTTGGTACCCTTATTAGCACACATGGAGAGGTTCATGATGAGAAAGGGGAGGACCTGATGTTAAGCACTACTGTTGGACTGAGACCCTTTGGAGAAGCAAATGGCCAATAATCTAAGGAGCTGTTCTGAGAAAGGTTCAGTTCTGCATTCGGCATTCCAGATAGGCCTCGTATCGATCTGTTGTTGTGTCTGCTCTAGCTGAAAATGGTGACCAGGAGTGAGCAACAGTAGCCTTGAAAGTGAGAGTCTGACTCAGTAGGGACACTGAGCTCACTTCCCTTTATTAAAGCCAAAGAAAGAAGGACCTTCTAGATGAATGTATAAAATGTGGTTACAGGAAGGAGTGCTCTAGTTTTATTCTTTGACATAATATCCATTCAACCATACATTTGTAGACATACTCATGAATAGACTATAGTAGAAACAACAGCATAGGAGGAAGTTATGGGTGCAGTAGTTTAGGTCTATAATATCAATCAAAGGTCGATACACTGAAGGCTTGATGCTGAGCCTGTGGTACTTTCAGACAATAGTAGAAGGCTGAGTGGGTAAAGCCCAGTAAGAAATTAAACCACTTGGTAGACAAGTAACCTTAATGGGGCTATTGGGATACCACTATCTTCTATTTTCTCTCTTTTCCTTATGGTTGCCAAGAACTGAGCGATTTTCTCTGGCATTGTATCTCAAAGAAAGTGCTGACTGTCCACATTTATAAAAACAATATGATTAATCAATTATGGAGTGAGAACTGAAACATGACCTCAAAACAAGCCTTTCATTTTATAAGTTGTTCTTCCAGTTATGTTTCCAGTGATCACAACTGAACAACAAAATGAAGTAAGAAACAGAACATCAAGGAAGCAGCACATTTTCTAACCATTTGGCATAGAAGCTACCTAGACTTTCTAAAAGCTGAGGCTTATTCTGCCTACGTTGCCATCGCTGCTCCAATCAGTGGGGCCACTATTAAACTAGGAATGTACAACAGGTGGTTTAGAAAATCACTTTAAGAATCAGGGTCAAAAGAAGAGGGACTGAACATTATATATTTTATTGATGCCAAGGTGTTGAGTTAAAAAAAAAAAGCCTACTACAGCATAATATAAATGATCTATGGAAGAAGGAAGGAAATTTTATGAAAGAGTTAGTAACTGAGTACCACCCACCTAAAGCCAAGGTGAGGTAGCTAGTAAGTGGTCATGTAACATCGACATACCTCCATGAGCAAACTGTAGCCAGAGAAGCGAAGATCGGTTAGGACTGAATAAAAGAAACAGGCAAACTGCCATTAGGTAATTACATTTTCTCTCCCCTTTTATACACTGAAAGAGTAAACACAGAGGAAAAGTAAAACCATAAAAGACAGGAAAAGAAGATGTGCTGCACACAACCGCCATCCATAAAGAACCTTAGGTCTGACCAATACCTACCAGAATAGGACATCTGTGGTATACAATGTTAGGATAGAGAAGACTGGTTTGCTCAATACTTAAAGTCTCAATATTTAAAATTACCATCATCTTATCATACAGTAATGAACTAGTATTAATAATTGGAGTGTTCAACAAGAATGAAAGTCTGATTAGTTAGCTAAGTGACAGTTCTATGTATAATTTCTTGTAAAAATTATTAAGTAAAATAATGTAAAATAGTCTCAAGAATCAAAATCAGGCTTATTGTGTTGTCTTGCTTTAAAAGATGGCTGGAGAGGACACAAAAGGAGAGGAATGTATACTGTATGCCAGATAAATAACAAATTATTTATTTAACAGTATTTGGTTCTCAAGGTATACCATAATAGACATATAGAGACTAAGGTAAGAGTTTAAAAAAATAGCTTTGAAGCAGGAAGACAGATCTGGTATCTCCCTGTTTTTATTCTTTATAGTTCTGGACCATGAACATGGGGCTGCTAAAATATTTTCAGCATTTTTGTGGATATTACTAGTTTCATATAAACATCTATTTCTCCCTGCCAATCCTACATTTTTTTCTATGAACATCAGTAAGAATTGTCAAATTTCACCTCTTTCTTTCTTGCTTTCTTTCTTTCTTTCTTTCTTTCTTTCTTTCTTTCTTTCTTTCTCTTTCTCTCTCTTTCTCTCTCTTTCTCTCTCTCTCTTTCTTTCTTTCTTTCTTTCTTTCTTTCTTTCTTTCTTTCCTTCTTTCTTTCTTAATTTCTTTCTGTCTGTCTTCCTCAAATGTAGGTTTGGGGATAATTGTTCAATCTGAGTGTCATTATGTTTCCTATTATTTGAAGCTTTATCTTGTATTGCTTGAAAAGTATTCCAGAGCCTAAATATTTTATAAGCCATAGAGGTCTTGTCTCATTGTTTTAGAGATGAAATGAACAAGGGTATGGTGTTATAGCAAGATAAATGTCTTTCTGCATCAGTAGAAGGCAAAAAAGGAAACAAACAAGCAAGTAAGCAAACAAAAATACTCAGGGAGAGACCGAGTAGGGATGAACTCACTGTTATAGCAACTCATTCTTGTGACAACTCCCCATGCTAATATTATTGCATCTAAGGCCCAACACACTGACCCCTTTTACATTAGGGATTCAGCCCTTTACTCATGAAATTTGAAGGATACTTTACTACCTGGATGTTTATTGTTCTTGCTGCTGTAATAAACATCATGACAAAAAGTTTATTTCAATTATTAGATGATATATAGTTCATTGTGGAGGGAAGCCAAGGCAGGAGATAGAATCACACACTACCTGATTACAGGCTAGCTCTCAGACTCATCTTAAGCATTAGGTATATTTTTTTTTTTTATGCAACTCATTATCACTTACTCAGAAATGGTCCCACTAATAGTGGGCTGGGCTTTCCTATAACAATTAACTATCAAAAAGAATGCCCGAATCCATACCCACGACCCAGTGTGATTGAGACAAACCTTCAGTTGAGGTTCTTTCTTCTCTGATGTGTCAAATTGGTAACTTAGATTAGCCAACACAGGCAAAATAAAACCATAACTCTTATTTTTGTATTGCTTTCTGGGTCACATTTTTAAAATATCATGTTTATTAACAATTGATATATTACACTGTAACCTTTTTTATACTCCATTTCTTAGTGATGTAGATCAATAATTTTGAGTCTGTAAAAACTCTCAGTTTAACCAAATGCAAAACCAAACCAAAACAAAAGAAACTAAAAAGCAAAACAAAACCCTTAGCTGTCTGAATAGGGAACACTTAGGAAGCACTCCCTACAAGAACATCAAACACAGAGCTTTGATGGGGTGTTCTATGCAAGCAGGCTCCACTTCTCTAAGTCATTCTTCTGCATTTTCATACAATTCTAAGCTTGTATACTTGAAAAATGTATAATCTCAAAAATGAGAAAAGCCCTTTTCTTTCTTTGTGATAATTCCATTGACTTGACTGACATCTTAAAGATCTTGAAACTATATCTGTACCAATCATTAGTTTCTTTAACCCTTTTTCCTTTGTTTTCACTTTTTCTTGTTCTTGGTGTGGTCCCCATGTCCAATGTTAAGTCTACTCATCCAGTGGGTTCACCTAGGATTCTTGGAGGCACCCCTTCTGTCTCTGAGCTATGTTCTTTTCTTGGTTGATAGATTTCGTGTGTCAGACGGTTCTTTTATTACCTAATGTCATTTCAGTCCCCTTTGTTCCTATTTCTGCTAAACCTGGGTCTCTATTTCTTTTATTTTCAACCACATCCTTCAACCCAACTCCACAATCCAGTGTTCTATGTTCATATTCATTTTGTTTGCTTGCTAAACTCACTTATAAAGAAATATGTCTCTTCTTTCATTTTTATTGAAAACATGTGCTTTGCTTCTTTTCTTATTTCATGTTCTAGTCTGGTATTTGAGTCAGCTTTGTATTTTCCTTCCACTAATCCAGGTTTTGCTTGATACCCTGAGTTAATCTAATTGTTTAAGACTCTTTTAACTATAGGCTTCTCTTATCTTAATTGTTGGCTTGTGTATAATACACATAAATTTGTTATACCAAATTGGAAATGCCTACACCCTGTCAAGGTCTCTGACTCTGAAAATGGTACTCCAAAACTGTATAAGTATTTTTTGGAATGGCACTGAAGCTATTTGATGGAGTAAAATTTAGTAAAGGACAAAGGCTTTGAATGTCACACTGACCTCTCTGCTTTTCCACAGTGGTTCCAAATGTTGAAGTAACATGAAGGACAGATTCAGTGGCCATTTTCTTTAAGACTCCAGCCCATTTTGCCTATGATCTCAAGGGTATTCGACCTTTGAGATGAAAATCAAACTCTTGCCTACTCTTCTATCTATTCTATGTCATCAGGCTAATATAACACAACAATTATCTTTTTTGCAAACTTCCCATGTTCCTTTTCATCTCTTTTTTCCATCTGTACAGTCTGGGACCAACTGATGATATGCTTTTATAAATCCTCCCCATTCTATATAGGCATTAATAAAAGAGAGTTCAGAGTAATTGGGCAATATGGTGTAGTTAATTTCTGTCAGTCCAAAGACAGTTAATAGGACCACGAAGCAGCAAAGGGAGTGAGCATTTTTGTTGTTATAAAATGGGTCAAATTTGTTTTCCATTATGAGTCTGTATTGTGTAGGGAGTAGCTATTTTGCTCCTGTATTTTGTTCAGAAACCACCTCTTCTTCCTGCTGCAATAGAACAGAAATATCTGTATTTTTCTGTAAACAGATGAACCTCTCAGCCTAGATATATAACACAATGGGCATCTCAATTGTAGTTGTCCCAATTTGTAGCCTCCATTCCTTTCTGGGCAATCTCTAGGCCTTGTCTTTAATAACCACCTTCACATATGAGACGAGTTATTGTTTGGCAAATGGACCTGAAACAGAGCTGAACAAGTGGAAATTATTTTGGACTGTAGCAAGTCTAGGTAGCCTAGACATTAGGAAGGATTCTCAAAATATAATATTTAGTTGACCATGGTAGAAGGATAATACAGTACAGTATTAGCTAAGCTATATTTCAGGAATCCATTTACAGAGCATTGCAAGATCAAAATGTGCAGGTCCCTAATCCTGAGGGACATCACTGTTGGATCTTGACATTTTTATTCAGTTCAGTTATTGTCATAAAATTACTATCAATGTCACTCTTAATTTGATATTACCCATAGATTAGAGTACATATGAGGGATGAAAAACTTTGCTATCAATACTCCCAGATACGATCCCCCCCAAAGAGTCTCAAGTATAGACACTAGAATTCTGTACTTTATTGTCAAATGTTGTTTTATTTGAGAAGCTTTATTATCCTCTTAGCACACTATATTTCAAGAAAACTGGACTGCCAATAATAAAGTTTCTGAATTTTGTGAGCTAAATACATTTCTACACTTATCCTGTCATAATTATACTTTAGTGGAGGAATAAATTAAGGCATGTAGATATTTAAAGGAAAAGGTGACAACCTAATCACACTTAGGAAAAGTCACTACAAAAGCCATAAAATACTTTATTTGCTACCCTTTTAAATACTTACGAGCAAGGAGGGAAAGACTTTACTGACTGATTGAACATTCACATATACACATGAATACATAGAAATACATTCTTGCCATGGCACACATAAGGATCAGAGAAGAGCTTTCTGGAGTGAGTTATCACCTCCTGTAGATAACCCATGCTGAGGCAGAATCTCGATTGATTCTGATGCCCCTCTGTAGTGCCTCAGACTTCCTGGCTTGCAAGGTTCTAGGAGAGCCTCCTGTCTCTTAGTAGTAGTGATTGGGCTATAAATACTTTTTTTTTTTTAACTGACTATCAGGCCTTTGATGTGAGATTCAGGGATAGAATTCCTGTCTTCAGGTTTGCATAAGTAGGGCTTTTACCTGCTGAGCAGTCTCCCCAGACTATGAAGTCATTTTTCTAAAAAAGGGTTCTATACAAGAATGTGAGCCACCCCCCCCCCCAAAGTGAGATGTGATTTAAGTAGATGGGTATCAACCATTAATGACCAAGAATAGGTATACACTGAAGACATCCTATTGGCATACATCTGTCAAGATGAAATGGCAAAAAATAAAAGGGTCAAAGAGGTAAACTTTTGGGATATAGAAATGATATAGTTTAGAGAACAGACAGAAAGAAAACTCACATTAGAATTATTTAAATTTATTACTGTGTTCTTTTTTCATTTTGCCCTAAATTTTAGCTTCTATTATATAAATGTCATATCATACACATATACAGCCATGTAGATCTTCACAGTTTTCAACTAACAACATTGTATAACTCACACATGCTTACAAATACATGGTTTTGTGCCACAGTTAAGTCATTTATTTGTGTGTGACTTTGGGCTAAGTTAATTAAACTTTATGTATCATACTTTGAAGTCTTTTATATCACTTCTATTCTATAGTCCTATAAAAATGCTTAGGGAGCTGTGTGACTGAGAGTGGTGATTTAGCAAGGTTACCTCTCCTGCTTCATTATAAAAATACATATATGAAATGAAATAGTTTGGCAATTTTACTTGCAGTCAATTTCCTTTAAAAATGCATGAGTTACCAAGCCAGTGACTTGTAGACCAAACAGTTTCCCCAGATGACAGCCAATTGGAGTAAGAATCACCTCTTCAATATAAGGTCCCTTGATGTCATTCAGGCAGAGCTTCAGGAGGACATCAGGAGTTTAGAAGACACACCAAGTTCAAATATCAGATGTTCTTCTTCATAGATGTACAATACTAGAGAAGTTGATTAAATCAGCTGAGCCACAGTTTTCTCATGTGTAAGATGAAAGCAATTATATGTTTCTGCCTTGGGGGTTGCTCGAAGGGTTAAATAATTTACTGAAGGAAAATCTTTAGGTGACTGATGGACATGAAGTGAACAGCTATAAATATTGGCCGCCAATATTATGTCTATAGCATTTGTTTGTCTGGTACACATAAATTAATAATTAAGGGCATATAGATCCCTTTCTATATGATAGAGTCAGGGCTATGAAATTTCCTGACGATGAATTTATTTAAGGAGTAAATTAAGAGGTGTTGGGGCTTTAGTTTCCTCACTTTTATCTTTATACTTCCTCTGGGTAAGAATGAATACATTCAAAAGAAACTTAACACTGATTTTCTTTTTAATGAGTGTGTGTGTGTGTGTGTGTGCGCACATGCGCACATGCATGCTGAAGAGAGAAAAGAAAAAAAACATGAAGTGCTTTGGCAACTGGTTTTGTACGGAAACACTGATCTCTCCTTTATTTGCATTGCTATTTATAGAAGTGTAGATGTGGACTTCTTTGTTTTCCTTGACAACACAGTCTCAATCTTCCTATTCTTTTACTTATACTTCATTCAATTATAGATAACATGTCTGGTGGTAGCCTTACACGTAAAAATATTTCTTTCTGATTAAATATTGAAAGCTATGATGGTCAGACCTACACGCAGAGAGTGAAGGGTAAATCATTGGGAAATCATAACAAGATATAGTCCCTCAGAGGCTACATCCTGAAAAAGTGACAGACACATTTATGAAACTGCTTGAAGATGATAAATCAAGCTGAGAACCCAACAAATTCCTGCCTGTTATATATTTCCGTATGTGTAATCACATATACACAGTGATAATTCATATCATTGTAGAACTCAAAACATCAAATCATGAATGACCAGCAAGGAAAATGGCTCAAGGAGTTAAGATATATACCACTGACCTTGATAACTTAAGTTTCATACCTGAGAGCTGCATATTGGAAGGCATGACCTGACTATCAAGTTATACTCTTGAGTTTCACATGGGCACTATGGTATGTGCACACACACACACTAAGTAAATATGTAATAAAATAAATTTATTTTTAAGTGAAGTTTTAAGTATAATAACTGTAAATTTCTCAGATATAATTTATTTCAGGAGATAGGAAGATAGAAACTGCCCACTGGGATGACAAGCATAAGACTTATAACTCGAACTACAGGAACTTGTGCTTAAGATATTAGATGAGACAAAATGGTGGCTGGTGACCATGTGGCTGTGTGCTTTCTATCCCCAGTGCATTAGCAGACCTGCCCACTAAATCTCCCTAATTGCTCCTAGGAGGCAGATTGCAGCATTATCCCATTTTATGGATAAGGAGTCTATAAAATTTAGGCTTAGAATTAGCCCACGGCCAGTGGAAATTTGTTTCAGAGTTCCTCGCAGGGCTTAAGCAGCTGTGTGCCATATCGGAGAGGTGAGATTAGAGCCCCTTAAAGTTATAAACTTAGCTAAACCTTTTAATTCAATTTTAGACTCAGCTTTTACAAATGAAAAATGTTTTGTGTATTTTAATTATATCTCCAAGGGAGTGCTTCACCACTGAGAACTGAGTAGGCACATGATTGATGGACCACTTCTAAAACTACAGCCACTTTGCCCACAGTAAATTTGGCTCTTTATTTCCCACTTAAATCTATTCCTTTCCTCTATGCTTAAAACCTAGGCTATCAAAGGTCTACTCATATATTGCATATCTATTAACTCATGCCCCCCAGTCTTCAGTACCTCGGATTATCAATGCATTTATCTGAAGAAGGATATGTGTTATCTGCTTTATGGCATAGAATGTGGTTCATACCTAAATGAAGATTGATTCATGCATTTACTGACATAGCAACATAAATTTATTTATGTGCCAGACACTTCTTGGGCATTGAGTATTCAACAGTGCCCAGACTGAAATTCTTGAAAGTCTCTGTCTGCTGTGGTAGGATGGACAATAAACATAAAATGAAGAAACGAAATATACAGAATGTGTCATAGTAAACAGATTAAGGAGAGATAGGAAAACAAATCATAACAGGATAAGATGCAGAGATGGGCTGCTCTTCTTGGTATAAAATGACAATTGGGACTGAACTTAGGCTCTATGGCATGCTGTGCCAGACAGTGCTCGGTCAACAAGCTGAATTCTCAGTCTGACTGCCAGTACTTTAGACAAGTCAACCCCAAGCAGCTTGAGGAAGCAGACCTTTGAGGAAAGACCTAAAGAAAATAAGTACCTAATTTATGCTATGAACTTTAAAGGCAAAACAACTTTATAAAGCCAGCACTAGTTCCTATTTCAGTTAAGGAAGCTGAATCTATTTATGTGTATGGTTGCCAGGTGTTTCCAGCAATGATACAGAACTCCAAGTCAATTTGAATTGCAGATAAGTGTTCCTGCAACATTGTGATAGATCACTTCAGTATAGTATTTGCCTGAAATTCAAACAAAACCAGAATTCCTTTCTTTACCTGGCAACTTTAGTTCAGTGCAGCAAAGCAAGCAGCACATGATCTATGCACCTGGTCACTTGTGAAGTAGGTTGTGGACTTGTTCTTGACTCCAGTTCCTACACTGATGTGGTCCAAGCTCTTGCAACTTAAAATTATAAAGACTGAACACTCATAGAAAGACAATTTTACAAAGAAACAGATGCTCACTGCAGAGCCCAGAACATTCCATTACAGTTCAGCGTGTGTGATGGAAAGAAACAGAACAAAACATGTCCTGCAGTGGCTTTCTTGAGACGGTAGAACCTCTCTATACACAACATTTGACCTTATCTGGGTGAGGAAACAGGCTGAGTAAGAGAGGCAAGTCACTTCCCATTCGGGAAGCTGGACACAAAAAGATACCCAAGTGTAGAGACTGCAGCTGTTTTTGTGAGATTCTTTGCTCCCCAGTTGGATGAAGTTGGAATTAGAAGACATCTTTCCTAGGTAATTAGTAAGAGAAATGCTTGGCCTTGCCTCTCTTTTCACAGGCCATTTACTGAATGACAGACTTAGCAGGGAAAACAGAACTTCCCTTTGTGGGATAACATGAGAAATTAGAAACAGATCAAGGAAGCACAATATATGAGAAAACAACATGGCAAGAATGGTGTAGTTCTTGGTGGTTCCTGGGAAGAAGCTGGGAGGAAAGATGGGGAGAACAAGCCATGCCTTTTGACTTAAGGACCAGAAAAGTTGGTACACTAGGCAATGAACATTGGTGTATGGTGGCATAGTGGAAAGGGGAGGGTATCAGAGAATGAGTGTGAAAACACCCAGGGTTTCAGAAAAAGCATACTTAGATGGGGATATGGAGGCATGTTTTAGATTATTAAAGAAGACATGAAAATAAATCACAGAAAAAATAAGCTATTTGAATGAAAAGGAAGAAGAAAGAAAGAAGGAAAGAAGGAAAGAACAAAAAACAAACATATCTGGTATCATAACAGTGCTACCAAGGATATAGAAGGTGAGGTCTAAAGCTAATACCAATGGAAGGGTCCATCCTTAATTGTTTCAAAGGCTACAAAACCCTATCTTGCTATATTACAATGCCTTTTAAGCTTTGACACCCTAATAGCATCTAGGAGCTGGGATGAAATTGCAAAATAGATGTAAATCCATTTTTAACATGGAAATACAGATATCCAGTTCTAAAGCTGTTTACTAAAAAGGATTAGTGTATGGACTGGAGCTATGGCTCCAGCTTTATGTGTGTGTTTCAGGCAGAGGAAACAAACTTATATAGGAGAAGAGCCAGAAACCAGACCTCTCTTCTGGCAGTCTTTGCCTCCAGGGTGAACGAAAGCAAAGGCTTTCCCAGTGTCAGGCTAACCATACTCATTGGGTCCCCTATCTATATGCTGACCAGTTATATCTCCTGTTCACAACAGTATTACTGAAGTCTGTTGGTCTGAGGAAGGGAAAGGACTCTACTTTTTATTTTCTACTATACAAAAGAGAAATTGAATTATTCTTGCTTTGGGGTCTAGTAAATGATTGAATTACTTATCAAAGACAGAAATATTCTCAAGCATGTTAGTAAAAAACTACTATCAACCATGTTAAACATGTGCTGTATGGAAGGCCTCTTACTAAGCTCAGTTTTCACAATCACACCCCAAGGAATGTGATTATTATCCTTATTACAAAAGGAAAGTAAAAGACCCTACAATTTTACATTAAAGTGCTAAAATTAGAATAGGTTAAAAAAAATAAAGATTGTCAACTCTCTATAGATCCAGTGTTAATTATAGAACATTGTATTATAAAAGATTACAACTCTATTTTGTTTTTATCATTTCTTAATTCAAATGAACTCCTTTTCCATCTTAATAAGTAATTTGTACTTTATTTTACACATCATATGAACAGTTGCTATTTATTAAGCTATTAAATTCCTGAATTCCACTATAGCCTGTTTCCAGCTATGTTTTCAGCTTTTATGTTTAAACTGATAAACATAAAAGTTATTATTTTCTTATTTCAGTACACTTGACTGAGCTCAGATGATTTTTTTTTGGGAGGAGGACATTTCATGTAGTTGCAATTAATAACAGCTGAGAAAATGATATGAAGACTTCCTCCTTCACACTGGTATCTGGCTGGATGGCAGAAAAAGCAGATTCTCCTCCAGCATCTCTTTCCAGCTGACCTCTTGCTATGAACTAGAGTGAGCATTCTTGATATGTGGCATTCTTACAGATACTATGTAACTTCCCTGAAGAAAGTGTTGAAATGCCATGGAACCTGGTTTCTGAGAACAGGATCTATCCTTCACCAAAGAAATAGATGAAGGTAATTGCACAGTTATCTAATTCAGGGATAGGGAAGGACTTTGAAGTCAGTTCATGTCACCATTCTCCCAAGGTTAAACCTCAAGCTAAAGGCAGAGGATTTAATCTTATAAATCAAAAATCAGCTCCTTTTGAAGGGTTTTGCAACCCCATAGGAAGAACAATTATATCAACCAACCAGACCCATCCAGAGCTCCCAGAACTAAACCACCAACCAAAGAGTACACATGGAAGGACCCATGGCTCCAGCCACATGTAGCAGAGGATGGCTTTCTCTGGCTTTAATGGGAGGAGAGGCCCTTGGTCCTGTGAAGGCTCAATGCCCCAATGTAGGGGAATTTGAGGGCTGGGAGGCAGGAATGGTTATGTGAGTGGGGGAAGACTCTCATAGAAACAGGGGAGGGGAGATGGGATAGGGAGTTCTGAGAAAAGAGAACTGAGAATGGGGATAACATTTGAAATGTAAATAAAGAAAATATCATATATATTTAATAATATATTATATATATAAATATATATCATATATATTATATAACATATATATAAAGAAAAAAGAAATGTGTTGAGTTTAAAAAAAATCAGCTCTTTCAGCAGTTTTCTTCCCAAGAAAGATACTCTGTAAACTTTTAACACTTTTTAAATTATAAAACAATATGCTAAATGATGCTTACAAGGCTCCCATTAATGAAATTTTTTTAAAAAAATCGAACTAAAGGATCAGAAATCTGTCCAGAGACCTCAGTACCAAAAGCAGATATATGCTGAACATTAGACTTAGCAAGGGCTCTATTGCTATGATAAAACTTCGAAACCAAAAACAACTCGAGTGAGAAATAATTTATTTGGTTTACACTTTCTGATCACAATCCTTCATTAACAGAAGTCAGGGCAGGAACTTAGAGTCAGAAACTGAAGCAGAGACCACTGAGGAACATTGCTTACTAGCTTGTTCCTCATGGCTTGCTCAGCCTGAATTTTTACACAACTCAGGACCACTCGCCATGGTGTTGTACCGCCCACAGTGGTTTGCAATGTTACGCATCAATTACTAATCAAGAAATATCCTGAAATTTGCCTGAAAATCAATCTGTTGAAAACATTTTAACAATTGAGATTCCTCTTTACAAAATGACTTTACCCTCTGTCAAGTTGACAAAACACAAATTAGTACAGGACTCACATTTTATGTCTTTCCATGGGAACTTTTATCTGAACATAAATCCCAAGACAAAGTTTAGATGTTTATGTTTTCCCAAAGAAGAATTAGCTGACAAAATGTTGGAAAAGTTTGAGCTGTCTCTATAATTTGTGCCAACTTACATATGACAAAGGATCACATGGAAGAAACATCTTCTTTTCATCTTTAACAATAGTGTGGATATTTTGCAGAAGCCAACAGAGTGAAGGGGACACATAGTTATAATTTCATCCTTCCTCTAATTCTACCTAATTTAAGTTTTTTTTTTTTTAGGTTTTTGTAGAACATGCAAAGAAATATAAGGAACTTTTGGAGTTTCTTGGTTTCTTTCTTTATGAGCCAAGTGAAAAATTAAAACCATGAGAGATGTCCATATGTCAAGAGATCCCTGTGTTCTAGAGAGGACCTTGAGAGTGCAGGATGTAGAGCCCTTCATACTGACATGAAGATAGTAAATGTTCCACTGTGAGTAGATGTAGGAGTAAAGGAGATAAAATATGAGCGGATATTTAGAAAGAAATTTTGACTGATTTTCTAGTCCTGTGAACATGTTTTAATGACAAGTCTTTGAGATTTAGAATAATGATGGAAAATCACAAGTAATTAAGATAAATTGACGGCCAGGTCAAAACAGCTCTTCTTGGCTAATTTCTTTTCTGTGGTGATTTGAATGAGTTTTCTCACATAAGTCATAGGGTGTTTGAATGCTAGGTTCCCTGTTTGTTGACACTTTGCAGAGGTTTAGGAGGTATGGCATTGCTGGAGTGTGTCACTAGGCCAGGTTTGAGGTTTCAAAATCTTTGTGCTGTGTCCAGTGTACTCTTTATATTTTGTTTATGGTTCCAGATATGAGTTCTCAGCTGTTCCTCAGCCATGTCTCCCCAGTCATCACGGACTCTAACCCAGTGGAACTGTAAATCCCTCTCCTCAAAGAATCCCATCCTTCTTTGAATTGCTTTCGTCTTGTTGGTTTATCACAGCAAAGAAAATTAACTGAGATACTTTTTTAATAGGTAATATCCTAAACTTCACTAACTACTCTTTGTTTCATTTTATTTTACTTAAGAATCCTTAATCTCCTTTAAAATATACTCAGCAAAACCTGCTTTTATATAATGAAACCGTCACATAACGTCTTTTGTAAAAGATCATAGGACAGAAGGAAGAGGCTTGGAGGATAACCTTTGCCTTCACTGAAGCACTGCTCCATGCCATCCTTAATGGGAATTAGTAAAATAGAAATTTAATTCGAAGGTTTGGCATGGTTGTTCCATCTTTATCAACCAGGAAAAAATAAGCAGTATTTGAAATAGAGTTAAACAATAACAAGGAACATTCTCTTTTTTTCAGTGGGGACATTTTGCAATTCATATTACATTTGTAAGACTGTCACTGAAGTACTAAATTAAAAAGGAGCTTTAATTTCCCAAGTGCTTCATTTCTGGGAACACCTTTCTTCCTGTGAGTTGGAATACTACTCCCTTGACACATAATGGAGTTTGATTCATGTTACAAGTTTGAGGAATGCCAAACAGAGTACTCAATAAGAACTCCCAAGTATGAAGATTCACCTTTTGGGTTAGTATCTGACACAGATAGGAAATCAAATGAGTGAGAATTTCATTTGACATGGGGATTAGACATGCCAGTATATGGAAATTCTATTTAGAGCAGCACTCAAGTTATCAAATGAGAAAATACTTCATGAAGAAGATGTACAATGGCAAGAAGAAAAAAAATCAAAAAATAAAACAGACTATGTTCAGCAGTGTATTCCATGAGAAAAGTGAAGGGCACATTCCTCCTTTGTTCTTTGTGGACAAATGCTATCAATAAATCATCTTCTCTAAGCTCATGAACATAGATATAAATTAATCCTTAAAAAGTTCTAATGTTATTTACATATATCAATTCTTTCACATATCAATGTGACCAAACCTAGGGGCAGGGGATTCTTCAATGTCATGTTGAGAAATCTTCACAATGTTTTGGTGTTTATTTTTAGCTAGTCTCCATACTAGAAATGAAAGGAGAATTAGAAGGCAGAGAAAGTGAAAGAAAAAGAACACATCTAGGATAATAGGATAAACCTGTTTTTTTTTGGGGGGGTGTTTGTTTTTGTTTTTTTTATCTTATTGGGAATACTACCAAGGTTTCCTCAAGGTGTCCCATTTTCCATTACATAGTCACTACGAAACACATTCTTTTATTCCTGTCTATCCCAAGCTATCCCAGTTTTAAAGAATAAAAGAATAATCCTAACTTACCAGGGCCACTTCTGGTTCTTTGTAGTACTACACATTTCACATCTTGTACAGAAGTTTTGCTTTTTTTATTTTTTAAATATCCCCGGGCAGTCAGGGAATGGCAGCCCAATCTCATCACCATCCAATGCACACAACAGAAACTGTTCTCCTATATGAACCAGAGCTTGGAAATTGAGAAAAACAAATGTTTCTAATCAGACACAAATACCACATATGTTTTCTTCCTTTGCAAACAGTATGCTTAACCATTAAATTTAGGCACACGGTTGACACAATCAGATCAGAAAATGGTTTCA
This sequence comes from Arvicanthis niloticus, assembly GCF_011762505.2. Lineage (NCBI taxonomy): Eukaryota > Metazoa > Chordata > Mammalia > Rodentia > Muridae > Arvicanthis > Arvicanthis niloticus. Next base: position 69,538,436 of record NC_047659.1, on the reverse strand, counting down.
AGTCCCAGGTGGCTTAGAATTGCCAGTTAGTGATACAAAGGAACACAGCAGCACCTTACTTCTCTTTAAAGCCTGGAGGAGGTGGAAAACAAAAGCAGCAACTGTTTACCAAGCTAGTTGTAATTGCCAGTGTTTACTGAGCAGTTATTATTTACCAAGAACTGTGCTAAGTGCTAATGTTATTCACCTCCAGAATATAGATAAGAGATGCATACTGTATGCTAGTTTGCTCAGTGCAATTCAGTAAATAATGCAAATTCTTATGATTAAAAAAAAAAAGCAATAGATGGTCTCAAGTTGACTTCTTTTAGGCACCCTTTCTAGATGTCTGTGGCTTACAGCATGCTTGTTCAAAGACACTTTATCCAGGCATTCATATCATTAATTTGTTCTTGACATATCTGTTCAGCTTTTCTCACATTTTAAACATCATTCTAGAAATTATACATACACACACACACACACACACACACACACACATACACACACATATATGAAAGATATCATTGGGTCACTGCATAATACAGAAACTAGAGAAAGAATAAATTATCCATATCCATAGCTTTTTAAAAAGCAAAAGCTAAATCACTGAGAGAGTTAGAGCTGTGTTGAGTGAGAAGCCGGGAAGGGGGGCATGAATGTGGAAGGATATCCAAGCTGGGAGTCATTAGAACCTGAATAGTGAAGATAAACTTAAATCGAGGCGAACATTGGGAAAAAACAGGAATCTTTTACAGGTGAAAAGTTGAAAGAAAAATGCTTCTAAGAAGAAGAACACTAATGATTGTATGATTAAGTAAGAGATATAAATCGTATATGCCAGACCAATAATGAAAGGCAGGCTTGTGTGGAAGAGAATCCGTCGTTAGTTTTTACTGAGACACACACTACCTAAGTGGAACGATGGCACTTTGTTTTCTATAAAATGAGAACCAGGCAAAGTTTGGAGGCAAAATAACAACAACAGTAACATTATGGGCTTGTGCTGAGTCACTGTAGCTACTCTATTATTATTAGAATGTAGAGGCTGGGAGTGGTGAAGCTTGCCTTTAATCCCAGCAATGGGGAGGCGGACACAGGCAGATTTCGATAAAGTTGAAGATAATGTGATCATCTACCCAGTGAGCTCCAAAGCCACAAAAATAAATAAATAAATAAATAAATAAATAAATAAATAAATAAAAATTCTAGTTTCAATAAAACAAAACCAACCAAACAAAAAGGTTAGAATGTAGAAGATCAAAGTAGAAATAAAAGACCCACAAGGACCACACAGGATAACAAAACAATATTGTTCAAGCTCCCTTACCTACCCTGCCAGTACCAACTCAGGGTAATGGAAGACCTCAGGTCACAAGTGAGAGTGGTGAGAGCAAACTCTCAGGAGACAGGATTCATTGAGAAGCTCATTTAAAGATGAAACCAAGGGCTATTTAACCCTTTTGAGGGCAGTTAGTAGTGGCTGTGGGATGAGCGTGCATCTTTAGTTGGGACCAGGATGCTAGGCTGCCTCATTTGCATAACAGGGAATTTCACATGCTGCTGAACATAACCTTATAAGGGAAGCAGAAGTTTAATCTGGGCACAGAGTTACAAGGCCCCCTCCAGTGAGGCAAAGGTGGGAGCAAAGGTCTATGTGCACCTGGACATGCAGCCCAGGGACAGAGGCAGAAGTGCAAAGCAAGGAAAGATCATACTCCAGCCAATCTCAAGACTAGATTTCCAGGGTTCGGACACGCCTTGATCTCACTCTTGCTCCAGGCCTGGTCCCCAAGGCTCTGTGGCTCCTCCTGTCCCATAGGATGTTCTAGATGGATAATGAATACAGATAATGAAGGATGTTCTAGGTGGATAATGAATACAGAGCAAATAGAGCAAATTTCTCTTTAAATTACATATAGGAATGGAGAGATAAAGTAAAATCAGAATACAAGATTTTCACCTTCAGATATTAGAACAGTGTTGGACGATTCTACAGTTAAGATGCTAGTCTACCATGTCTGGATAGCTTCCCTACACTTGGCACAAAATGGAGGACTCTCTTTTCCAGCAGGGTGTCCTCTTCTCTGCCTGATTTTTATCTGGGGAGCCTGACTTCGACATCCTCTACCTAATGAATGTCACATAATCCTTGGTAAAACTACAGGTTCAACTTCCTTTCCTGTCTGTCAAGTACCTAGAATGCTTCTGCATACAAATGAGGCATTCATTCCAAGTACCTTAAACCTCAGCCAATGTACATTTGAGAGACCAGATCTTTTGGGTTCAGACTCTATCTTAGAGAACCTCAGCAAAGGTTGAGCTCAATTTAACTAACAAACTGGCACCTAACACCAGTTTCCAGGTTAATTCCCAACAACACCTGCAAAATCTGCATCTAACACCAGTTTCTAGGTTATTCCCCAACAAATCTGCACTTCTAGGTTACAAGTGCCCCTGACACTTCACTTCCTAACAACTATCACTCAGAAGGAAAACAGAAGTTAAGATTATGATTTGCCTTCCTACACCAGCCAATTATGTTAAAGGTCATAATGGCCTCCTATTCAGATGTGTATCAGGCTAGATACCCTTTCTTGCTTCTATAAATGCCTGTCTGAATCTATACTCAGGGTTACCCCTCCCACTCTGCTTCATCAGAGATGAAGCCCAAGCTCAAGTTTGAATAAAGAGATCCTAAGAAAATCCCTTCCCACTCTCCAAGGTTTATATAGCCCTTGTTCACCCCAAATAAAGAGTACAAGCTATTTCCCTGAATGTTGTATAAGGGAACTGTTTCACTGAATACTGTCTAAAAGAGCTTTAACACTAAAATACTTGGAAAAGGCTCCCCTCCACCTCCCGAGGACTCACAGATGGGCTAAGATCCTGCAAGATTCTGGGTTTTCTTCATCCTTTCCCGGTATGCAGCGGAGGAAGTGGTACAAGAACCACAGGGCAATACTTTCATAACTCTCCTAGTGGATTCTGACTGAGACAGAATTTCTTCTTTCAGTTGAGTAAGTCTGACATGGAGAGAATTTAGAAAAAAAAAAGTAGATCATGATAAGTTTTTAAAGTACGCTAAGAATTTTATTATTGTCTTCAAGTAGGTTCTTGTCTTTACTTGCCAGTTGCCTGATATCAAGTTCTGTTTTAGAGATGTAACTCTGGAAGAGTGACACATAGCATGACAAGCTGGTGATATTCATACAGATGGAGATAATAATAGGTCTAAAGACTGATCTCTGGGACAGGAAGCTGTAAGAAATCAAGGAAAGAGGATGTAGAGGAACCAATGAGGGAAGAAAGTAAAAAAAAAAATATTTCCAAAGCCTAGTGATAACAGGGTCAAATATCAAAGAAAAGACAGTGACACAATAGAACAGAATTTACTGATAGATATCTCTGTGGGTCTTAAGCATCCTGGGCCTTTTCTCCATGTTGTTTCATGGTCATTGGTGTCCTCCTGGCTCAGCTCATGGTTTCTGGGAGGTGGTGGTGGTGGTGGTGGTGGTGGTGGTGATGAGACTTTCTGAATGTAGCATCTGACGTTACTAAGAGTCAGAATCTTACAGGGAAGTCCTTGATCCTCTTGTTTTTACATTCTTTCTGCCCCTTCTAAAATCTTCTTGAACCTCTAATGTTGAAATATTTTGTAGATATAGCCACTGGGATTGGGCTCCACAACACTGCATAATCATTAGCTGAGATATAGCATGGTCCCAGGTCAGCCCTAAAAACATACATACAAATAAGCATACATACAAATTATATTGACTCAATGAATTATAGTTCAGATATATGTGTTTATAGAAATATATAGATGCATGCAATAACAATTGGCTAAAAATAGGTCACAAATTGAAAGTAAATGGAGAGGAGTATATAGGTGGGTTTGGAGGGAAGAAAAAGAAGAATGTTGTAATTAAAATACACTTTCAAAAATATATAACATTGCCAGGCAGTGGTGGCACACGCCTTTAATCCCAGCACTTGGGAGGCAGAGGCAGGCAGATTTCTAAGTTCGAGGCCAGCCTGGTCTACAGAGTGAGTTCCAGGACAGCCAGGCCTACACAGAGAAACCCTGTCTCGAAAAACCAATATATATATAACATAAAAGTGTTACCAGTAGGAAAATGTATTATGAAGACTGAGAAGGGTTCACCACTTTTAGCATTGGAGTGATCTTGATAATACCATTTTCAGTGAATGTAGTAGGAGCCTAAGGCAGTAACTTTAAAGAAGAAAAGAAAAAAGAAACCCCAGGCAAATAGAAGAGACAATATTTTTAGGTTCTAATTTACAATGGGACGGAGAAAATGGAATAAGATGTTAATATTTTGTTCAGAAATGAAAAATAGTAGCATGTTGATTATTTGTTGGAATGATGCCAAGGTAGGTAGGAGCAAGAAATAACACATAGAGAAAAATATCAGTGTTTTAATATTTTCTGTATAGTCAAAAAGAGACCTGGGATACAGTATACAAATATAAATAAAAATCCTGGGTTTTGGGTAGAGGTATGGGCAAAAACACCCACATATGTTGCCATATATGAGGGAAACGTTTTTTGTGTTTGTATCAATGATGCCATAAACACAGAAAGATGGCCATTTAGAATCTTAAGACAGAATAGTGAGAAAACAAACATAATGCAATGTGATTGGCACCTTCTGGGACTAACCTTTGTGTGTTTGTGTGTGGTTATTAATGTATATGTGACCTACTTGTGTCATTATGGTTTGTTTCACTATAGAGTTTAGATACCTTGTAAATGGAAATTAGAATGTGTATGTGTGTGTATGTGTGTGTGTGTGTTTTGTGAAGGAAAGTTCCTAAATGTGACAGCTAGAAGAGAACTGAATTCAAGTGAAAGAGGAAAGGATTGTGACTAAGCAATATTTTTAAGTTGAGTAAAATGGAAGATTGAAGGGGCTTATAAAACCAGAGTACAAAGTCAGTGGACTCAAAGAATGGAAGTCGCAGGGGGATCTGATGATAATTTAATTCTGGACAACAAAAAGATTGACCTGGAATAAAAAGATAATTATTAGCAGCTAGTAACTCACTTGTGGGTGAAATTAAAGGGGGGAAGTTGATTTAGATAAGAAGAATACAAGAAACTGAGACCATGGGAAATGCTTTCATACAATTTGAAATTGCCGAAAGTTAAATAAAGGGTTAGAGAAAATATCATTGAAGGAGTTACGGTTGTTTATATATCAGGAAAAATAACTCAAGTTTGGGAGACATGAATTAATAGTGAAGAGTGGTCAAGATGTGCTATAATACAAAGACATGAGATTACACAGCAGACTTTTAAGGAGAGATGTGAGAAACAGAAAAACAGCCATCTGATTTCCTGGATTGGTGAGTTGAAAGTTGTAAAAAAAAAAAAAAAAAGACCTTATGTTTAAAATGAGCTAGTCTTTGTAATTCAAAGAACTATCTACCTTTCACACAGTCTTCCCCTTTCTGATTGATCTTGGTTTGGGCATTATGCAGTCTTCATCACATCCCATTTTGACTACAAAGACAGATGAGTTTTTAAATTATGGAAATTTGTCCTGGAAAAGTATGAGATAACCTCTGGGTGTCTGCACATGCACATATATATTTATGGGATGCATATAGGCACATGCTCCATTTGTAGTTAGATTCCTTGGTAACAACAAAGTAGAAGACACACTCCTAAAAGATGACCATTATATTTATGATGAGATTCAGAGTGTTCAGCATGATAGGGCTATAGAAATGGCTTTTTTATTTCTGACAAAGTAAGTATTTGAGTGAAGAAAGAGACTTTATCTTCCTGAGACTACACTGAAGACCTTCACAGTAGGATTTCCTAGTCCTTTATATCATTGCATTCACACTAATGCACCCATCTTAACGCACAGATTGCATTTAACTCAACATCATTGTTGTAAAGAGAATCACAGAATTTCCTTTTCACGTTTGCCATTTTTCCCATTTGTATTGCCCTTCAGAATATTTTTGGATAAGTTTTACTTTGCAATTGGTTTCCTTTAGCTATTAGAATATCCTAGTCAACCCTGTAATCTAAATTTTTCAGACAGCAACCTCAGTAAGTGGACTTGTTAGAGCTGATTTTCTTAAGTTTAGGCAACAGTTCTCCCCTCTTTGGAAACATATGATAATAAAGGTGATTTGTCTAGAAATTGAGGCCCATATATGACTGCATGGCCAAAGGTTGCTATTACATCTCACAGAATCAGCACAACAGACAAAGTACCCTTGTTGAAACTCTAGGACATAGTCATATTATCCTCATTTTGGGTAACAGTAGAGCTCAGTGGTTGAGGTTTTTCTAGTTTTCTGAAAGACTTAGTTAGATTCAAACCTCAGCAAAGGAAAAGTTCCAAGTTATCCAATATTTGAAACAGCAGACCACGAGAAGTGCTGTATAATCTATGAAATCTCATATAAAATGAACTTTTCCCTTTGAGTCAGAATGTGTCATATCTATGAAACCAGTCACTTACCTCCTACAATTTCTACCCAGCTGCCACTACTGAAGCTATTCCTGTCCTCTCTGCTTCCTTTTGCAGATTAGCAGAAATCCCGGAGCTATGCCCAGGATGGGTTTCTACAAAAGCTGCTACACCTGCAAAGGCATGTTAACATGTGTCTTGATATGTCTGAAGGTCATGGAACAGAAGAAAATTCTAAGCTCAGCATTAAAGAAGCTTCCAGTCATGAAGCTCAGTCTAAGAGAAAATTACAGAGCCAATTTTACAGCACAAGCATGATGAATTAAACAAATTCATGAAACACAAAATAAGAAAACTTACAGAAGAGAATGGGATAGGATTATAAATATAATTTCATTACAGGTAAGCTTGTTCATGAAAAGAAGCTCATATCCAGTGCTTGCACGGCAGTGTGCATCCTCATAGAGAACTGTCACAGCTCTAAGAACAGTAGGCCCTTCTGATGACTGAGAAGAAATACAAAGATTGACTTCCTAGCCACAGGAGAGAAACAAAATGATCCTGTCTTATCATTTGTAATAATGTGAAAACTGAATTAAATTGTTTTTCCTTTCAACATTACCATTCATGTGACCTAAATACATATGGTGTTTCATGGCACAGGGCACAGTCAGAATGTGGAATGGTCATGTAGGGAATGCTCATTTCTGGAATGGGTTTTGCATGAAGGTTTTACTATGCCGCTGTATTGGTTCTTTTTTTTTTTTTTTTTGGTTGCCAATAACACAGATTTGAGAACTTTCAAAGCAAGAGGTTTATTTTTGTTCATACATCTGGAAGTCCAACACTGTGGGGAAGCATCTGGACAAATCCTTCTTGCTGGCTGAGTCCCAATATCTTAAAGTGCATTACAAGGCAAGAGATAGGAACTGTGAGTGGCTCTGCATGCATGAGTCTGTGTATGACTGTGTGCATGTGTGTGTGCATTTGTGCGTTGTTATTTCTTGTCTATGTTGTAGTTTGAATGAGAAATATTGCCTATAGGTTCATGGGTTTGAACACTTGGTTCCTATTTGATCGTGCTCTTCGGAAAGGTTATATATGGAACCCTGGCAGGTATGTCTTGGGTAGAGGAAGCTTGGCACTGGTGTGGGATTTGAGGGTTTATAGCATTGTCCTTTTCTAGTACTCTCTGATTTGTATCTATGGTGGAGCATGTGATCATTCTTCCTGCTGTAGTCTACCTGCTGCCGTGCCTGCACACTATTATGGACTCTGAAACTATCAGCCTAAATAGGCCCCGTGCCTCATTGTGTTGGTTTTATTCATACTGTTTCAACAAAACAACAAAAGGGTAACTAATACACTTGTTCTTTCTTACTTTATGCCACCATGAGTCAGAAACCTAAGGCAATATCTTTTTATCTAACCACCCATTAAAGGCCATACCTCCAAACACTAGTCTCCAATTCAATTTCCATAACCATGACAGTGTGGATAAAAGTTTAAAAATTACACCTTGATAGATACACAGTAGCAAAAAAAAAAAAAAAACTATTGGTGGTACTCAGTCTAAATACCCTGCCTATGCAAGTGATCTCTTTTTGCCATCTAACCTCTTGCCACTGAATGACAGAAAGTGACAGAGGAAGCGCAAAAAGAGGGTTTGATATAAATTAGGTCACTTTTTAGCCCATACTTACAGCATGGTAGTGCACCTAGAGGAAAAATAAGATTAGATTCTTATTTCTTCTCTCTAGGACAAGCTGAGGATAGTCAAACACCAAGGGCAACCACATAGACCTCATGTTTGTTTGTTTGTTTTGTGTGTGCTCAACAAATATTCTTGTGGTTTTCATATTGCATACTATGAAGAAGCATGTGGTGCCCAGAATGGGAATTCATCTATCTATTTACAAAAGGCAAAATTTCAGCTTCTATTAGCTGGCCACGTGGCACTTTGGCATCTCTAGCCATTTTCGTCATACTCAGAGCTAAGACACTGGTGTACCTGACCTACCAGAGTTTTGTCTCTTCAAACAGTAGATGGAAACTACCCTTCCTGGAAAGGAGATGTAAGGCTAGAAACTAATTGACACAGGACTGGTAGGGAGTGTGCAAGACCTGCCTCAGATTCCAACTGGCCAGAGAGATGCATGACTCTTACTTCCTCATTTAGAAATTGAAAGATTTCTGAAGGCCTCTGAACTGCTCACATTAAGAGCAATAGTTTAGGGGCTACAGTCAGAAACCCTAATGGTCTTCCAAAGTCCTGAGTTTAATTCTCATTAACCACATATCATAGCCATCTCTAAAGAGATCCAATGCCCTCTTCTGGTATGCAGGCATTAAAAACAAAGTATTCATATATATCAGATAAATAAATCCTTTTTATAATAAAAATTAAAAAACAGTATTTTACTATAAAACTGTGTCTTTGCTTACAAATACCAAGATTGCTTACTTCTATTTAGAAGTAATCAAATGACTAGATCACAATTAAATCAAGGCTTCTGCTTTGATACATTTACTGTCCTACATCATCAACCCTCAGTGAATTTGTTTTCTAATCTTGAAGCCCATTATACTTGCATCTGCATTTCCCTTTTCTGACTCTTACCTGTTCTGTATTAGTTATTTACATCTGTCTCATTTGGGGATTGCATGTTGACTGACTGTTTCTGATTAGCTCATCTTAAACCTTGTTCTGTGTTTCACCACATTGTTTTTGTTAAACATTAGAAGTCACTGCATTCTCCAGGGGGATCTAAGTGCCTCCCTTAAATGATGTCCTTTGATTCTCACAATGACTCGGAGATAAGTATGTTTGTGGGTCATTCCAATTTCACAGATGAGGAAGTTGAGGCCTTAAGTCAATTGCCCAATCTACAAAAGCTAAATAGTTTTGGAGTATGGAGCTGCCTTTGGAAGACAAACTTTCTTTTTAATTGGATATTTTACTGATTTACATTTCAAATGTTATCCCCTTTCCTGGATTCCCCTCCTCAACCCCACTATCCCATCCCCCTCACCTGCTTCTATGAGGGTGCTCCCTCACTCACCCAATCTCACTGATCTAGCATTCCCCTATACTGGGGCATTGAGCCTTCACAGGACCAAGGGCTTCCTCTCCCATTGATGCTAGATAAGGCAATCCTCTGCTACATATGTAGCTATATCTATGGGTCCCTCCTGTGTACTCTTTGGTTGGAGGTTTGGTTCCTGGGAACTCTGGGGTGAATCTGATTGGCTGACATTGTTCTTCCTATGGGGTTGTAACCCCTTCAGTTACTACAGGCTTAACAACTGTGCTAGTGATACAGCATGATCGCTATAAAGTGGACCATCTTTCCCCTTTTCTTTCGGTCTTCAACTGTGACAGAACAGATAAAGTGACAGCATGAACTTGAGTGTTCTGCAGAGAATCTGAGTTTCCCGAATTAATGCATCTGCAGAGGTATTTAAATTAACCTGTCATGTTTCCTCCCACATGAGCTGAGGATTTGAGGCATCTTTTAAGAAGAGCAGCATGGCACTGTTGGTGAACAGCCTTATACAGAACTCATTCGGATGGCAGTTTCCAAACTGAATCTGCATCATGACACAAATCAATGTGTACACAGTGTGTGCTGGGAGACAGATGATGTCAAACATCTGCTAAAAAAAACACATTCACAAGTTGTAACAAGCCAATATTATAAACAAGCATAGGCACTGACACTCTAATTATCTTGGTAGTGGGAGCCTATGTATGTCACTTGGGTGCTTATGTAGCAAGAGGATCTTCAAGACACTGGCACAAACATTTTCTAGAAAAAAAATGAATGGGTTGTATAAAGATCATTGGGCCTCACAGACAAGGGTTAGATAACTATCTGTGTGCATGCACAGATATATGCATGTATGTGCCTGTGCGTACATGTGTATATGTACATGTATGCATATGTGTGTGCCTGAATATGTATGCATGTATGTGTATGATTATGTATATGTGTTCACATGTATGTCGCTGTGCATATACTTCTTGTTTGTGGAGGTTAGAGCAAAACCTTGGGCGTCATTCTTCAGGAGCCTTTAAGAAAGGGACTCTCATACGCATAGCACATTAGCTTGTCTTGTCAATGAGCCACAGAAATCTATTTACATAGTTAGATTACAAGTGTGTGCCACCAAACCTGTCCTTTCAATATGAGATTTAGTGATAAAACATTGGTTCTCACTTTTGTAAGACTAGTGCTTTCCTGACTGAGCTATCTCCCTAACCCAGAAAGCAATCATTTTGAACATTTGGGAAACTTGTACTGTAACAAATGGTTCATATGTTATCGCCTGTCACATATTTATAAACATACACATGCACACACACATGCTTCTTCACTTACAAGGTTACATACTAATAAAACAAGTGCAACCAGAGCACATTGTAAGTCAAAAAGCACAGCTAATTTATATAATCTATAGAACATTATTACTCACTGGCCTAGCACAATATAGAGCATTAGTTATCTGTTCTATGAACACATGGCTGACTTAGGCAGTGACTTCAGCCACTGCCCAGCATCTCAAGAGAGAATCCCACCAACACTAGTGCAAGAAAAGGTCAAAATTCAAAGTAAAGCATATAGTTTCCATTACAAGGGGAACAAAGAAAGACAAAACCCTCAAGTGTTCATGTGCACACAGATGTGTGTTATATCTGTGCAAATGTCAACCAACTTGCTGAAGATAAAGTGGTCTTAGCCAGAAGATCCTGTCTCAACGTCTGTCTGACTTATTACTTGGTAAGGCCATACTAGACTCAATTGTGTCCTTCATAAAGGTTTATTTTATGTCCATTCACTCATTAGAAAATAAAATGTATACCTAATATGTGCCAAACATTGTTGTAGGAACCAGTTATTACTAAATACTTAGTTGTTGAATAGGATCATGATTCTGCATAGAGCCATAAGCACAGTTGTACCTGATCACATGCAGTAGCCAGATGACAGGCTAAACACTTTCAGAGATATACCATTAAATAGACAAAGTCAATGGCAAGCCATTTTTTCTTTTAACTTCTCAAACATATTCATGTGAGAATTGCTGACTTTCACTTATATAACTATAATGGCTTCCTTAGAAGTTTTTATTAGACAAACATGGCCTTATATCAAAAATTTTCTCCTTCCAAAAGACTTCATTTTTTTCTTTTTCCTGTTTATCTCTTTTGTGTTTGAATCAGTGTATGTATTCCCATGTATGTTATGTGCACATGTAGAGGTCCAGAGTTAAGGTCAAGTGTTTTAATGATCACTTTCCACTGTATTTTTCTTTTACGTTCATTTACTTCTTTATCATATGTATAGACACTTGCCACAGCACATGGAAGTCAGAGGACAACTTGCAGGGATTAGTTTTATTCTTCCACTATGTGTCTCCCAAGGATGTAACTTTTTGATAAAGATTCATTTTACCAGCCCTCTACCTTACTTTTTTGAGACAAAGTTTCTCACTGAACCTTAATTTCATCAGTTTAACTAAGCAGTTCTTTCTCTCTCTCTCTCTCTCTCTCTCTCTCTCTCTCTCTCTCTCTCTCACACACACACACACACACACACACACACACATACACACAAACAAACAAGAAGGTGGATGAGGGTATTAGAAACATACATACATTTTCTCAATTGTTGGGAGAGAGGAAGGGCTATAGTTAAGAAGCAGATATGCAGGTTCAAATCAAATGAGCAGTCATTGGAACAGGAAGAAAGAAAAAGCAGCTTCTGTCCATATGGCTTCTGAGGAGTGAAGTCACCCAGTTTGATTTGTATTTCTATCTCCTAACTTTCAGAAAACACACATTCAATATTTTAAGCCTCCTAGATTTGTAACTTGTTGCAAAGTACACATAAAACTACTGCATTCAAGTGATAAATATATATGCTCAATAAAGATTGAGCAACAAGATCCAAAACCCATTTGCACTTTGCATTTTTGCAAAGCTTTATAAATATTATCTGAATTAAAAGCACCCCTTAGTCCAATTACCAGTAGATGTTACAAAGTAAATGGGTTTAACAGAATTCAAGAGCCAAGGGGTTGGCAATTATGTAGTCAGGTAGATGGCAGGAGGTAGTTAAATACATACTAATTTCTCCATTTTTTCTCAAAACATATAGACCCTATGGAAAGGAATTTTCCTTGGGCACCTATTAATCAGATCCTATACGTCAGTAAGTCAGTCAGTGTTCTAAAAAGGTGTAGAGCCATCAATTAAATACCAAAAGTCATTAAAAGATGTGAGAAATGTACTTTAAATGTGTTAATCTATTCACTCTTTTAGCAAATATTATTGATTCTCCCACTGTGTAAAAGACATATTTTAGTGCAGAAATCACAGTTTCTGCATTGATAAAGCATTAGGCTTCCCTGTGCGTGGAAGATAAAGTATGTGCAACTTTAGAACCACATTAGCTAATATAGCAGAAAGTAGTATAGAAAGTAACATTGACAATGGATCAGTGAATGTTTGCTGTGGATGGAAGGAAGATGTGATGACTGGAAAGAGCCACAGTTTGAGAAGATGATAAACCATCTAGGCAATACAGGCACTAAATGCCTAATCTGAAAATGCACATCAAGAGAAGAACTGGTTAAATTTTAAAATTGGTGATAGCCCAACCACAGGGCACAGTTAGCAGCACGGAAGCAGAATGCAAAGATAGGCAAGTGAAACTCTGCAGTGGCTTGGAATCTGGAGGTGGAGTAAAAGTAGAGCTGCAGCCTTTACCCCTCCCAGCTCTGTTTCCACGATGGTTCCTGACTCATTCCAGAATCTCCAGTGTTTCCATATGGGTAAGCTCACTGTTGTCAATGGATGCCAAGGACTCTGTGACTACAAATGATACTGGAAGTCAAGCACTGCCATTAAGGTTCACTTTGTGAACGGACTTGAAAATTTAATTCTGTGTTTTGTATGCAGAACCTCTTATATAAATATTGTGTAGGTGTTCTCAAATATATTTGAATTTCCCATTGCAACTATTTTTATTGGTTGGAAGTGAGAAGGCATTTGTATTTTTTACACACATGGTATCATTCATATCTTGGACAAGATTCAAGCAAAAAATACTTTCTGGAAACTCCGCAGAGATGCCATTCAACAGTTACTAAGGGTTCAAAGCTGGCATTCAAAGTTAGCTTATATGCTCTTGGAAAGAATTAGTATTGGAATATGGAAAACAGTAATATAAGAATCAAAATGTCTAGACTTGGTTCTGTCCCATTGGAAAGATGGCAAAATTAAATCAATTTCCATTGATTTTATGTTTTTGCATCTCTAAAGGGAAAATAATGCACAAACACCTTTAACGTTCTTTCAGCAGCTAACAGTTTACAAAAATATTATTCATTCTGCATAAACTCTGAGCTGACTCTTTTTTTTTTTTTTTTTTTTTTTTTTTTTTTACTATGCGCATCCTATACCTCAACTCTGCTGGTTTTTCCCCATCTTTATTACAAGGTACTATTACTGTTTGAATGTCTTCTCTGAAATGAATAAAGTCAATTCAAATCACAAGGTTAGCATCTTTAAAATTTTCTTCCCTAGAGTAAATTGAATGCGTGTTTTTTATGCCCCAGACACATTTCCCTTCTCATATTTAGAGAGCCTTTTTCTGTTTTGTGGTTTCTTGAGCATTTTTAAAAAACATTCATTCAAAGTAGGGCTGTCTGGCTTGTCTCGTATTTCCAAGAATATACAGTTATTCTGGAAGGCTTTGATTTCATTTGCGGGGATTTCCAAATCTCTTCAGCAAAACTCAATAATGCCTTTTCCTGGGAGAATATTTAAAGTACAGATATAAAGACCAATGTCTTTCATAGAGATTCATTGCTTTCAAATTGTTTTCCATTTGGGAACAGTACCATAAATCTCATAGGTAAATATTCCATCTTGTAGTATACTTTTACTTCTCCTCTGCGTACACTAAAGACAGCTAATTAATTGTCATGGATTTTATATTAAAGGATGATGATAGAATTTTGAACCTGGACAGATCATGTGATCTTATTTTATGATCGACTTAATTTGTTATTTTGAATAGACCATTCATATTTCAACACATTGGTTTAAATGTTCAATTATTTTTCAGTTGGGGAAAATAAAAGCTAGTGAATTGGTCTTAAGTGGCTTTTGAGTTCTTACCCAATAAAGACATAACAAAATCATTATATAGCATTCTGTTGGATCTACATAACACTACATAACTAATATCTTTGCAAACCTGGAAAACCCAATGTTTACAAAAGAGATGTGTTTGTGGTCATATAACTAGCAATGTGTAGAGTGGGGGCTTGGATAGTAGAATTCATATATTAATATCTCATTGCTATAAACAGAGACTGCCTTCTATCCTCACAAAGAGGGAGTAACATATGAACAAGCAAGAAAGTGCTTTAGTGATAATTATGTCTTATATAAACAAAGGAGATGAGAATGGCAAAGATGGAAATAGTGGTGCTATAGAGGGTATCAACTTCAGAATAAATACTAAGGGGAAACTGATAAACATAGTATTTGGCAGTATCGTCAATTTATAGCAATATATGCTGCCCCCATGTGGTGTTCTTTGTGACAGTATTCTCCGAGCTAATTTCCTCCCTCAGTCAAAAATACTTTTGTGTTGGAAATTGTCTCTGTAGTTCTGGATGCTTGTTTGAGAAAGAGAGTAGAGAACACGAAGTAATTATGCTTGCTAAGAAGAGCTAGAAGCCTGTCTATCAACGTGTATATACGATTAAGTTATTTGAGTATTTAAGCAAAATAAAGAAGGTATTATAAAGGAATCTTGAGAAAAACACAAGAATTAGGAAGAAAATTCAAATGGAAACCTGCAGAAACTCCAGAACAAGGAAACAATGCCAGAAGTTACGATATCCATCTTTACCTGCCTCCCTCAACATCAGTGCCCTAACAGACATCACACAAGTGATTAAGAGATAAGTGATGGCAACAACTCCAGTTCTTGAAAGTTTGGATTGGAGAAATCACCTGTGTGGACAAGACGTCACACAGCAAAGCTGGTGGTAATTTTCAACACACTGTTTGGCCTTCAATATTCTCAAATAATGTTAAAAACAATTTCAACATTGAAAACATGCAATTTAGGCCTTAAAAATTCTCAAATACAGAAAATTACTCTTCTTAGAGACTAATTATCCATATCAGCTGGTAAAGCTCCTAACCAGTCACAAAAACATGAGAACACACAACAAACACTCTTAGGATCCTATGTTGATAAGTCATGTTTACTAGTAAATTAGACGTAATAAATGTACGTTTTCTTTTTTTTTTTTTTTTTTACTTGCTATCCAACTTGCTAAAGGTTTCTTGGAATGTTACTTTATTGTAAGACAGAGAACATTTGAAGTCAATTGAGTGAATTTAAAAATACTAGTTGCATTAGCATAATGTTTGTCAGAGTGATATTGGTTCCTAATCTATATAGTAATCATATAGGTTACTATGTTAATAGTAAACCAGCATGCCCACTGATTACCAATAAGGTCGTTTGCAGATTTTTTAACCTGGGGAATCTAAAACCGAAGCATCTAATGTAAACATTGAGAGTTCTTAAATTCTCGGTATGTCCAAATATTTGAGTGAATATTTACATATGACTTCCTATTTTGGATTAGTGTTCCTAGAATTGATTAGAGTTGGCAACTTAATCTATAATATAATTCATTTCTCCAAATGTAACATTTTGTAAATAACAGAAACTATTCTTTTAAAGGCAATCATTGCTTTCAAAATATACAGTCTCTTGTTCTCATTCAGAAAATAAATACACATTGGATGGCCTTATATAGAATATAACAAAGTCATTTTGCCAAACTTATGAAAGAAAAGCTTTTGGTTTGCATATAAAATTGAATTATTGGTATCAGAGAAGTATCTCCACTCATAACTAAAAGAAATAGTCAATAAAATGCAAAGATGATCTATCTGAACAAAAGTAAACTGCAAGAAATTGAATAATAAAACCAAGTTTTAATAAAAAAGATTTCATACTGATGAATTTATCCATGGAACTATCATTATTTGAGGAATATTTAGTGATTCAAACTATGAAAAGAAAGGATAAAAAGTTAAGGAGAAAGAACCCAAAATGTCAATGCTGATAGATAGAGAAAACTAGAGGTTTTTGCAGATATAACATAATTGAAAGACATATCTAATATCCATAGGAGGCCCCAACCTATGCATGATAAATTAGAAAAAGATAATATAGAAACATTAGTTTGTGATCTATGAACATATTGGATGACAAAGACTACAAATAGCACTGGACACCAATCCAAAAAAAAAAAAAAAAAAAAAGACTTAAATGGAAGATGTTCAGTCTTATCCAGGTTTAAATCTGGTTGCAATTCAACAGCATACATGTGTTAATTAATATGGACAATCAATAATCCCTGCCTGACTGTAAAGATGAGGGATGTATTCACATGATAATTTTATATGTGTCTTGTGATTATGATTATATAATTAATCATTATATAATGACATTAGATTGAGTAACTTATCTTTGAAGAATAAATATAATAAGGTCATGCTTTGTAGCTCAAACACAAAATGAAATAAAGAAATTTCAGAGTACCTCAGATCTCAAGGACTCCCTTTGAGCACATGCATATGTGTATACATATATAGTCTCTCTCTCTGTCTCTCTCTCTGTCTCTCTTTCTGTCTATCCCTCCCCCTTTCTCTCTCTGCCTCTCTCTCTCTCTCTGCCTCTCTCTCTCTCTCTCTCTCTCTCTCTCTCTCTCTCTCTCTCTCTCTCACACACACACACACACACACACTTAATTCCTGAAGAAATTATAGGAAGTTTAGAAGTAGTGTTAGAAAAGGTAATAGACAAGAAAAATTTAAAACTTAAGACATAAATTAATATACAAATTAAGAAGCTAGTAAACCCCAAAGTGAATGAAAGTAAAAACATCAAATAAAAACCAAACAAAAATAATTTTAGACAGTATTTTTTAAACATAAATTCAAGAAGTATATTCTCATCATGGTATATTTCTCATCCTCTATAGTCTACCATATTCTCCCCATTTTACCAACCTCCAACTCCATGCCTTATTTCTCTCTTGGTTTAGAAAACAAACATAAAACCAGAAAATATGATTCACACGGAAAAAAAAACAGTGAGGTTTAAAAAATTGCTTACTTTCTGTAATATTTACCTTTCTCTAACCTTTGCTTTTTAAGACCAAAAACCTTTGGCTTCTGGTAATTAACTCCTCCTGCTCAGCAGCAGAAAAAAACATGAAAGACATTGATTACTTTGTCTCTTTGTTCTTTTCTCACTGATTAGAGGTCATCAACTTGTTGTGAGCCAGAGGAAAAGGAAAAGAAAGTCACATAGGCAGAAAGAAAATCTTTTCCATAGGCACCTCTCAGACATGCATACACTGATACACATACACACTCTGCTCAGACAACCACCTGCCTTATCAACTCCACAAGTGCTCATGGTACTTATGTACACACACCTATAGTTACAGATGCATATATATGTTTGGTGAATGGAGCAAATGTTCCTATGAGCAAGTTCCAATGAGTAAGCACCAGTGCAGAAAAAAAAAACCTCATTCATTCTGGATGAAAAAAACTTTCTCAGGAGAATAGATCACATAAATTTCCAACCATTTTCTTTTCTTTTGTTTTTTTGTTTTTTTGTTTTTTATTTTTTTGTAAAAATTGGTAGCAAGTTTAAAACACTAATTCAAGTCATAACTGATAAGGAGTTACAGCTGAAATGTTTACATGCTACTCAGACTAATACTTAACTAAACACTCATTATATGTTGAAAGCTCCATAAATTCATCAAGAGTTTAAAACAACAATTCTTATTTCATAAGTTAGCACAGTTTTACCAAGAAACAAACCATCTGCCTTGTATTTCATTAGTATTGAAGTTGTGTATAGATAAATAAATCAATATTTCATTTTCTGTCCTTGTACCTACAATAAATTGTCCATTTCCAGTTTAGGAACTTTTGTTATCAAATAGTGGTCATATAGCTATCCTAGAAGGAATGTTGCCCTTGATCGTAAATTTGTTCCAATCCTGCATTCACATCCTGGTAAAATTAGACTGTGACTGATGAAAGTTTACAGAGCCCCGTTTGCAGCTCTTTAGAGGGCTGGAAATTAGTTGTATAAATTTACAAATTCTATGTTTTTATTAGGAATTACAAAATTATCAATTTATCTACACAGAATTGCTATGTGAAAGTATATCCGCAAAGATCTGCAGAAAAAAACTGACCAATAGTCTAGACTAATGCCAAGGAATCACTAAGCTATGGAATTGTAACAGAAAAACATACCAATAGCAAGAAGCAATCCTGGGACAAAAATCTCTGAAGTCACTGAAATTCAGAGTTTACCCATTGTAGCTATGAAAAGTGGTGGGCCATCTCCAGAGTACTTATTTGCATGCCTTTAGTCCTTTTGAGATGACCCCTGACTTTTGAGTCTCCATTACTTCCCAACTGCATGTTAGACCTTCTCTTAGGATGGTCGTGTAAGACGCTGATCTATAGGTTTGGCAGAATGTCATTAGGAGTAATTTTATTGTTGTTGCTTTAACATAAAAGTTTTTGGTTTTTTTTTTTCCTAGATCCATGCCCTCAACCTCAGGTTCTTGGCTAATCTGTCAGTATTAGGTATGTCTAGTATCTCATCAAGTGTGCCTTAAATCCAATCAAATAGGTGTTGGTATACTTCCACTCTGTTTGTGCCTTTATCACACCAGTATATCACACAGGCAGGTAAGTACTGTGTATTATAGAGTTTGTAGCTATGTTGACAGCTACCTTTTCACTCAGATAGTATGCAAAGGATCCAGTATCATGAAGTGTAGTCAGTAGTAGTGAAGGCTCTACTTCACCACCAGGTCAACTTTTCTGTATTCACTAAGATATGTAAGTATTGTCTTCATCAATAGGGTCTGACTATTAGTTTGTGAAGAGCAACCAAAATTCTTGAAAATTTCCTGAGTTATTTGAGATTTTCATTGCATCCTTTGGGCCAGCAACTCAATAAGATGTAATCCATTCCTGGCACTGGAAGTTTCATTCTGTGTTGAAAGTAAACAAGTTGCAGCATTGTCTTCCACATAATTTGGTGCCTACAATTTAAATTTTATTTATAGATTTTAAGAAGCTTTTTCAATAGTAGGTTTCCATATATTCTTGCAAATAGCCCTTATTGTTAGTTGTCCATCTCCTTATTCCCTGCTTCATACCCCTTTTCCCTTACCTCTCCATTTAATCTTCCTATTCCAGTCTACCCCTCATTTTTCCATAGTTATATATATTCCATTTCCCCTTCTTTGGGAGATCTGTCCTCCCTCCTTTTCCTTCACTCTGAATTTACCCTCTGCTATTATATGGAATGTAGCATGACTGTTGAAGGATGAAAAGCTAGCATTCATATACAGAAGAATACATACCATATTTTGTTGTTTGAGGAGAGAAGGAGAGAAGGTTATCTTACTCAGGATGTTTTTGTTTCTAGGTCCATCTATTTACCTGAAAATTTAATGATTTCATTTTGGGGGTTGAATATTATTGTTTAAATGTACCACAATTTCCCTGCTAATTCATCAGTTGATGGACTTCTATGCAGTTTCTAATTTCAGGCTATTATGAACAGAGAAGTAATGACACAGATGATTAACTGCCTCTGCAGTATAACGTAGAATCCTTTGGTCCATTGGGTATATCCCCAAGAATAGCTCTGTTGTGAGTTCGATCTAATCCCAGCTTTCTGAGGAACCATTACACTGCTTTCCATAATGGCTCTACCATGTTGCACTTCTACCAAAAATGGATAAGTATTCACATTTCCTCACAACCTTACAGTATGGAGATTTGTTTTATTAATCTGAGCCATTTTGTCTGGTTTAAGATGAAATATCAAAGTAGTTTTATGTTTTACATTTTACTGATGGTTAAGGTTACTAAACAGTAATTTAATTTTTCTTGTTTTTCTGTTTTATTTTTTATTGGATATTTTCTTTATTTACACTTCAAATGTAATCCCCTTTTCCAGTCCCCCTCTCAAACATCCTATCCCATCCTCCTTCCCCTGCTTCTATGAGGGTGTTCCCACACCCACCCACCCACTTATGCCTGCCTGTCCTGGAATTCTCCTACAGTGGGGCATCAGCTTTCACATGACCAAGGGCCTCTCCTCCTACTGATGCCTGACAAGGCCATCCTCTGCTATATATGCAGCTGGAGCCATGGGTCCCTCCATGTGTACTCCTTGGTTGGTGGTTTAGTCGCTGGGAGCTCTGGGAATTCTGGTTGGTTGATATTGTTCTTCCTACGGGGGACTGAGCACGGGTTCCCCAATGGGGTCCTCAGTAGAGGAGTTGAGAAAGAACTGAAAGAGCAGAAGGGGTTTGAAACTTTAATTGTTCTGAATCCATTTGTGTTTAGTCTTTTGAGAAATGTCGAGTTCTGTTCCCCATTTTTAATTGGGTTATATCTTTTCTTGATGTCCTGATTTAATTTTTTAAACTTTAAATATTAATCCTGAATCATATGTGTAATTGGTAAAGGACTTTTGTCATTTTGTATTCTCTTACTTTGTCTGAACTGTGGTGTCCTTTGCCATATAAAATATTTTAAATTTGTGAGGTTAATATTAATTGTTGTTCTTAGTGTCTGTACAATTGGTGCCTTTTCAGAAAATCTTGTTTTCTGAGCCAATGAGTTCAAAGCTACATATCATTTTCTCTTCTATTAGATTCAGTGCATCTGGACTTATGGTGAGGTCTTTCATCTGTGGATGAGTTTTCTGTAGGGTGATAAGTAAGGGTCTCTTTGCACTTCAAACATGTAGTTGTCAAGTTTGAACAGCTTAACTTGTTAGAAATGCTTTCTATTCTTCCTATGTGTATTTTTTTTTTTTTTTGGCTTTTTAGTTAAAAATAAGCCCATAAGTGTGTGGACTATATCCTGGTCTTCAGTTGGATTTGACCAATTGTCTCCTTTTAAGCATACGCACATTGAAAAGGACAAATAATACACCACAAAATCTTTATTTCCTCTTCGTAGACCCTCCTATAGCTGTAGAAAAATTATAAAATATCATTTTTGTACTTTATATTAATAAGGATCTCCAACACCACTTCTTTGTAAAAGTATGTTGATCAATTGAGACAATGTCTATGTTAAAAAGTAAAATGTAGTTCTATGAAAAAGCAAGAAAAATATGATTGAATTTCATCATTTACAGAAAGCATACAATATCATCAAGGTAAAAATGGGGAACATGTGGATGAAGGGTACAATAAGCACAATCTAAAATAAAAAGAAGCCTTGATTGTACTGGACTGAACCTCTAGACTTGTAAGCCAGCTCCCATTATATGTTTTCCTTTATAACACTTTCCTTGGTCATGGTGTCTGTTCACAGCAGTAAAACCTAACTAAGGCAAGTGATAAATATTTAAAGTCATACTAAGATAATCATTGTCACAATTTTAGCATAGGTGAATTTTTAAAATAGAATATAAAAGCACTAGTTAATAAAGCATAATGAAGGAAAAGCCATCTGCTTAAAATCAGGGACATTTATTAATAGATGTAAAATGGATAAAAAGTGTTAAAATGGTAATGTTGTCTCTTATCCTTCATTCTTTAAGTTAATTTTAATGTCTTCTAATTAATAGCAAAATATATTTCCTAGTTCCATTTATGAAGACAGTAGTCCTAGATTTTCTTTGACTATTAAAATGTTATCAAAATTGACAACATGACAGTTTTGATACTAGACACAAGGAACATCATATACTTCTTTTTTTTCAATATTATTTCTGTCTGGGTACTTAAAAGAATACTGTCTCCCTATTTCTCTCATCCAAGAAGACTGCTAATTATGTCTAGTAAAGCTGAAACCAAGATACATTCAGAAAGTAAGCAAGTTAACTCCTATGCAAGTACTTGATCCTCAGGCTGATTCAAAGGTATACATGTGAGAAAAAATATCATTAAGTCACTTAATTTTGTAGTATTTTATTGTACAACTGTATAGTTGCATCCATATTTAGCTTATATAGAAACATATGACTGTCATGTAGTTGTAACCAAACAGTTTGACTTTGAATATTTAGTTATGGTTCAAGACTGTAAAGAAATTATACAATGAGCTTGGAAAACTATTCAGAAAAATGTTACAGAAAACAGGGTAAATACAAACCTCTATTGTACAGAGGCAAGTCTGTTGGTGACAAGTCTGTGACTACATGATGATAGTTTACTGGAGGGACTTATGGTCTTCTTAAAGAAGGATTTTCAGCAGGACATAAAACTGCAAAGTAATTCTGTCTCTCATGGCTAGATACCTCAAGAAACAGGAATGTCAGAAAGCAAGCACATGTATTTAAACAAAAAGAAGAGAGTTGATGGACTCTCTAGACTCTATAGTAGCCAGGACTTGTTAAAATTGGAAGTAAAATTTTGTTATGAGAAAATAAAGCTTTAAAATTGTATTACAACACAATGATATAAGTATAAAACATCCCTACTGAGAAAGAATCTAGGGATGACAAAGTCATGACTATCACATTCTCAGTTGAGAGTTCCAGAGAGGGCAGACACCTATACATTCTCTAAACTAAAAGTTTAGAGATGTTTTAAAGGCTCGAGGTAAGTTTAAAGTTAAAGATGTGTTTGGTTACTAGCTCTCTGTGTGTGCTAGTTTCACGTAGAGTCAACCAAAGAATAGCACATATAAAACTTTCAAAATAACTATATTGGATTTTTTCAAAAAGTGTTAGTTTAGGCTGAAAAATAAAACATACAAGTGATAGGTTATTTGGACTCCCAAAAGCTACAAACAAGGGGTAGCTTCATTCTCAGTCTTCTGTAAAAGACATATGATATTTATTTAGATAAGTAAAAAATTGTTGGGAAAAACGAAATCTCATTGAAAGAATTGGGGAATGTAAATGGAGTGCATCAATAAAGCCATTTAGTCCCATCAAGCCACACTCCATTATCTCAGAGATATCCATAGCTAGAAATGTATGTATAAAGAGTTTGTAGATTTTATACGGAACAAAAATAGTTACAATTGCCTATTTATCACTGTTTCAAATGGGCTTGTTTATTGTAACTGTTTTGACCCTGTGTGAGATATGTATAGGGTACACTTGTCAGTTTTCTGCCAAGCAGGAAGACAATATAAACCTACCACAGAGCATAGAATTTTAGTCTGTATCAAATAAAACTTAACAAGTGTCATGGGGAGTAAATGCATTTTGTGTGTGAGAAGAATACAATTATCAAGACAACAACTTAGCTTTCTCTGTCATTCCTAGTGTTTCTCCATGTCTGTATTACATGATTGTGTAATTTGTTCTACCTAAAATGGGGTATTTATAATTGACTGGCTTTGATATGATTAATTTTGCAATGAAATATAAATAATCATTACAGCATTCTTATTCTTATACAATGCTAGCAATACAGAGTATGTGGCCACTTACTTTCTCTGTCCTACATGGTAAGCCACATGCATGTCACACACACACACACACACAAAATTTAAAAACTAAAATAAAAAATCAGAAAATTGAAGATTCAGGATTTTGGCATTTTCAGCTTAAACTATATGTAGAATAAAATTATTATGGGGAGGTTATCAAACTAAGATAATTTATTTTTCTTTCATATACAACCTTCTGTTCTGTTTCATAAATACACTCTTACATTCAGATTAATTAGAGAGGTGACATGTTCTTTAGGAGGTAAAGCAAAGAAACTTAATTAGAATACATATAGGTTATATGACTTAAAATTCGAAAATAAGTAGGCCTATAGGTTTAGCATAAAATGAGGAAATAAAAAAAAAATGTTTCGAAGAACAACTGTTAGGAATGACAGAGCTTTCCAAACACAACTGACATTAACTGATCTTAAGGCAGCTTGTTATGGTTATAATCTTTAGTAATGACCAGCCTTAACTGTATCAGCTACATGTAACAAGTTGGTTGTTTTATTTTTGATTTTGTTTTGTTTACTTTTTGAGACAGGATCTCAATTCATGGCCATGGCTAGCCAAGCATTCTCTATGTAGATCAGAGTGGCTTTGAACACATGGAAATCTGCCTGCCTCTGGCTCCTATGGGCTGGTATGAAATTCTTATTGTACACACCTAGCAATAGCACACGTTTTTTGAATAGGTCAATGAACAATGTGAAGAAATTAGGTATAAAATATTCTTAATCAACTTAAAATTCATATGTTTTCAATCAGAATAAAACCCTAAAGTTTCTAGGTAGTTTGTGGAGAAGGTGAGACAGATCTCAGGTTTCCCAGGCTGTTGCATTTCTTACTATGTAACTGTGACTGCCTTTCAACTCCTGATTCTTCTTTCTATATCTCCCACATAGGACAACAGCCATGAATCACCACCCCAGCTTCTAGGCAGCTTTTATACATGGTTTAGAATTTTGCTTCAGAATGCTAACTAGTCTCACTGTTGACTGCTGAATACAAGAATCTAAGCAACACAAAGTATATAGAGCAATATTGTAAATTTTATGACACGAAACTCTTTTAAAAAAAAACTAACATTTATTCATTTACTAATAACTTCAAAACCTCAGTAGCAGGCAACTGGCAATCTCCACTTCTTCATAAGCATCAATTTTACCAGATGCTTATCAATTTACTAGAAAATTTTAAAAACAGAATTTAATTCTTTCTTATGCATACAAAATCAGTATGGGGTTTTTCAATGAGTGGACATTGCATGATCTTTTGATGCAGAAACACACCTGTTTCTACTTTGCTATGCCACAGTAATATTCTATCAGTGGGATTCTAGTCAACAAATATCTGTGGCTAGAATCCATGATGATCTGACAGCATCTCTATTCCATTTATAAACATTTAAAAACAGTTTCTTTTTCAAGAAAGCAGACTGTGGATTATCTTTTTAAAGAATCAAGTTAAAGAGCTTGAAGAGACAATCCAATAAAGTACATTACTCATAAGCACAAGGGCTTGATTTGATATGCCTACCCCAGAACCCACGAAAAGAAAGCTGGAAATATTGCCCCATCTCAGTGGTTGAGAGGAACTGGATAGACTCCTGAGACTCTGACCAATCCACGTAGTTTACCTGGTAAGTTCAGGGTCAATGAGCCTGTCTATGTATAATAATAATAATAATAATAATAATAATAATAATACCAATAATGGTGGTGGTTATGGTGAGGATAGTGGTGGTGGAAGTTGATGGTAGTAGTAGTATTAGTAGACAATTTTTTTCTGAGAACAACACTCAAGTTTTTTCTCTGACCTCCACATTCTCAAGCCCAGGAACACAAAAGCACCTGTAAACACATATACAAATACACATGAGACCACATATACACATTTGTGTACTTAGACATAAAAAGCAAATTTATTATTTTTTGATATTTCACATAAATAATGCTTATTGAGTGTGGAATTTTGTGGAAAGATTAGAATCATCTTTCTACTTCTCTTATGGTGTGAGATAACTGGTAAATTATGTTGACTACATTAAAGTTTGTCTATATATGTCTTTATAGAGAGTTGGATTGGTTTATAGCTTATTTTAAAAAATTAGAAAAGCAGAGAATGAAAAGCATAAAGCAATTTAGAAACTATCCAATACAATAAACTCCTTTTTTTTTTTTCAAAACAGAAGTTGGGATTCAGGGATGTCATCTATTATCTGTGCCTGACTATTCCTCATTATCTACATCACACATTTTTAAAGAATATATTAAAGCATAGTCACTAAAAGGAAAATGCTCTCAGAATTTCTATTATAAGATCAAAAGCTATCTTTTATTTTTCTTTTTAATTAAAAAAGCAAAATATTTATAAATAATTTTTCTGTTAGGTGTGACTACATTAATTTTTAAAAAATTATTTACTTTTATTCTTTAATCCTTTTTGACAGTCTAGACTTCATCCCTTCCTGTCTGTCCTTTATTGCTCCCCACCCCATAACTCCTCCCCTGTCTCCTATTGGTGGTCCCCAGCCCCCCAGCCCACCAGGCCTCCCCATTCTTTGGGGCCTAATGTCTCTCCAGGGTTAGGTGCATGGCTCTCACTGAGTTCAGACCAGGTGTATGCTGCCTGGTTGGTAGCTCAGGGGGTCCATGTCAGTTAAGACTGCTGGTCTTCCCATGGAGCTGCCCTCCTCCTTAGCTTCTTCCAGCTTTTCCCCAATTCAACCACAGGAGTCCCAGGCTTTCATCCATTGTTTCAGTGCTAGTTTCTGCATCTGATTCTTTCAGCTATGTCTTGGGCCTCTCAGAGGGCAGCCATGCTAAGCTCATTTAAAGAAACAGCTATGAGAAAACGTCTTTTCTACTCAGTTACTATGAGACTTTTGGGGAAATTCCAATCTGATGTCATTTGTACATCAAGTTTTTCTTTATGGTATGTCTTCTTCAGAACCTGGTTGTATGTAGAAGAGGGCTTTATCTGAGCTTCCACGTGCTTCTACTTCAAAGGCACAGGTTGGAGATGTGTCTGCTGGGAGATCACTCTGAATCCAGAATAACTTCATGACTTGAAATACCTCCTTGTAAGATTTCATAGCACTGAAATGTGCTATGTATGCTACAATATGTAAAATATAATTGCCAACGACACACAGCTCCAAACCCTATTCGCTTGTTCCTCTTAACTGAAAAGTGAAAAGAGACTTATGAAGAAATGATTTGGTCTTGCTACAACTTTCACACCCTGTGTTCATTTTGCTAAATTTATTCTCCATCTTGCTTGACTTTAATAAGATTTGCAAGGCTTCTGTGTGCCTATGTAAACAGCAAATTGTCCTACCACAATTCCATTTGAAAAGTTCAAAGACAAAGGCCATATCTGTGCTTGATGTAAATGAAACATTTTAATTTCTAGTTGGTTACTTATCTATTCATCAGGCTGGTGTAGCCTTCAGGAGCCTTTAAATGTAACTAGTGTGACTGCATGCTTCCAGAGACTGAATGAATGCGATTGACTTCCTTTAACCAGATTGCAACTGCATGCTAGTAGGATTTGCTGAAGGAGGCAGAGGCGGAAAGATCTTGAGTTTGAGGCTTGCCTTGGCTACATTAATTTTTTTTGACATGAACTTATTGGAGGGACTATGACAGTATTTAAAGAAAATATCCATATTTGAGTTCATAAATACCTATCAAAAATCCAAACAAATGTCATATTTGGTTAGATGGAGAATGTGAGAAGTATGTTTAGACAAGTTAATGTTTAGTTAATTAGGAACTCTCTTATTAAAAACTACACACATGGTAAAATAAATAAAATTTCTGGTGACTTGCTGAGAGAATTACAGTCTAATGAAAAGAAAGAAGTATGAGCATTCAAATATGTTTCCTGGTATTAAAATAATTTTTCACCATTGAAAGACAAATCAAAGTAAGTTAGATCATACTTTGTTCTCTAAACTTTCTAAGAAATTTAACATATAATGAAGATGACACAAAACATGGGGATTCAGTATATGTAGAGAGAAAATCAATATAGAAACTGATATTAAAATTCTATATAGGCTCCTGGAAGCCCTGCCAACTCCAGCATTCACTGAATACAAAAATGGCAGCGAAGGTAATAGTCTCTGAGGCATAAGATATAAAGATATCATTCCACAATAATGACTGGAGATTGGGTATGCAGAAAATAAATCACAAGCTTACAGATGAGTGTATATCCACCCTCAAATGGCGACCAAGGTCCAATGATTTCTTGAGTCTGCTGTTTGAAATGGGCCCAGACAATATAACAAGATCCCATCTAAAAATAATATCCTAATGTCAACTACTCAAATTCAGTCTTATCTTTGTGCAAACCTTAAGAGCAAAATCTCTGAACAAGAACATCCTATTAGAGAATGAAGTCAGAGTAAAAGTACTCAATCTTTTAAAAGTAGCCTTTCACTTTCCTTCTTTGGGGGCTACTTGAATTTTTAGAATAAGACAAAAGAAGAGACATTTCAAGACACAACAATATAAGGCAGATCTCATAGTATTTGTGTTCTTGTATATGGAAACACTAGAGTGTTCTCTTTCTCATCACATTCTCCAAGAACAGTCATGAAGTTCATCAGCATATTGCCATCTGTGAGTCTGGAAGAAATGCCACAAACCCTCAACAGAAACTAAGCCCTGCCATATGATGAGAAATACCTTTCTAATGATGAATCTCTGCTGCCTTTGATATTTTTATTATGGACTTCTGGGCAAAGACTTTTGTTTGTCCCCAAAGATCATATTAGACATGTATGATTAGAAATTATGTGATTGTAATTATTGTTATGGCTGGCAATAGGAACTAATTAGATAAATAAAAGCTAAGTAAAGGAAGTTGTGAACTACAAAAATAACATAAAGGAAAGGACATATATTTCTGGTGTACCATATATACGCTGGTGTGACTATTATTCACCTTGCTAAAAAGATAAAAAAGGAAACATTGGTTTAGCTCATCAAGAAAGAATGTAAATGTGTCTGTGTAAGTAGACATCTAAAGAATGAATATAAGAAATATTCAAGAAGAAACAAGTTCTCTCTCTCTCTCTCTCTCTCTCTCTCACACACACACAGAGAGAGAGAGAGAGAGAGAGAGAGCAGAAAGACTGTGTGTGGAAAAGGGGTGAATGGAATAAAGATAACTATGGGGAGAGATTGTTGTCATCAAATAGTGTTGGAAGAGCTTATTACTATATACAAGATAAACTTCAACCAAGTCCACATCATGTAAAACCTTAATTCAGTTATAACATGAAGCAAAGAATAATATTTAAAAACATAGATTGACATTCTAAAACTACAAACTAAAACTTCTACTTCAAACAAAATGTAAATATTTACTCATAAACATACCATCATCCATAACAAAAAAGAAAAAAAAATTAGATTTCAACAAAATATTAAATTTCCCCACCAAACGATAGTCAACTCCCTCATAGCTCAGGAGACATCTAGAGAGAAGCCAAATGATCTTCTTAGTAGAAAGATAGGTTGTTATATTGTAGGATACTGTCACCAAAATATAATGTGGCCATTGCACTATGAACTTATAACAACAGTGATTACTTGACATGACCTGGAAGGACTGGCTCTGTCAACAGGTTTCCCAAGAATGTGGCAGGAGCTTTCAAGGTCTTACTACTCCCTGAAGTCTTATAGACACAGAAAGTTGTAGAGTCAGGCATAGCATAGCCATCTTACTTTTAGAAATGTTCATTGGTGTAGTCATTGTACATGACCTTGGGTTCCATGTCTGCATATTAAATACTGTGACCATATTCTTTCTATGTTTCTACTCTTTGTTGTTCTCTTGGTTTTTCCAGACAGTTGCTTTAACTTTTAAGTCATATACATACATACATACATACATACATACATACATACATACACACACACATATATATATATATTCCTGATTTTATATATGTTTGTAAACTTTCAGAACTGTCGATGAAAAACCATGAAACATTTGTAAATTTGAGAGTTAATTAATTCACTTAATATATTGATTGAACATTTGTACATCTTTGGGGAACAAAGTATTTTTCTTATTATTCCGATTGTTGCTTGAGCTGCTTACTTTCTTGTTATTTAGGTTTTTTTTTATAATTATTTGTTCGTTTTAGATATATACTTTCTATTAGATGTATAACTGGCCAAGACTGCCTTGTGTTTTTTAGGCTTTCTCATTATGCATTCCTTCCTTTGTCATGGGATCTCATCTGGCAATTCTTGGCATTATACCCTTAGCAATTAGAGTTCTAGTCACAAACTCAGTGCTTAATCCTGCATCTTGAAGAGTTTTCCCTACTGTTTCTTCAACGATTTAAGTTTTAAGTCTCACAATAAGGTTATTTGGAGAAAAGAATAAGAAGGAATCTCATTTCATTATTTTCATGTGGATATTGGGAGGGTATTGGCCACATTTTTGAGATTCTGCTTTTTCTCCAAAGCATGTTGTTTCCATTGTTTTCTAGAGGCAATAGCTACATTACTTTTTATTTGTTTGCCATTCCTTGTGTATGTTTCTGTGCCAGCATTGTACTGTTTGGATTACTATTCCTTTTAATATAACTTGAAACTGGTATGAAGAACTTGTTGCATTACTCATTAATCTAATCTTTTAAATGATATTATTATTATTATTATTATTATTATTATTATTATTATTATTATTATTATTTTCCATTTGGTCCCTTTGTCCTTCACTGTGAATTTTAAAATGGTTTTATCTATTTCTGTTCTGAAGAACAGGAGTGGATTTTTATGGTGATCTCATTCAAATGGTCTTATGATCTTTTTCTCCTGAATTCATTTATGTGATGTACCATTTACTTATGTGTGCTCTGGTTAGTTTTTGTCACTTTCATACAAACCTAGATATATCTGGGAATAAATCAGAATTGCAGAATTTTCTTCATTGGATTGTTTTATAGACGAGTCTGTAGAGGCATTTTCTTGACTGATAGCCAATGTCCAGTAGACCAGTCTACTGATAGTGGTTTCACCCCTTTGCAAATGGTTCTGGGTTGTAAAAGGAAGTAAGCTGAGGAAGCCGTGAAGGATATGTCAGCCAACAATATAGTCTTTAACATTAGTTCTTGCCTATAGATTCTTGCCTTGAGCTCCTTTCCTGAGTTCCTACAGTGACAAATTCTGACCTGAGAGTTAAAATTAAATTAACCCTTTCTTCCCAGAAGTTGTTTTGGTCATAGTGTTTATCAGAGCAAGGGAAACCTCATTAAGACAGTACATGTTGAAGCATCCTTGCATTTCTGAAATAAAGTCAATTGATCATAAAAATAACATTTTGATGATGTTTTAATTGTGTTTGCAAATATCTCATTGAATATATTAGTGTCTATGTTTATCAAGAGGCTTGCTCTATAAATTTTTGTTTTTTGTATTTTGTTATTTGATTTTTGCATCAGAGCAATATTAGTTTCATGAAGTGAGTTGGATAATATCTTTTCCTTTGGTATTTTATACAATACTTCAGAAAACATTGTTATCAGTTCTTCCTTAATGATATAGATCCAGAAGAAATCCCTATGAGATGAGTCTTTTTTGAGATTAATATAATTTTAACATTTCTCTTTTACTTCCCTCAGCAAACCTTTTCATATAACCATTCTTGTTCCAAAAAAATGTAAGTTGTTATTATTTACTAATTGTTGTGACATCCATATATGTATGTATGCATGTATTTTTAAAATATGACTTGCTCAATCTGTATTGTTACAAATGGTTGTCCTGCCATTTGGTATAAAATAGGCAATTAATGTGCTCTTTCCTGGGAAGACTATTTCCCCCAACTCTCAGCATGCTTGCTGTAGACTTTCCAATATTTATCTTACCTGAAATAAATTTTGACAGGCTTAAAAAATCATGTAGTTTTGGTAAGTTTTTTTAATTAGCTCACATGCAGAATTTTTTTGATTTATTTATGTTATTTTATGTTATGAGTATTTTCCCTGCACATATATATATCTATGTGTGCCATATATATGTCTGGTGCCTGCTGAGATTAGAACAGTATGTCAGACCCCTTGGAACTATACATAACTGTGATCCACCATGTTTGTTTAATAAATTGAACCAATGTCCACTGAATGAGCAGCAAGGATTTCATATTTGTAACCACTAAGCAGTCTCCCCAGGACTAAAATATAAAATGTCAAGGAATCCCCTAATCAATCTGTGAGTTTTATCCTTATCTGTATTTGTGTTTCCCTTTCATCTCTAATTTTTGTTAGTTTTGTTGAAGCCAATATTTACATGAAAATATTTTTAAGTTATTACAAGTTATTGATACTCAAATTGAGGCTATAAATAACTTCTAAGCCTGTGAGCAAGGCACATGTAATCAAGCCTAACTAATTCCAAGTTCATGACATAGAAGCTAAAAATAGTGGCAACTATGCAAAATGCCTATGTCCAAAATAATTTTTTGCGGAAGTGAGTCCTGTGAAAATGGAGGTTCCTTGGGTATAATGCAAGGCTTTTCATGTTCAAAAACTCTTATAGTGTCTCATGGAGCTTCCTACGTTAGCCATTTCAGTTTAGAAAAAGTTGTGGCTGCAGTGTCCCTTCAGCATTATCTTTTTTAGGCCATGTGGTCCTGATCAATGTTCTTCTGTTCTATGTATTTGCAAAATCTCTACAGCTTCTTTGTACTTTTAGAGCCTCTCTCCATGTCTATCAAAACCCAAGCATCCTCTTACATCAGCCAGTGTTATTACCAAAGCAGTTGCCATCCACAGCACCTTCATATAGAGCCTAGTTTTTAAATTATTATCTCTATGAAAAGAGAGGACCACTTTGGGACACAGCTACAACATGCCAAACTTATAAAAGTCAAATGCTTCTGAGCCAAGCCTATCAAACACCAGACATAAAGCTAGCTCTTAAACATATCTAAAAATTGCATGAATCCCAGCATTGACTAAGTGTGGTAAAAACCACACAGGGTATTCAGTAGGGTTAGGCAACCTTCTTGAAAGTATAAAATAAAGGAGAAATGGTTTGATTTGAGATAAACTTTGAATTGAGAATCAACAGCATGTGGTGACAGATTAGAGAGA
Organism: Arvicanthis niloticus; assembly: GCF_011762505.2. Lineage (NCBI taxonomy): Eukaryota > Metazoa > Chordata > Mammalia > Rodentia > Muridae > Arvicanthis > Arvicanthis niloticus. The sequence continues at coordinate 69,505,306 of NC_047659.1, read as the reverse complement.
GAATACAAAGGATTTTGAGAATACATCCATGTTGTAGACCTGTGCCTTGAAGGCAATGTCACTTAATGGAGACTAGATTGGTTAAAGAGTTAGATTTTTCAGAATGAGGAAACCCAAATGTTTAGTCTGGTAGTTGTTAACTTTAAATGTCTGTTTGTGTGTAAGTGTCACTTGTATTTTCTCTGATGATGGGATGGTATGACTGCTGTAACCAAGCTGTGTGAATACATTGCTTGGGCTGAACTCAGAGTGTTTCCTTCTCTCTTCTAACTATTCTTGGCCCAGATCTGGAAGCTTCTAGCTTCTATACATCTAATTTCCAAGCTGGCTGATTCAATCCAGATTCTCTCAGTTTCTGACTGAATTGCTCTGGTTGGCCTCATACTAACTTTGGCAGTATCTTCTAGTTTTCTAGCTCCCCTCATCCTCTGGTGTTCTCTGTCTTCACCTCTGTTTAGTTTTTCTCTCTGAAACTTGCCTCTCTGAAAACTCTCTTTGTAAAACTGCCATACACACTCACCATACCTTTTTCTTCCTCACTGCTCTTACATATCCTCTCTTTCCTATGCTGTTCTCATGTGAGTTGAGAGTATCCTATCTTTGACTCATGTATTAGTCAGGGTTCTCTAGATTCACAGAACTTATGAAATGTATCTATATACTGAGGGAATTTATTGTGATGGCTTAAAGTCTATAGTCCAATTAACCCAACAATGGGCATCTTTGGATGAGAAGTCCAAGATTCTAATTTTTGCTCAGTTTCATGAGGCTAGTCATGGCAGCTGGTCTTCTGTAGAAGTAGGTTCTAACAAATGTTCTGGCAAGTAAATGCAAGCAGGCTAAAAAGAATGAATCTTCCATTTTCCAATGTCCTTATGTAGGTCTCTACCAGAAGGTGTGGCTGACATTAAAGGTGCCTTTATCTCAAACTTGCTTTGTCCCCAGGTGACATTGAACTCAGAAATCTTGCTGCAGTCTGCTGAGATTAAAGGCCTGTACTACCTTGCTGGGCTTAAGCTTTTCATGGCCACTATTCTTCAAGATCTCCATGTCAAGATACAGGTCAGAAACGTGTGTCTTCCAGACTCAAGATCCGGATAACAGGTGTGCCCTCCAATTCTGGATTGTAGTTCGTTACAGATATAGTCAAGTTGACAACCAGGAATAGCCATTACAGCTCATTCAATCAAATCTTTCTCTCATTCTTTCTGTTTGCCGCTCAATTAGACATCACTGTCAACCATGTCTGCTTCCTTCTACAAACTAACCTTACCTTCATTGTTGAGGATTAACTGTAATCTTGGGAGTGTCTGCTTTCTGGCTAGATCATATATACCTAGAAGGTCTTTCAATGTAATCTCTTGCCAGAGCAGTCATGTTGTTGAATTAAATTTTTCTACCTTGGTTAAGCGAAGAACTTAGGAAATTCAGAATGAACATGTGTCAATCATCAGCATTAGAAATCTCCAAAGATGTTAATATATAAAGATATTAGACTTGATGCCTATAAATGATTAGCATTGAATGCAGTTGTAGACAATGTCTACATAACTAGTACTGGGATACCGGTGTTCTTATATTTAATTTTTTAAAAAATTCTTATATAAAAGCTGCACATGTATAGAGTATGGTAGGCTATAATACTTCTGTATGATGTATAATTATCAGATTAGCATATATTTCATGTTAGGCACTTCAGAGAGGTATTATTTTTGTGACTTTTAGAATACAAAATTCTTTCAAATTTCTATTTTAAAATATCCAATCAATTGTTGCTATCCATAATTACTTTATTTTGAATAAACACTTTTAAACCACTGAGAAGAATAATAAAGAAATAATATTAATACATTTAAAAATTAAGGATCTTGTGAAAACAAAGGTTCTGCAGGTATAGTGTGAAGCTGGGACTCGGGATTTTGTCAATGGTCCTGGTGATGCTGGTTCACGAATCTTACCTTGAGTATGTAGGCATTTATAAGTACTCATGAGGTGGAGAGATGAAATCAGCAGTGAAGACATTGAGAGACAAAGGTAAGAAAGTGAGGAAAAAGCTTTAATTTTTAATATAGTAAAGTATCTTTATATCTTTACATTATAACTATTCCTTAAATGTTTTAGAATATTTTTACATTTGAATTCACAGGAGAGAGTAATTATACTTTTTTATTTCTTTCATCTTTATCAGATTTGGTAAGGTTTTTGTAATGAATATTTAATGTATTGAAACTCCTAATGTTTTTTGTACTCAAGGAGAGTTTAGCTGTCTTAAATAAAGCTTTCAAACTTAAAGAGACTTCCATGCAACCATCTGTTTCCAGTGACTTTTTAAAATGTAAAATCTTTTTTAGGCAAGTGTTGGTAATTTATGCTTTTTCTAGGAAAACAGAAATTCTTTGATAACTTTCAAGTACATTTCTATAGCCCTTTATGTACTACTATTCTCTTATGATCCCATCATATCTCCTGTGTATAATTTTTACCTTTATTATTCTCAAGTAAATTTTATTTTTGTTGCTCTTAGTAATGCTTGGTAAATAATCCCTTGAGGATAATAATTCCATCAAAAATCTGTTGTATTCATTTAATCTTAATTTTAAACTGTATAATTAATTCCTTTTTATTCCTTTGCTTTGTACGATTAGTATGTTTTCATTGATCAATTGATGACAAATGTGTTGTATTTTAAAATCAAAATAGCCATTATTATCAGAAAGCCTACACAAAAATTGTGGTCTAATTTCTGAAGATTTACAAATTTTGTTTTGGAATGTTTGTAATTTTTACCCAAATTTCATTTCATGGTTTAATTTAGTTTTAAAATATTCCTTGATTTAAGTAATAGTACATATATATTTACAAGTTACAAGCAGTTGAGCTTTTAAAAAGCCTTTAGTTATTTCTGTTGGAGGGTAATTAGACTTTATGACTTTTGAAATCTTTGCTTCAGTGTTTGAGTTTTTTCTTGTGTCTGACAATATATCTAAATCTTTTGCTGCATATGTGAGATACGTGTTTAAATATCTTTGGAAAGATAATGAGGTATAATAATGGGGTCACTTGGTTATCTGAGTTTCTTTTTGTTTACATGCATTTACCTAATTTTGAAGCTACCTTATTAAAAATTCCTTTCTATAGTTTTAATCAAAATCTTGGCAGTGTAATATAGCCTATAACATGAGTTTACATGCAACTGAATTCATTAGGAAATACCCTCCAATCCCAGAAAAGAAAACAAAAAATAACAAAAAGCAAAACACAACAAAAAACCTTCAGGGAATGCCCTTATCTTTGCCATAAGAGAACAAGGAAGGCTGGCCCTTACCTGCAGTCCAGTTGTTTTCTGTAATTTTAATGCATAGCTGCCCAACACAGCTGTCTCTGATGAAAACACTTTCTTTCTCTAATATCTAACAGACATTCCACAGCCATATATGCCTATTTAATATTACCAATGTGGTTGGAATAACTATTATAAATTTCATTTCTCTTAAATTCATTTTTTCTTTAAGTTTAAACAGTAATATGCTATGTATAAATGCATTACACAATGAAACAAGAATAACTATTTAATTATAAACTTACTGCTTAATGCAATGTTCAGAATGTGCATTAGTTTTCTGTGCTGTCTTGATAAATAGTCACCAAATGTGTGGCTGGAATAGTAGACAGTAATTTTCTGAGTCTTGAAGCTAGAAATTGAAATCTCAGTATTCTCAGAGCTCTCTGAGGTAGAGGCGCCATTCTCAGTTTCTTTCAGCTACCAGCAGCTTGACCTTCACATGGGTCCTGAGCAACTGGTGCAGGGATATCCCAAAACCTGTTGCCTGTATGTGGGTTATGTTCTTCTGGCTGGGCTGGGCATCCTTGTCTGGCCTCGGTGGGAGAGGAAGTGTCTAGCAGAGACTTGAAGTGTCAGGGTAGGAACCACACCCAGAGGCTTGATCTTTAATCCAAGGCATCTACGGTGTTTCCATATGAATGGCCTGAATGGACTAAACTCATTATAGTTTGTTTTTTGGGTTTTTTTGTTTGTTTGTTTGGTTGGTTGGTTGTTTTGTTTGTTTGGTTTTTACTAAATAGATTTTAAATAGAAGAGACCTACTGGCTATGGAAGTCAGTGCTCATTTTCTTAAAAAAAAAAAAAAGTAATAATAATATTGAAGCAATGACAGAAAAGAGAATAAAAAAACAGACTCTCAATTCCAAACACATTTGCATAATTGTACTGAGATATAAGATCTTCGTACATTCCACAGATAAGTTATTACAGCCCTGGTGTATTTTTGAGACACTGCCTCACTCTGATTCTTAAAGGTTGCTGATTGGTTAACTATGTGGTCAGGACAATGAACTTTAGGCTCCACCTGTCTTTTTTTTATTATTATTTATTTATTTACATTTCAGATGCCATCCCCTTTCCCCATTTCCCCTCCCTAGAAAACCCCTATTCCATGCCCCCTTTTCCTTTTTGCTTTTATACATTTTTAAAAATGTTAATCAAAGGCTCTATAAGTTTGGTAATGCTCAATCAGAAGTGTAACCCAATACCCAACCTAGATATATAAACTATCTTTGACTGGTGGAGACACGTGAACATCTGCCTCCATGCCCCTCTTGTCTTTCTCTCTCTTTCTCTCTCTCATCACCTAGCTTCACCCTTCCTGTTAAAACAAAACTTTTCTCACGAAATGCAATTAGAGCATAGTTATTCCTAATTGTACCAGTGAGGTACAAGATAGTCCTAATACCCAGTCCATTATTTTGTTGACTAACCAGAACCTCTGTCATCTGTCCTAACTAAAGCACTTAGTTTTGAACCTGGCTTTTTTTTCTTGGCTTTAGAATGAATGTCAGCTGAAAACCATCCACTCAGATCTCCACCTGTCTTATGTTTCTCTAGTCACCCAAAGCTGGGTTCCTGGAATATGCTACTATGCCTGGCATTTTACTTGGGAATCCTAACTCAGATATCTTGTTTAAAGGACAACTTTAACAATTTCTCCCTGTCCTCGAATTTCAAGGTAAATTAAAATGAAAAAAAAATATTGACTGGAGGATAGATTCCAAAATCAAAGCCTTTTAATGACACACTCTCTGTATTTTTCTAACATTGGATGATTCCACTCATGTTGACATTACTTGTCTTTCAGCTCAGTCCATCCAGTCCCTGCCTCAAACATAAGCTCAAATTTCTTCCACTCCTTTTTCTTCAAATTTTTATTTTCTTAAGGAAGCAAATCATAGATTTAGTGTCTTTTCTAAAGTCTATCATGGGCTCATTTTGACTTGACATTATCAGCAAATATTCAAGTTCTAAATAACGTCATAGTCCCAAGGCCACTGATTAGTAGTTCACCAAACCAATTGGAAGATAAGCTTAATCTACATTAAGCACAAGCCAAAAATTTAAGATCAGGATTTAGTTCCTATGACTGAGAGTGTTTTGAGGTCTGAAGGGAGTCCTAAGATCCAGTTCACCTTCCTCAATTTCACATAAAACTTAAACTCTTTGTGGCCATTGATCCCTCTTCAAATAACATCCTGGCTTGAAATCATTTTCCATGCAAAAAAGCAACCTGTTGCTTCCACTCTCTGCATCATGAAGATAAACACATACTTTTAAAAAACCCACATTGTTAGAGAGACTAATTGTAAGGCAGGATGCAGGGGATTCTGCAGTGGGCTCTTTGCAATAGCAAGGCTATTTCAGTTTCCCGGAGATGCTCTGCACAGAGAGAAGAGCCGCATGTGCTCATTAAGATAAGTGCCACATTTAATTATAGACTCGGAAATACCAGTTCCAGGACATTCCGCATTGGAGCAAACCATAGTTCCCATACCTTTTAATACAAATATAGATCTGAAATCAGAGTCAAGATAATGCCATTTTGATGAAAACTCCTCTAAGTTCTCCCCTTTACTTAGTCTCTGTTTTCATTTCCTGAGTGAGATTAGTATTGGTAATAGCTGAGAAAGGAAAACCAGGGAATTACAGCATTTCTATTTGTCAACACATGTGTACTGAGCAGGAGATAAGAGCCAGCTCTCTCATCCTGGTTGATTAGGACACAGCAGTAAAACACACAAAGACAAAATAAGTCCCACTTTAGGAGTCAGTTTTTGTGAAAGATGGTGGATAGTGCTCTAATTTCATTCTTCTACGTTTGGACATCCAGTTTTCCCAAGAAAAGAAAAATAAGCCATAAATATGAGAGTGATGGGAAATAGGAGAAATTAGAGGGAGAAAGGGGCAGGGAGAAATTATGTAATTGTATTTTAATTTCATAAAATATGTTCAAAACAACCTAAAAATTACTAATAACAGAAAGATGCACAGAGAAAAGCATATGAGGGTCTGCAGCTCTGTGATGTTTGTCATCTACTGAAATCTCCAGTGACCTTCTGTATTTTGAATGCTATTCTTTATAGAAAATTGAATCTTTACAAGAATCAAATCATATAATTATTAAAATACTTGTAGTTTTAGAAATATTCATTGTGTGTGTTTACCTCAAATCCACCATCTTTCAAAATATCTCTGTTATAAAGAAAGTGTCAACTGACTAACAAGGTTTTTTTCCTATTATTTTCTGTCAAGTTTCAGTGAAATTCGCCCTTTCATTTAGCTTACAAATTTTTCTTCTAATCCATCAAACCCTTATTTGAAGCATTAAAAGTGGAAGATTTATATAGGTGTGGGATGATTTCTGTGTACTCTGTCAATTTATATGCAAGAATGAAAAAATAGGAACAATAGGGACAGACTAGTAAGTGTTCAATGATGATCATTTGGGATTGGATATTAATCAGTGTACTCTTTCTTGGAAAAGATGAAATATCCCATTCTCAAAATTCTTTAGTTGTCTGTAGTACTTTGTGTAGGGTAGCAGCCTCCAGGGCTCCCCATTCTACTTAATCATGTCTACTGTTCTTGTCTGTGTCCTGATTTGGAGGCTGTGTTGGTGAAACTTTACGGGTTTAACTTTCCCGAAGACACTGTCCCCCAAAAATTCCCTGAGCCTCTGGCTCTTAGAATCTTTCCACCCTCTCTTCTGCAATGTACTCTGAGCCTCGGTACCAGAATTGTATTGTACACATGTCAGTTAGGACTAGGCTCCAGAACTCTGTATTTTGATTGTGTGATTTTCTGTAATCATCTGTCTGTCACAGAGATTAGTTTCCTTAAAGAGAGGTGAGGAATATACTTATCAGTGGGTATAAGAACAAAAATTTAGAATGCAGTTAGGAATTGTGATGGTTAAGTAAAGTGATAGTTTTAAGTTTTCCTTCAAAATTCATGCCTTCACTTGCTCTGGATAGTTGGTTAATGTCTCTAGTAACAGACATGGTTTTTCATTTGTTTAGTTCACTTTAAGTGTAATTAGAGAGCTGTTGATTACCACTAAGTTTTGCATTCCACTAGTGAACTCTCAAGGTTATTATACTATGGTAATCATAGTTTTGGTTCATAGGCATCATAGCTTGGTAGGACTGTTGGTTTTTTTCTCTTTGGGAGCTTGCATGGTACCTTCTGGTGCCTTGAAAACTACTTCTCAAGCAAGAGGCTTTCAGGTCACTTCTAGCTCTGGCACTTCTGGGACCTGTGTCTAAGGTATCTGATTACTTCAGGAATAAGAGCTCACTTTCCACATCTGTGGAGGAACCAAGGGCAGGGACCATAGACTATAATGTTATGGTAGTGTCCTAGACAACCCTGACCAACAACTCAGAAGAAGGATTTTTCTGCCTCATGTTGGGTTTGTGATAGATAAGTGTTTGACTTTTGGAGTAAGCATTGTCAACCTAGATGGGAAATTTTCATTCCAATTTTGTGGTGTCTGTGTGTGTGTGTGTGTGTGTGTGTGTGTGTGTCTGAAGAGAGTTGCATGGGTTATAGAAACTTTTGGGGATAGATAGTTAATAATATTGTTTATAATTTTTTCAGACATCTGTGTTCTTATTCTACCTTCTCATCTTCTTCCTTGTTGTTTCCACTTCCCTCCAAAATTAGAACCAAAGTTGCTCTTTGGAAGATAGAAGTAAGAACTTTATATAACTGTATTAGTCAGAGTTGCCTTGTGAAAATGGACCAACACAATGTACTGTATTACAAAGGAGACTCTGGCCATCTCTAGCTAGTGCTCCACCAGAAACTAAGCTATCCTTTCACGGTCACACAAGGCTTATCTTTTTGTCTCTGCCCTTATTCTTCTGGACCATTTCCCTGTCTCATGGCTAGAAAGCCCAATCTGGCCTGTCTACCACCATGGCCATGGTCTGGGATTTTATTTCTAGGGAAGCCAGAGCCTAATTCTGATGTACTTGATGCTCTTACATTTCTGCTCCTATACTGTCTTAGTTAGGGTTTTACTGCTGTGAGGATACACCATGACCAAGGCAACTATTATAAAGGACAGCATTTAATTGGGTCTGGCTTACAGTTTCAGAGGTTCAGTCTATTATCATCATGGTGGGAAGCATGCTATCAGGCAGGCAGACTTGGTGCTGGAGGAGCCAAGAGTTCTACATTTTGATCTGAATGTAGCCAGGATGATATTTTCTTCCACAGGCAGCCAGGAGGCAGGCTGTGAATCACACTGTCCAGACTTCAGCATATATATGAGACTCCAAAGCCCCACCTCCACAGTGGCACACTTTCTTTAACAAGGCTACACCTCCTAATAGTGCCTCTTCCCAGGCTCAAGCATATTCAAACCAATACAGTCCACACCATGGCCCCATAGTCTTATTCAAACTCATGAGTCTATGGGGAGCCTTACCTAGACATAGCAAAAATATATTTAGTGTAGCTTTAAAAGTTCCCATAGTCTATCATAGTCTCAATAATATATAAAAGTATCTTCTGAGATTCATACAATCACTTAACTGTAATACTTTAAATAATTAAAACCAAAAAGCAGGTCACATACTTCCAACATCACAGGATATACTTTACTATTTCAATTCATCATACAGGGGAAATACTGGACCAAAGCAAGACCAAAAGCCATCTAGGCAAACTCCAACTCTGCATCTTAATGTAGGATGTCCATGTCCTTTCAGCTTTCTTGCCTGCAACACAATTCTTTCTCTTGGGATGGTTCCACTCCCTATTAGCAGTTTTCCTTGTCAGGTATCCCACAGCTCTGGCATCTCTAACATCTTGGGGTCTCCAAGGCAACTTCAACTTCCTATCTTCTTGTTCCAGTGTCTGGGGTTCACACATAATCTGGGCTCCACTAAAGGGCTTGGATCACTTCTCCAGCCTCTGGCTGATTCCATTCATTTATTGCTGCTGTTCTTGGTGGTCATCCCATAGTACTTGAATCTCCAATACTCTAGGGCATTCTGTTGCAACTCAGCTGCTCTTTCACCAATAGCTTCTGATAGGCTCTTGTCATGGTACCAAGCTTCTAGTTTTTTGCATGATCCCTTTAGTCCTGGGCCTTTAATTTCCACTTAGGCTGAAACTTTACCAATTCCTGGCCTTTCACAGTGCTAAACCTCCACTGCTCTCCATGACCTATTCATGTCTTCAGAACCAGTACGACCTGGGTGATTCTTACAAAATTAGCAAGCCTGGCTGCCAGAACAAGATCTATATCTGGAATATGGTTTCTTTGTGCTCTTAAAAAACACTTCCCAGAAGATTCAGTGATTCTGGTCTCTTCTTAATCACAGCCAATTTCTTAGCTCCAGCTAAACAGGATCAATTGTCCCAGTAACCCCTTCTATTGTTGGTTCTAAAGCAAGGAATATATGGTTGACACTGCAAAGTTCTGTTTCTTGCTGGAACTGGAACATGGCCCTCTTTTTCTATTACATCCTCACCAGTTTTCTGTTTTGAATAATTTAACTCACTGCCTAAGCTTGGATGTCCTGGAACTTTCTCTGCAGATTGGCTTTTTACTCAGAGATCTCCTGTCTGTCTCCTGATGGTTCCACTCCTTATTAGTTGTTCTTGGTTTATAAGATATATATATATATATATATATATATATATATATATATATATATATATATCACCTCTAATATACCACCATACCTGGACCTATTCTTTTCTCTACTTAGAACTTTCTGTGTAACAGGCTGACATTGAACTCAGAGATCTGTTTGACTCTATCTCCTGGGATAAAAGGCATTTACAACCATGCCTGATACTGAAATTTTCATGGCTGCTATGCCTCATGATCTGAATGAAAGATGTTCAGTCTCTTTCTACATTGTAGTTCATTCTAAATATAATCAAGTTGGCAATGAAGAATAGCTATCACAATTCATCCCTTATCAATTTGATAGACAATTATATCTTTTATTTCCAAATAAAAACAATAACCATGTCATAATAATACATAACATGTTATAAGAATCTCTGTTCACCTGCAAACAAATAAACAATAAGCTTAGCTGAGTGGGACCTTGCCCCAAGGTTACCAATCCCTTAATTTTATTTAATATCCATAGACACAGAATTTAGCTCCATTCTACTTCCTGGTGCCCATTCAATCTGTGTACCATAAATTTTGTATTTTTCCTCTCTAAACTTGCCATGATTTGTTAAAATGATCTTCATAAGACTGAATCACAAGGCAAAGTTTATGCTAGGTTTTTTTTTCTTTTTTTTTTTTTTGAGTCTTCCTTTGTCAGTGTAATTAATCTGAATCTCTTTACCTTAGCTTTAAGCAGAGTTTTCAAACAATGGCAGCCACATTCTTTACCAAAATATCACGAGAGCATAATAAAATTCTCCTACTCTGAATCCTCTTAAGACAGGCCCCTGCAGTTCAAACCATCTCCAGTGCTACTCTCTTCCATGTTTATACAAGTATGACCAATTATACTCTACTTAAAATATTGCACCACTTTGCTAATCCAAAGTCCCAAAATGCACAATCTTTCGAACAGAAGCATGGTCAGACCTATCACAGCAATACCCTAGCTCCTGGTACCAAATTCTTAGTTTAGGATTTATTACTGGGAAGAGACACCATGATCAAGGCAACTATTATAAAGGAAAATACTTATTTGTGGCTGGCTTACATTTTCAAAGGTTCAGTCTATTATCATTATGGCAGGAAGCATGGCATCTGGCAGGCAGACTTAATGCTAGAGGGGCCAAGAGTTCTAAATCTTGATCTGAAGGCAGCCAGGAGGAGACTATTTTCCACAAGCAGCCAGAGGAGACTCTGGATCACACTGTCCAGACATGAGCAACCCTAAATCCCTACCTTCACAGTGGCACACTTTCTCAAAACCACACCTCCTCCAATAAGGCCACACCTCCTCACAGTGCCACTCCCCAAGGGCCAAGCATATTCAAACTACCACAAACACACTCTTCACTTTCAGACAGCCATCATGAGCCATGGATTTTTGAGACAGAAGGGATACTAAGCAATTCACAAAGCACAGTGTTTTCCTGGATAGCTCTTTAACATTTTGAAAATCTCTAAAGAAATAGTTCAGTTCCTACTGTCTTCATTTTACCTCAAATCTGGCCCAAACATAATTTAGCAAAAATGCTATTCAAATACTTAAAATAAAAATGTTTCTCTTAAAAATATCACATGCCTCCAGAGTACAGTACTTAATTTGACTATTAACTTAGTAACCTTAATAATCTAGAAAATTTAACTGTATGATTAGAATTTTCTTTAATGACCACAAAGACATTCCAGTTTCATGAGATGGTCAATTTTGGGTGACTCTCATTGTTTTTCTCCAGTCCCTAAAAGCTACTGATATAACATAAGCTCCAATATCAACACTGAAGATCAATAATAAATGATATCATGTTCTCTCTTCTAGAATGGTTGCAGTACTGTGAATACAATGACTATAAGGCAGACCTGGGATCATGTAACATTTTTATCACATGGGATGACCTCATTTGTGAAGCCCTGTTTTCAATTCCTAGCTCAGTAGAAATAGAATGTAAAATAAAAATACATGAAATTTATGGTTACTTTTCATTTTTCTAAGAAAATTTACCACGGAGAAAAATGAAGAGTTTAACTGTAACTGATTCATGTCTTTGATGATACTCGTGTTTCAGAAGTTTGCTTCTGTTTTGTTTGGTTTGGTTTGGTTTTTTGAGACAGGGTTTCTCTGTGTAGCTCTGGCTGTCCTGGAACTCACTCTGTAGACCAGGCTGGCCTCAAACTCACAAATCCACCTGCCTCTGCCTCCCAAGTGCTGGGATTAAAGACGTGCGCCACCACTGCCTGGCTAGAAGTTTGCTTCTAAAGTAAGACTCCAAATGAATCAGCCCGTTCTTTGTTTGCTGTGGTGGTTGTTACATGGGGACTATGGAGGCATGTCAGAAATACAAGGGAGCTATCAGACTCCCTCTGTAGAGCAGATTGTCCTTTAATCAAATAATAAATGGAGGGAAGCAGTCTCTCATAGGGACTGGAATCAGTGTTCTCATATCACTGATGTATGGGTTTTTTAAAGGCAGAAAGGCAGACTTTGGGAATGGAAGATTCCATCTACAGGCTAGTTCCATGTAGTGTCAAAGTGGTAGATACAAGCAGAGGTGGGCGTGTTTGTTGATCTTCTGTCAGAATAGTCTAAGATCTTAACAGTCCACAGATGTGATCAAGTCAACTTTCCTGTCCAGACTTTCATCAGCTAACTTGAGGCATTTAAGGTCCTTATCCTTCAGTGGTAACTGACAGGAATAATGTTCAAAAGGTTCTCAATCAATGGTTACATTTATAAATAGTACGGTTAATATCAAAATACAAGTTATGCAGCATTCAAAAGAAAGTTTATAATGGAATTTTTTCCCTATTATTTTAATCCAATATTTTTTTCATGAATATTTGTGTTTTCCAGGTGGGCAGAAAAAAAAAAGTAAAAAAGACCTGTGTTTCCACATTGCATCTTTCAGGGACCCCTAAGTTGCAGTTAGATAGTAATAGGCAAAGGAAAGAGATGTTCTTCCCTGCTCTGTGGAAAGCTCCCTCTGGGCCTGGGGAACAGCCCGTGGGATCAGCAGAGTCAGGGTACTTGGCTGCCCCTAACAGCAGTACAGCTTACACTTGCTTTCCTTTGCTTTTAATGAGAGGAAACTCCTTTCCAATTTGAACACAATTCTCCACGGATCCTGGCTGCAGTGCAGTGACAGCCAGACCTCACTCCAATTACAAAGAAGAAGCCAGTACCCAGCGAATTATCTGAGGGTTTGCAAGGTTAGATTGACATTGAAATGTAGATTGGTCCGTGGCCTCATTTTTCTCTACTTAAAAAAAAAAAAAAAAAAAAAAAAAAAAAAAAAATCCTATGCCTCCTGGGGCTGGAGTTGTTGGGAAGAGGGAATTTTTTCCTTCATAATTTCTCAACTGAGATACCAGTACCAGCATAAGAGAGAGACCACAACGAATCCTCACATCAATTTTTTTCTTAACTCTGAACTGATATTTTTCATAAAAACTTTTGAACTTAACTCAAAAATTTGCAAAAGAAAATGCAAATTCATATTATTGTATGGGATGCCTGGTTGATAAAGTGAGCGTTTTTACTTATGTACTAAAAGTCAATTGAAATAAAATAGGAATTCAATATGGGGGGTGGTAATGATTGTTCTTGGAAAAGACTTATCCAATCTCAAGTCAGTCCTAAACAGGTAGGCAGAAGCAACACTCAGTAGACTTGGAAGATTGTGCATGGAACAATAATAAGGAAGTAGTCAGTAATTTGAAAAGGCAGAGGGTGTATGGGAAGATTGGGGGGGGGGAGAAGAAGGGATGGGATTAATAACAATACAGTTCACATGCATTCAACTCTCAGAAAAGAAAAAATTGAAAGGATTAAGCTTGACATAAGTACTGCCATCTTAAGCCAGCTACTTGCTGGGGTTTGAATGTCATGTAAGGTCAAGTCAAAGACAGATTGTTCTCTTCCTTCCTTCCTTCCTTCCTTCCTTCCTTCCTTCCTTCCTTCCTTCCTTCCTTCTTCTCTCTCCCTTCCTCTTTTTCCTTCTTTCCTTCTCTCTCTCTCTCTCTCTCTCTCTCTCTCTCTCTCTCTCTCTCTTTCTCTCTCTCTTTCTCCATTGATTCCTTTTGATTCCAAATTCAAAACCCATGACTAAGAACCCCCTCATTAAAAAGCCAGTCTGCTATTGTTCCCTCTTATGTGATCTTAGATGGCCCACCTGCTTGTGGGATTCAATTGTGTAGTGCTAATGTACACACTCACCCAGAATAGTCTGCTTGCAGTGTCCCTGATCAGTTTGTTGTTAAAATCAATAAAGTTGTTCTGATTTACAATACCTGTTGTGTCCTAGTTGTTGGATTATCATCAGACCCCACAACAAAACTCAATTTCAAAAATGTAGGTTGCTGGAGTACATTAAAGGAGATAAAGTGTGAGGCATTGTGAATGAGAAAAGAGGCTTGAGGACATACCCAGTAGGAAGTCAAAATGTGAAATAATTGAAGGTTTTATAAAATGTATTAAGGCAACTTGGACATTGGCTATCTTGAAATTATAAAAATAAAGATGTATTTTATATATGGTATTGCTTCTATTCAGTTCATTGTTCGAGTATTTGTGCTACACAATTGAGGTATTGTGAGAAAAAGCCACAAAAATAGAGAACTTTCTCTGAGAACCAGATTTCCAGTTACTATTAGCATTCATACAAATTATATTTGGAAAATGATAACATGAGTTATGAAATCCTCAAAGACAGAACAGATCTCAGACCTCTTATAAATGAAGATTTCTTTTTCTTGGAAAAAATATCCTTAAAGTATAGCATTGTAAGATATGGTTCTTAACATATTCTATCTATACATGCATTTGCAAAGTTAATAATTTATTAGTTCCTGTAGCATATTGAACCTTCATTACCTTCCAGACTCCGTAAAAAGCTGTTTATCACTTCCAGAAACCCTAATAATACTACTAACACCACTCACTGATAAGAAAACCACGTCAACAAAGATAAAACACTATACCCAGTATCCTTCCCAGGACTGTATTTTGTTTTGCGTTTTAGCTTCGGTTTTATGGATTGCTCAATAATAGTACTGAAATTTAGGTGATGAGTCAATCTGAAATTGTGCAGCATATGGTAAGTACTTTAAAATAACTTACTTAATATGAGTTCTTAACATTATAAAAGAAACAGGCTATCTTAAAATGTCACTAAGCAATAAACCTAATTGCTATAAACAAACATCTATTATAGTGTAAGTTTTTAAGGATTTTTTTTTTTGCATGTCATATGAAAATCAGAGCATGAGAGACAGGCAGTGTAGAGTTCACACACAGCAAGAGGCACAGGATCCTAAACCTCCTCTGCTCCCTTAAAGGCCTGCAGATCATGTAGACACAAGGTGCCTGATAGAATTTCAAGCCGGAAAGTTTTGATACTAGCTGTTAGGAAGAAAGGGGAGAAAATTACAAGTATGATAGCTCAAATGTTCCAATTATGCTTTCAAAAGATCCCAGCTGAATATTACTTTTCTCTAATGAAAATTGTATTAAAGACCACTAGGTGTGATGCTAGCAATTAAGAAAGGTTGGATGGTTATTTTACTGTTAACATGCAGTTACTTCTGCCCAAGCTTAAAAGACTCAACTTCAAAGCAAGTGGCTAATCTCTGAAATCACTGTGAATTTTGTTCAAAATATACAGATTACCTTAAAAATGGAAAGTGTAATTGTCACCCATGAGTTGATTATACACCTTTCAAAATGAAAACATTTTAATACCTGGGGAATCATAAAGATATTGCTACATATTTTTTTTCAGATCTCATATATTATATGACATATCTATATTTACCAAGTATATTTTGGAGGCATTTCAATAGTTAGTTCACGATAATCCCAACTGTGCAAACAATTGTTTTAATACAGAAAAGAAAGCATTAGAAGAGGAACCACTGTATTTATTATTAGCCAGTATAGATATTGAACTCAGAAAATAGTTTATGGAAGCCGATGAAATGGCTCACCAGTTAGAAGTGTACTTGATGGAAGCACTCCTGATAACTGGAATTCCATCCACAAAACCCATGTGACGAGAAAGAGGATCTACTTCAAGGTTGCCTTCTGATCTCTTCTTGTGCAATACTGCACATGCGCACGTCTTCCACACATGACATTAATAAATATCACCTTTAAAAAGAAATTGTTTTGTGACTTATATTCTATCAGGTTCTTGTGGGTGTTGCAATAAGGAAACACAAACTCTGTGAATTAAGCCAGGAGAAATGAAGCTGATCATGAAAGCATGTCTGCAACCAGCATTTGGAAGCCTGAGGCACCTGAAAGGCAGATTAGGATAGAACAAGACCCTATTCCAAAGAAAACAAAATGAGATGTACCCCCAATTGTGAACAGTCATACATCCAGAGCCTAGATTCTGAATTCCAAGTATCCAAAAAGAACTGAAGTCTAAACAATCTTCTTTTTAAAAAATATCCAGACAGTTTCTGCATGTGAAATTTCAACATGATTTGTATAGTGATTGTCATTTAGCATATTAACCCCAAATAATGAAAGCAAAGATGAGTTGGATAAATTGAATTTGTAATCACTGCATGCTGACTTACAAACATATTTAAATAATACACATTTAGAGAAAAATCACAGTACTGTGTTATAAACCCAAGCACATGCCATCAAGGAGACAATGACATCCCTTGTCTTTCAGGACCCTGCAGGTTTTCTGACTGAATTCTGCATAACAAGGCCATTTCTTGCGAAAGGAATGTTTTTATTACCCAATTGTGCATGCTGACTTGTTTGTAAGTACCATCTTGTTAGATGTTTGCTGAAGAGTTTTCTTTTACATCTGTGGTTTGATATTAAAATGTGTTCCATGAATCAGCCTGGGTGTTGTTAAAGTCACTTTGAGGAGCTTTTAAAACGCTTTGTAAGTTTTCTTGATAAAGCATTGCTATTGTAAAAAGGCTTCTGGCCTGAGTACAAAACCCAATCATTGAATATGCCTTCTCTTCATTGCCAACCAAGTTTTGCTAATGATATATATTTTCTTTGACAGTTACTCAACCTGAATTTTGGTAGTACATATTGTCTCCACAATCTTGGAATCAAATATCTTGACTGGTTGGCAAGAATACTTATTGCTGTTTCTATTATATTTGGAATATGAAGGTAAAGCAAACCAACCAAATCACAGTTCTATTGTTA
Organism: Arvicanthis niloticus; assembly: GCF_011762505.2. Classification (NCBI taxonomy): domain Eukaryota; kingdom Metazoa; phylum Chordata; class Mammalia; order Rodentia; family Muridae; genus Arvicanthis; species Arvicanthis niloticus. The sequence goes on along the minus strand of NC_047659.1, from coordinate 69,488,131 downwards.
ATTATGGCATTCTTTCACATGTGTACTCAGGAGTATAGAAGTGAGAAGTATTCCACTTTGCCATCCAACAAAAGGGTTTTGCTGAATGATTATTCTGACCTAAGCTTTCTTCTGGAATCAAAGACATCACTCAGGTTGTCAGCTCTGTATCTTTAAACCCCCTGATGATTGCTTTAGTGGATCATGTTCACCACAAGGGTCTGTGTATCTACCTTTCCTTACTCCCACTGCACATCAGCACGCCAATCCCACTGCTAATACTCTATCTCAGAACGCCTGTTTTTCTAAATCTTTGGATTTCTGCCCACAGATTACATGCATAATGATAAGCTCCACTAGCAATCCTAGCCTAAAGGTGCCTTGTCAAGTCATACCCCTCACACATTTTCAATTCTTTCCAATTTAAGTAGGTAGCATAAACATATCTTAAAGTAGAAGCAAATGTAATATCTATTTTGACCTTTGTTAAGGACTAAAAAATTACTCGTATTTCTGAAAGAATATGAAAACTAGGAGAGTGTTAGAAGATAGTATGACAGGGGAATACACAAATTCCAGATGTTTGCCTCAGGCTTTCCTGCTTCTTTCCCTTTCAAGGGTCTGGGAGAACACAAAACACAAGAAACTTCAGCAAATAAATTCTATTTCACATGTTGTTTTTTGAGTCCTACAAATTAATGACAATCTCTAGTGAGTCAGATTAGACTAAACAAATGTGCCTGGGGACCTAATCTAAACAAGAATCTAGACAATCATCAGAAGACAGCTGCAGCAGACAGAAGTAAAAATCTACTTTTAAGGTTTATTTTTATTTATGGATATGTACATATGTCCATATGTTTGTATGTGCTCATGTATGCTGACATCTGTGGAGCCAGAAGAGTATGAGATCCTTAGGAGCTGGACCTACAGGAAGTTGTTGATGTGATTATAAAAAGATAAAGAGAAAGAAAATATGTTCTCTGTCTGTGGTGAGGAGTTGGAGAAGGGGATGTCTCAGTGGCCAATGCCAAGGCATCCCTCTTCCATGAGGGACCAGCCACATGACAATATAGTGTAGAATAGAGTTTATTCAGGCCATGGGGGGGGAATTAAGAGGGTAGTAGAGGGGGAGAGAGAGAGAGAGAGAGAGAGAGAGAGAGAGAGAGAGAGAGAGAAGAGAAGAGAAGAGAAGAGAAGAGAAGAGAAGAGAAGAGAAGAGAAGAGAAGAGAAGAGAAGAGAAGAGAAGAGAGGTAGTATAGGCTGACCATGACCATGTGGTGAGAAGGGGAAAGAAATGGGGATGAGGAGAGAGGAAAGGAGAAGCAAGAGGCAAAGGAGCAGGGGATCAAGAGAGCAAGAGTTCAAGTGAAAGTAAGTGGTCAAGAGAGGGAGGAGGGGGCAAGCAGAACCTTTTATCATGGGCCAAACCTACCTGGCTGTTGCCAGGTAACTCTGGGGATGGAGTTTAGACAGAATGCTAACAGTTGTGAACTCTCTGATGTGAGTACAGAAAACCAAACAGAGGAAGTGCAGCAAGCCCTTAACAGCAGAGCCATCTCTCCAGTTTGAGAAATCTACTGTTGTTTGCTAACACTGTTTGCAGCCCATTGATGCTCATCTTTATGTAACCATAATCCAATCAATATTCTGTAGTGTCTTTGATCACAATAGCGTTTCACAGGCAGACAAGCATATGTAATAGCTTAGCAACTTTGGCTTGAGCTATATACACAGCTTTCTCTGAGAAAAGCACCTACAGACCTGTTCACAGCCTACCTAGGTATCACACTCATGTCAAGCTACAAACCTGCTTTAAACAATGGGAATAAGTTATTCCAGTTAGCTGAGCCTTGCTTGATCTGCCCAGTTATTATTTAAGCAGACCTTCAGACATAATTTGGGAACTATAGGCAAAGAGCCAATATGCCCTACACTTGTTTTGTTGCATGATCAGCAAATCTTCTGTTTATCATTTTATGCCATGCATAATTGGGTATGGATGTGATTAAAATCTGATGTATTACAGGAAAAGATATGAACAATGAACCAAGGCCTACTTAATCTAAGGCTGTCAGTTACTATGGAAAACCATTCTTTTTGCATAGTAACTAAACTCTTCTTTCTCTTGAACCCTAAATAATAGTCCAAGCCCATGAAAATTTTCCCTCATCTGCTCTGCTATCAGTCTTGACAGTGTATATTTTTCTAATCTGTGTTATTGGTTCAATCTGAATAGTTACCTTGATGCTATTCAAAATATTTATGAGATTTTACTTCTTTCATGAATAAGAGATCAGAACTTATAAATTCCCAGTCCAGACTTCAAACAATAATAACTTTTTTCTCTATGAGAGAGAATGATAACGTATGAGGGAGGTGGTGAACACATACCTTTGTTATATGTGTGAATCATAATCAAGTCGCTAAGTTATTTCAAAACATATATTTAAAGGACAAGTTGGCACAGGACACACAAAAGTACACGTTCTCAGCACAAAGGAGAGCCATTTGCCCCAAGAAAATAAAAAGCAGAAAATAAGAGGCAAACACAGAGGATAAAGAAGAAGAAAAAAGGAACAAGAGGAATGGAGGTGGGGGTAGGAATTTGCCTGGAAGAGCAAAGGACTGCCTCTAGATAGAGAGGAGGCAGACACAGCCTGTAGACAAATGACAGTTTATCAATGGAAAGGGGGAGCCATCATGTTAGGATGAGTTGATTTCTTAATTAGGGTAGCCAAAAGTGGCTTCGATTGTTCGACTTTAATACTTTGAGAGCTGGACCATGGTGGGCCTTCTCAGATAGAGGAAGAGTCCAAATAAGAAAATAAACCTTGATGGCTTGCTTTAGGAATGTAATCTAATGGTTTATCAAGGACCTGCCAGAACCATGAATATAAAATATATATATATATATAATATCTGTATGTGTGTGTGTTTAAATACATTCGTACAATGGTACATACTATGTTACGTAAGTGCGTGCACATTAGTATAATAATAAGTATACATCCACATTTTATAAAATAGCCCACTTCCATACAAGTAAATTTAGTAAAATTGAATTTTGAAATATTTAATCTGATTTTACATTTATAATATGTCATTGTGTTTAAAATATTGGGTGTCTGAACCTAAAACGTACAAGTCACATATACATGTTTAAGAAAACGTATTTCTGCTGGGCCGTGGTGGAGCACGCCTTTAATCCCAGCACTCGGGAGGCAGAGGCAGGCAGATTTCTGAGTTCGAGGCCAGCGTGGTCTACAGAGTGAGTTCCAGGACAGCCAGGACTACACAGAGAAACCCTGTCTCAAAAAACAAAAACAAACAAACAAAAGAAAGTGTATTTCTATAGTATATAAACAAATAATCACAACATTGACATAACTATTTGTGCTACTAAAAGATGTTGGCAGATTTCAGGGCTTTTCCTATATTAGAATGTTTTTAAATTTTTTTTTTATCTTCAACTGAAACTTTATGCTTTGTGCTGAGCATGCCCAAAGGCATTCCTGTATGTCACATTAACCTTTCAAGCATGTGTTCCGTGACCTTGAGATAAACATGCCCTCAAATGTGATTGTCATCCTTCCTTCTTAAATTTTGACCTTAAATTGAAGATTTTCAGTAATGTAGTCCTTATCTGAGCTTACTCAGGAATGTATCCATGACGAAAGTATTTTTTCCTAAATAAATATGCCTCAACTACGAAGAAAATATTTTTTCTTTGTTTATGAAGGGGATTGCTTTGTAACTAACTCCAAAACCCTACTTTTTTCTAAAGGTAGTTGTAGAGAGAATATCTTATGTCTATATGGACGTGGCACCTGTCAATAATAAATCTAATGGCCTATGACTTAGCCAGGAAATAGGGGGTAGAGCATCTGGGAGGCAGAAAGAATTCTGGGATAGTGCCAGGTGTGGGAGATGCACCTGGGAAGATGTGATGAATGGTACCTGAGCACAAATAACCAGCCACATGGCAGAATGTCAATTAGAATAAATGGGTTAGTTTAAGTTATGATCTAGTCAGAGAAGAGCTTAGCTATTTGGCCAAGGTATTTGTAAATATATCTTGAGTCTGAGTCTTATTTCTGGGAACGTGGGGCTGGGAGGAAGAACCAAACCTTATTACGAAAGGTAATATGCTTTTTTCCACTCCTTTTGCTTCTTGGCTGTGCTCCATTTTGGCTTTGCACTTACTGAGACAGGAAGCCAAAGAGTTCAGTTACACCTATGATAGCAAAATGTATTTAAACAACAGTTACACAAATGAAGAAACCTCTGATTGCACAGGAAACACAGAGCACCAGTCCCACAGGTCTTCCCTGAGAAGGCTCTATTGAAAAAAAAAAGAAGTGGTTCAGAAAGATGCTGGAGAGAAAAGGTACTTTTGTTAGAAAAAACAAAATGCTCAACTGCGAAGAAAGACTGAACAATGTCATGTATTTGTATAGAGCCCATGGTGGATGTCTGCTGAATCTTATGTCTCCATTACTGTGGTGCAGAAAGCGATAGATGTGCACTATTTATTAGGAAGGCAACCCCAACATTGTCTCTACCAACTTCATGAGAGGGTATGATATTATGTCTTCACTGTGATTTGCTGCTTCTCTTAATGCTGGGAATTCACTCCAACACTTTATTTTTTTTTTCAGGAAAAAAATCTAATATTTCTGCCTTAACTAATATTATTATTGCATTGTGTATTGAGAATATTCTTCAATGAAGCTAAATGATGGATAATCCCCAGCAGGTATGTCCTATGAGCAGCTAGCACCTGCAGCTAGCCGTGCTGTAGAGGTAGCATGTTGAGAAGCTAATTGCTGGGGAGTGAGGAGTGGCCAAGAGGCCCTGAGGCATGAAATAGAACTGTGTTTAGATTCTCTGGGACAGTGGGAATCTCTCATCATTCATGTAGTTTAGTACACTAGAATTTACCCAGCACAGTTTGGTAGTACAAACATTGAACACTGGGAGAGACAAACAAGCAAAATAGATGAAGACAGCAGTGTTCATTGCAATTCAGAACCACTATAAAGTCATTACTGAACATTCCACCATGTGTACCTTTGCTATGCACAAGATTAAAGCAAATACCTTGTTCAGCCCTACCATTAAAATAGTGACATAGGATTTTCTGCATGTTATAGCAGACTGTGAAATAGCAAGCATATTATTCTGAAGCTTTCTGAAGGTGCTGATCTAATGACATACAATATTGCAGTTGGTATAACTGCAGTGGCAAATAGGTTTCAAGTTTTACCTTTGGAAGAACTGAGAATCAAGCCTAGTATTTCATGCGTGATTCCAAGAGCTCTTCTGCAGTGTCATATACAAAGACTTAGATTTTAGACAATAACCCATGTAGTGTAGCCTAGCCTCAGACTTCCTATGTTGCTGAGGTGGTAATGTTCTGACCCTAATGTATTTATCTTGAAGATACTGAAATTTCAGGTGTGCACCATCAAGGTTGGCTTTCTGCATAACAGGCAACAAGAGCTTCAAGCCCGAACCCTAGGCAAGATTTTGTCAATTGAGCTTCATATCCAGTGTCCTGAGATGCAATTTTTATTTGAGTTTGTATTCATGAGACCACACTGGAGTCTGAGGCAGAGTTTCTTATCCCCATTCGCACCCTGATTACCTGCTTTTGCTTTATAATGCAACCGCCAATAAACTTTTCCAAATATGAGCCAAAGCTAGTCTCATTGATTCTCTCCCATTTAAACAATAAAATTAGTTTCATACAAAATGCCATTTCTAAAACATTTACATTTAACAAGTACTTACTGATGTCTTAAGATGTTTCCAAATGTTTGCCTTTATAAATAATGCTCCAATAACTTACCTAAGTACAACTTCAGAATAAATTTTTGAAGTCTGTGAACACTAAGGGTAGAGAGATGACTCAGCACTTAAAAGCACATACTATTCAGTTCCAGAACCCATATCAGATGACTTAAGGTGTCTAGTAACTCCAGTTCCAAGGTATCTGATGCCCCACTCTGGTCTGTCACTCACATGACATACATATGTGACAAATTTAGACACAAAATAAACATTTTAAAATATGTATACTTACCATTTCACCTGGGTATCCATCCCATGTGCAGTCACTAAAGGTAGACTCTGATGTGGATGTCAGTAAGTGCATGCTGACAAGAGCCTGATATAGCTGTCTCCTTAGAGGTCTGCCAGAGTCTGACATGTTCAGAGGCCGATGCTCACAGCTAACCACTGATTTGATCAAGGGTTTCCCAATGGAGAAGTTAGAGAGAAGACTGAAGGAGCTGAAAGGTTGGTGGCTCCACGAGGACAGCAACAATACCAACCAACCAGAGCTCTCCAGGGTCTAAACCACCAGCCTGGGAGCACATAGGGAGGGACCCATGACTCCATCTGTATATGTAGGAAACAATGGCCTAGCATAGGTGGGAAAGGAGATCCTTGGTCCCATGAAGGCAGAACACTGAGTGGAGGGGGAATTCAAGGGTGGGGAGGTGGGAGTGGGGGGTAGGTGGGGTCACATCCTCATAAAAGCAGGAGGAGGGCGATGGGGTAGGAGGTTCCTGGGTGGTGGAGGGAATGGGGTAAGGAAATAAAATCTGAAATCTAAATATAATATTAAATTTAAAAAAAGAAAAAAGGATATATATATATATATATATATATATATATATATATATATTGATATTGCTTTGGTAAAAATCACTAGATTACCTCCAATTCTTTCTTTTTTCTTCCTTTTACACTATTCTTTTACAATTTTATTTCCTCAGTGGTGTTGAGTGTCATTCTCAACACTGTACATTCCAACTCCAATATGGAAAATTGGTAATATTTCTCCTCTCCCCCTTTTTTAACATTTATTCAGCCAGAAATCAGAGGATACTTTCATGATTCTTCTCATAAATATAAGAACATTCAAACTCAGTGATAAGAACTTATCCAGAGCCAGGCGGGTGGTGGCACACGCCTTTAATCCCAGCACTTGGGAGGCAGAGGCAGGCGGATTCTGAGTTCGAGGCCAGCCTGGTCTACAGAGTGAGTTCCAGGACAGCCAGGACACAGAGAAACCCTGTCTCGAAAAAACAAAACAAACAAAACAAACAAAGGAACTTATCCAGATTCTTTTCATATTAGGACAGATAATCTAAAATAATGACAAATTAAATAGGTCCTCACAGAACAGTTTTCCAAACCTGAAGTCTGGCAGGAAAAAAAAAAATTCGAAGTATTCTCTGAGAATTCTGATAGTGGTTGACTTTTTTTGAGGGCAAATCTTAGCTTCAAAATGTAGTGTACTATAACCAAAGCTCTTTAGTGTGTGTGTGTGTGTGTGTGTGTGTGTGTGTGTTTATGCATGCAAGCTTTTGGTAAACACCATTCATGTGTATGTATGAGTGTGCATGACAGAGTTCAAGGTTAAGAATCTTCTATGACTCTACTCCCTAATGTATTTTGAGACGGGGTCTTATACCCACGATGGCCTTTTAGGCTGTCATAGGAATCTCCAGCACCCACCTGCCTACACTTCCTAACACTGTAGTTACGTGAAAGCTCAACATGGGACCCCGACTCCTGCCTGGGTGCTGGCTATCAGAACTCAGGTCCTCCCTCCTGCTTGTGCAACACGTACTCTCCTCACTGAGCATTCGTCCAGACCCCCATTTTTTTTTTTTTTTTTTTTTTTTGGTTTTTAAGTGGTGTGTGTGTGTGTGTGTGTGTGTGTGTGTGTGTGTGAGAGAGAGAGAGAGAGAGAGAGAGAGAGAGAGAGAGAGAGAGAGAGAGAGAAAGAGAGATTGTCCTTTCATCCAGAGTGTCAAATTATTTATATCACGAAGTTGAATGTGTATCTCCGGACTTCGGTCCTCTGTCAATGGTAAACAGAAAGCGGCTCCTGGGTTTGAGGTCCATTTATTAAGATCGAAGTAACAAGCAGACAGGAAAAAGTCACAGTGAAACAATTAAGAGCAATTATCACATTATTGAGTTTTGAGAGGCGTTTCAGTTTCGGGTAATTGATTTCAAACCAATGTGAATCAAATAGATGCGCTTGTGACCTGCTAAACACAGCTAGCACTTCAAACACTCGCACTCACGCTCCTAAGGACTTCTCTAAGAATTGCCAAGCAGGAGAATAGTACACAGAGAAGAGATACTTTTTCCCTCTTTTTTTTTTTCTTAGTCATTCCTGTAAATTAATCATCTAGAGTTGGCTAAACTGAAGCTGCTGGTTTAGTAATGCTTCTAGGAAGAGTCAAAATCCCGCCCTTTAACAAAGTGCTGTGTGGGAGAAGAAGCTGGTTTCTTGACCTCACTTACCACAGCAAAGGTACAGGAAAGAAATTTGATTCACATTGGTAGGATGCATCCCTTGTATCAGACTACTTGAAAACATTTCTGTTGCATTTACATCTTCTCTGAATTCAATCCTCATTAATGCTGTTTTCATAAAAAGATAGAAAAATCAAGTATGTTAGCATCTCTATTATCAACAAAACATAGAGAATAACCGTGGTATTTTTCGTACACAGAGAGAACTTCACAGCAATCAGTGTGGTGTTCTGCAGTTCCAGAAACAGTTTCACAGATTGAATGGTGGCTTAACCAACAGAAAGACACTGTGGGGGAGACTGAAAGTCCCAAACTGAGGTAATGATAGCTTGAGTTTTTCTGGAAGACACATAGAAACATGGCCTCATTTCTTTTTTTTAGTGGCTTGTAGAGAGTTGCCCTATCCTTTTCCTGTATCTCTCATCTTTCCCCAGAATTCACTGTGTCCAGAAGCTGTGCACAGGCTCCCATAAAACTTTAAAGCCCCTACCATATTAGTCACTGTAGCCTGGAAAACATGTCTGAATCTTTCACCTTAGGTTCCAAAATGAGAAAAGTCATGAGGCTGAGATTCAGGAAGTCACAGCAACTGCTAGCAGTGTTCAGCAAAACATTTTCCAAGAAAGATGTTGGAAAATGTCAGAGTGACTGGACTTCCTCAGAGCAATGCAGAAGAGCTATATACACTGTGGAAAAAAATGACTGTGTCTATGATCTAATCAAATTTTATTTTTCCTTTCCTGTGGGATGGGTTTTGAGATAGGGTCTCCATGTGCTGAGACTTATTACATAAACTAGGCCAGATTTGAATTCGCAGAGACATGACTGCCTGTGCTTCCCAAGTGCTGGGATTGAAGGCATAAACCACTATGCTTGGCTTCATATTTTATTTCAAAACCAGTCATAGGTTGATTTTGCACAAATGTCGGTTTGCCTTACTGTACTTATTATATCCTCCTTCCCTATTATTAAGCATATAAGATATAAAGTATATATATGAAACATAAAAGTGGATCATATAGTTACTTTTAGTATAAACACAGTCTCTTTCCAATGTATTTAGAATAAAATCTGTGGTGCATCATGGGCCACATTTGTCTTTAAACAATATTGAGTGCCACTGCTGAACATTTTGAGCTAATCTTTCTCTTGGGCATCGCGATTCTGATGGTCCCCAACTGAATATACACAAGAGTAACATGACAGGAAGTTCTTTCTTGCACTCAAATGTACCCATATCTCTGAAGCTTCCCTATTCATGCTAAGGTAATGTGAAAATGACTTTCTTTGTAGATCAAAGCACTGAGTTGGAAAGAAACTCCCATGGTCAGTTGGCAAGTGTAGTTTTTGGTTATTTTTTCATTTATCCTTTTTCTGAGGCATAGCTTATGCCACTAAGTGCAATATTACCAATAATCTCAGGATTATTGTTAAATCTGTTAAAGCTACTTACCACTTTTTCATTGCCTTGTTAATTAAGGTCGAGGTCTACCATTGTCCAGATAGCCTTCTGGACTCAGGTCAAAATGGAGGATTTCTTTTATTAGCAGGGCTTCACCTTTTTCAACCATAAAGCACACACACTTCTACCTGAAGAATGTCATGTAGCCTTAGTTAGATTACAGGTTTAACTTTCTTTCTTCTGATAAGAACCCATTCAGCTAGCACCTGAGATTCCTGGAATGACCCTCCATGGTAATGAGGCATCTTGGTACCATAAGCCTTCAGCTAATGACTTTTGCCTGTCCTGGATATTCTGACTCTTTTATATATAAGCCTTGAATCACCCCAGGAAAAACTGTTCTATGCCCCAATGTTCTTTATGAGTTTTCAATTTCAAAGCATACTCCATCCCTCTTGTCCATGTCCTGATTTGAGAGCAAGTCTGGGAATCTCTTGTCTTCTCACTGGTACTTTCATACCTTCATTGTCCTCTCTCTTAGTTGTGATTAAAACTTGCTAGCTTGTTTCTATCCTTGAAACGTTGCTTTCTAGTCTTTATCTGCTGAGATATTTGAAATACTAGTTCATGCAGGTCATTCAGGCTCAAATTGAAATATTACTACCTGAGACAGTCCTACCTTGTATGCTAAAGATGCAAAACCATCTTACTACTTTATGCTATATTACAGAATTTAGTTGTTTTTCAAAGGTCTTACATATGTAAAAATTTCCCCTCATCATATTTTGTATTGCTATGTTGGTATTCTCTCTCTCTCTCTCTCTCTCTCTCTCTCTCTCTCTCTCTCTCTCTCTCTCTCTTTCTCTCTCTCTCTCTGTGTGTGTGTATCTCTCCCTCTCCTCATTCCCCCTCCCTCCCTCCTGATTCTAATAGGTAAATTTCCAATAGCCTTTAAATTCTATGAGAAAGAAATGTTCTGAGCCAAGTGATATACCTGGCACCTGAGAAAACACCTGTGTCATCTAACAGAATACATATTATATTATTACTAAATATAAAATCAAACTCAAGGAGTAAGGGTGTGATCTGAAATTTTAGTTGACTAAAGATTATGGAACCATAATAAAGGTTAAATGATGGCCTAGGGAAGGAGACTCAGTCAGTAAAGGACTTTACTAAGTGTCCTGAACACACGAGACTGATTCCCAGAATCCACACAAAAGAAAACAAAACCTGGCATTGGTGGAACATGGTTGTGACTTAGGTGACACAGCAGGTGGAGTGGCCCGCTAGGGTTTCCCAGCTATCCTAGACAACTTGATATGTTCTAGGCCAGTGAGAAACCCATTCTCAAAACAACAAAGAAACAAACAAGCAAAACAAATAAAAAATAGGTAGGTGGTACCAAAGAAACAATACCCAAGATTGACTTCTGCTTTATATTACAGACACACACACTCACACACACACACACACACACACACACATACACACACACACACATACACACACATCAACAAAGCATCTCTTGCACACACACTAACAAAGTCAAAGACAAACACATAAATATCCACATGAATATGCACAAACATATGCATACACACATGGACACAAACGCACACACACAAATGCACACAAACTATATATATGTGTGTGTGTGTGTGTGTGTGTGTGTGCACATTCTAATAAATGTACAGAAATGAATACACAGTAAGTGCTCATATCAACACATACCCCAACATGCTATGATAATCTTTTTGTATACTGTGTAAAGGTTCTTTTGGTATTCTTCAAATGTTGACTTCTGTATGGGTAGAGAGTTGTATACAAACCATACTTTGGTATTGTTATTTTATTGAATCATCACCTACCTAAATATTTTTAAACATACATTTCACTCATATTCTTATTGGTTTAATAAAGACCTGATGGCTAATATCTGGGCAGGAGAGGAAAGGAAGGACTTCTGGGCAGAGATAGTAACTCTGGAGAATAATTGAGAGAGAGAGACAAATTTTGTCAGCAGGCATGGAAGAAGTCAGACATACCTGGACTGAATGATAACTAATAGGCCATGTAGCCAACATGGAATAGAATAAACCAGTTAATTAAGTTATATGAGCTAGTTAGAAAATAGCCTAAGCTATAGAGCCTAAGCTTTCATAAATATTAATAAGACTCTGTGTCATTATTTAGGAGTTGGCAGGTCAAGATATTCTGACAATACCAGCATTCACATGCATACATACATACACATGCGTACATACATGCATACGCATATGCAGACATAAATACACACACACACACACACACACAGAAGTTTCTCTCTGAGATGAGCATAGATGGAGTTACTTCTACACAGAAACCCTAATAGTAGAACAAGACTCTTTGTAACTCTAAACAATATGCAGAGTGTTGTGTTAATTTCTTTAAAGAATACATTGGAAAATTTACTTGAACAGTAAACTGGTAGTTTTCAAAGCAAGACACTAGTCTGACAATAATCTTGTGTGTAGGAACATTCAAGAGGGAAGAGACGCTACTCAACATGTGACATGTCAGGGCTTTCTGAATGGACTCAACCTGGAATTATCAGGTAAAGGTTAGCATTTGACCATGAGTGTAGCATTGGACAAACCTTAGCATGTGTCCAAGAGGCCACAAGAACCTCAAGTGCCATGAAGGCTGATGAACAGCATATACCGAAGTCTTCAATTCTAACAAAATTAAAATCCAAAAAACCCCACCTTTGCAAATTACCTTATTTTAGGATATTTTTTTTTAATTTGGCTCTCCAGAATAGTCAGAGGCTATAACATTTCAGTGAAATTATGACTTTATTTTCCTTAATTCTCTATTTCTATGAATTTATATAGGTCCCTTTCAACACATAATAGTCTCCAGGCTATGCAACATGTTTGACACATAGAAATCACACCATGAATGTTTCTTAAACCAAGAACCTTATCCAAGTGTGGGTACTTTGCACAATTGCCACCATCTATTATGGTCTTCTAGCATGGCAACAATACCTTAAATATAGTAATTTATTTTTTAGTTAAAAGTCTTAGTTACATTCATTTAGCTAATTATTTTTTGTTTATTTGTGTGTGTGTGTGTGTGTGTGTGTACCATACTACATGTGTGGAGGGAAGCCACAGAACAACATTTACACATTTGTTCTCTCCTTGTAACATGTAGGTTCCTGGGACTGAGCTCCAGTTGTTCATTAAGGAAGCAAGTACACTTACAATCCCCAAACCATTGATTTTTAAAATATTATCTTAATAATTGTCTTATTAATTGTTGCAACACATCTATTACTGCTGTGAAAATAAATCCAGGGTCCAGAAGCAAATAGACTTAGTTTGTTTTATTGAGATGTTTCTATGGCAGAATTCCCACAAGACAGAAGGGAAAAAAGCTCACTCAAGTTCTTCTTTAAGGAGCTCATCACTCCCAAGAAGATGAATTCTCATGACTAATCAGATCCCTGAAGATCAGCCTCTTCAATCCACCACACTGGGAGTCTGGTTTTGAAATTCAAATTTTGGAGAGATACAATCTTCCAAACTGTCATGACCATAAGGAACATTTGGGTGACTACCACTAGAACTCCATCAAATATCATCTTTCTGCATCTAGTTGTGATTTTATCCCCCTTTTAAAGCCACAAATCTTCCTCTACAGACACAAACAACATATGCCCATTTGTGCACCAAAACCCAAGCTTCTGTATTGCAGCAGATGCTGGCTTTTTATGTTCTGTGAAATTAAAAACCCTCTGTATCCTGTTCTGTGGCTTGAGTGCATGGCTTCTCAAAGTCATAAAAATTGCCTGCAATTAAAAACCAGGGTTATGATCTGAGCTGTGTGTAGGGCAGGAATCCACTGGAGAAGTTCTACACTGCACACTTACTTAGGAGAGATATTTTTTAGTTCCATCTCCTGACTTTTTCTAACATTTATTGAATAGAAAGTAATAAAAAAAAAGCCTTTAAAATATGCAGGTAACATGCAAAACCTTCAATGAGAAGAGTGTTCAGGTTTCAGATAGAGGGGAGAGGTGATTTCTTAGCTCAGACTTTTCACTTCTTGTAGCATTGAGGGCAGAAGTATCTTAGAATAGGAAATGAAGAAAAGCTCATCTTTTCCTGATATTTGGCCTTAATTTGAATATAAAATTTGAAAGATCTAGAAGGACAGAAATGAATCATTTATGACGCCCTTAAAACCTCCAACTTATCCTGAGATTGGAAAGTACTCAATGGAACCCAAAACTCTTCAAGCAACATGGGTGGCTGGGCTATTGTGACCTGGCAGAGCATGTGCTAAAAGCCAAAGCCTGGAAGTGACTCACACCAGAAATGGGAATAAATACTTCTGGAGAAAGTGGAATCATTCTCAGGGTGCTACACTCTGTCACTCTAAGAAATTCATATTAACCCTTGAAGTAAAATCTTCACTTTAATTCTTTCTTGAGCTTCTGGGAGCCCCTTAAATGCCATCGATGAGTCCTTCCTTTCTTTTCTCTTTTTAAAAATTTTATTATAACTCTGTGTCACTGTAGAGAGTTGACGGGTTATGCTAGTCACTGAGATCAGTAGAGAAGTTTAATCAATTCCTAAATAATAAATCAACTTTTTGTGCCCTTTGTAATCTCAATGTAGCACATTGCAATTCAGGGCCATTACACTACATTTATCTTTAATGAATAATAAATGGTACATTGATATTGACTGAACAAGCGATTAAATATTCCATCAGTAGCAGAACACAGAAATATTTTTAATTATTAATAAACCACAAGCTTGGCTTGTCAGGTACAATCATCTTTTGTTGGGTACAACTTATTTTCCATTTTATTATCATAGACAAGTGCAATCAAATGTCATTTCGATCCTCCTCTGGACATTTCCAATTCTCTGAAGACTGCTAGCTTCCATGCTTCCTAAATGTAAAGGGAACAGACTTGGGAAAAAATAATGAATGTAAAGGAGGTATAGGTTATGTAAAACAACTAACGAAAAGCAATAGGAAAGATGGAAACTTGGATCATTCTACATTGAGTTCAAAGGAAACATGTAATAAAGTGCTTGTGAATTGTAAAAGTATGTGAACATGAAGGACATGAACATCATATTAGGAAAATGGCTCAGTGAGTATATGGCTTGCTGCTTAAAACTTGAGTTCAAATATTCAGAACCCACAAATAGGATGATTGCAGTAGAGCACTTTTATAACCCCAGTGCTTCTCAGCTGAGAAAAGAGATGAAGTAAAAAGAATTCCCAGACTCTCACAAGCCATCTGACATGACATACAACAGTGAACAACTAAGGACCCTATTTTAAAACAGGAGTTCTCCTCTGGCCTCCATGAATGTATATGCACTCTCACACAAAAATCTACCCATACGTACACACATAATATGTATTTGTGTGTCTATCTGTTATATGAGTATGTCTATATGCATATTTGTCCAAACTCAATCATTATTGTGGCTGCTAAGAAATGATGCCTTTTTTCAAAATTATTACATTTCTTTTGAATAAATATTTGACTTGGAAATGAGATAAAGAAAGTAGTTTAGGTTCCCTCAATTCTTGTAAGTGTACAGATGTGATACATTGCTAATTATCTCCTCAGGACACAGCATCAAGGCATTAAAGACATTGTTTCATAGTTTTGGGAGGCAAGAGGGAGAGTGAGAGAGAGAGGAAGAGGGAAAGAGAGCTCAGAAACATGAAGCACTTCATTTCTCATCTAGGACATCACAACATTTGAGAAACTGATTCCATTAAAACTTTTTGTATTTTTTTATTTAGATTTATTTGGAATAACCACATAATTGTACAATTTATGGATACAGTGCTATGTATTTATACACAAATAGCTCAAATAATGACTAAATCATGTCAGAGTACATTATTACCTAAAATGTTTATTATATTTTTTGGTGAAAGATGCAAAGTTCTTTCTTCTAGCCATCCAAAGTTACTACAGAAATCTCGCTGTGTAGCAGAATGTCAAAACTTCCTCTTTCTACCCACTTGTTATTTTAAATAAGCTAACCAATCTGTCCTCACTTCTCTCAATTCCTCAA
The DNA here is from genome assembly GCF_011762505.2 of Arvicanthis niloticus. Classification (NCBI taxonomy): domain Eukaryota; kingdom Metazoa; phylum Chordata; class Mammalia; order Rodentia; family Muridae; genus Arvicanthis; species Arvicanthis niloticus. Next base: position 69,472,302 of record NC_047659.1, on the reverse strand, counting down.
CATCTGGTTCTCATCAACATCTTCCTTTTTATTCTCCTAATTATCATCACTACAAACTTCTTCTTCTTCTTCTTCTTCTTCTTCTTCTTCTTCTTCTTCTTCTTCTTCTTCTTCTTCTTCTTCTTCTTCTTCTTCTTCTTCTCCTCCTCCTCCTCCTCCTCCTCCTCCTCCTCCTCCTCTTCCTCTTCCTCTTTCTCCTTCTCCTCCTTCTCCTCTTCCAACTTGTTTTATGTCTTATTTATGGTGTGTGTTCAGGCCTTGGCAACTACTTGTTCAGAGAATATAATAGTCCTCTCCTATTCAGCTACATTTGAAAGAGGATAAAGATATTTGAAAATTTTTGCTTATTGAAATATTACTTACAAAAGCTAAATTATAGAATCAATCTAGTTACCTGTTAACATATTAGTAGATAAAGATGATCTTATACATATGTACATGCATATATTATATATGTATGTACATACATACATGTTTCCATACAGAAAGAAGATATATTTTTTGAAAGAAAATGGTTACAACCTCTTATATTAAGACAGACACACAAAGGCATATCTACATGTCTATATGTTTTCTCTCATGTTTTGATCTATATTTTTTATTCAAAATTATATAGATACATAGAAGTAGAAATGCAAATTCCTGGGAAAATGAATGGGGATAACAAGATGGGAAGGGGATAGAGAGGAGAATCAGTGAGTACATTATCAAAGTATTCAAAATTACATAAAAATGCTTTTATGAAGACACTCTCTACAAAGAAAATAGGCTAATAAAATTTACAATAATAATAGTAGTAGTAAAAAAAAAAAAAAAAAAAAAAAAACAATGGTCATTGCCTACCTGAAATGGATGCTGAAACCCTTACTGCCCCAGTCTCATGATCAGAACTGTCAAGATAAACTTTTAAACATCACATATGTAAAACCATGTAATAATACTTTTTTGGTTTATGGATTATTTAATTTAGCACTGTGTTTTCCAAGTTTATCATGTTGCAAATGATATAATGCCTGTGTTTCCTTAAAAGTTTAATTTTATGTCTTTGCGTGTTTTGCCTGCATGTACATATGTTTACAATACATAGTAGTGATGATTGGTAATATTTGCATTTTATCCCTTAACTGAGTGATGATGTACTTATTTGTGTATGAGGCATATTCATGCATGTGCACATCTGTGTACATGTGCAGTGGTGCATGAGCCAATGTTTACAGGCAGAGGCCAGAACAGGTCATCTGATGTCTGAGGTCTATCACACTCCTTCCTTGAAATCTCAACACTGGACATCCCATTGAACCAACACCTCCTCCATTTTTTGTTTTTCTTTTGGCTAGACTGGCTGGGTAGTAAACTCTGATGAAATTGCAGTATTTCTGGTAGGTATGAGTTTTACACAAACATACACACAGACACACAGACACACATACACACACACACACAGATCCTCCAACACTGAGGGTGTCCAGGTAGATGCAAATATACCCAGAGTTTATGACAGGGTTTGCAATTTGAACTCACATCTCAGTGTTCTTATCAACTTAGCTATGTCCCATATTCCATATCTATATTTCTTAAACCATTTATTTTTCAGATTATTTTCCATATAGTAGAGAAAACTTTATTTACTCAAGGGACAATTTAAAGTATGTAAGAGAACTAGCAAATAATTATAACAATGCATGGGACATAGTTTTATTACTAACGTTTATTTTATAACTACACCAAAATATAAGTATTTATAGAGGAGAAATGTTTTACCAATATTGGGGTCCCTTGGGTCTTAACCCAAAGACATATGCTAATGCAGCTATCTCATCATTTGGAATGACAGACAGAGTCAATTCCTTAGAGTCCGACTCTTTGTGCCAATTTCTTATGTACTTATGAAACTCCATTCCAAACAAGACTGTCTGATATTCTTACTAAGCATGGCTCACACATCCCTGTCCATTTCAATTGCATACTCGGTGGGAATGTACTTAATGTGTACTGTTTTGCATTTGTCTTTTCAAATTAAAGTGTGTTCCAAGTAAGTGCTACATTTTTGTGGGTGGAGAACACATGTTTTAGACATAATTGACAATGCTTCAGTATTAAGAGATTTATTGAAATGAAGAACAACACTCTGAAATTGAAACAGGAGAGTTGTATATTTAAGGCCAGCCTGAGCTTGTATCAGACTGATTCACAAACTAAAACAAGACAGAATAAATGAATGGACATAAGAAGACAAGAATATACAAAGAAAACTCTCATGTCTTATTATTTGATACACATATGCCCTGAGCTGAATCACAATTACACATTTTTCTAAAGTGGCTTTCAATGACATAATATATGAGGTTAAATCACTCTGTCCATTAACCTGGGATTATGATAGAGTCAATTTTATAGGATTATAGTGAGTATAAAATGAAAAAATCCATTTACGTGTCTGTAATAAGGTTAATGGTTAATATAGTTCAGTCATTTTTCATTTTATTCTTGTTATTAATAGATATCTGCGTATATTATATTAAAATATTAGACAAAACAGAAAAGCTGCCATCCTGGCCCACAGATTACAAAATCATCATACCCTTGAAGCTATTCTATTATCTAAGAATATATTGAAACATGGGGTACCATAATCAGCTACCTGAGATTGTTGACATAATTAACTGCCCAAGATTGTTGACCTTTATATTATTGAAGAATTTATTGAAGAAAATAGAGTCAATACTATTTTCCTAACACAATAATTTTATATATACACATATATACATATATATATGCACAAATGTGTCGTGTGTGTGTGTGTGTGTGTGTGTGTGTGTGTCTGTCTGTCTGTCTGTCTGTCTGTCTGCCTTTGGGCATGTGAATGCTGTGGTAAATGTGTGGTAGTCTGGTACATCTTACAAGCAGTGATTTTCTGTGATCCATTCTGTGGGTTTCAGGGACTGAATGCTTCATGTTTGGAGTAAGTTCATTCAACCAGTAAGCCATTTTACAGGATTAATCCCTGATCTAATGTGCATAGTATCTTGTGTACATTGAAAGTTTGAAAAATTGGGCAATGAAGCAACACTATGAGTTCAAGTCTCTGGTGACCACTTGAGAGAAAACAGTGTGTAGCATGCATCCCTATTGCTCTGGGGGTGGAGATAGGCAAAAAGTGAGGACCTGCTGGTTGCTGTGTTTCTGTAGACTTAGTGAGAGAACCTGTCTCAAAGGATTAAGGTAGAATGTGATAAAGAAGGGCATCTGATGTTGTCCTCCATCCTCTGGACATATACAATGGTGGATGCAACTTCACACAGTGAAAGCCTGATAAAAAAGGAAAGAAAAGAAGAAAGGAAAAACAAAGTAAGGAGAGAAGGAAGGAAGGAGGGAGAGAAAGAAAGAAAACAAGAAATGCTCTGAAAGAATCGAAGTTGTGTGAAATTGAGAGAAACAAAAAGACAGAAGAGCATAGTATCTAGAAACTTGTTTCTGCTGAGATGAAGTATTTGCTGACAAGAAGAAAAAAAAATGCCCTCTTTCTGCCTTCCAGTTCTTTACTTACAACTTCCCATTTTGAGAAAGCAGATCAAAATCGCAGCACCCCAGAGACTCAGAACCCCAAAGCAACTACACCCTAACTAACAGACCCAACACAATGCAAATCATTCTTCTACAGTCATAAATAACATAGCTTAAATCTTTATGGGTTTCTCCACTGATAACTTAAACTTTTAGACTTTATAATTAAAATATCTTTTACAAATGTTTCTATGTTACTCATAACAGTCCTTTAACAGAAGTATTGTTCTCTGTACATGTGTCTATAATACACAAGTGAAATGGGTATTTCTAAAATCCAGTGTATTAATAGGGGTGGTAAGGGTATTCAGTAGTAAACACTTGCCTAACAGGCTGAGACCTTAGGTTCAATCCCAGCACTATAAAAATGCAAAGCAAACTGAAACCTAATAAACAAATCACCCGCAGACCCTGTGAATAATTGAATTCAGCTTCAGTAGGTCTCAAGCCAGAACTGAAAATTTTCATTTGTAATATCCTCCAGATACATCATGGTTTCCAGCCTGAGACTGTAATTTGATGTAACATGTATTAAGAGAAGCAGCCACACTCACTTCGTGATAATATGTAACATTTGTCCCCCACAGCAAATTACCATTCAGCTGATTTGTTTATACCGACTTTAACGTTTCATTAAAATGATAATGCTATATTATCTTCTTAGACTGTGTTTCATATTCATTAGAAGCATTATTTGGGCATTAAAATATGAGCAGAGTATTTTCCTTACCTATTAGAGGCATATATATATATATATATATATATATATATATATATGAATTCATGTACCTGTATAAATATAATCCTTAGGCTTCTCCTTCCTAGATAATAGGTATGAATCAATGCCCATTGTCAAGTAAGCCTGAGACTTGTGAATGTCAACATATTTTCTCCTAGTATTCCCTCTAGTTTAGGTTTTTAGACTTGACCTGTGCTTAGAGAGCAGAAAGTTATGTCATTAAAATACAGTTATGGTCTCCAAACAGCCATTCTCCTATTTGTTCTGAACTGCTCTTTTAGTGCTGCAATTGCTGACTTTACCTACAAAAACACATTGTATTCCTGCAAGCATTGCAAATTCGAAAGAGCAATGGGCTGGTCACACAACATTCCATTCTGCATTAGAATTGTCAGCACAGTTTTGATGGCTGAATCTTCACAACTTGACCAAAGATACTTCATTGGACACTTTTGCCGTGAAGCTGGGTGCTGTGTAGCTTAGGAAGAATAATTTGGGGACTGCCAGCTCAGCTCATTAAGGGCAGATGAATGCTTCCCACTCCACAAAGGAGTCAATGTCATCATTTTTATTTGGACTTCTAAAGCTATAAAATGCATTTAAAAGCACATTTTAAAAAGCCATCAGTCACAATCGCTGTTTTCCACAATTTAGTGTAAATAATTTTGAACATTTTTTTATGCACAATTAATTTAACTGTCACCATTCTAAGTAAATTAGATAATGGGTTCATACTCTATCTCATGGTTCAAGACTGATATAACGTTATTTATATTAAAGCATTATGTTTATTGTGTAGCTTAGCATAATAAACAGAGCAAAACATTGATTTTAATTTCAGCAAGCTGGTTTTTCCAATATTCAATTTTTAAAATATTAGTGGATTTGAAGCCTACCAAGCAAGTGCTAGAAAACCTTTCTTAATATTTGTCTAAATTCCACAAATATATTTTGTAATAAAACTCAGTCATACATCAGTTATTTCTTCTAGTTCCAATGTGTTGTGCCTATAGCTAAGTTGCAATTGCATTGTTTCACTTTCTCCTAATTTTAGTCTGGAATCACCCTATCACATAGCAACCAAATATTTTGTGTAATTCTGTGTCTTTCAGATGCATTCTGAAGCATCATTATTTTTTTTCTTATCTCTACCGAGAATGTCTTTCTCTGCCACATGTGTATTTCTTATCATTAAACACTTTTAATAGTTAAATATTTTTATTCATATGTGTGTATATGCACATATATGCACATAGGTGTTCAAGTGCACAGGTCTGTGTACACAGAGAGGCTAGAAAGAGATGCCAGGTACCTTGGAGCTTGAGTAATACATATTACAAGATGTCCAGTTTGTTAAGTAGAGGCTGCTGGAAAACTAACTCTATTCCTCCTTGTACAGCCAGCACTCTTAACCCCCAAGCCATCTTTTTAGTTGTCATTTATTTATGTTTTAATAACTGGTTCATTTTGACATAATTGTGGAGACAAGGAAGCTGCCCAACACTCCAGCATGACCTCAGGCACCACCATTGATTTCTTCAAATGTCAACATCTTATAGAACTCTAACATAATTTCACAACCAAAATATTGACATGAAAAGAGTCATGATACAGGACATTTGCATTATCACAAGATTGCTTTAAGATGCCTTTGGAAGCTACAGCCCCTTGACTCCTGTTCTGCCTCTCAAAGCAACTCAACTTCTTAGGGGCTCTCCATTTTCTTTAAATTTTCATTTCAGATAATTTTTTAATACTTTAAGTGCAGAATGTTTTATTCTTTGGGAGTGACCTTTTCTTTCAAGGTAATTCTGTGGAGGTATGCGGGTCTGTAGAGATAACTATGTATATATACTCTTTCCCTTTCATTATTGACAAGTAGTGCTGGAGTTTTCATCAATATCACCTACTTGGAGGTTTCTGGGTTGCTTCAAGTTTGTAGCTCTTTTGCATGAAGCTGCTGTGAACATTTGTATAAGGGCAATGTCAACGGGGCCAGACAGCACTGTGACTGAGGAGCCAGCCCAGAGCAAGTGTGAGCTCAAGACATGTCCAAACCCCAAAAAGCTCATCTTGAGACCAGCAGGACTAAGGAAGGACAACTATGTCCTTTTGTTCTGGGCCCGCAAGTTCCTGTGCAGGAAGCCTGTATGACACCCCCCTCTGCCAATCTTGAGTTAGTCACTTAGCCTGGTGGCCAAATTAAAGGATTATCTGCCACTCTCCCTATAAGGACATGTCCAACATGCATCTGGAATTCCTCTTCACACAAACGAAGCATTCTAAGCACCCTGAGAACCTGCCAATAATGTCTACTCACCCTGGACATCCCAATCCAGTCCCAAGCTTTATATAGTCCTTGTTACCCCCAACTAAAGGAGAACTGTTTCACTGGAAACTGTCTGGAAGAAGGCTCTTTCCCCCTGGCAGTCAACACTGGGAGAGATCCTGTGATCCCACCTGACCCCCTATGCTTCATTCCTTTGAGTTCACCTAGACACCCAAGGACAGAAGCTGACCCAAGGTGGCAGCTGGTGCCTATATGAATTCAACAGGACCTTCTATTCAAGAATGGAAGGGTGAGTGCCCCTCAGCCTTGGCCTTTTGCATCAGCCCAAAAGCACAACCCTCCACACTCTGAGGGTTGGCAGTCTATCTTTTCTTTCTTTGTTTTGATTTATATCACCATGTTGGGTTCAGAAAAGTTGAAAGGGCAACTGAAGCCTTCTGGCCACGGAACTCTCAGTTGTTGGCAGAAGGTTTGTAAACCTCTGCCTGAACCCTGATAGATTCACCTAGGCTTTGGCCAAAACCTCCTATCTTTTATTCTCCTTAAAAAATAAAACTCGGTTATGCAGCAACCTGAAAATACTACTTAAGGTGGTTGCTAGAACACTTAAGGCCTGACATCTTGGGACCATTGTAAAAGTGGAATCCCCTGACAACTGTAAGGCTAAAGGAACATACTTCACTAGACCAGAGGTTTTCTTTCCTTGTCTATCATATGGAATGCCTTATCCCATTTCAAAAACAAAACAAAGCAAACCAAAACACAACAAAAACAAACAAAAAAACATCAGATTGTGAAAACACAGACCCTCTTAATAACCCCCATAATCAAACTTACCAAAAAAGCAACATGGGTAACTTGCTCCATCAGCTTCCCTCTCCCAGCCCAACAACCCTGCAATAACCAGGACTACATTACAAAAGTAGATGAACCTTCACACCAAGTCATGACCTCCCATGTTCCTTTCTCCCCTGGGCAGCAAAGCTGCATAAAAACAAAACAAAACAAAACAAAACAAAACAAAAACAGGAAAGAAGAGATGCCATGTAACCCCTTGGCTTTCCCACCCACCCACCCACCCACTCAAAGCTAGCTCTGCCACTTTCTCTACTTATGAATCCACCAGGAGTCCAGAATTTCAGGTATTTCCAATTAACATCTACCTCACCCAGGCTGGAGCCCCCACCCCAAGTTAGATGGCCATTTTAAACACAGAGTTTTGCACAGCCAGCAGTGTGTTGGATCTAAGTACACTTCTACCAGCTTCAGTCCTGAGACAGAGTCACCCTGCTCACTGGTTCACAAGACCCCACCATCAACCCTGCACCTATCTCTCTTTCTTGGTCTACTTTCTAGGGGGTAAATGAACAAACAAACAAACAAAAACAAAATGGTAGCAGCTGACAATGGCAGGGTGCTTCTCCCCCAGGGCAGTCATGGAAATGGTAGAATGGAAAGGATCCATCAATTACCAGGGGCGTACCACCAAATTAATTCCCCTGGGAAACTACATGTATTTGTTGCCTAACAGCTTTTCAGCTAAGAGTCAAACAACACAATGCTGCAAAACCTAAATTACAAGACTGAAGGGCACAGTTTTGTTGCTAAAGCTGCAGCTTGAGATGGTGTAGCTTAGAACAAAGCAGCCCACCCAAGACTAAGAAATGTCTTGTCTCTTGGTTTGAATTTTGTCCAAATTTAGACAGGCATGGCACTAGAGGAGCTGAGAATTATACAGCTTGAATATAAACCCGAGAAGACTGGCTCCCACATGGCTAGGCAGAGAATCTCAAAACCCAGCTACACACTGATATACTTCCCCTCAAAAGGCCACACTACTCCAATAAGGCCACACTTGTTAATAGTGCTATTGAATATCCCGGGCCAGCATATTCAAACCACCACAATCCACTTTCTGGCCCCCATAGGCTTGAGTCTATTGGGGCCATACCTAGCTATAGCATAATGCAAAATACTTTTAGTCCAAAGTCAAAAGTCCCCATAGTCTGTAGCAGTCTCAACAATGTTAGAAGTCCAAGTTCAAAGTTTCTTCTAAGACTCATCCAATTACTTCACTGTAATCTCCTCTTCACTGTAATCTCCTCTTCACTGTAATCAAAAGGCAAATCACATATGTCTGACATTACAGGATATACATGACCACTCACAAATGTCATAGTGAGGAAATTCTAGGCCAAAACAAGACAGCAAACCAGCTGGGCAAACTCTATCTAAACTGAAAGTCTCCATGGCTGATGTGAAATCACTCTTCAGACCTACAACTTTTTTCATCTTTGTTGAGAGAAACAGATTCTTTCTTTTGTGCTGGTTCCACTCACTCCCCATTAGCACATTTCCTCAGCAGGTATCCCAAGGCTCTGGCATCTCTAACATCTTGGGATATCTAAGGCAACTTCTACTTTATAGCTTTTTGTTCAATATCCGGGATCCACATGTGATGTGGACTCCTCCAAAGGGCTTGGGTCACTTCTCCAGCTCTATCCTCTGTAGCACTCTAGGCTCTGGTTGATCTACTCTACTGCTGCTGCTGTTCTTGGTAGTCATTCCATGGTACAGGTATCTCTACTATGCTAGACTCTTCCACTGCAACTAGGCTTCACCAATAGCCTCTCATAAGCTTTCTTCATGGTGCTAAGCCTCAACTTCTTTATATGACCCCTTCAGTCCTGGGCCAACAACTACAATTGAGGCTGCACCTTCACAATAGCCTTCCCTGGCCTCTCACAGTGGCATGACTCAGCTGCTCTCCATGACCCCTTCAAACCTTATCAACCAGTACCACCTGGGTGGTGATTCATACACATTATCAAGTCCAGCTGAAACATGAGGTAAAAACCTTGGCTGTCTCTGAAACATAGCTTTTTTTGTACTCTCAGAAAATATATCCCAGAAGATTTCACTTCAGTGAGTTAGTTAGGGTTTCTATTGCTTGGACAGCATGACCAAGGCAACTTTATAAAGGACAATATTTAATTGGGGTTTGCTTACAATTGTTTAGAAGTTCACTCCATTATTATAAGCATGGTAGTGTCCAAGCAGGCATGGTCCTAGAGGAGCTGAGAGTTCTACATCTTGTTCTAAAGGAAAACTGGAGAAGACTGACTTCCTAAAAGGATGGTCTCAAAGTCCACGCCACACAGTGAGAATTTCCATCAACAAGGCCAGACCTACTTCAATAATGCTTCCAATAGTGCCACCCCCTGGGCCAAGCATATTCAAACCACCACAAAATGTTTAAAATATTAAAAAGGTTAAAATCAATGGTTTAAAAATATTATTGTACCTCTTTGTAGGTGAAAAATGCAGCAAGTCTCAATATTTTACTTTGATATGGATTTTTGTGTGGTGATGGTAAGAATCCAGAGTTATTTGCTATAGCATAGGGTTAAAGTTCAGGGTCTTTACATTAATCAATAAATTTCTGATACGATCCATGGTCACACTCTCAAGATTTTAAGTTTCTTTTGGTTGTCTTTTAAGTATAGACTCAAAATACTTTTCATTATGCTAAGCTTATATACATCCAGTCTTTTGGAGAGAGGAAACTCTTTCAGAGTTTGCAATCAAACTAAATAAATGTTCATGTTTGTAACCCAAAACCATTTCCCAAGCTATTTTGACACAAAGGTTTAAATCTATTGCCTTCTCTAGTATATGAGTGTCTTAGTTGGGGTTTTATTGTTGTGAAGAGACACATTAATCAAGGCAACTCTTCTAAAGGCAAAGATTTAATTTGAGCTGGCTTATACTTTCAGAGTTTCAGTCCATTATCATCATGGTGGGAAGCATGGCACCTTCCAGGCAGACATGGTGCTGGAGAAGGAGCTGAGAGTTCTACACCTTGATCCAAATGCAGTCAAAGACTTGCATCCTCAGGCAGCTATGAGGAAGCTTTCTTTGCTCACCCCTACAGTGACACATTTCCTCCAACAAGGTCACACCTAATCCAACAAAGCCACATCTACTCTTAATTAGTCCCAGTCTCTGGGCCAAGCATTCAAACCACCACGATGGGTTTCAATAGACTTGAAAATTCTCTTAAACTACAGAGAATCATCTTGGATGTATTTCTCCCTGGTCAAATGGACTACAGATTATCTGCCTGTAAAAATTCTATTTATTAGCAACTATAGATTTAGTCTTGTCTTTTGGAAACTATTGAATAGTGCCTATGGTAATTTGATCAATATACTTTGGTTAATATAAAACTAAGATTTTTACATTTAGAACTAAAATTACTAAGGTCCATTCAAAATTAACCAACTAGCTTATACATTACCTTTATTTTAAATGCAATCTGTAATTACTAAACTAATAAAAACACAGAGTCATGATTGATAAAGGCTGTCCAGATTCTAATCTACTTTATATTGCTCTTGAGAAATTCTCTGTAAGCATGCTGTCATAAACAGTTTTGCCTCTGGTATCAATCAACCTAATTAAAGGTCTATTCTCTTAAACAGTGCTATTTAATTGAAGTAAAATATGAACTATGTATTCTTTTTATTTTCTAGTAAACACATTAAAAGGTATCAAAAATACATGAAAATCATTTTAGTACATTACTTTTTTATTTACCAATATATCTAATGTGTTATATCAATATGGAATTGGTACAAAAATTAATAGTGAAGTACATTTTATACTCTTCAATTTTGTTTTTATTATTTAGTCTTCAATTAATGTAATAGGCATAAGATTATTTGCTTGAGCCAGTTTATTTTACACAGGCAAGCTGTTGCTGACTACTCCAACACTGTATATCGACATCATGCCATTTCTTGTAAAATATAGAATGTTTAGAAAATATTTAGAAAATTTTCTAAAAAATATGGAAATTTTCTAGTAACTAATACTGCCTATGACACATCATATTAGTTAGCAATTTTCAAACTAATTGATTTCCTTCTTCATGGAAGGAAAGCAATTTCAGAGACTTAGTTCCTAAAGTTTCTAAGTTTTGTGCAGTTGATCTAAAGGGTTATCAAGAAACACTACCAAACCTTTCAGCTAGACCTTTCCAGGTTTCTATACACAGGTCATATAAATGAACATGGTGTTTCCTTTCTCAGCTACTCTAAGCAGGTGGGATAAATGATGCCTTATTAACTTCAAAATGTCTCAAATGTCAATGAGACAGGTGACATTGCCACTAAATACACTGGATTTTAGAAAGAATTGCTGAACTAAACCAGCTTATACGTCTTAAGAACGTCTTAACCCACAAATAAAAGTCAAGAAATGTGTTGCATTGTGAAAGAGTTTTTTTTTTTTTTTTTTTTTTTTTTTTTTTTTTTTTTTTTTTTTTTTTTTTTCTCTTGCCCCAACAGGACTTGCAGAAGATTCTTTGCTAGGTTGACTTATCACAAACACAACAAAAGTCATAGGAACCCAAGGCTGCCCATTTGAAGGATTACTGATCAGGATTGAAATCTCTCAACACCCTGATTCTATCTCCACTCTCTCCTCTCTCCGGCCCTTCCGTTTGCTTTCCTTACCTCAACACAGGTGACTGCCTCTAGGAGGCCTCCATATATGGAAATTGCAGACATTGGGGATGACGAATTCAATCCACCAGTCATGGTGGCACCGAGCTTGCCAAACTTAAAACTCATTTTCAACATTCTATTAGCAATACCCTAAAGTCTATCGTAAAAACCCATAGCTGACCTACATGTTTCCTGCCTGCCTGTCACTGCCTGCGGGTCACCTTTACCCATGTCATCATTCTTCAACAGGAGTATCAAATCCAGGAGGCCAGAGCACACTTCTCCTAGCTATAATACATCCAATAAATAGCTGGCCTCTTTCTGCTAACCATTCACTTCAACTTCTCAATGCCTTTTCTCTGCTTCTGTCCCCCGGCCACTCTTGGCAGCTGTTGCCAATAACATCTTGCTTTAGAAACTCTGTGGGCTTTTTATCCATATGAAAGTTATAAAACATTCCTCTCTTAAATCTGTTCTTCCCACTTTGGCTCCTAAGGCCCTCTTTGAGATCCCATCCTACATACTCCTGTAACATCACTGTCACTGCCAGTGTGTGGTAAATGTCTCCCTAAACCCCAAACCTTCGCTGGAGCAACAACATTATTGGTTCCTGCATTAAACATGCTTTTCCACGTTTCTGCATCCTTGTAATTATTGTTCTCCAAGTTTATCTCTATGAGTCCTAAAATCTTGATCTACAGCTGGGACAGGACTGAAAGAAAAGAGACCATAATCCCTCCACTCAGCAGACTGGGTCTCATCATCCGGCTGGCACCACTCTAGAAGTAGAACAGCCTTCATCCAAACACGCTGTCTGGCTGACAAGTTCCAGGGTAAAATTGACCAGACTATGGCTTCCAGAATGAATAGTCTTGAGTCCCTGCACTGACAGATCATCTCGCTTTTGAGTGCTGTTCTTTGAAACCAGAAATCTCTGGACTTAATGACTGCTGAACAGGAAGGGATTTACATTGTGTTAGAGGAGGAATGCTGTTTCTGTGTCAAGGAATCTGAACTGGTAGGAACAGAACATGTAAATGCTCAAAGATCTCTGGCCAGATATCCGGTGATGCTATGCAGCCAAAACACCTAACCCATGGTATTCATTCCCACTGGTAACTTGACTTCTTTTTCTCCTTGGCTATTGGAGCCATCATCATCTTGGCAATCTGCCGCATCCAATTTCTAAAGTAGCAGATAAATAACAATGTAAAAATTACTACCAAATTGGTTCTGCTTCAATACCAATCCATTCCCAACATAGAGGATGATGGCTATGATGACACCTCCCCTTTATAAAACAAAAGTGGGAAGATGTGGGACAAGAAGTCATGTGACTTGGGGAGCTGGCCTGGAACAAAAGTGAGGTCCTGTAGTAATGTTTTTAATGTTTAAAGTTGTTAAAAATAATTTTAATATTAGTCTGATAGGAATAATTTTATATATTGTGTGAATGAATGTGCAAACACAAAAAAACCTCATCTTGGTACAGGCAGGAGTAAGAACTTTTCCTTCCCTGTTCTGGGCCTGCATGCTTGGCTGCATGTAGCCTGTATGATCCCTACTTTTGCCTCTTTTGATGTAGTCACATAGGCTGGTGGGTAAATTACAGGATTAATTGCTTTTCTTCCTATAATGACATGCCAGCAAGCACCTAAAATTCCTCTACATGCCCATGAAGCATTCATAGCACCTCATTACCAGCCAATAATGTATACTCACCCTGAAAGCCCCCTTATCCACACCCCAAGCTTTATATAGCCCTTTTTATGCCCCAATAAGGGAGAGCTATTTCACTGAAAACCATCATAGGCTCTTTCTCCCAGTACTCAAGCCAGTAGACATCCTTGAAACCTGCCCTCCCAGATAAGCTTCATTCCTTCCTCTCTATCTGGTGAGCAATGATGCCTGGTTACCCCAAGGGCTTAGCCAGAACCAGGCTGGCAAATTCCATCTGGAATGTAATAGCTAAATATATTACTACATTATGGCTAATTCGTAAAGCATTGTTAAGTTGTTCTACAAAGTACTACAATCATTTTACATGCCTACCAAGAGTAGATGAAAGCTCACTTTCTCTACAGCTATGCTAGTATTTCCTGTAGTAATATTTTTAATGTTTAAAGTTTTAAAAAAATTAATATTAGTCTGATATTAATAAATTTATATATTATGTGAATAGATATATGAGAGATAGAGAGATAAATGATAGATAAGTAGTAGTTTTTACGTCAAGTCTCCTTAAATCTATTCTAATAAGTAATATTTTTAATGTTTAAAGTTTTAAAAAATTAATATTAGTCTGATATTAATAAATTTATATATTATGTGAATAGATATATGAGAGATAGAGAGATAAATGATAGATAAGTAGTAGTTTTTACATCAAGTCTCCTTAAATCTATTCTAATAATCTTTCTGTATTTTGTGCTCTATGTTTTATTTATTTATTTATTTTTCTGGTGAATTGATAACGGATGTGTCCTGATCTTATCCACAGTTTTGTTGAGTTGTTTGATTATTTTTATTTTTCAGTTTTTAGAGTTTTTTATATTTTTTATATGTTAAACTTTTATAAGAGTTTTAAGGTTTTTTCTTGTTTTACAGCTTTTTGTTGTTTGTCATTTTATTGAAGATTTTCAGAAGGCAATATTTCACCTTAATGTCTTTCCAATTTAAATTTTCTAATACATAGGTGCTGTTTTGAGGGTCTCTTCAACTTAGCACTGGGATCAACATATTTTCACTAAGATTCTTTGTCTTAAATTTAATCCCAAATTCCACTTGGCAAAATTTTAAGTTAGATAGATGCTCTGTAGTTTTGTGAATCCTTGTATGGATAACAGCATCTGATGACTGACATGCCATTTTTAAAAAAGATTTATCATTTTGCTCTGAACTATTTTTGTGCCATTGTTAAATAAGTTGGCCATGATTATGAGGGTTTATTTCTGGATTTTTTTTATTCAGTTACTTTACTATTTGTGCCTACCTTTCTTTTCTTAGTTTATTAATTTTTATTATTATGAAAATTTTCTTTTCTTTCCTCAATTCCTCCCAGATTTCTCTCCTTTCTTTATTTATTTACCAAATTACTTGTTTTCTTATATAAGGTGCCTTGGTCATGGTATCTTATTGCAGGAACAGAAGAATAATCAAAACACAATGATTTTAAGTAGTGGGATGTGTAAACTGACATCTGTTCATAGTCTTATTTTTCTGTGAATTCAAAGTTTCTGTTTTCTGTACATTTTAAGACTGAAGTATGAAAACTCTCTCTTTGATAATTTTCTCAATAATTCTCCTTCCCTAGATGATAATCCTCACTTCTTTGTTTCCAGATACATTATTATAACTCATTTTACCTTCCTAATCAGCTCTTTCAACTTGAGTATGTTAGGAATAAAATTTTTTAGATCACATACTTTGAATTAATTATTTTCTGTGACTGGAACAGTGGCTTTAACATTGCTGCCAATTTTTACTGATGAAGTAGGCACATGTGGTTGATTTATAAATAGCATATATGGCTGTGGCCTTCTCTATTGGAAACTTTCTTTTAATTATATATACTCTGGAATTTTGAGACTATAATTACACTATTTCCCCCTTTCCTTTCTTCTATCCAAACCTTCCATTGTATTTACTTCTTGTTCTCTTCCAAATTCATTGTCTTTTAAAATTTTGTTTTATTACATTAAATCATATTTCTGAACATAAAAACATAACCTGCTTAGTCTATTAAATGTTACTTGTGTGTAAATATTTCATGGCTGACTGGTGTAAGATAACCATTTGTTGGCCAATTATTCAGGAAAAACTGTTTCTCTCACTCTTGGCTTTCTTTAGATATCTGTAGAACATTGTCTAGCATGTGGCCTTCCCCCTTCTACATTAGTGTGTTTATTCATGTCATCTTTACGTGGACCATGTTTAGGTAGCTAAGTTGGTGAGACTTTATAAGTATAGCTTCTCTCATATATCTAACAGATGTAATTTCATAGCATATATTTCTGGGTTTTAGCTCTGTCCATCACCCCTCACATTCTACACTGATTCCCAAGTGTTAGTATAAGAGCTATTTTATAGACATTTATCTTGGGACTGGGTTTCACAACTCTGCATTTTAACTGGTTGTGGCTTTCTGTAATCATCACTACCTGTTACAAAGAAAATGGTCTTAATGAAAGCTGTGAAAATAGTATTTATTTTGGGGTATAAGGATATGTATATTTAGAGCATAATAATTATGAATTATGCTATTTTAGAAAAGTGACCATTGAAGCCATGACTCCACCTACCCTGGGTAGATGGAAATGTTTCTACTATAAGGTATGATATCCTGAAATCAAATTAGGGAGCTGTTGGTTATTAGCAAGCTTTGCATGCTACTATTGCACTCAGAGCTTTCTATATACATAATAAGCTGAGAAACACCCTACAATTTACTCTCAAGATTAAGCTTATATCGATCTAATATCATTCAAACTATTCTCTTTAACAAGTAAGGATAAACTATTTTCCTTTGTTTTGAATTTCTGGTTGAGAGCTCTAGAAGGAAATGATGCATTTTGTATGTCACTGATGTACTGATTTTGGCTTCTGTTTCATGAAATTTCCCAGAATTCAATCTCAAAAAGCATACAGAATATGTAATAGTTACTATCCTCACTGTTATGGCCACATGCCTAACAAGAAGTAACTTAATGGAAGCAGAGTTTAATCTGGGTAACAGTTCACAGGAATTTAGTATGACATAGAGAGGAAGACATGGCTGTGGGAGCAGCTTGGGCTTTGATGCTGACCAACAAGAAGAGAAATGTAAAATCTGGTGTTTGACTAACTTTCACCTTTTTCTCTTTTTCCTTTAGTTTGGCATGCTAGCCCAGAGGTTGGTGTGCCTCTTATTTAAACTCTTGGAAACAGTTTCATTAAAACTCCCCAAATTTTGTCTCATTAGTTATTTAATTGATTGATTTTTGAAGGGGTAGGTGCATGCAAAGGTACATGTTTAAAGATCATAGAACATTTGAGATTCTGTTCTGTTCTTCTACCATGTGGTTTTCTCATATTGAACATGGTTCTTAATGCTTGGTGGTAGTTGCTTTTATTAGCTGATATATCTTGTTGGATTAAATGCATATTTCAATAAATCTCTAAAGCATTTTTAATTCATTCAAGTTGATCATCCAATGTAATTATTACATTAAATTTGTGAAAGTATTTGTTCACTTACTGTATATTGTCACTAGCTACAATGACATGCTGTAAACTAAATCTCATTAACTTACTCCTTCTATTAATTGAAGTTATTTATCCTGTGATGGTGCAATGTATTCTTGAATAATTCTAAGATAATGAATGTTATATATTCTCAACACAATTACTTGTGGTGTTATATTTTTAATTAGCTAGATTTGGTTTCCAATAATTATATATATATGTATATAAATATATAAGCATGTGTATGATTTAAGACATCATGTTGAATAAGACAAATATGTACTGTTAGGTAAGTCTATTATATAACTTAATTTTTAAAATTAACAAAACAAATAGTAAGTTAATACATTGAATGACCAAATTTATCTGTTGCATATTTTCCATGAAAAAATATCTATTCAATTTGTCATCTCAGACATGTCTTTGTTCCTTTCATTGTCAACATTTATGAATTATACATGTTTTACTTATATGAATATAATAATTGTAACACACACTTTACCTAAATTATTAAGAAGATGAATCATCTTATTTCTGAGTCACTTGTGTGTATTCATGTGTAAAACTATATAAAAAAAGCTTATTGCACTTCATAACAGTTTATGAGACAGTGAGAGATAGGAGGGGACATTGTTTCATACAGGGTATCAGTAAACTGTCCCTGAAGCAGTTTGGGGTGCCAGTCTGGATAGATAGTTTACTTCCTTATTTCATCAATGGCTAAAATTATTATCTTAAAAATCAATAACACTCCATAACTTTCTTTGAACTTTGTCTTGGGTCTAAAATTCCCAACTATAGCTATAAAATTATATCAGCAAGCATCTTCTAGGAGAATTACTTTAAACATTGCATATTGCCATATGAATATAAGCTTGGTTAATTTATATTTAAATTACTTTAACCTTTTCTTTGTGTGCCATTTTGTTAAGTATATCTGAGAATATAACAGATGAAAGCTGCTGTAAGGCAAAACCATTTCTTTTTTATATGCAGCTTCAAGAAGAGACAGTAAATGACAAAATGTTGGAGTAAAGAGAGGGAAAATTTCTCTAAAATCACATGTCACAAAAATGGAGACAGATTCTGAACCCTGACATAATCCACAGAAAGCCATTCTATTCTGTGGAATTGAGGTGAAGCCTTGGTGTTTGACATGTACTCTGGAGGTTATATTTTAAAAGCTTATCTTAAGCTCATAGGATGGGTGATAGAGAGAAGTTTTGGTATTGACAGCTATCCGAAGTGTTTTGAAGTTAGAGCATATACATTACATGTGATAAGATGAAGATGAAATTATTCTCTCAAGTTCAGGTGTAATATATAATATTCTATACCAAAATTTTAAATATGTTATACAGGAAACAACAATAGAGGAGTTGGAAATTTGAGTTTATAGTCACAAATTTATATAATAATTATCAATTATTAGTATACTAACAGTCACTATGGACTTATATTTATTATATAATAAAAGTATAATTTTATAGTAAACTTTTATCATGCAGAAATATGACACATTGATTATCTTCCCAAGTGACTCATAAATGCCTTTACTTGTAAGTATTGACTAGTGATTAATAGACCTTAGATACTTTAAAAATATTCTACCTGTAATTAACTTGCTTTATCTATAGAACTCAGTTGCTTCTAAGAAAGTCGTGCCTTCATGTAAACAGAACAATAAATTTACTGGGTAGGTTTAAGGCATACTCATTATGTTCATATAATTTGATATGGTGGCTTACATTAATTCAGAAACAATTTAGCCTATGTATTGTCCTGAAGCCTTTTACAGGGTATGAGAGGACATAAAGCTTCTAGGAGCTCTAGATCAGAGCTCTACTTACCATTAATACACTTCCCATCATTCAAATTAATATGAATCAGAAATTTTTACCTCAAGAAAAAATATGGTAATCTGTACAATTAGAAAAATGTGTGCATTTTAGTAAAATATATCTTCATTGAGTCCCTAGTGATGTCTTATTCTGGTTTTCTTATTTTGGAGAAAAGTACCTATTTTATTTGGTGACTCATCACAGTGATCAACACAGCTAATCTCACATGATCCTTTAAAGGATTCTACTTGACACTTAGAAAAAATAATTCTCTGTAAAAGGGTACAGTGTACTTGAAACCTATACCGTAGCTCAACTTCTATGTATGAAATCAGCAAATGATACAAAACTGATCTAGAGCTGAAGTGAGTTTTTCCACACATTGTACTCATCTGTAGTCTAACGGTGAGCAGTAATGATAAAAAAAATGTTTAAGATTTTTTTGTAAGTCATTAAACAGGTGACATCTATATTAGTTTATTTTTTCTAGCTGACACTTTCTGTGAAAAAATAGAATACATGAAGTCTTATTCACTAATATTCAAGGTGAATCTTTTTTTGGATGTGTTTCTCAAATGCTCAAATATTAGATGTTTGGTCCTCATGCTTTGGAAAAGTGATAAAACTTCTGATAGATAGGGCTTTCTGGGGATCCTTTAGTTTATAGAGCATATGGAAGTCTTTGAAGGGATACTTTCTGTGTCCTTTGCTTTTTTAATTTGCAAAATTAAATGTTTATTCAAATATATATATTTTTAAAAATCACTATGCACATTCTTTAGAACTCCAATACTCTAGGGCCACTAGAAAATCTAGAATCATAAACCAAACTAAGAATATTCAGCTTATAAGTTGTGTTAGGTGTTAAATTACAGTGATGGGGAGTTTATTAATACAACCTCCAACTGATGAGTCTATAGTGGTGATGTAAACAATTAATATTGAAAGCCATTTTGGCATGACTACTCATGCAAGTCAATATCATAGGAAGACTACTAATCACACTGTAGCTTCATTAGTCTCATTTAGATGTAGTGTTTCAAAAAAAAGTGTTGGGAGCCGACTTTTAGCAGAAAGTGGCTAGATTATCTTTGCAGCCATTTGGAACCATATACCCTGATAAGAGATTTGGTTTTCAATAGCCTACAACAGCTGAAGCACACTCTGATATCCCACATATTTTGTGTTGCTGTTTACTGCCCCCAGCTGCAAGGCGCATGTGGTATCCAAGCCTGCAAGGTGCACGGTGCACGTGCTGTCCACGCTATAGACGCCTGTAAGGCTTATGTCATATCAACACCTGCAAGGCACGAGGTATCCACGCGCCTACAAGGCACGTGGCAAAAGCGTATAAATACCTCAGAATTCCCATCAATAAACGAGACTTGATCAGACTCTCTGTCTTGTCTCCATTCTTCGCGTCTCTTCCCCTTTATCCTCTCTCTCTCTCTCTCTCTCTCTCTCTCTCTCTCTCTCGACCCTGACCCTCGGACCGGAGCGGCAGCTTAGGCTAAGACACAGTGGCTGCCAAGCGTGGAGCAGAGCAGGCCGCAACATTTTGGCCTACAAAGCCGGGCAGTACGGGCTGCGACAGTTTGGCGTCCAACATCGGGCTCCAGTAAGCAAGACAAAAAAGGACACAGCTCTTTACTGTCTTAGGGTTACTATTGCTGTGATTAATCACCATAACCAAAGCAACTGGAGGAAAAAGGGATTACTTTTTATCAAATGCAGTGAGGGCAGAAATTCAAGCAGGGCAGGAACTTGAAAGTACAAATTGTTGCAGAGGGAAAGGAACAATACTGCTCACTGTCTTGCTCCACATGGCTTTCTAATCCTGCTTTCATCTAAATCCTAACACTACCAGTCCAGGGTTGCTATCATCCAAAGTGGGCTGGGTCCTCCCTCCACAATCATTAATTAAGAAAATGCCCTGTACCAGGATGTTATGGAGGTATTTTCTCAATCAAATTTCTTTCGTTTCAGATGACACTAACTGTATAACATTGACATAAAACTAGATACAACACTTAGCTAAGAGATAGTTTATCTACAAACTAAACATAAGGAGAATTGAAGTCTTCAAATTAAGATAATAACAAAATATGAGAATCACCAACATAATTGAATATAATAATGTAATCTTACCATAGCAACAGTTTGTAATTTTTCAGAGAGAATTTATTGCAGACTGGTCAAACAGTACCTGCTTAAAGAGATCTTTTTACTGAACTTTCTTTTGAAAACCAAGCATTCTAATCCCACAGAAATAAGCCAAGAGTTTTTTGTTCATGGGCAAACACCAGTTCACATCAATTGGTTGGGTTCTGCCACTGGTGGGAGACCATTGTAAGAAGGTATAGGAGATGTCACTTAAAGACAGAACTAAATTCCACACTCAGAGTTTTACTTCATAATACAGGCAACTTATCTATTCAAGAAAGACATCTAGCAGAGGAGCCCAGTATTCTTCACATGAAGCATTTGGGGAGATGTCATCAATTACAAGCAACATGTAAAACCATACCCCCAGAGTCTGACCACACAATCTATTGATACTCTCAAATAATATTTAAAATTCAGCTGAGATTCTGACCAATGTTAAGCATTGTTTATTTCCAAGCTCCCCTTCTTTAAACAGGGCTTTAGCTTAGACTCCATCTACATGTGATCCAGGAGGACTTAAATATCAAGAGAAGAATGCCTTATAAAGGCTTATATTTCATATTTATATTAGGATTATGTTGCACTGAGACACAACATGACCAACTTAAGAAAGGGTTTATTTCAACTTACTTGTCCCAACCACAGTGCATTATAAACAGAAGTCAGGGCAGGAACTCCAGGTAGGAACTTGGAGGCAGGAACTGAAGTAGAGGCATGAAGGAATGGTACTTACTGGCCTGCTCATCATTGATTCCTCAGTTTGTTTTCTTATGCAGCTCAGGACCAACTACCAAGGGATGGAACTACAAACAGTAGGCTGAACCATCCAATGTCAATCATTAATAAAAATATTTTAAAAATATTCTACAGAGTTATATATAGGTAATCTGATAGACGAACTTTTTTTAGCTAAGGTTTCTCTTGCCAGATGACCCTACCCTGTTTCAAATTGACATAAACACTAGCCATAACAGCTTCTAAAGTAAATACGTACATGAGAGAAACATGGAGGTCATTTGTAGGTCCAGTTTTCTGTTCAACTCTTAAGGATATCTTTTGCATGGTTAAAAATAAGTTATGTCAACTCCCAGCCCGGAGCACTGGTTCCTTCCAGTCTGGGCCAGAGCACTGAGCAGATCTTGGGTGGCAGCTCTGGCCCCAATATCCAAGAACCCAGAGGGAGCGGGGATCCCAGGTGCTCTAACTCGGGCAATATCCTGTCTGAGCTTGAGCACTGAGCAGATTTTGGGCCCCAGCGCTTACCCCACTAGTTACACCCACCCTACAAAGTTCTGATACAACCAAAATAATAGGAAAGACAGGCTCCAGTCAGGGACAGGGCAGGTAGCACTAAGGAGCTACAGATGACAAAAGGCAAGCACAAGAACATCAGCATCAGTAACCCAGGGTACTTGGCATCATTAGAACCTAGTTCTCCCACACAAGAAAGTCCTGAACTTCCCATATCACTAGGAATGCAAGATTCAGATTTAAAATCACTTCTAATGATGATGAAAGAGGACTTTAAGAAGGACATAAATAACACTCTCAAAGAATTTAAGGAGAACACAGGTAAACAGGTAGAAACCCTTAAAGTGGAAACACAAAAATTCCTTAAAGAATTACAAAAGAACACAACCAAACAGGTGAAGGAATTGACCAAAACCATCCAGGACATAAAAATGGAAGTAGAAACAATCAAGAAATCACAAAGGAAGACTACCCTGTGTAGTGAGCCGCTGTTTCAGTGGCTACACGTTTGCATTTCCAAGATTGGCCCTGGCCGCATGTTTCTCCAGATGTAAACATTTAGCTGCGCAGTTGCTAGGCAGATAGGCGTGCCTTAGCCACTGCCAATCCCGAGGCATATTGGGTGGTGAGCGAACAGCCAATCAAAAGTGAATACGTCACTCTGGACTGTACTTAAGCGGGACCCCTTCCTCAGCTCGCCCCTTCCTTCCGCGTCTCTCCACGTTTCTCCACGTGGGTGATAAAGATTAAAAAGCCTCGTTTACAGTAACTACCTGATCTCTGCGTCTCGTGATTTCTCCGCGGACGCAAAGCTCGAGGGGGGGCGCGTTAGAACCCTGGAGATAGAAAACCTAGGAAAGAAATCAGGTGTCATAGACACAAGCATCACCAACAGAATACAAGAGATAAAATAGAGAATCTCAGGTGCAGAAGATATCATAGAAAATATTGACACAGCTGTCAAAGAAAATGCAAAATGCAAAAAGTTCTTAATGCAAAACATCCAGGAAATTCAGGACACAATGAGAAGAACAAACCTAAGGGTAATAGGTATAGATGAGAGTGAAGATTCCCAACTTAAAGGGCCAATAAATATCTTCAACAAAATTATAGAAAACTTCCCTAATCTAAAGAATGAGATGCCCATAAACATACAAGAAGCCTATAGAACGCCAAATAGACTAGACCAGAAAAGAAATACCTCCCGTCACATAATAATCAAAACACCAAGTGCACAAAACAAAGAAAATATTAAATGTAGTAAGGGAGAAAGGCCAAGTAACATATAAAGGCAGACTTATCAGAATTAAAACAGACTTCTCTCCAGATACTATAAAAGCTAGAAGATGCTGGACAGATGTCATACAGACCCTAAGAGAACACAAATGCCAGCCCAGGCTACTATACTCAGCAAAACTCTCAACTACCATAGATGGAGAAACCAAGATATTCCACGACAAAACCAAATTTACACAATATCTTCCCACAAACCCAGCATTACAAAGGATAATAGCAGGAAAGCTCCAATACAAGGAGGGAAATTACACCCTAGAAAGAGCAAGAAAGTATAGAAATCCTCTTACAACAAATCCAAAAGAAGATAGCCACACAAAGATAACTTCACCTCTAATAACAAAAATAACAGGAGACAACAATCACTGTTCCTTAATATCTCTTAACATTAATGGACTCAATTCCCAAATTAAAAGACATAGACTAATGGACTGGATACATAAACGAGACCCAGCATTTTGCTGCATACAGGAAAGCCACCTCAGTACAAAGACAGACTCTACCTTAGAGTAAAAGGCTGGAAAACAATTTTTTAAACAAATGGTCCTAAAAAACAAGCTGGAGTAGCCATTCTAAAATCTCCAGCCCGAGAACACAAAAGGAGGGACTCATGGCTCCACCTGTATAGGTAGTTGAGGGTGGCCTTGCCAGGCATCAGTAGAAGTGGACAGCCTTGGTACCTGACAGTTTGGATTCCCTAGTGTTGGGGAATTTCAAGAGCAGGGAGGTGGGAATGAGAGGATGGTGGGAGCACATCCTCATAGTAATTGGAGG
Organism: Arvicanthis niloticus; assembly: GCF_011762505.2. Classification (NCBI taxonomy): domain Eukaryota; kingdom Metazoa; phylum Chordata; class Mammalia; order Rodentia; family Muridae; genus Arvicanthis; species Arvicanthis niloticus. The sequence goes on along the minus strand of NC_047659.1, from coordinate 69,447,651 downwards.
TGGGGCAAGGGGTTAGGCATCAGTGGAAGTGGAGGGCCTTGGTGCCTGAAAGTTTGGATTCCCTATGGTTGAAGAATTTGAGAGCAGGGAGGCAAAAATGGGAAGACGGTGGGAGCACACCTTCATAGAAATGCCCAAAATTATATGGATCAGACATGATAGAGGCAGGCAGCCAGAAGACTAGATTCCAGAATTCAAACAAACAATTATCATGATACTAAAATTTGTTTTGAGAATTGTATATTGCAGAATATATAGCCTTGGTGTATCTACTCATCAGGCAAGCTGAGGACACCTGCTCGAACCTCTGATGTCCTGGAATTCCAGCTGGATGCAGTGAAGACAGTGTCAGAGGCTTATCAATTTATTCTTCCCCCAACCCCTCTTCTAATATCTCAACACCCATAATCAGCTTGAGGAAGTTGATGAAGAGTCGGTGCCCCTATTCCCTGGACTTGGGGACTAAGGTGGTTAATATTGGGCTGTCTTTCTAGGGAAAAATAGTGGTTTTGGTAGAACAGGGAGGATTAGCTAGGATTTATTGCATAGCCATAACTTACTGGTAGAAATATGTATAATTGTTATTAAGATGAAGTTATAATTTCTTAAATGGCACAAAATTTACTTTCATTTCAAATTTAAGGTTTTTATTGGTACGAGCTTCTTATTAATATAAAACTGAGATGAATATTGTTACTATCATAGGCATTGCGCCTGTATAACACATTTAGGAGTACAAGGCTTAGACCCAGTCCTTCTTTAACTTTTTAAACTTATTTTAGATGGTTAGACTGTGAATTAAGGGCCTATAGCAAAATCATGGCTTTGAGTTTATTGTTAGGGAGTTTTCTGTATTTTCTTTAGAAATAGCTGAGAGGAGTTAACAGACAACAGTCCAGATTACCTTACATGGATAGTTGGTTTTCAAATCATCAGAAACCCACAGAATTGACATTACAAACATTTCTGTATTAATGTTCATTTTGATTAGAGACCTGTCTGCTCCTGACAGCTTCCTGTCTTGGATTCTAAGAAGATATTGAGCATCTTTGGAGTTATTCCAATTGTGGTGAGACAGCCACTAGGCAAGAATTGCCTCTTTCCATCTACAGACAAAATACAGTCCAAAAAGGACACACTTGCAGAATAATCGACTGATTTTATCTGCCAAGACAGAGTAATCAGCCCTTAATAATTCTGCACCACTAGGTCTGTCAGATGATCCTGGGCCAGAAGGCTGAAGATTGGATGCTCCAACATTCTGTAGTATAGGGACTGTCCAGGTGTTCAGCGGTCTCTATAAATTGGCTATGTTTTAGAAGCTAATCTTTGTGCTTCCCATAATCTCAGTTAACTCAGTCATTCTGGATTTCTGATGGGGTTGAAAACTTATAGTCTCATAGCCAATCCTTGCTATTTACTTTCAGAGAAAAGATTTGAGAGGATGGTTTTCAGCTGACATTTATTCTAAAGCCAAGAAAAAAAAAGCCAGGTTCAGAACTAAGTCTTTTATTTAGGAGAGATGACAGAGGTTCTGCTTAGTCAACAAAATGATGGACTGGGTATTAGGTCTATCTTGTACCTTACTGACATAAATTGGTATAGTTATGCTCTAACTGTATTTTGAGAGAAAATTTTATTTTAACAGGAAAGGTGATATGTAGGAGGAGCTAAGGTGGGAGGAGTACCAAGAGGAGGAGTATGGAGAGGAGGAGAAGAATGAGAGGAGGAGGAGCTAGGTGATGAGAAAGAAAGAGAGGGGGGCCAGACATAGAGGCGGATGTTCAAATGTTTTCACCAGTCAAAGATAGTTGATATATCTAGATTGGATATTAGGTTACTCTTTTGATTGATATTGAGCATTACCCAACTGATAAAGCCTTTGGTTGACATTAAAAAAATTGTGTAAAAGCAAAAATGAGAAGGGGGTATAGGATAGGGGTTTTCTAGGGAGAGGAAATGGGGAAAGGTGATGTCATCTGAAATGTAAATAAATAATATCCAATAAAAAATAAATTAAAAAAACAAAACAAAAAAATAAGTTATGTCTTTAACTTCTATCTTAAAATAAAGCAGGAAAAGGAAAGAAATTAATATTAACCTTATGTGCATAGTAAGGATCAAATCATAAGTATTTCAGAAAATTTACAAACTAAACATTCTGAACATTTGTATGCTGGAAGAATAAGTCAGAGGGAACAATAAATACATTTACTCCTGAAGATTAAAAGCATGAGTTTTCGTTCCATGTTTTGCTCTTCTATTTTATTATCAAAGTGACACATACTCAGCCTGGATGTTTAGAAAGCACAAAAGAGCAAAGATTGGAAAAAAAGAGATCACATTCCATAATCTTACCTGTCACATAACATGTGGTGTGTCTTTTGAATTCATGTGTATTTTGCACATTAGGAACATATTGTATATATTCTATGGTCTATTTTGCTTTAATTTTTATCACATTTTAAGTACTTCATAGGTTATTAAAATATAAAAACATATTTGTATCTCACTCAACTAATAATGTACTAACTATACAAACTGTACAATTTACTTGCATAATTTGTACATAAGTTACATAAGAATACACTTATACATAATTTACACAATAATATAAATATAAAGTCCCCATCATTTTTCAAAACAGTAGCAATAGATGGGAACTGAGTATTCAACACATGAGCCTTTGGGGGACATTTCATATACAAACCCTGAAAATAACAATTAGTACAAACTATATTAACTGTACAAACTGTACTAACATTGCAGTATTTTTGATAAATACTGTGTCATTTGAAGTACACTGATAACTAAAATATCAGTAAATGTTTTACATTTTAGGGAACAAATAGCACAAGAATATAAAATGTATAAAATATACATTGGTTACATTTTTATATCGACATACAGCATAGGTAGAAAACACCTGCCATTCTAAAATTCTGACAAAGAGAGTTTATTTTCTCACTGCCTTTCAGTAGCCCTATATGAATTTGAAATGTGAAAAGGTAGCAGATTACTCTGAAGCATCTCAGTAGAAAGACTGAAAAGTCACGAATAGTTTCAAAAGTTACAGAGCTATTTTATTTTATTTTATTTATGAAACAATGTTCATTTTAGGGTAGTATTTTATGGGGTCAGTTTTCTCAGGGCATTTCAAGCGTTCAGTATCTTCTTGACTCTGTGTGCTTGATTTCTACACATAGAAAAGTATATACACATAGAGGAAACAGCTATTACTTGGTTATTTGTATTTAGTGCCAAGGTGTTGGTAGGCTCTAGCTCATCCTCAAGTTCTGTGCCCTTTCAAAAATCACACTTTCCGCACCAGTTTTCTTTTCACACCTGTGAACAATATACTTTTGGTAGTAACCTAAGTATAGGAATCATTTGTTTGGTTAACAATTTCTGAAGCTCCAGTGGTTCTAGATCCTTAATGAGCAAGAATGTGACAGCATGAGTCTGTGGTAAAGGGTATTCACCTCATGCTATATTAGAAGCAGAAGCAGAGATGAAAACATGGGAATCTAGATATACTCTGAAGATGTACACTCCTTATGACCAGATTCCACATTTTAGCCCCCAACACCTTCTATAACAGCAGCAACATCTGGGAACTAAGCGTTGAACACATGAGCCGACTAAAGACATTTCATACGCAGGCAATGCAAATGACATACGACTTTACGTTTCTCCCTATTAGATTTTAGATTTCTTTTAGAATCTCTGGATTCTATCAAAGAAATATTGTTAATAAAATACAAACCAGTGAAAATCTGCTACATTTCCCTTCTACAAACTTTCATGTCTGTTTGTCCATGACTGGTCCTTTTGTTGCAGAGAAGAAAGTATGTTCTTTATGTCTTCTTATGGGATACTGCAGAAGGTATGCTATTCCTGTGGTGGTAACAATTTGCAATATGAATAGCCAATATAAAATAAATAAGATAAATTCATAAAGACCATAACTATGTGTAAAGGACAGATATTAGAGAGTATGTGAGGAGCATCAAGGAAGGTGGCTAAAAGTCAAACTCCAAAGGGGGGACTGTTCATTCGTGACAGGCTTGTTCCCATTCTGTAGGCTGCTACATTGTCTGAAAGATGGAGCCTTTGCCATACAGAAACTTCTCAGTTTCATCAGGCCCCAGTTATCAATTTTACTGTGCTGTTGATATCCTAAACACAATTTTTTCCTGTACCAATGAGTTCAATACAACTTTATTTTATTGTTAATACTTAGATGCCTAATTATTTTCTAATAAGAAAGGGAATGGAACTGGATGGCAGAGGAGGTAAGGAGGAACTGGGAGGAGTAGGGTGACAGGAACTGTAATTAGGTTATATTGTATGAAAACTAACTATTTTCAGCAAAAGAAATATGTCTTAGTTATACATTAATTAAGCATGTAGAATAGAATCATGTGTTTTGGTCTATACTTTATTTGGCTTCTTTTGATCCATTTTTTTGTTTATGTTGGTTAAAATTTTCTATTGTAAGTGCTATTTTCGAGGTTTTTAGTGAGAATACATCCGTGTGGAGCTTCGAGAATGTACAATAAAGAAAAATGTGAAGTCTACTGTGTTGCTCTGGTTTCAGCCATTAAGTTATAACCACTCACAATGAATGATTTTCACAATCTTTGGAGGAACTGTAGCTAAAGAACAACCCATGGGGAAGGACACTCTGTGGAAGACACCTTAGCCAATGCAATCAATGTGTGAGCAGTGTGCATGTAAGCTATCCCATAAGACTAGGTTTTTTAGGATGATGACTTTGTCCTAGCCCAGGTAAATGCAGCCCATACAGCTTTTACATTCAAGCCCAGGCTCAAATTACAGCTTGGGAATCCTGACATTTAAAGATATAGTAGACATTTATCACAATTGTCACTTGCCATTAATTTACACTCCTTGTGCATCTACTCAAAAAATAATTAGAATTTTATGCTGCAGTAAATATGCTTGTTCATCCATTAGTGCAAAGCGAAAGATTAATTGCATTACAATGGGAATCAGGACTATAACACTTCAAGCCACAGTGATAACAGTGACAGCTGGGCTGCCCACAGTACTTTGCTCTGATAAACTTCAAAGGCAAGCAAAGATGGGAAAATAATTAAGCCACTGACAAGGCAGGACCAACCTTATTTTCTCTCTTCTTACACTCAGTGTATACTCACCAAAGGAAGATGTTACCTCTGCAAGTTAGACCAGTTTCTCCCATGTCTCAAAATGTCCTAGCTTAACATTAATAATGAGCTAGATTTTGACAGATCTCACTTACACTTAACACATGCCATATATTTCTGCAAGCCAATATATAGTGCACGGCTGATCTGATCCCATCTTTGTAACTAGTATCTATGGATAACACAATAGATCAGGCTGGGTCTGAGATATTGTGAGCAGTGAAGTACTTCTGGGCTCATTTTTGGTTTAATATTCTATTTTACCAGTCAAAAATTCTTTGTTTTTTGTTCAATACTTTGTTTTGTTTCTTTTTTTAGAGAAGAGATCCATGTTTTTCCTAGGGCTTCAAACCATTAGTCCTTCTGGTAAATAGAATAGTAGTAGTGGTAGTAATATCTTACTTTTAAAAAATAGTTTAATACTTTTACAGTTCAGCCATTGTCTCCCTTCTGATCTGCCCTCCCATAATTCCTCTTCCCATTTCTCCTCCCTCCCTGCCTAGTCTCCAAGAGGATGTTCCCCACTACCACCAAGCCTCCCCACTCCCTGGGGCCTCAAGTATCTCCAGGGTTAGGAATGTCCTCTGCTGTATATGTGTGGGGCGAGGGGGGCTCCGACCAGCTCATGCATGCTGCCTGGTTGGTGGCTCAGTGTCTGTGAGATCCCAGGTGTCTGGGTTAGTTGAGACTGCCATTCTTCCTATGGGGTCACCTTCCTCCTCAGCTTCCTCTAGCCTTTTCCTAATTCAATCACAGGGGTCCCAGACTTCAGTCCAATGGTTGGGTGTAAGTATCTGCATCTGTCTCAGCCATATGCTTGTTGGGCCTCTCAGAGGACTGCCTTGATAGACTCCTGTCTGTAAGCACACCATCCCATCAGTATTAGTGTCAGGCCTTGGAGTCTCTCCTTGACATGGATCCCAAGTTAGGTTGGTCACTGGAGCGTCTTTCCCTGAGTCTCTTCTCCATTTCTCTCTCTCTCTCTCTCTCTCTCTCTCTCTCTCTCTCTCTCTCTCTCTCTCTTTCTCTCTCTCCCTCTCTTTCTCTCTTTCTCTCTCTCCCTCTTTCTCACCTTACATGTATGTATATAATGTATATTTACATAAATATGCATTTTATATATCTCTCTACATAGGGATACACTATACATTATCTAGTACTGATGGGTGTTAGTGTTTTTAAGTACACACAAGAGTTTGTTTCACTCAATAAAACATCTAGGCAATAATTGTGCAATGAACTAGTATACATGTACAACTACTATTACCACCAAGAGTGAGAAGGAGCGGATGAGTACAGAATTATTCAGCTAAAGCCTTCATCTTTGTTGTCTAAGCAGAAGAGCATTTCCCAAGCTATCTAAGTAACTAATCTATCTAAGTAACTAATGGATATCTATCTAAGTAACTAATGGATGCCCATGACTATAACCCAAATACTTTGTGAATACTCACCTTGATGAATCATTTCAGATTACTTTATTACCGATTCATATTCACATACATGGTGGTGATATGTGCCAAATTGTTCAGGTTGCAGTCAGAAATGGAAACTGTGAAAACAGTTCTCTCCTTCCACCTTTACTAAGCTTTAGAAATTGAACTCAGGTCTTTAGGGTGCAAGCTTCTTTATCAATTGAGCCATCACTTTGGTTCTAATAAGTCATTGGGTCCTGGCTGCCTCCTTTATAGTGTGCATAAGCTTCTCTGGAGCATCTTAATCACACAACCCAACTGGATGATACAATAATGCTGCTGAGGCATTACTCAGCTAGAACATGACTACAGCTTATCCTTGAACATGAGCTCTTAATTTTGATTTTAAACGTTATTAGTCAAAACTTTTCAAAAACTTCTATAAAGTCCCAAAAATTATGTACCCCATCCCGCCACTAAATATGCATATAGCAATATCTCACTCTGTATGTACCTATTTGATTCTCTCTTATATTTGAATATCCTATGAACATACATAAGTATAGATTCATGTATTTCTATCAAAATAGCAATGTAGACAGAAAGGTGTCAGATGTATGCCAGAGAATACATTGATATGCACATATTACATTTTAGTCTTATTTTCTAAAAGAACATGGCACCTATCTATGTTCTGGGCTGTACTGGATTCTCAGATGCAAGGATTCTTTGATCTCCAGAATTTCTTGTCAATGTAGAAGAATGTATCTCTTTAAGAAAAACAAAATGAAGGGGGGGGGGAGAGAAAGGGGGAATGGAGGGAGGGAGAAAAGAAGGGAGGGATAGAGGGAGAGATGGAGAGAGAGAGAGAGAGAGAGAGAGAGAGAGAGAGAGAGAGAGAGAGAGAGAGAGAGAGAGACTTGTCTCTTGTTTAAGTAAGAACACAAGGAAAGCTTTGTTATTGACTAAAAGGTGGTGCTCAAAAATAGGTCAGGTAGCACAGCAGAAAGGCAGCTTGCTTAAGGGAAAAGGAAATGCAAATTAACTGCTGGAGACTTGGGTATGTTTTAGTTCTGGCAGCAGCTGCTGAATAATTAGGGCCCAAAGGCCTTCATAAAGGTTGTAAGTCTTGTTACTGTGGCTAACCAAATCTGCCTGAATAATTTCCCTCTTGCTATTGCAATTATGGGGTTTTAACTCACTAGGTAGCAGATTTTGTGGCATGTATATATTCAGTGCATTGAGTAAAATGAGCTTCTAGGCTTCCTCTTTGGATTGCTTTACAGCAATGATCATAAATCGTCACTAGAGAAAAGCAGGTTCTTACATGTGACAGTACTGGGGTTGGAAGTGTTAGGAGAGGTGAGAGGAAGTAGACACAGATGGATAAGGTATGTGTCCACTAAGGTGGCTTGTGACGCTGCAATTCTGTATTTCTGTGTAATCAGATACAATGGAATATGCTGGACTGTGTCCTATGTTCACATGGATATCTATTACACTCCACCATTTTCCTAGAGTTTGTTAATTTTTGATAATTTCCTTTTATTTTGTCTGATGAGTAACCCTTATATTGCCAATAGTTTGGGAAATCTTTGTTATTGAAAATATTATTTTTTTTTTCAGCTGGGCGGTGGTGGAGCACACCTTTAATCCCTTTAATGAGAGGCAGAGGCAGGCGGATTTCTGAGTTCGAGGCCAGCCTGGTCTACAGAATGAGTTCCAGGACAGCCAGGGCTACACAGAGAAACTCTGTCTCAAAAAACAAACAAACAAAACAAACAAACAAACAAAAAACAAAAACAACAAAAAAGAAAATATTATTTTTTTTCATACAGTGAATTCTGACCACAGTTTTCTATCCCTCATCAACCCCAGTTCCTCTCTATAGCTTGACTTGTCCAACTCCACCACCTTTTTATCTTTCTCTCTCTCTTTTTTTTTTTTTAACCTGGGAGTTTCTTTTTTTTTTTTAATTTTTTTATTAGATATTTTATTTACACTTCAGATGGAATCCCCTATCCCCATTCCCCCCCACCCCCCTTAGGAAACCCCTATCCCATGCCCCCTTTTCCTTTTTGCATTTATACATTTTTTTTAAATAATGTTAATCATAGGCTTTATAAGTTTGGAATTGTTCAATCAGAGGTGTAACCCATTGACCAACCTAGATATAACAACTATCTTTGACTGGTGGAGATACATGAATATCTGCCTCCCTGTCTCCCCCCTCTTTCTCTCTTTCATCACATAGCTTCTCCTCTCCTTCTTCTTCTCCTCTTCTTACTCCTTTTCTTCCTCTCAGTACTCCTCCTACCTTAGCTCCTCCTACACATCACCCTTCCTGTTAAAATGAAACTTTTCTCTCAAAATACAATTAGAGCATAATTATGCCAATTTGTACCAGTGAGTTTTAAAAAAAAAAAAAAAAAAAAAAAACTGGCAAATTAAAAAAACCAAAACAACAACCCAGGATAAAACAACAACAACAAAACACTGAAAGAAGAAAAAGAAAGAAATAACAAGAGAGAAACATACACACATGTACACATCCAGACACACATGCACACACACAAAACCCATAGAAGCACAAAACTGGGAACCATAAGAGATAAGCAAAATAAGAGTAAGGTAAGCAATATTGGAAAAGAGCATTGTGACACAAACTACTCCTGAGAAAAATCATTTAATTGGTTTATTTTTCAGTTTTTAAAATTGTTCTTCTTTTTGAGAATGAAACCTGCTGTATACTTCAAGATGGACTTCAGTTTACACATCTCCAAGTCTCAGACTCTCAAATGCTGAGATTGCAACTGGGAGCTAGCATAGCAGCTCAAAATCTTTTACTGTTTCTTATACAACCCCTTGCATTGTGTCTTCTTGCATGTCTCCTCTGTGACACAGCATCTGGTACTAGTATGAAACAGATAAAAATATATGCAAAGAAGCAGGTGTGACATACCATGCTTTTACTTATGACTTCACTTAAACTAAATTTTAATTGTTTCTGAAATGGGAAATTATACCCATACACTACACATATTTTGTTGACACAAACTGGAAGAATTCCTAATAACAACCTTAAATATACCTATCCTTTCTTTTCTTTATTTATTTTGCTGTCACCTACCTACATTCACATTCATTTATTTGAATGTCTAAGGGAAGGCAGACAAAGTAGCTGGACTTAAATGTTTCAGTTCATGTCTCCATATTGTGTCTAAAGTGTTTTAATGTAATATATATTTAGCATGATTTCTAAATATTCTTTCCATATCATTTATAGGAAAATAACTATGTAACATGGTTTTCAATTGACAAAAAATAAAATATTCTACCTACTGTTGGGCAGAGAATATGATGTGCTTAGGAATTTTTCTGGAACCTATATATTTAAAGATGAGCATAGAATTAGTCAGTGCCCTAATAATCTTTCCTAGTAAACTTCTTAATGTAATTTTTACCTCTATGTGTTCAAGAAACCCTTACATAGTGTTTTTTTTTTCTTGTTGTTTTGTTTTGCTTTGTTTGTTAAAAAGTGTTAGGATAATTTATTTTAACTAAAAGTAAATTTGTTTGAAAAATGGCCCAGAATTATGAGGAATTTTAGAAAGTATATGACGATCACCTGCAGCAATGGGTATAAGTAAAAAAATGGAGTCAGTGACTGGCTACAATATTTAGTTTTTTGTTCTTGGATATTTTCATTATTTACATTTCAAATGCTATCCCCTTTCCCAGCTTCCCATCCAGAAACCCCCTATCCCATCCCCCGTCCCCTGCTTTTATGAGGGTGCTCCCCCACATACCCACTCTTGTCTCCCTGCACTGGCATTCCCCTACACTGGGGCATCTACAGGACCAAGGGCCTCTCCTCCCATTGATGTCCTACAAGGCCATCCTCTGCTTCTTATGCAGCTGGAGCCATGAGTCCCTCCATGTGTCCTCTTTGGTTGGTGGGTTAGCTCTTTGGAGTTCCTGGGTGTCTGGTTGGTTGATAATTTGTCCTTCCTTTGGGGTTGAAAACCTCTTCGGCTCCTTTAGTCATTCCTCTAACTCTTCCATTGGGGACTCCATGCTCAGTCTAATGGTTGGCTGCAATCATTTGCCTATGTATTTGTCAGACTCTGGAAGAGCCTCTCAAGAGACAGCTACAGGCTCCTATTAGGAAGCACTTCTTAGCATCTGCAATACTGTCTGTGTTTGGTGTCTGTATATGGGATGGATACCTAGATCAGGCAGTCTCTGGATGGTCTTTGCTTCAGTCTCTGTTCCACACGTTGTCTCTGGTTTTCCTCCCTTGAGTATTTTGTTGCCCCTCTAAGGACGGAATCATCCAAATTTTGCTCTTTCTTCTTTTTGACCTTCATGTGGTCTGTATACTATATCCTTAGTATTCCGAGCTTTCGGGCTAATCTCACTTATCAATGAGTACATACCCTGTGTGTTCTTTTGTGACTGGGTTACCTCACTCAGAATGGTATTTTCTAGCTCCATCCATTAGCCTAAGAATTTCATGAAGTCATTGTTTTTAATAGCTGAGTAGAACTCCATTGTGTAAATGTACGACATTTTCTGTTTCAATTACTCTGTTGAAGAACATCTGTTTTTAGTCCACCTTATGGGTATTATAAATAAGGCTGCTATGAACATAGTGGAGCATGTGTCCTTGTTATATGTTGGAGAATTTTTTAGGTATATGCCCAAGAGTGGTATAATTGGTCCTCAGGTAGTGCTATGCACAATTTTCTGAAGAAATGCCAGATTGATTTCCATAGTAGTTGTACCAGCTTGCAATCCTACCAACAACGGAAGAGTGTTCCTTTTTCTCCACATCCTTGCCAGCATCTGCTGTCACCTGAGTTTTTGATCTTAGCCATTCTGACTGGTGTGAGTTGGAATCTCAGTGTTGTTTTGATTTGTATTTTCCTGATGACTAAGGATGTTGAACATTTCTGTAGGTGCTTCTCTGCTACTTGAGTTTCCTCAGTTGAAAATTCTTTGTTTAACTCTGTACCCCATTTTTAAAAGGGTTATTTAGTTCTCTTGAGTTCTTTGTATATATTGAATATTAGCCCTCTATTGGATGTAGGGTTGGTAAAGATCTTTTCCCAATCAGCTGGTTACTGTTTTTCCCTATTGACAATACCTTTTGCCTTACAGAGGCTTTGCAATTTTTATGATATCCCATTTGTCAATTGTTGATCTTAGAGAAAAAAAAAAAACATTTGTGTTCTGTTCAGTAAATATTCCAGTATACTCATGTGTTCAAGTCTCTTCCCTGCTTTCTCTTCTATTACTTTCAATGTGTCTGGTTTTATGTGGAGATCCTTGATCCACTTGGACTCGAGCTTTGTACAAGAAGATAAGTATGGATTGATTTGCATTCTTCTACATGCTGACCTCCAGTTGAACCAGCATCATTTTTTGAAAATTCTGTCCTTTTTCCACTGGATGGTTTTAGCTCCTTTGTTAAAGATCAAGTGACTATACATGTATGGGTTCATTTCTGAGTCTTCTGTTCTATTCCATTGATCCACCTGCCTGTCTCTGTATCAATACCATGCAGTTCTTATTACTATTGCTCTGTAATACTGCTTGAAGTCAGGGATGGTGATTCTCCCAGAAGTTCTTTTACTCTTGAGAAGAGTTTTTGCTATCCTGTGTATTTTGTTATTCCAAATGAATTTGCAAATTGCTTTTTCCAACTCTGTGAAGAATTGAGTGGGAATTTTGATGGGGATTGCAATGAATCTGTAAATTACTTGTGGCAAGGTGGCCATTATTTCTATCCATGAGCATGGGAGATCTTTCCATCTTCTGAGATCTTATATTTCTTTCTTCAGAGACTTGAAGTTCTTGATATACAGAACTTTTACTTCTTTCGATAGAGTCACACCAAGGATTTTATATTATTTATGATTATTTTAAAGGGTGTTATTTTCCTAATTTCTTTCTCAGACTGTTTATCTTTTGAGTAGAAGAAGACTGAAGTTGTTTGTCAAGATTAGGAGTTCTCTGTTGGAATTTTTGGGGTCACTTAAATATATTGTCACACCATCTGCAAATAGTGATATTTTGACTTCTTCCTTTCCAATTTATATCCATTTAACCTCCTTTTGTTGTCTTATTGCCCTGACAAGGACTTAGAATACTATATTGAATAGATAGGGAGAGAGTGGGCAGCCTTGTTTAGTCCCTGATTTTAGTGGGATTGCTTCAAGTTTCTCTCCATTTAGTTTGATGTTGGCTACTGATTTGCTGTAAATTTCTTTTACTGCGTTTAGGTATAGGCCTTGAATTCCTGATCTTTCCAAGACTTTTAGCATGAAAGGGTGCTTAATTTTGTCAAATGCATTCTCAGCATACTGAGATTATCTTGTGGGTTTTTTCTTTGAGTTTGTTTGTTTATGTAGTGGATTACTTGATGGATTTCCATATATTGAACCACCTATACATCCCTACTTGATCATGATGGATGATCTTTTTGATGTGTTCTTGGATTCAGTTTGCAAGAATTTTATTGAGTATTTTTGCATTGATATTCATAAGGCAAATTAGTCTGAAGTTCTCTATCTTTGTTGGGTCTTTATGTGGTTTTGGTATAAGCACAATTGTGGCTTAATAGAACAAATTGGCTAGTGTTACTTCTGTTTTTATTTTGTGGAATAGTTTGAAGAGTATTGGCCTTAGGTCTTCTTTGAAGTTTTGGGAATTTTGCACCAAACCCATCTGGTCCTGGGCTCTTTGGGTTAGGAGATTGTTAATGACTGCTGCTATTTCTCTAGTGGTTATGGGACTATTTAGATTGTTTATCCGATTCTGACTTAATGTTGGTAATTGGTATCTGTCTAGAAAATTGTTGATTTCATTCATATTTTCCAGTTCTTTTGAGTATAGACTTTTGTAGTAGGATCTGATGATGTTTTGAATTTCCTCAGTTTCTGTTGTTATGTCTCCCTTTTCACTTTTGATTTTGTTAATTTGGATACTGTCTGTATGCCCTCTGGTTAGTTTGGCTAAGGGTTTATCTATATTGTTGATTTTCTCAAAGAACAAGCTCCTGGTTTTGTTGACTCTTTGTATAATTCTTTTTGGTTCTTTGTATATTTTTTGTTGATTCTTTGTATAGTTCTACTTGTTTGATTACAGTTCTGAGTTTCATTATTCCCTGCCATCTATTTCTTTTGTGTGTATTTGCTTCTTTTTGTTCTAGAGCTTCCAGGTGTGCTGTCAAGCTGCTAGTCTATGCTCTCTCTAATTTTTTTATGGAAGCACTCAGAGCTTTGAGTTTTCCTCTTAGCACTGCTTTCATTGTGTTCCATATATTTGAGTATGTTGTGCCTTCCTTTTTCATTAAATTCCAAAATGTTTTAATCTCTTTCTTCATTTCTTCTTTGACCAAGTTATCATTGAGTAGTGTTGTTCAGCTTTCATGTGTATGTGGGCTTTCTGTTTTTTTTTTTTTTGTTGTTGTTGTTGTTTGTTTGTTTGTTTTGTTTTTATTGAAAACCAGCCTTAGTCCATGGTGATCTGATTGTATGAATGAGATTATTTCATTCTACTTATATTTGTTGAGGGCTGGGCTGTTTTGTGACCAATTATATGGTCAATTTTGGAGAAGATACCATGAGGTGCTGAGAAGAAGGTATATTCTTTTATTTTAGAATGAAATGTTCGATAGAAATCTCTTATATCCATTTGGTTCATAACTTCTGCACTGTGTCTCTGTTTAGTTTCTGTTTTCATGATCTGTCCATTGATGAGAGTGGGGTGTTGTTGTCTCCCACTATTATTGTGTGAGGTGCAATGTGTGCTTTGAGTTTTAGTGAAGTTTCTTTTATGAATGTGGGTGCCCTTGCATTTGGAGCATAGATATTCAGAATAGAGCGTTCATCTTGGTAGATTTTTTTTCTTTGATAAGTGTGAAGTGTACTTCCTTATCTTTTTTGGTAACTTATGTTTGAAAATCGATTTTATTCAATGTTAGAATGCCAATTTCAGCTTGCTTCTTGGGATCATTTGATTGGAAAATTGTTTTCCAGCCTTTTTCTCTGAGGTAGTGTCTGTCTCTGTCACTGAGGTGTGTTTCCTGTATGCAGCAAAATTCTGGGTCCTGTTTATGTATCCAGTCTTTTAGTCTATGTCCTTTTATTGGGGGAATTAAGTCCATTGATGTTAAGAGATATTAAGAAAAAGTGATTGTTTCTTCCTGTTATTTTTGTTGTTAGAGGTGGAATTATGCTTGTGTGGCTATCTTTTTTTGGGTCTGTTGAAAGATTACTTTCTTGCTTTTTCTAGGGTGTAGTTTCCCTCCTTGTGTTGGAATTTTCCCTCTGTAATCATTTGTAGGATTGTATTTGTGGAAAGATATTGTGTAAATTTGGTTTTGTCGTGGAATATTTTGGTTTCTCCACCTATGGTAATTGAGAGTTTTGCTGCAATAGTAGCCTGGGCTGGCATTTGTGTTCTCTTAGGGTATGTATGGCATCTGCCAAGGATCTTCTTGCATTTAGAGTCTCTGGTGAGAAGTCTCGTGTAATTCTACTAGGTCTGCATTTATGTGTTACTTGGCATTTTTTTCCCTTGCTGCTTTTAATTTTCTTTCTTTGATTTTTTTGCATTTTGTGTTTTGATTATTATGTGATGGGAAGAATTTATTTTCTCTTCTAGATTATTTGTAGGCTTCTTGTATATTCATGGGCATCTCTTTCTTTAGGTGAGAAAAGTTTTCTTTTATAATTTTGTTGAAGATATTTACTGACCCATAAAGTTGGGAATCTTGGCTCTGTATACCTATTATCCTTAGGTTTGGTCTTCTCATTGTGTCCTGGATTTCCTGGATGTTTTAGGTTCAGAGATTTTTGCATTTTGCATTTTCTTTGTTTGCTGTGTCAATGTTTTCCATGGTATCTTCTGCACCTGAGTTTCTCTTTTTTATCTCTTGCATTATGTTGGTGATACTTGTATCTGACTCCTGATCTGTTTCCTTGGTTTTCTGTTTACCTGTGTTCTGCATTTCTTTAAGGAAGTTATTTATGTCCTTCTTAAAGTCCTCAATTATCATCATGAGATGTGATTTTAAATACAAATCTTGCTTTTTTTGGTGTTTTGGGGTATTCAGGACTTGCTGTAGTGAGAGAATGTGGTTCTAATGATGCCAAGTAGCCTTGGTTTCTGTTGCTTATGTTTTTACACTTGCCCCTCGCCATCTGGTTATCTCTAGTGCTAACTACCTTTGTTATCTCTGATTGGATTCTGTCCCTCCTGTGGTCCTAGTTGTTTCAGAACTCCCCAGAGTCTAGCTGTCTCTGTTGTCCTGTGATTCTGAAATCCTGGGATCCTGAGTTCCTGGGTGTATCAGGACTCCTAGGAGTCAAGCTGCTTCTGGGATCCTAAATACTGGTGTGACCAATCTCCTGAAATCCTATTGTGTTAGAGCTGCTGGGAGTCAAGCTTTCTCTGGGTGTTGCAGGAGTGCATGGGGAGCTAGAGCCCTGGGTCTGCTCAGGCCACAGTTAAGCGAACTGGAAGAAACCCATGCCTTCTGTTTTGCTGAGGTTTGTGCTTCCTTGGTTTCTGTGCAAGGTCCCAGTTATGCAGGGTGTGGGGAAAGATGTGGCCTCAACTGTGATTACTATTCTGTTAGGGTGCTCAATTTAATATGCAAAAATGTCAAGATAATGGCATTAGCTATTGGCATAAACATTTTGTTACATGGCTATCATCAGGTGATTGGTAAAGTCTGATTTGCTTTTTCACTTGTATTGGAGAGCTTAGAGAAAAGTGGAGGAAAAACCCATGCTTGCAGAATGGATAGTGAGAAAATGGAATTTTTGAGTTCTCTACCAGACATAGATTTGGCCATCATGTCTTGTCATTAGGGACCTGGAGCAATTTGGTGAATGTAAAAACAAAAACAAAACAAAAACAAAGAAACAAAAAAACCTAAAACAAACAAACAAAAAACAAAGGTCATAGAGCCTGGCTGGGCAGGGGTTCCTGTGTCTCTGGATCCCAGCGGCTCCCAGTTACTCTAGGTTTTGGGGCAGATGTTGTGGTCTCACCTGAGATCCTGGGCATTTCAAAGCACTTGGAAGTCGGGTTCCTTCTTGGTGTGGGTGCAGTGGGTGCAGTGGAGTGGATGCAGTGGCAGCACCCCAGGTCTGCTCCAGGTGAAGGTTCAAATCAGAAGGAACAATTCTTAATTTTATGTTTACTTATTTTCTCTATTTCATCCGAATATGAAAGAATATCATCAATCTTTAATGTAGGTTTCTGTGTTAAAAATGCATTTAAAAAGCTAATAGGTATTTATAAGTCTGAAAATGTGAATACCATGGGAATTGAGTTTCAAAATAAGTTTCTTGGCACTAGTTCTCTCGAATACACACATACTGATCACTCTTATGCCTCTTATGCAGAATTTCAGAAGCCAGTCATTGTGATAACACTACAAAATCCTATGTGATAAATACTTATGCTTTTACAATAGAGAATTTCAGGAGGTAAATGATAGGGAATTAAGAGAGTGATCCTGTGCTATAATATTAATATAACAATATAATAATATCAATCACTGACATAGAAACCTGATATGCAGAAATGTAGTTTCTTCTCCAATTTCTATTTTTTGTTTGACTTATGCAGTATAGTCAGCTTGTTTTTAGTTGTTCTGATCCTAATTCAATCTATCTCTCAGACAGTGAATACCATGAAACCTAGTTTTTTATAAGCAAAAGAAAAATTTCACTCTTGTCAATGTCTTCTCTAAGCTAGACTACCACAGCAGTCAGTGGAAGGTTTAATGTATAATGCAGTGTCTATGTAGTTTAATAAAGATAGAGTCTCACTGGTTATCTCTCTCCATTGTCGTTACCATGGAATGAGTAATAGGTAGTGAGATGCCTTTATCATGTTGCAATTTGTGTTCCTGTCTCCTGTGTCTCACTTTTGTGTGTCTCACTCAACTGTGTCCACAATTGTAGCATTTGTACTTCACTTCCATCATGTCAAGGCTTGATTGCAGAATTTATATCTAGGTAAAAATAAACCGAATATTGGTTTTAAATGAGCCATAAACATGTTCCCATATTTAAACATGTTTTATTTGAGAGTAGCCCCCTGCCCTTGTTCCTTAATGGCATATAGAACTATTGAGTGAATATCACTTTTTAAAAATCCATGACTATATCCTTCCAAACCCATATGAATTAGGACTCAATATATGCCTTCCTTCAATTGCTTATCTATTAATTCAGCAAATTGTATTATCTCTTTAAAAATAAGATAAAATTCCCTCTATCACAGAGATAACAATAGTACATACATATGAGTATGTCAAAATTTCAAGCACAGCAGGCATCAAGAGATGAGCTCTGTTAAAACATCAAACAGTTGGGGTAAGAAATGTGCATGAATTAATGCATAGTACTTAGTATAGTTAGTATTGCTTAATATTAACTATTATTGCTCTACAAAGAACTTGTTAAATAGAATATAAAACCATACAACTTCCACACTCCAAATTTTGGCATATTTCTAAAATAACATTCAAGTTTTACATAAATATTTTGGTCTGAAATAAGACAAATTAAAAATATGATAAGCCTTTGGGCACCTCTCTTTTATTTTTCATTTCCAAAGCTAAAACATAAAACACATGGACTTCTATGAAGACAAATTACCTTGTAGGTTTTAAAAAACCTTCTCTGGCAACTCTATTCAATATTACTGATTTCTCACTTTGTTGACTGCCTGCAGTGCTAATTGTACAGAAAATGTTAGCACAATGAATTTCTATCTTCATCATAGTTTCTTCCTTAGTCTCATGTGCATGCTTTCTTATTAACACATCTGTTAAATCCCTTGAAGTCAGGAATTATGGTTTTCAGGTTTTTTTTTTTTTTTCAGATCTCCCATAACACATAGTTAGCATATTTTGGAAGCATTCTGTTACATTAAGCCTTAATTTCTTTACATGTCACATATGCTTCATATAACTATCACAGTCTTAGTTGAATTATAATTGTGTTCTTGATAATATAATTTCTAGAATTGCAATAGTACTTTAACAGTGTTCTGGTACTTAAGAATAATTACTATTATTTGTTTGCTTTAAATTTCTAGTTAACAATGCTTTTCTGTTAAATAAAATAGATATCTGGAGTACATGGAGGGAAGAAACTAGGTGGGAGAATGTGTGGGGAGGAAAACAGAAAGGGGTATATGTGGAGAGGATGGTAGGAGAGAGAACTGGAATCAGTTGAAGTGTATCTCTGAAAGTAGCTAGAAATCTAGAACAATGGAAATAGCCAAAAATCTATAAAGGTGACCCTAGCTAAAACTCTTATCTCCTATAACTAGCCATGACTTCCAATGGGAAAATGGGAATACCTGCCAGACACAAAATCTTAGACCCATATTTTTTTCTTGCCTATAACAGGTGTAGGAATAAAGAGGGAGCAGAAAGTGAAAGAATAGAAAACCAAGGACTGGCTCAACATGAGTCTCATCCACAAGAAAAACTCCAGCCCTGACACTATTAATAATATTATGCTATACCTGCAGACAGGAGGCTAGCATAACAGTCATCTGAGTGGCTTCACCCAGCACCTTGTAATATTAGGTGGATCTCAGGGAATCTTATGGAAGTTGGGGGGGAAGAAGTATCGAAAGAACCAGACAGGTCAAGGATACCACACAAAACCCAATAGAATCAACTACCTGGGCACAAAGTGGCTCACAGAGACTGATTCACAAACCAGAGAACATGCATGAAATGGACTTAATGCCTTTATACAAATGTAACAGATATACACTTCTTATTGGACTTCTTTGGAATCTCTAACAGCAAGAGCAAGAGGTGTCTCTGACACTGTTGCCTGCCTTTGGATCTCTTCCCCATTACTAGACAGTCTCGTTCATCAAGCCTCAAGAGAAGGAGATGCATCCAATCATATTACAACGATATGTGAAAGCAGGTTGATATTCATAAGCAGTCTCCCCTTCTCTAAAAAGAAAGAAAGTGATTTATAGGTGGAGAGGTGAGAAGAAGAGGCTGGGAGGAAAGGGGGAGTGCAAGCTGCAATGGGGATGTAAAGTAAATTAATTAATGAATAAAAAGGGCTTTGACTTTACAGTTTTGAATTCTGGGCTTTGAGTCACAACAGAAATTCTGTATATTAGTATATAATTTGTGGAATGTTAAACTATCAGTTAAGAAATTAAGGCAGAGAGGATTTTACTAAGTAGTATTCTAATCAATAATAATGAGTATAATACAAAATACCTTAAATATCTGGGTTCTATATTAGAAATAGCCATGTACTTGATGTTTATATCTTGGTTTCTTTTTATCACAGTTTCTATGAAAGCACATGAGTTTGCCAATTGATTGGAATTTTCCTGTTACCTTAAATCCCAATAAATTTTTTAAATGTTATTTCTTTTTGAGAAAAATTATTAAGAACTGTGTCAGAATTACTTTGTTGAAACAAAATTTTTTGTAGTACTTTGTACATGTTCATAGGCATAGGTGATAATAGCAAAACTTCTAAATTCAAAGAAACTAAATCTAATAATTTTCTGCATTTTTTTTAAATCATGATGAAACCAAGATTTCTACTAAGAAAATCCTAGAAGTCACATCAATGACAAACTTTAATTCTAAAAATTCTTTGCATCCTAGAGTAAGGAGGTCTATAGGGTGGAAAAGGAGGTCTTCTATATCATCTAGAGAGGAAAAAGGTATCCAATATTGTCATAGACATACAAAACAGACAACATGTCATGGAAGACTATGCTGGTTGTTTTTCACTAACACTGCCCCTCAAGACAAAGAATCTATGTTCCAAGTGGTTGTGTCTTTTAGCTATCGATAAAATCTCTGGAAACCCCAAGTATGATGCCCAAACACCTCCTTCACATACTTTGAATTTCTTCATGAGATTCTTCAAAGAACTCAAACCTTCAAGGACAGAGCATTTCCCAAGTATGTAAACTCACAAGCTCAACTGGTATTCAAAGAATGACTGTATTTCTGGAGTTTGAAATTGCATATATCCACATATGTGTACCTGAAAGTGAAGGTTGCATGTGGAAGTGAAAAGAGAAGAAAGTTAAAGGACCACCTTCTTCTAGCACAGAGCCACAAGCATTTTATTTTGTGATCCTTTATTTAAAGCCAGCTCCCAAGTTACTTTCAATGGCACATTTGTAGGTTAAAAAAAATGTAGTTTCTTTAAATGTTTTGGTAAGATGATTCCAATTTATAAAATACTTAAAATTTGATATGACTTTCTCAGCATTCTTTTTCCACAAGTGTTAAGAAAAATCTGTAGAAAGTATACACGGAAGGGGCAGTAAAGGGCTTGAGACAGAGTAGTTTAATCTGAAAAGTGTTAAGAGACTGGATTGTCACTCAGTGACGTATTATGGACTTGTGCACCATTCTGGGTTCAGTTTGTAGTGATTACTCAAGAACCATGCACAAAAAGAGAAGGTAAAATTGTTTCTTAATTGCAAGAACAAAAAGAATCATCAATCTTCCATATTGTCAAGAATGCACAGCTTCCTGGCATTGGTCTCTTTTATGTTGTCTGTAATGGACTTGAGGCCAGTAGTTCCAACTGCTATAAACTCAAACCTAAATCACAAAACACATAGATGTTCATGACAATGAAACCTTTTGTGTTTTTTGAACTATTTATTCACAACTATATTGAATGCTCACTTTTTACATTCTTGACTGCCTATGGTGCTAATTGTAAAAAATTGTAAATGTATTTTGCAAAATAAAATATAGTGACCAGCACTGTGGCTAGTAAGAAATAGAAAACAGAGATTATTGAACAACTTGCCATTCACTGAATGAGAAGTTCAAATTCCCAGAGACAACCTAGATCTGAGTGAGTACACATTGTACACAATTTACTTAGTGAGGTGTAACACAGAACAGGAAAAAAAGGAAGTCAAAGAAAATTAAAGATCTGAAAGACTCTTTCTATGAAAGAGTCTGTGAAAGTCACCAGAGGAAAATTTAAAGAGGTTTTGTATGACATATCTTATGGGAAACCAGATAAGAGGCTTAGATATAATTAATATCATCAGCACTACATTTTCAAGGGATAATTTGGTAATATATGAAATAAAGCAAAGAGCTAATATTGGGAATCAGGAAGTCAAGTAATCAGGCTGTGGCAAAGCCAGATGTTGAATATTTCTGTACTTCTTAACACAGTACAGGAGACCATGTTTGGGCAGAATGTGCTTGCAAAATAATGTGAATGAAGCATGACTTCACTTATCCATTAACGTATTTTCTCAACCTTCTATGTTCATCACAATTAAACACTTGCCATGGGCATAAAGAAAAAGGATTAGTTAATGCTGCAATTTTACCAATTTCAGTGAGGGATCTTTTGACTCTGTTGTTTTCAAGACTGTGGCAAAGTAGAGGGACATGGAAGGAAGCATGTAACAGAGTAATGCCACTCACTTTGTGGTTGAAAATTAAACAAGGAGTCCAGAAACACACATTTGGCTCTATGAAATTATTGATCTAAACCTTCCCATTTTAGTTCATCTCTTATAGGGTCTACTACCTTCAAATACTACCACAAACCCTGGCACAAGCCATCAGTGCTTCTGCAAACATATTTAAACAATATTGAGCATTCATATCTCAGGATATATAACCACATTTCAAAATCTACGCTAGCCTTTTTTTCCTTACAAATCTCATACTGTAAATCTTAGAGTTTGCTCTAATATATATATATATATATATATATATATATATACCTTATATAAAATATAGAATATTTCTATTTCTTCAGGAAATTACTTACCAGAAAGTTGTTGTTACTTTAGCAAATGATACCCAAGTTTTTCAATTATTACATACAAATAACCCTGGCAAAAAATGTCAAATACTCTGAAATTTTTATGAAATTGTTTCCTTTACACTGACATCTGTGCACAATCAGAACATTAATTCAAGTAGAAATGTGCTGAAATGGGTCCTTGCCATCTATGAAAATGTAGGAATAATTTTATAACAGACTGTTGAATGAATAAGTTTACTCTTAGTTTTTTTTTATGATAAGTATTTAAACAGAACATCAATGCAACTAACATTTGGAAGTTCAGAATAGTATCTAATCAAAAAGATGAAGATTTGTGCAAAGAAGGCACACTAGAGATTGTCAAGCATAACTTTTTTTTTCTTTTGTTCTTAAATTTTACTACATCTGTTAGGGTGGCAGTCATGCTATGGCACATGTGGGTCATAAAAAACTTATGAAAATTACTTCTTTTCTATTCAAATGATTAGGCTTGACTTCTAGAACCTTTACTTACTAAACTGTGCTGCTGGCCTCCTGATACTCTATCCCCTTTTGAGACAGATCTCATATTGTATCCCTGACTGACCTAGAACTTGATAGATGAGGATGGCTTCTTGTAATTGTGCTATTCTTAGATTGTGTAATATTGATATGCCATGTATTTTTTAATTTATAATAACAGATTCTTATATAAAATATGAATTGTTACAATTGTATAGTTAATTCAAACACATACAGAAATACTCTGGAGACATGTAACAGTGTGTGTTTTCTAATGAAATATATCTACCTTCAGCAATGTCACTATCTGTCAATTATTACCAACCCAGTCCCTTCCCCCAAGGAGAGATCTATTTAGCACATCAAAATACATCAGAAGCAAAAGGTTAATGATTCCATCTCCAAACTGAGTAGAAAAAACTACTCAGAAATCCAAAGAGAAATGTGCTTTTAATTTATAAGAACATGATCATCTAAAGTAAAATAATGAGACAGAAAATTGAAATATGAATTCCATTTTAGAAAATATAAAGTATAAAATTAATACTGTGTTATAGTCATACAATGTCTTAGAACAATAAACCAGTTAAAAGAATAAGTGTAGATGTGGTTTTCATTTTATTTATCTATCTACAGTGGATTAAACTTTAAGGGAGTACCAAACTGTATTTACATACTGTCCCAGACAATATCAAACATGGATAGGATAACAGAAATGCTGTAATTTGGAACAGAAGGAAAGAAAGAAGAATGTGAGATTTAGCAGGAAAGTTTGATGAATCCAAATGTTATAAAAACTCTTCCTTAGTATTTAGTAATGCTGTCACATTTGGTGTTAATGACCGCAGATGAAAGTTTATGAGAAGACTATCACCATGCTTAACAGCTGCTCTATTCTCTTTCTAGATTCATGAAGTAATGAGGGCAATACAATTATTTCTTACAGACTTTTTTTACATTGCACCAACTAAATTTAATTTAACAAGTGTTTATCGTGATTGGTACATAAAATGTGCATATAAAATACACAGCACCAGGCTGGGAGACATCAAGAGATAGGGAGGAAAATAAGCCTTCTAGAAAATGCCTTCTAGATGTTATGTAATATATTTGTATTTCTCAAAACACCTTGGAAAATAATACAGTGTATTATTATCCAGTTCATCCTGTTTGTTTCAGTTTGGTGGTGGCAAAAGATGGGTCCTCACTGTACAGCCCAGTCTGTCTTTGTAAACTCAGTCCCCACTATGAATCTTGGGATAACAGGCATGTACCACTATGTTCTGCATTTCCCTGCATTAAAAGTAAGAATCTCGTATGAAAAAAAAACTAGTGTTTTCTTATAGGACATGCATTTACCAAATGTCATAAAGATGACTGAATAAAATAAAGATTTCAGTTTTATGATCAAACCCTTTTCATCTTCCCACGGCAATTAACAATTCTTCTTCTTTTATTAGAGAAGATATTTAAAACCCAAGGTTGGGAGACGGTTTCAAAATGTATTTCTCCCACAGAGAACCTAAGTTAGGTTCACTGCATCCATGTCAAGTGACACACAGCTGCTTGTGACTCTAGCTCTGGGATATCCAGTGCCTCTTCTCTTACACAACACATAGATAACAAACTCTATAGACTCACAGACATTATTGGTAGTGCTGAGAATCAAATAGCAGGGACTTATACATGTTCTGCCAGTGCTTGACTAATGTAACTTATTATTAATCAACGTGTCGATGGTAAATTACCTCTAAATATTTAGCAGTTCTGTTAGTAGCGTTACTGAAAAATGATTTTTACCCCCAGATTGTTCATGTTGTCTCTAGTAGCAATTCTTTGAACCAAGAAATTACAGGCAAGAGAAAAAAAACTTTTTGCATTAGTTTCCAAGTCTTCTGATTGCAAATAACAGCATTTTGAAGGCCAAAAAGGAAGAAAGTAAACTTATTTTCTTGATCTTCCAAAGAAGAAAGTTTTTTTTTTTTTTTTTTTTTTTTTTTTTTCAGTAATCACAGTTTAGACCAAAGTAACTTCCAGTGCATGTTGTCTTGGGCATTGGGTTTTGAATGGGCATAATTTTAAAATCTAGAGGTGTCCTCTTTCTTTCTAAGGAGGCTTTTCAAGGTAATTTAAGGACAGTGAAGACAAATTACCCTTCCTCAAGCCCTCCATCAATACACGTACCTTCCGGGTACTCTCATTACTCTTAGTCCCTGCCCCTTAATGAATGACACTCTTTGGCCTGGTTTTCTAACTTGCCAACTTTCATTAGGAGTCTGAAAACTGGAAAGCCTATTTATTTTTTACATTGTTTGAACATTCAAACAATGTTATGGAATTACCACTTAAGTCCATCAGACACATCCAGTCTTGAAACCTATGTCCAAGCTAAAGAAGAAAGGAATATTGCGCTCTAAGTATTAACAGCATGATCTAGAAAAGAATTTGTGTTAAATACAGGTACATTTTTAGAATCCCTGAGAATTTTGGACTAAAGAATGAATGTGAGGCTTGAGCTACTCTTACCAGGGATAAACAGAAGTACTGACCATCTGACATGCATGTCCCAAGCAATCAAGCAATAATTTAGCCACTAATGTCATTTCAATGTGGTTAAGACTTAAACAGAAATGGCCATGAAACCCTCAATTAACAAGGTGTTTAAATTATCTTTCCAAGAATAGTCTCTAGAATGCACTCAGGCATTGTTTGAAAGCAGCAGTTCAAGAGTGGCCATGTGCAGAAGAAGCCCTCATTCAGTCAATGACCTCCTGACATGACAAGCTTTGAATAGCCTGTTCAGAAGGAAAAAGAAAAGCTTTCTCTGGAGAAATAAATGCAAACTTTTTAAAAAAGAAGGTGTTTGCATAGAATTTATTTTGATCATATTCTTCTCCCTCATTTGACTTCTCCCAAATTCTTTAAATCTCCCTACACTTTTGTTCTCTCTCTCTCTCTCTCTCTCTCTCTCTCTCTCTCTCTCTCTCTCTCTCTTTCTCTCTCTCTCTCTCTCTCTTTCTCTCTCTCTCAAAATCAAAACAAATAAGAAAAAAATAAACTCACACATGCACACACACATGCACATACACTCACATACACAGGAAAACATAGAATCCATTTTATGCTGGCCTAAATTATACCTGGGTATAGGACATGCTCTAAAATGTGAAGCTCTTTAGAAAAATAGACTTTACCTTTCACAGAAGGCATCAATTTTAGATAACTACTTGGTTAAGCTTGGGACTTTGTGTCTACTTCCTCTCCTCAAATGCTGAGATTTTCTTTAATTTGAAATTGTGCAGGATTTATATATGCTATCACAGACCCTGTGAGTTCATGTTCGCCGCACCTGCTATGCCTAGAAGATGCTGTTTACTTGGAGTCATTCCATACCTCTGGTTCTTAGAATCTTAACAGCTTCTTTTGCATAGGTCTTCAATCCTTGAGAGGATGGGTTTGATAAAGACATCCTATTTAGGGCTGAGTATTCCAACATCTCACTCTACAAGCTGTCCAGTTATATATCTCTGTCTTAGTTATCATCTATTCCAAAGAGAAATTTTTCTGATGAAGGTTAAATGATACATTGGTCTAGCAGAAAGTCATTAGGAACAATTTTATTGCTATGCACCTTTGGCAATATACTATTAGTAGGCCTTCCTCTAGGTCTTTGACTTATCTTTTCTCAGATTCTGGCAACATTAGTGATGTCTGGTATAGGCACTTATAGAGGGGACCTTAAATCCAATTGAACAGTGGTTAGTTATACTTATAAAAAGTGTCACTATTGTAAAAGTATATCAGAGAAATGCACATTGAAAGTGTACTTTGAGATTCAATTTCACACCAGTCAGAATGCTCAAGATCAATACAAAAGTTGTAGTACATGTTGGTAAGAATACAAGGAAAGTGAAACATTTAGTGTTGTGAGAGTTTAAACTAATATAAATATTATGGATGTTGATATAGAAATTCCCAAAAAGCTGAAAATTGAGCACCTGTAAGATTCACATATACAGCTTTTAAATGTATTCCCAAAGGACTCTATCTCTTATTAAGGAATTATTTGTTTGTCCATGTTCATTGCTACTCTGTTCTTACCAGCCAGAAATTGGAAATATCCCAGATGTCCATCAACTAATTGGAAAATGAAAATGTGGTACCTTTGCACGATGGACTGTTAATTTCCTGTTAGGAGAAATGAGATTATTTAAAGGCACATGGCTAGAAATAGAAAGAATTATTGTGAGTGAGGTAACCCAGATGTAAAATGACAAATATTTTATATTTTCTTTTATATGTGGATGTTAGCCTTTAAGCTTTTGCTATCTGTGTTTCAATGTAAATAATCTCAGAAGTTAGGTAGGAAGATATGACATAGGGGGATGAGGAATTTAAGGAATGGACAATAGAATATATTGTTATAAAAAGATAAATAGAAAACTAGAATATGAAAAGTAAATGGAAAAGAGGGTGGAAAAGGCAGAATAAAGCGAAAATAAAAGGAGAGACAAGTAATACTAAAGCCCTTTTAAATAGCATACGAAGTGAAGTCTTTCTACTATAAAATGGAGTCACCATATAATTGGGGAGGCAATACCCTAACGACATATTTTGTCATCAAGCAAAACCTCTAATTCCAGGAATATGTTTCATTTTATTGATTAGTAAATCAACAGGGATTCACTGACCCTCATAAACATTCAGGCTATTGATTATCTTTCATAATCTGATGATAAGATCCTATTGCTAAAGATACAACTTACTTATGTCATTGAATACAGATAAATTGAGCTATTGCCCAGGTAGAAGCTACATCCCTACAGACGAGCATTCACAGTGCTGTGAAGTACTTATGCTACTAGAGGAGAAAAACAATCATCAATATCAAACAGCAACAAATCCAAAGACCTACAACAAGCCTTTGGGTTTTGTTGGTGGTGGTGTTTTTGTTTTGTTTTGGTTTTGTTTCGTTTGTTTTTTAAACAATTCTCACTGTATGAATTACAATCTCTAATGACAATGGCAAGGCAGAACGATGTAACTACCTCTGGGTGAGAACTCTAAAATTCTACTTTCTCACTATCCATTCAGCAAGCAACTGTTTTCCTCCCCTTTTGTCTAAGTCCCCATGCCAAGTAGAAAAGCAAAACAGATTTTATAAATCACATGATAGCCGTGTAACAAAATCTTTGTGACAATAGCTGATGCTATAGTATTAACATTTTTGCACATTATGTTAAGTGCCCTAGCTAAGTGGTATGATCCCATACCTAACTTAATCTTTAGAAAAGTGGAGTTCTCTAATCAGTACATAAGCATCAATTATTGCTATATGGTTAATATTAATTGTTAACTGATTTAGAAATACCTTGGAAACAAATTCCTGAGCCTATCTCTGATGAGCTTCCTAGATTAAGTTAGCAAAGTGGGTGGTACCAATCTATGGGCTAGTATCCCAGGTTAAGAAGGAAGAGGAAACTTTCAATTCATTACCATGAACTTTCTGACTATTGACATAATATGAATCGCCAATATATTTTCACTGCAATGATAGACTGCCTTTCTTGGAACTGTAAGCAAATGTAAATCCATTTTTCTTTCATTGGAATTTTAAGGTATTTTCTTTTAATTAAATTAATTTTGTACTTAGGTGTTTCTCTGTGATTATGAACCATGTTCATACTTGGTACCTGTATAGGCTAGAAGAAGATTTCACTATCTGCTAGAACTGGAATTACTGAGAGCTGAGATCTGTCAGGTGGGTGATGGAAATCAAACTTAGGTATTATGGAAGAGTAGAATGTCCTCGAAACCACTAAGCATCTCTCCAGACCCTGTTAGTGAGTCATTTTTGTCACAGCAATAAAGTTTGTAACTAATGTGAAGCCTTTTAATACATAGTGGATAAACAGATTTCAGATATTGCAAGGCCTTCAGTGAGCCATGTCAATAAAAACGGAGAGACATAAAGACAGGAATTTCCATAAACTAATGGATATAGGAGAGTGGTTCACTAAATCATCTCGTTCAGGATCAGACAGGGATCCTCCTCCAATAAGGCTTATGAATTCTGTCAAGAAATTTAATGTAAGCTAGGGAAAATTTTTTTTATCTGCAATTCCTCTGATTTTCATTAAGACTAAACTACAAAAGGGAACTTACTGCATTCAGGCTTCACCCTGGAGTCTGTGATAAAACTCAAAAGACTAAGATATGCCTGGGAAGATTGTTGTAGGAAATGTCTCTTGGACTCCTTCAACTACACAAAGAGACTGTGTTGAGGATCCATCATTTTCCACAATAATCATCTACAAACTCTCCAAGTTGTCCATATTCTCCATTCTTTATGCCTTCATAAAAAATAATAAAAACCAAAAATGGGGCTTATCACTTTTAAATAATATTTTGGCAGTTTAAATAACATGTTGGCAGTCTTGTGATTGCCTCTTCTGTCAGTTACCAAGTATGCATGACGTTTCTTCTATTTAGTCTTCATCTATTAATTTCAGCTGATCTTAAGGGGGTAGAAAGGACATTTCCCTTACCACCCACTCAGCACGTGAAGAGATAGCATAATAAGGTAACAGACACTGGCTCACAGAAGTTAAATAAGTAGTACAAAGTAAATAGAAGAAACTCAATACCAAATCTGCCTGTTTCTCAGCAGTCTTCCTCTTTCTATTCCTTGGAAAGAATCTTAGAAGTTGTAAATTTCTATCACAGATATTTGCCTGCATCACATTTTTCCTTTAACTTTCTCTGAAATTATTCTATCAGGCTTCTTGGTCATGAGTAGCCTCCTCTAGTTGGGATTATTGTACTTTTTTTTCCTTTCTCTATTCTCTATTGCTTTCTTTCAGACTCAGTATGCCTTCTTCTTATTTTGTTCATTTGTCCTTTGCCCCAGTCTGTTACATCCTGTTACCTATGTCATCTTTTTAAGCCACTGTCTTTACCCACTACCACAATTTTGAAGCTCTGATCAATATGTTAGGCTCAGCAGGGACTACTGATTGTCTGAGCATTGCATAAGAAAGTAAAAACTTGCACTTGAATACCCAAATCTACCCCTCTGCATGCATCACTTGGCTCATTACCCTTTTTTTAAAGAAAGTTCTTTTTTGCAACTTTCCCACTAGGTGATTATGAAAAGAATTAAGTGATGTGGATTTCTTAATCAATTTCATGCTGTGAGGATCAGCAAGTTATAACTGGAAGAGAGTTTTAAGGAAATTAATACCCCATCTACTTTGAACCCTTGTCTGTATCCACCAGGCAGGTCTGGATTCTCAGTGCTATTAGACAACAAAACACTACACACAACAAAGCAAGTCAAAACACCAATAAACTAATGGATATGTAAAAACATCAGTCTTTAACAATAAGATACATTTTTAGATTCTAGCTAGCATTCTGTGTGTGGAGAATAACAAAAACATCTCCAAGCCCTCTTAAAAATGGCTTTATGAAGATGTAAGCATCAGTTAACAATGAACTACAATGTGTTCATGAAGACAATATAAGCATCAGTTCATAATGTCCTACGTTCCAAGTCCTGAATATAAAAAGTTCTCATTCTCATTTCTATGTTTCTCTGTGTATTAATTTGGTCCTTCAGTGAAAAACAAGAATTAAAAACCCAATAGTGAACAGAACCCTCCCCTGAAGTCAGGCAGCTGATGAGAGCAGAACAGACATTTGAAAACATTTATATATGAACGCAGCTTGCTGCAGAGCAGTGCTTTTCTTCCAAGATGAGTGATGGACAAAGCTCATCAGATGATTATGGGTAAAGAATGCTCTTCAAATCTAGATAGCACAATTTGTCCCACTTCTGCTATAGTCCCAGGTTATACCTTGTCTATGTACCAGAACTTTGAGAAGTTCCTGAAGTGATAGCAGAACATTCTGAGAAGACTGGGACTCAGAAGATGAAGAAGTAGACCTCCTTTCAGAGCTCCATTCTCTCCTTGCTGACTCCTAAGATTTTAAGATAAATCATATTACTGAATCTCAGTGAAGGAAGTACATCATCTTATAAATATACACTTTATAAGGAACATAAGAAAGAAAATTAATTTTAAATTTCTCCCATTTGATTAACTATTTAATTTTAGCTTTTTCTTCTGTAAAGTATTATTTTTGTCATTTTCAACTCAGCTTTATGAATTTGATAAGTCTTATAATGAACTCAGCACAATCAATAGAAACAATCTCCCCCAAAATGTCCTGTCTAGCACAGTGCCCATTGAGTCTAAATGACCAAAGACCCTTTTGAGTTGTCTATAAACTTGAATTCACACAGGTTTTCATATACCAGTCTATAGTTCTGATATAGCTTTAAAGGTGATGATGCCCTTATGCTGTTCTTGGAACTCTTATTCAAAAGCATGCTAAAAAAAAAGAGAGCCCCTTTGAGGTTATGATGACAATTTTGATGTAGGGCACTTGTCATTTCTTCTGTAGGGCTTCAATTTATGTTTGGCCCTAATCAGACAATAGACCAGAAATGGGCAAGCTTACTTTATATTTCTGTCTAGAGAACTCATTCTCAAATGTGCTCTTCCTCTATATATGAGATCTATTTTTAATGGTACTTATGCCATGACACAAATAGTAACTATGTCAAGTATAACAAAGAGTTATAAAGATGTGGACAGTAAACACTACTTCTCATTAAGCTCTGTTTATGTAATCATGCCAGTAAAAAGTAAAAATAATTTTGCAAAAACAATGAAGTATAAGATTTGTACTTTTATTATACTAATAATATCTAAAGGAAATGTTAACAAAATAAAACTTCTGATGAGGTGACTGCATTTAGATGTGTATTAGGTATCATAAAATGCTAAATATTTAAAATGTTATATAAATACCATAAAATATCTCAAGTTGTAAACTATAACACATATCTACTGAATAAAAATACTGCCCTTGGAAATTTACATGTTATTTGTTCTTTAAATTTTTAAGTCCAAATAAAAGTTTTCTTAGTAGCACATTCTGGCTGGAGTGTATTTCTGGAGTGAGGTTGTATCTCCTTGTTTCCATATTGGCTGTTCTAATGCTGATTGTTTTTATTATTATGTTTAAGCATGGCTCATAGTGAGAGCTGGTAGAAGCCTAAACCGCCACAGATTAGAAACAGATTTGTTGATTTTTAAAAATGTGAACCTGGGGTTGTATCAGTTCACAAAAGTGCTTTTTAAAGCTAGCTTATGGTTTTAAACAACAGAATCTGATTCTCTTATAAGTTCTTAAGACCAGTTGTCTCAAATCAGTGATTTCCACAGCCTCATTCCCGCTACAATCTCTATAGGAAACTCTACCTCCCCTGTGTTATCATCATGTTATCATCTTGCCCTTTTGTGCCTTTGGCCTTACAAGACCTTTGTTTCTTACATGTATTTCTCCTGTGTGTCTCTTACAAGGATAATTTGTATATCCTTACATTGTCTCTTATGGTTTTCTTCCCCAGTAATCTAGGATTTGGGCATCTCAACATCCATACCTATGTCTGTAGAGACATTCTTTTCCTTTGAAAAAATGAAGCAACATTCATTGGTAGGAATTAGAATAGAGACATACCTAATATGGAGCTGTCATTAATCACTTTTAGCAGTTGATGGAATAAGGGGAAGTTTACTGAAAATTTTTTATGGAAACTTAAAGAACTGTATTGGCAAGATTATAATTTACATGTGTTATTAAAACTCAGTATTAACTGCAATCACTACAAAACTTATGCTGTGAAAATGCTTTTGTTGAAATATATACAAATCTGGGAGACCTATTTTATGGTTGGCATTGCTTAAACTAATCAGTACACGGTAATAATACAGTTTTTTGCTGATTAAACTGTTGTCACAGCATGTGCCCCTTTACCATCAGCACTTAGGGTAAACCAGGCTTCTCTCCTTCATGTCCCCTGCTATGCATGATACCAGGAACACAATCTAGTTTCCATGGCCCAGACAATGGGCAGAGGACCGTTCCTCAGTTGTATTCCCATCACTGTTACTGAATTTGCTCTTGAATTTCATTTCTCCCACAATCCAGGATAATCCGTTCTGGAAATCAGAAAACAAGAAGTAAATGGAAACAGGTAACATATAGCCATCCTGAGACTGTTTTCTACCGGAAATTTTCCTACATGCCAGAGTCAGCGTTCCTTAGGAGTCAGTGTGTTTCTGACCATCTGGTACAGGATGATGCCTTCCTGCTTTATGGCCCACATCCCTTCCCTGAGGCACGCTGTACTTTGGGAACACTGATGTAGAAAATGAAGATTTTTATCTACAGGTTTTTTTGGGTTAGTTACAATATTTTCCTACTAAAGGGAGCAGGGGTATTCCCTTAAGCCTCATTTATTTCCCAAATGCCTCACTCCACCTAAAATTTAAGACAGTTTTTTCCTTATGTCTTAAGTTTTAGATTTAGGCTCAGAGCCAATGTTTAAATCCATGGCACTCTCTAGGAAAGGGGTCACAAGGTTAAGATGTATAGATGTTGAGTGCTGAGTCCTCCTCCTTAACCAAAAGACACTAAATTTTATTAGGTTTCGTCAAGACAAACCTATCTAACAGCATCTTGGCTGTCTTTCCCCAGGTGGCTTGCTTCACCACTGTGATGTGGAAAACTTCCCTATTCAAAATGAACAATTCAAAGGAGATCTCTGTAAGCAGGCTGTTTTGAGAACCAGCTATGGATTTTTGGCATGTGAGCTATTGAAGCTCCTCTTTTGCTTATGTTTGATTTTTCATTCATTTCAAAGTAAACCCGATGAAGTTGAAATGGGAATTTTGCTTGTGCACTTAAGTTTCAGTTTGTCTTTCACATTCCCATGTCTCACAGTCATCACACATTTGTAACTTATTTGAGTCTTACCCGGAACCATACCTTAAAGTTCCTAAAGATTGCCTAAGACGTTGTGTTTCAGAAATACATTTCTGACAACTTGCATTCTAGACTTTTTTGTCTGACCTATGACACAGCCAAAATGTGGCTTCCCTGAAGAATGAAAAACTAATTTACTAAATGAACATGATTTACAGTAAAAATTTCAAAGCATGGCTTATAGACATGAATTCAAGTATTCACTGTGGGAGCAGAAAACTGTATGTGGAGATAAGCAATAATGACCAGCTCTGCTTCCTAGGAAATATCACTCAAAATTCGTCAGAATCCTGTAATAGGAAAACTAATCTGAAAATTAATGCATGTTATTTATTTGTATTATCTAGAATAATTAAAACAGAAAGAAACAATATGGTCATCTGTTATGTCAGCTGTCAATATACAGTGCATTAACTATTGGAGTGCGTGCGATCCAGGGAGGTATCACTTATGTTTTCCAAATGAAAGTACTGTGAGGTCAGTGCCCATTCTGCACTGTTCTAGGTAAAGTTGGTCACTATCGGTTTACTTGTTGATGTCTTAATCTCATCTTTATAGATCTGTAAGTTTTGTGAAAGTATGGGCGGTGTCTCTTCCAGATTTTTCTGTTTGATTTCTCAACATACCACTAATGCTTTGTTAGTAAGCTCGACTACATAAGTGCTTAATAATTACTTGAAAAAAAATGAACTGATTAATATGTTTGGTATTAATTAATGACAACATTGAGACATAAGCGTTTGTTTTGGATGGGAAACCTGCTATAATTATTCTACGGTTTTCTTGCTCATCTGTTCCCAGCAAACTGCTTCATTTCTGCAAGATGGGTCTCTAGGTGATGTTGTCAGAGGCCATTAAAATATATAACTGGTCTGCTCTCTGTGCCATTTGACAGTCCCTTAATGCTAACAATTTCTTTCACCAGTTGCAGAAATCCTGCCATTAATCATGCAGCATGTCCTGATGCTTACCTGCTCTATCTATAGTTTGTCATCATTATTCATTTATTCGCCTGATTTGGGTCATGCTATTGAAACGCTGGGAGCCTTAAAAGAGAGCTGTTTCAGCAGTGATGCATATGCTGATGTCCCCCCTGGCACTTGCAAATGGGATAACTCTGCTAACAGATGCCTTCTAAATGTGACAGCATAAAACATATATATGATTATTTAAATATTCCATCAGATGACTACAGTGGTTAATAGGGCACTCCCATTATCTGGGGTCAAACTGTACCGGAGCTTCATAAATTCTGCCTCATTGATTGATTCACATTAATCACCCTTGAGTCCAATTGCATCTTGGCTTACACACTAACACAATACCATGAAGGTCCTATTCATGGCTCTGTCTTTTCAGAGTGTGTGGTTCTAACAGCTGATAGTTTTATTTCTTTAGACACTGTGATTCTGTTCCAGTAGCCCCTGTAGGTTTTTCTCTTCTAAATCTCTGATACAATTTTCACTGTATTTCTATGACTAATCACTTAGGTTTTTTCTGAAACCTTGGTGGAATTTTCCATAACTCTGTAATGTTTATATATGGTGTATCTGCAAAACCAGTATCCTGTAGATGCTTTCTAAGCTAGTTACATAGTATAAGTGTTCTCTAAACTCAAGGCTGTAGTTGGCCAGCACTCCACCAGAGAAAGTACAGAATCTTGAGGTGGCTTTGGGAGTTGAGTCCAAGGAGCTGGGATAATTTTGTCCTGTATTTCCACAGAACTTGTGATGGGAATGGCAGTGTTAACAACATCTGAGGTGCTGTGATATAACAATGCACTCATGCTTGATTTAATATGATAAGGTTGCAAGTGTCATCTGCACTTCATGTCAATTTCTGTTTGGTCACTCCTTGTCAAATGCTAACATGATACATCAGTCATTTTCTAGACATCAAATCCTGCTCATAAGAATAGTCAAGGGAATGATCCAGAAGGTCTGTGCACAAACTATTATATCTTTTTACTCATTGACCAAGGTTGTTTTTTGCAGTCACACCAGGACATAAAAAAATAGTTTTTTCCAGCATGTAAAAAGTGACAAACTAGTAGTGGTTAGCAAAATCTATAAATAGCCCCCCTATTACACAATGCTTTTTTAATTCCAAGAATAAAAGAGAAAATCTGAGAAATCTTCAAAAGGGAATCCTTGATTGAGGATTAGAAGAATGAAGCCTGCATCTCACTTATCAAGCAGATTATTGGCTTCACATTAAAAAGACTCATTTGTTTTCATTTTACTTTTCCACTATTACCCCCAAATTAGTGATAGTCTATCACATGATAATTACCCTGTATTATATATAGGCTTGTTTGCAAGAAGGTATAGGTAACACTTTTCTGTCATTGTCACAAACTATCAGCCACTAGTTGTGTAAAAGAATGAAAGGTTTTTCTAATCTTACACATTCAGAGGTTTCAGTTCACATTACTTGCCTGGTTTTAGACTAGTACGTGACAAGGTAAACATGATGGTAATAAAAGCATGTGGTACATGAAGCAGAGAGAAAGGAATCAGAGACCAGTGATACCCTTCCTAGGTACATCTTTTACCCAAGTAGTCCCTACATTCTAACATGTGCTTCACTTTTAAGCACCAGCACCTGAGACAATACTTTCAGCCCATGAGCCTGTGATGAAGTTAAAGTATAATAGTTTGGTTTTATTATTTGTTTTGTTTTTGATTTTTTTGTATTTTCTGCCCATTGTCTTCTGTGTAAATTATAGAAATGCTTTTATTATAAAAAGTGGAATGCAGTGATAAATTTAACTCAGAGCCAAATATTTGACATCTCAAATTTCAAGCAGTCTTGATTAAAATATTGCATTAGCCACTTGAACATTTTATGTTAGAGCTCCATATATTTGCTGGATGTCTCCTTGATAATGTCTAATAAAACTGAAGGGACAAATTTGTCCATATATCCAGATTTCAAGAATCTTTCACAGGACAGAAATTTGCTATTAGTGATAGAGTCCACAAATATAAATGGAAAAATGTATGTCAATGAACTGAATTAGGCTTAGAAACCAGACTATTAAAAAGAACGAGATGACAAGGCTAAGAGTCAATGTTCTCAGCTTAGAAAGGGCCCTTAAAATCTCCTGCATTGCTTCTTGTGAACACTTACTTATTCATAGGAACATTAAGCAACTGTCTCTTGTCTCACTTTACTTTTCAAATTTATACAACAAGGATACTGATATATATGATTTAGTCCTGCTATAAAAAGTCTAGGGTTGACAGAGTCTTTGAACTCTCTATACTCTAAATGCAAAACTAAACTAAGGAATACATACTCTCCCCAAATTATAGAGTCCTAATGCATTTTGGCTCATGGAACTGAAATTGCTTTGCCTTTAGCACCGGTCATTACTGTAAATAAGAGTACAATGCAAGTACAATAGAGGGTCTATCCATCTGGAGGATCTTTCACATATGGAAGAATAAATCACTTCCAACTGCAATGTGGAAACAATGTAGAGCTAATCTCATTTGAAGTGTTCCTGTCTCCAAAA
This sequence comes from Arvicanthis niloticus, assembly GCF_011762505.2. Lineage (NCBI taxonomy): Eukaryota > Metazoa > Chordata > Mammalia > Rodentia > Muridae > Arvicanthis > Arvicanthis niloticus. The sequence continues at coordinate 69,410,276 of NC_047659.1, read as the reverse complement.
TAGCAATACCTTGAGTTGCTTCACCAGAAAATATGGTCAGAAAGGTCTTGTTCAAAGTTTTATTCATACAGTAAACACAGCCAAGCTTGGCAGACACATTAACTCACAGGCAGCTCTTTGCTTGGAATGTAAATGTAGGCAGTCCATGCCTCCAGGATAACAATAAAACAAAGTCTTAGAGAAATACACTCTAATCCTTTGGTTCTTAGTCGTGTCCTCCTTTCTCTGCATTCTACTGTGAGGTTTACCTTATAAAAATGTATAGCAATTAACTGATATGAATGGGGTCTTGTGTTTACTCATGTTCTCCTATATATAACATAGGAAAGTGCGAGTGGGCCATGATTTGGAAATGCATTCCTTATTAAGTGTTATCTGGGTAAGATGGAGTCAGTTTTATTAGGGTAGATCCTAGTTTAAAACAATTACTTTACATTAGAAAACAGACGCATGGAGACGAGACAAGGATATGAACATTCAGAAAGATGTAATTACAGGGTAGATGACCCTGGGAAGATTAATGCAAAGAGTGTATTCATGCTGACACAAGATTAGGAATAACTGCTTTTGAAAGCTGGAAGTGATGAGGAACTTTCCTTTACTGCAGTCTACAGAGAGGGAGCTGAAGGTGCATTAGTTTGTGGCAAGTTACTAGGGCTTCTCCCATAAGTGAAAACAAATGATCAGTTGATGCTGTTAACTACAGTTTCCAGAAAGAGTCCATGTCTACACAATTAGAACTTCAGTGATTATAGAGGTTAGAACCAGGTCCAGAGCTAAATAAGCTTGAGCTGTCTCAGACTCAGGTATTATCCACCTCTGTATGTGATATAATAACCTATAAATCTTGAATAAATCCTTATTGAATGTATGAACAACCCACCAGCTTCCAGCAATCGAAAAGCTATGATGTCATCATATAGCATCTGAGCCTATAGTAGAGGTGTCTTTGCATGCTGCAAATTCCTATGGGAAGGAGCTAAAAGTATATTTAATGTTTGTGATTTGATTTGTGACTTCCTTGTTTTTATTATTATAAAAGCCTCATGAAAATGTTGGCACATTGAAACCTGGAATGTAGGAAGCAAATCTATGTTCCTGGGCCATAGTCACTCATATTTGGGTCCAGAAGAAATTGTCTCTTATTCCCTTTGGTCTAAGAGCTGCATTTTTTCATATTGACACTTCAGATAAAGAAGCTGGGAAATTCCACAGTATTTCTGGCAGTGAATATAAATGACTGTCTTTTAGGACCTGAAATTTCTTTTTTGTCTCTGACAGTGGGCACTCCTGAAGAAAATAAAAAAAAAAAGGACTTGACAAATCGTGGTTCATGTTCCAGTACAATTATTTTTACTGGCTGAGCTATCTCAGGAAAATGATTTCACCGCAGTGCATTTGTTCTCTCTTTGGGGGGAAAAACACAAAACAGCTACCAGCACGAGGTATTTTATGTTTTTTTGTTTTTCTTATTTTTGTTAGGAATAAAGGCAATACCATATATAAAATACTTCACATTTTAAAATATAAACAAATGTATATCCCCTGCTTTTTTTTCCTTCTTTTTCTTCCCGTGAGTGTACTTTTTCAAAAACCAGCCATCACATAATCTCCCATGAGGTTCACCTGATAATAGCTTTACATTTTATATATCCCAGAGATAGCTGTAATTTAACAGAAACCCTTAAAGGCAGAAAAGCCCAGGAGGCTAAAGCAATGAATTCTAATAGAAACTTCAGGCTTTTTGATAGGAGGCAGAATGGCTATTCATAGAGTTGAAGAACTTTGCTGACAGTATTAAGATCAAACCTGTAAGGCCTATAACCCAACTCCTGTGATCATCCTTGCTTGGTAACAATTTATTTTCAGACAAACATATTGACTTTTTTTCTACTGTGTTGCTTAATTTCATGCATTAGCTAATTATTTCTTCATTTACCCATGTATTTGGTCAATTCCATAAATCCATATGTCATAGGAAAGTTAAAGACAACAGCCAACTGGCCACATAGCTGTTTCCTTTTCAAGAAGATACATCAAGAGAAGATTTTTAGAAGATAATTACTATTATTTAAAAACTCTTGATATATGGAAATGAGAATTTTGTTGATATACTAAGTAATAACTTAATTTCATCACCATCTTTATTCCTTTACCCTTTTCCTCTCAATTGTTTTCTTATTTTTCTAATCACTTTTGTCCTTTCTTCTGCTTTTCCTTTTCACTTGCTCAGAAAAGAAATGTTAAATATGCCAAGAGTACAATTATGTATCAGCAAATACACGTGTATATATCTCTGATAATCTATAAACAAAATAACTTCTACTGTTTTTGTTAAGGTCTTACTGCTATGATTGACATTATGAATAAGGCAACTCTTATAAAGACATTTAGTTGGGGCTGACTTAAGTTCAGAGGTTCAGTCCATTATCATCAGTGACAGAACATGGCAGTGCCCAGGCAGGCATGGCACAAGAGGAAGTGAGAGTTCAATATCTTCTTCCAAAGGCAAACAAGAGAAGACTGGCTTCAAGGCAGTTAGGACAATGGTCTCAAAGCCCAAACCCACAGTGACACACTCCCTCCTAAATAGGCCACACCCCTAAATAATGACACTTCCTGGGTCAAGCACACTCAAACCACCAAATCTTCCAATAAAAAATGTTTGCACTATACTTATGCCATCATCTAAACACAGGATTACACAATCTTATTGTTCTGACTGGTCATGCAAATTCTTCAATATTCATGCTGTATTTTTATATGAAGATATAATGACTTATTTTTCTATTGCTGTGAAGAGATATCATGACTAAGAAAATTTATAAAAGAGTTTATTAAAGTTTAAAATTTCAGAGGCTGAATCTATGACCATCATTGTGTAAGCATGGTATTAATGATCCATGGTTATGGAGCAGTAGCTGAGAGGTTACACTGTGATCAACAAGTAGGGAACAAAGAAATAGATAATTGGGAATAGTGTGAGCTTCTAAACATCAAAGCAGTCCCCTCCTCCAAAGACACATCTCCACCAACAAGAAAGCCAAAAAAAAAAAAAATAGTTGTAAGAAACAAATAAAACTGTTCAGGACATAAAAATGAAATTGAAACAATGAAAAAAAAAAAAAAAAAAACCAGAAACTGAGGGGTTTCAGGAAAAGAAAACTTTAAGTACACAAATAGAAAACAAAGATGTAAGCAACACTAGCAGAATACAAGGGATGGAAGAGAGAATATCAGGCATTGAAGATAGTAAAGAAATAAATATATCAGTCAAACAAACTGTTACATCTAAAAAGTTTCTGAAACAAAATTTTTAGCAAATCTTGAACGCTAGGAAAGGACCAAATCTATGAATAAACGGAATTAAAGAAGGGAAAGATTCTGAGATTAAAGTTTCGTAAAACATTGTTAGCAAAATTATAAAAGAAAAATTTCTTAACCTAAAGAAATTAGGTTGCCTATAAAAGTACAAGAAGCTTACAAAACACTAAATGAATGGGAACAGATAATAAAGTAAATATTTTGGTAAAATAACCAAAACACTAAATATTCAGAACAAAGAAATACTAAAAGATGCAAGGAGAAAAATAGAAGCATGTAACATATAAACATTAACCTATTAGAATTACAAACAATTTCTAAGTGGAAATTTTAAAATCAGAAATGCCTAGAAGGATATCCTGCAGACTCAAAGAGGCCATAAATTTCAGCTCAGACTACTGTACCCAACAAAACTCTCAATAGCCATAGAAGGAGAAGACAAAATATTTCAAAGGTAAACAATATCTATTCATAAACCCAGCCCTACAGAAGGTATTAGAAGGAAAATTCAAACCCAAGGAGATTAACTACATACACAAAAAAATGCACAATAAAAAATACCATATCAGCAAAACCACACACATTCACACACAGACACACCACCACCACCATCACCACTAAAATAACAGGAAATAACAATAGTTGATCACCAATATCAATGATATCAATATCAATGGACTCAGTGTCCCAATAAAAAAACACAGGCTAAAAAATAGATGCAAAATAGGGTTCATTTTTTGCTGCATCCAGAAACATAACTTAACACTAAAGATGGACATTACCTAAGAGTTAAAGACTGAAAAAGATTTTTCAAGCAAATAAAACCAAGAAGCCAAGTGGTATAGCCATTCTACTATTTAACATAATGGACATTCCTATCGAAAAATTTTAATCTAGCATCATGGCTGCTCTAGCAAGGGATCACACCAAAACATCTGTTAGATCTATATTATCTGGCTTGATTGTAAACATGATACACACCTTTAATCTCTCTGATTGGAATGAACACCTATAGTCACTTTGGCTGGAATAGAGAGATGCCCTAAGTAAACACCTCTAATCCTTTGGGCTGGAACACAGATACTCCTTCTGTATATATCTTCAATCCCAAACAACGATATCTAATTGAAGAACAGACACAGTGATGAATCACAGAAAAATTTGATAGAAAGAATTAGGGACAGTTTGCATCCAATACTCAAAGACAGTGAAGTGAGACTACCTAAAAGCAGTTCAGAGAGAGCGAAAATCAGTCAGTTGAGTTCAGTGCAGTGGAGTTGAGCCACTTTACTGTAGTTCTGAGAGGAGTACAGTTGAGTTTTGTTAATTCAGTGTAGTGGAGTTGAGTTCCTCCTGAAACGGGTTGCAGGCAAACACAGAATGATCCAGAAAATGAGAAGGAGGGATAAGTTTAGAACAGATTGCCAGAGTTTGAGGCCAAGGAAAGCAATTCAATCAGAAGCCTAGAGAAGCCAGTTTGAATCAGTCAGTTTGGACCAGAACTGCTGAGTCGAGCTAGGCATCCAGAGCTTTTAAATAGAAAATGTGAGATTATTCATCAGTAAGCCTCTGAGACAACAATTACATTTGGGGAATAAAAGTTACATTTACACTTCCACAGAAATGTAGTTAAAACTGATGGGCAAGACAATTCATACTCATCAATGGAAAAAATGCACCAAGATTATATCTCAATTCTGAACACTTATGCCTAAAGTGCAAGGGCACCAACATTTGAAAAAAACAAAACAAAACAACAATAACAAAATCAACAACAACAAGATCAATAAAGTTTATATCACACATCAAACCCCACACATTAATAATGGGAGACTTCAACACCCAACTCTCACCAATGGACAAGTTATTCAGAAAGAAACTAAACAGGAAAATAATGGAGCTAGCAGACACCATAACTCAAATGGACCCAGTGGATATCTACAGAATAATTCACCTAAACTAAAAAGCATCTTCTTAAAAAAAAGTATCACTAAAAAATGTATCTTCTCAGTACCTCATGGAACCGTCTCCAAAATAAACCATACACACAGTCACAAAGCAAGACTCATCAGATACAAAAAAATTGAAATAAACTGAATTTTATCATACCACCATGCATTAAAGCAGGACAGCAACCACAAGAGAAACAATAGAAAGCCTATGAATTCATGGAAACTGAACAATTCTCTACTGAATGACCATTTCAAGTAACATAACAAAACAATAACAAAAATCTTAAAGACTTCCTAGAATTCAGCAAAAAAGAATATACAACACACCCAAATTTATATGACACAATGAATGGTGTATTAAGAAGAAAGTTCATGGCACTAAGTGCCTTCATGAAGAAATTAGAGAGATTTTTACATTTGACACTTAATAATACACCTGAAAGCTCTAAAACACAAAGAGGCAAACATACTCAAGAGGCATAGACTGCAGAAAATAAACATAGGGATGAAATGAACAAAATAGAAACAAACAGAACAAAACAAGGAATCAATTAAACAAAAAGTTGGTACTTTGAGAAAAATCAACAAGATAGAAAAACACTTACCGAGCTCAACTAAAAGACATAGACAGAATATCACAATAAACAAAATCAGAAACAGAAAGGAAACATAAAATCAAGCAAAGAATCATTAAGTCATATTTAAAAACAATTTATTCCACAGAATGGAAAATCTAAAAGAAATGGATATTTTTGATAGATAAGATTTAAGAAAGTAAAAAGAATATCAGAAAAATAATATCAATAAGCCTATAAATCCCCTAAGGAAATAAAAAGTCATTAAAATCTCTATGTGCTCCCCCTCGCCCCCAAAAAAGCCCAGGGCTAGATGGTTTTATGGCAGAATCTGACTGAACTTTTAAAGAAGAGTTAATACTAATACTCTTCAAATTATTCCACAAGTAAAATCAGAAGATGTACCGCCAATTTTATTTTATGAGGTCACAGTCACCCTGATACCCAAACCACACAAAAGCTCAACAAAAAGAGAGAATTACAGACCATTTTTTCTCATGCAAAAATACTCAATAAAATACAAAGCAAATTCAAGAATACATCAAAAAGATTATCTGTCATCATCAAGTAAGCTTTATTCCAGATACAGGGCTCATTCAACACATTAAAGTCTGTTACTGCAATCCACAATATAAATAAATGTTTAAAAAACTATGATCATTTCATTAGATGCTGAAAAAGCCTTTGACAAAATCCAATACCCTCTTCTGATAAAATTCTTAAAGATATTAGGAAGACAAAAGAAATACCTAAACATAATAAAAGCAATATACAGAAAGCCTAGAGCCAACATCAAAATGAACAAAGAGAAACTCAAAGCACTTCCACTAAAATCATGAACAAGACCAGGCTGTCCAGTCTCTCCATATTTATTCAATATGGTACAGATGTGGAGACAGGGAACACTCCTTCATTATTGTAAGTTCAAATTTGTACAGCCATTCTGGAAATCAATATAGCAGTTTCTCAGAAAATTGAGAATCCATCTGACTCGAGACTGTGGCACACACTTTCAGAAATAAAGCCACAAACTGCTTCATCCTACCACAAAAATAATTTATTACATCTTATTTGCAATAGCTGAAGATTATAACTTGGTGATTATGTAGGACTCCTAAGAGAAGGTATAGAGATAGTTTCTGACCCTTTTACCTACTTTTAGGACCCTTGTTCTTTTACAGGGTTGCCTTGTCCAACCTTAATATGAGGTAATGTACCTAATTTTATTGTAACTTGATAAACCACATTTGGTTGTATGACAGGGAGGTCTTTCCTTTTCTGAAGGAAGATGGAGGAGAAATGGATAGGGCAGGAGGAGGTCAGGGGAGGTAATGAGGGGTAACTAAGTTCAGCATGTAATAATAAAAGTATGAATAAATATTTTTTAAAAAATTAAAAGAGAATTAAATACAAATGTAATGTATAATCCTACAATATATGAAGTATCTTCAGTATTTGTTAAAGTTCGATAAAACTTTGATGTTACAATTGTCAATGCTGAGACATTTATTTAATACAAAATGAGAGAACTGTTGTACAGCCATTTACAATTTGTTGAAAATTCTGTCCTACTCCCAAGTCAAAATTCAAAATTCACTGTAAAAGGAACCTCAAGCTGTCATCCAAAACAACAATATTTCATATAAAGAATATAATCCAAAGATATATTGATTTATACATGCTACAGAAAGATGATAGTAAAATATTAAAATAATTTTCCCCAAAATTAAATCAGTATGCTTTTGTCTTAGGGTTTCCATTGCTATAAAGAGACACTATGACAGTGGCAACTCTTATAAGGGAAAATATTTAATTGGGTCTGGTTTACACGTTCAAAGGTTTACTCCATTATCACCAAGTCAGGAAGCACGGCAGCATCCAAGTAGTCATAGCACTGGAGAAGCTGGGACTTCTCCGACTTGTTCTGAAGGCAATCAGAAGAAGATTGTCTTCTAGGCACCTAAGAGGAGGGTCTCAAAGCCCACCCCCTCAGTGATACACTGTCTTCAACAAAAACATACCTACTCCAACAAGGCCATAACCTCTAATAGGACCATTCCCTGGGCCAAGCATATCCAAACCACCACAGCCCCTAAAAGAGGAAAAAAAATGTATATAGAGAAAAGTTGTTTATTTTAGAAAATTTAAAGAAAAAACATCAGGCAGTTAAAATGTAAATTTTGATGGCTTTCCAGAAGTGAATAATGAAAAAAAGAAGTTTATAAAAGGCATGCCTTTTGAGTAATGCTGACATAAAATCCAGCCATATGATGATTAAGGGAACATTAGAGAAACAGTAAGGAAGTCCCAAGTTAGGTTAAAAAAAAGTTAGATTCTAGCCAACATGAAGTAGGGGAGAGGGAGGAAAAGAGGGATAGAGAGAGGGGAAGCACTAGGCAAACCCAACAGACCCTTGTGACTTCTTTTAGGAACTGAGCTATGGGATGGAACTTATAGAAAGTAAAAGTACATTATCTCATTAAAGGGATGATTACTCTTCCTATCTTTTTAGCTATTGTATTCTGGAATGTAAGTGACTTGTTTCAGGTATTGTTGGTTGGCATTATATGGTATGGCTGCATTCAGGCACAGTGCACAACACACATGATAATGTTTGGAATCAAACTTGCCATAGATTCATAGAATATAGCACATAGGATACAGAGACATCTGCCTCATCATACACTCATTTTGAAACTAATTTTTAGTTGATATTCATTCAGAAATCTTTACCCCTAACAAAAATATTAGGACCTCCTAATATTTTATAATATTCAGATAGACATTGTTTTCATCTGTGTGTGATAGGAACTTATTCAGTACGGCTAATGGATTATTCTATAAAACTCTAACAATGGAGTATCCAATAAAGAGAGAGGCTGTGATTGACAGAAGCTCATTTCTAGGCATTTCAGTGGGTTTGGTTTTGCTCTATGGAATATCACTTGGAAGCTTGTGAACATCAACAGCAGTGGAGACTTCCTTAGTGGAATTTGTTGAAATTTTTGAAGAGCTTCATGGGAGTTTCAGTTCTTTTGTGAACTGAATTCTTTCCTTCCAAGGCTGACAGATTACACAAGACTTTAAAAGTCAACATCTCCATCATTAATTCATTAACTATTTCTGGTGCATGTACTTGAGGCAATGCTTATGTCTAATGTCAACAAGAAGTGCAGTATGTAGGAAAGGCCTTTGAGATATGGCAGCATCTTGATGTGGCAAGAGAGAAATGAGTAAACTCACATTGTAATGATGAGAAGCTACTGAGTTCAGCCTGTCTTTGCTATGAGCCAGTTATATTAGTATTGCAGGTATTCTCAGGCAGAAAACATCCCATGAAAGATGAAAAGGATCTTGAACATTAAGTAGCATGCTTATTTGTTATTAAAAAATATGGGCTCCTTTCAATCACTACAAACTTCTTAGGAATATGAAAATGTAAATACATTTTATTCTATCAACTTTATTTAGTCATAGTTATGTCCTGTACAATTAATTATTAACTGGTGAATTTTCCATCAAGTTTACTCATCAAAAAGTTGTATGCATTAATAACACTATGCAGAATTGTTGGAAGTGAACTTATAACTGGAAATATGCAGAATGGATGTCTAGGAAGTATCCATTTGTTATATTATTTGCAATAACAATGTTACAGACTCTTAAGTCAGGAAGGGATGACACATAGAACACTGCAGCCAAATAGAAAGAGTTCTATGGCAAGCAGTGTCTGCAGTGATTTGAATATTGGTAGCTTGTGACTTCTTAGGGCCTGTCCTAATCAGAATAAATTAGCAACTCTCAGGATGGGCTTAGGAGTCCATTTTAGTAAATTGTCTGGATGATTTAGGTTTTTGCTTAAACAAACAAAACAATAAATAAGCAAAGTAAAACTCTATTTAAAGGCTGAGAGAGACATCCTCTATTAAAATAATAGTAATGCTATTTATTAATAGCTGAACGATAGTATAGAAAATTGTCTGATTACATTATTTTAATAAAGTGAGGATACCATTTATTTAATGTGTGCAACACCATCCCTTGGGCTGCAGTTTTGAGACTGAATAAACAGAAGGCAACTTGGACATCAGCAGCACTGTTCTTTCTGCTTATTAACTGAGAAATATTTAATATTTAACCTAGATGCTTATTCTGAGTGTTAAATGAGTCACTATGGTACCCCCTTTTTTCCTCTTAGCCTGACATCCAGCTCTGCTATGTCTTTTTTAAAGACTCCACAATTACTGTTATTAAGACGGTGTAATGTTTAATGTCAATTGTCAAACTGATCAGATTAAGAGTCATCATAGAAACACACATTTAGGTTTGGCTCTGAGGTTATTTCTAGAAAAATATAGCTATGAAGAAAACCCCACTCTGCATCTGAATGTGTGCAACACCATCCCTTGAGCTGCAGTTTTGAGACTGAATAAATAGAAGGCAACTTGGACATCAGCAGCACTGTTCTTTCTGCTTATTAACTGAGAAAGCATGTGAAAGAAACTTGACAGCCATGGGCTTTACAGTAATCTTTTCATGGGTTCCTTCGATGATAGATTGTGTACTTTCTTAAACCATGAGTTAAACCAAACATTTTCCTTCTTAAGTTGTTTTTGTCTGGCATTGTGTCACAGCACAGAGAAAAACAGAGAGAGAGAGAGAGAGAGAGAGAGAGAGAGAGAGAGAGAGAGAGAGAGAGAGAGATGACTCTTGTCTTCCATAAGATCTGAAACAAATTATCAATAAATATTTGTCTTTCTGTTCTTAATTCAGAAAAAGAAATCCCTTTAGCCATACAATGCTGAAACTGCCCAGTGCATCAGATCTGCTTGTACTTCAAGCCCTAAGACATGTGTTTTCAGAGTGAATTACAAGTGCTGCAGTCAGTAACTATTGCTTTTTAAGCAGTTTGCTAATCAATCACCTTTTATTTATTGCCTGCAGTTCACCTAGGTGTAGAGAGATGTCTTTCAAATGCTCACCAAAATTTTCAACATTCACTCCCTAGGCAAAAATCTTTATCTTCATTCTGTTTAATATTTTGAAATCTAACTCTTTAGCAATGATTGACTATCAACATGAGCAACTGAAGCACTGAATCGATAACAGTCATTCATTAGAGGTATGTTGTATTTTTACAGTGATAGGTGGTAAGCCCTCTTGACCTACCCTTTTAATTCATTCAAACCTTTATTAATAAGTGTCTTACAAGCCTCCAACACTGAAAAATTGCATCTCTGGAGAAGGAACTTTGCTCTTCAAATTCTTTGAAATCAATCAAAAGGAAGCCAGAGCTATGGAAAGCACTGCTGGAATGGAGATATAGGATTGAGGGGGTTGCAATGAATTTACCTGACAGATGATGGATGGAAATACAGATCTGAGTAAAACTCTCTGCTCAAAGTGCTTGCCCCCATGCTACTTGGCTTAGATAAGAATACAGCTAACTTGTATTGCTTCTGACTTCATTGCTTTTACCCAGAAACAAAAGTTATTGGAACAAGAAAAGGTAATTTGGATTCCCAGAAGGGGCACCTGCAGTTCTATGTGGTCTATACAACTAGGCATCCAGGGAAGTAACTGCCAATAATGAGAATGTTTGCCAAATGGCTTCCTCTCTGTGGACTTCAGCTTCTTCATTACTGGGTTACTGCATTACCCTTGACAGAATCTATGTGGATTGTCTCTTGGGCTCTCCTCTACTTCTGCATTTTCATAATTACTTCACTCTAGGAGGCACTTCTTTCACTGAAGATGTAATTAATATGGTGAAGTTTGTACAGGAGGCCTCTGGGTAATACCTACTGTGTTCTCTTATGAATTTAACTCAAATGATCATATCTCCCTACTGCAGTGAACAAAATACATTCATATTTTAAAGACTAAAAATTTATCATTACATATCATTGTTCTTACATTTAGAGCATTGTCTCATTTTTACTGTGAGCCAGACTCTAAAGACTAAGCCATCATTCAAAGCACTTTTAAACACTTTAGAAAGAGAACAAGGAGGGTGGGCTAGTGTACATGGGAGAGTCTGTAGAGAGAAACTAAAAGGAGGAAAGGATGTAATTACATTATAAATTAAATTTTTTATACCTTTAAATTCAATATTTATTGTTCTAATTCATTAAAAATCATTCCAAATAGAAAGTGTACCGATGGGATGGTTGAAATCATGACTAGAGAGATAATTATTATTGATAGATCTGGAGAGATATAAATATGAGGACTAACACTTATGCTTATACATCTATGGTATTATGTATTAAATGTACACTTACTGTATGTCAATGTTTATTTATTTCCTTTTGTGAGTACCTTTTTCTGAGACTGACTATGATGTAAAGAAGTCCAGTTATTTCCTTTTCATTTATGACTACATTGAACTATATACAAGGATCACATTCCATTTTTTTTACCCTCTTATTAGAAAGTATTGTATTCAGTGTGAGTTCTTTGTCACTATTAGCGAAGTTGTCCAAAATTGTAAACATGTAATGGATTATAGGATATACAGATAGATGAGTAACCATGTATGTACCTGGCAATTTTATTAAACATTTCAAACTGTTCTCCAAAATGTTTTTTTATCCCATTTAACATCACTAACTATTATCAAATGACTTATACTTAACTAGTAGGTGTGAACAAGTGTTATTTGCATGTTTTCCAATTAGTTTTGTCCCTTTTTCTCAAATCCTTGACAAAATTGTACATTTTTTCAAATGTTTCATAAGTACTATAATTTGAAAACTTATGTCCTTATAAGCCTTAAGTATAAATATAACTTTCAATGTAATAACTGTTAAAAGCTAGGCCTCTGGGTACAGATTATGAATTATTACCCTAATCCAAAGACAGAAGAGAAGAAGCTAGCTATTTTTGCCTTTCTGTCCATGTCCCCATGAGTACACTTGTCATTCATCTTTTCTGCTATATGGAGAATCCACAGAAAGTTTCTATTAACAAGACACTACTTCTGCAACCATCATAATCTTGGTCTTACTTAGAATGACTTATTCACAATTCTTCTATTTTCATTTCAAGTATTTTATTATATTTTTAATATTATCTGCTACTTATACTTGTGATTTTATTTTGAAAATATATGACAAATCATTAAATTCGCTCAAGTAGATCCTTGTTGAATTAGAGAGTTGATATTTTGTTATTTCTTAATTGTTTCTATCTTCAAAGATTATATTCAGCACACATTTTTTACCCTAAATAAATTAATTGCATAGGTCCCCATGCAAAAAAATGGAAAAATAGAATTCTCTTATATAGCCATGACTCAAATCAGAAATATGAAAATTTTAAATGTATGATTAGATGTTATAAGGTATAATCTTCCTTGTTTTAGCAAAATAACATTTAAAAAGGAAAAATAAAATTTTACATTGACTGTGAAAAAAAAGGAGCTTTTCTTCACTTTTCAGTTTGGGATGCTTCTGAATGTTTGATGAGCAGATATCCCTATAATGCAAAATATACAAAGGGGTAGATAATATCTAGAGTCACTCTAATCATAGTGTTAATTACATTGATGTGGAAAAAAGAATTGTCTTAGTGACCCAGTACAATCATTTTTCAGTGGATTCTATGTCATAAAACACTGATTATGCTATTTTAGGTCCACAATATGATCTTCAGACAGACAAATGCTACAGAAGTTGTATTTGTAGATAGCCATTTGTTCTTAATCTTTCTAGTGTGTGAAGGTAGGAAATGTAAACTCATAAAAGAGTAGTTAACTGATAACAACACAAAAACTCACAACACATCAAATCTCAGAGAATAAGTATCTATGAAATGTTCATTCACAAAGCATATGCAATACTTCCTGTCTCCAAGGCTTGGGATCTATTGTAAAGGGGAGTGGGTGTGAGAGGATAATAATAGTAAGAGTCAGGATGCACAGGAGTAGAATGGTATCACCTGGATATGACACGACTTCTGCACTCATAAACTCTAAATAGCTATGGCTTCCTACACAAGACCTTCATAAGATCAAGCCAGTCAACGTTATAGCATGGAAAAGTGCTTGTGCACATGAACTCTACTACTAACTGATAAGCTCTTGATAACTGATGGTTTCTCGGGGAGAGAGAATTCATTTTCCTTAAGAGTGTGTTCAAACGTTGACCATGATCCCATACTCATAAGTATATGGGATATCAGTCCAAATTTGACTAGATAGTCAAACACACACAGACACACACACACACACACACACTAACTTGTAGGGGTGTGAGTAGATTTGGGAGGAGTGAGCACGATAAATAGAAGGTGAATATGATTAAAGTGTGTATATATGAATTAATAAAAATAGTATATTAGAAAGAAAGTGCGGAGGAAAGATGGTCATACTGAGAGAAATGAGTTCCTGAATGACTACAATAGTGTTAATACTGCCCAATGAATCCCTCTTGCACTCCCTATATAATTCACTTTTATATATATTTTTAAAAAATATAAAGTACTGTAATTCTATAATTTCTCCCTTTTCTTCCCTACCTCCATCCCTCTCATAAAATTTAGAAAAGAGCATTGGCTACCCTGAGTCTATTTTGATTGGTGGTTATGAGTTATCCAATGTCAGTGCTAGAGATCAACTTTGGTTCCACTACAAGGGCAGCAAATGCTCTCTAAATGGCTCTGAGCTGTCTATCCAGTGACAAATAATTTTTTTCCTAATAAATACAATATTTTTCATAAAAGAAATAATTCTAAGACTCATGTAACCTCTAAGTATAGTGTTTCTTCCAATTTTGAAGCCTACAGTATTTCTGATTTTTACATATACTTATTCATGCTTTTAAGTAGTATATTTGTATGAATGAATACAATGAGAATGATCATATTAATAGTGTTTACTATCATAGATTAATATATTCCACAAATTGGCCATGGTATATTTACTAATATACAAAATGGTAGTATTTATGGTAATTAAAACTTAATATATTAAAATCAATTAATTATAGTGCACTGCAGCATTCTTGCTGCTATATTATTTCCTTTCATTTACTAGGTAAATATGGCAATCATCCATGGGTACATTCATTTTTTATGGCTGCTGTAACTAATTATCAAAAACATACTGGTTTAAAGGAACATGAACTTATTATCTCACAGTTCTGGAGGCCATGCTCTTTAAATGGGTTTCCATGTGCTTTCATCAAGGCATCAGTGAAGAAGTATTCTGCCTTTAGACTCCACGGGACAACCCATTTTCCCTTCTTGCCCAATTTTAGAAGTCACTCATCTTTTTTTGGTTTACTGTCTGACCTCCCTTAATATCAACCAAAGTCTCATCAACTATTACTAATAGTTCATTATTCTGCCTCTGTCTTCAACTTCTTCCTGTCTTTTAGGGCTTATTTTGATTTTTAATAGACAAACCCAGATAATCCAAGACAATCCTATTGTTGTGAATGAGCTCCTTAGTAATCCTTATTTTATATGTCTTTTTAAAATTTTTATTTAATCTTTTTTTTGCCCTCCAGATTTTTTCTCCTCCTGGTCCACCCTCTGACTATTACCCATCCCATACCTCTTCCCCTGACTCTGCCTTGTCCCCACAGGAATGTCGCCACCCCTCCACCACCCACCCCACCAGACTTTCACTTCCTGGGGCCTCCATTCTCATGAGGGTTAGGTGCATCTTCTCTGACTGAACCCAGACCCACCAGTCCTCTGCTGTATATATGTCAGGGGCCTCATATCAGTTGGTGTGTGCTTCCTGGTTGATGTTCCAGTATTTGAGAGATCTCAGGGGTCCAGGTTAGTTGAGACTGCTGGTCCTTCTACAGGGTCACCCTTCTCATTTTCAAATAGCCTAACACATATAAATTCTGGAGAATTTATAAAAATTATAGAAAATTTTCCGACCCATTATAATTTATATTCTAGTAAGAACTTGTATTACCCATAGAATTTTAGCTAATTTGAAGTCAGGACAAAGCTTCCTACTGAAACGTCACAAGACTGAATCATGAGAAATTATGAAGCATTATATAAATGGACACTGTGAGAATAAAGGCTATGTTTACAAAATGTAAGACTGTAAACTCATCTGTCTTCCTTACCTCTCTTTTTCTTTATTTTTTTTATTTTTTTATTTTTTTAGAAGTGCTTGGTAAGTGACTACTATGTGTTAGGCCATAGGTAGAAGCTAAAAAACAATTGACAAGGGCAGAAAATCCCTATGAGTGGAAAGCCCACGTTTAGATATGCAAATACACACCAAAATAAGTGTTAACCTATGTAATTAGATTTAGTGGATGATCAAAAAGCTAAAAGAAGAACAACAAAAATTATGATATAAATTTGGTAGAGGAAAATTTACTGAGGAACATAGGGGATTCAGAGGGTATATGGGATATACATGATTACATATCATTGTATATATTTATGCAATTCTCCATAATGGAGAATTATCATAATAAAACTTTAGTTAGATAAAGATTCTTTTTCTGTGTCTACTATTATTTGTTTCAATTATCCTTGTCTGTTAGTTTGTTTATAATTAGGCTCTCAGAGGCACTGTCTCTGGTTTTTCATATATTTAATAATTACAATTAAGTATTAAATGCATTCTTGTCACAGTTGTTCAACAAGAAAGTACTTTTTGTCACAACCATTTGGAAAAGTGATTATTTGAAATTTAACAGATAATACAAGTGTAGATAACTAGCCATAATTAAGGCCTATTTGTAAACAATGAAATTGTATGAGCTTCATGCATTAGACTACCTTACCCTTCTGACAGTACAGTAAGAAAAAAAATGATATTTCTGTAGTTTAATATTTAATGCTTTAGGAATAGTCCATAAAGACATCTAGATGTCAATCAAGTAATAAATTGAGAATACATACACAAAACTTTTCAGCTGTAAAGAAAAATGAAATCATAAAATTTGCAGGTAAATAGAAAGAATTGGAAATAATGTACTGAATAAGGTAACTAAAATCTGGGGGGGGGGGGGGGGGTGACCTGCATCTTTCTTCTTATTTGTAGAGCCTAGTCCTGAAACATTAGATTTGAGTATATACTTGGAGTAAATGCGGAAGTTAGAAAAGTAAGAAGTCCATGAGGGTAGGGGAAGGAGGAATAGAGCTCTAGAAAGGGGTATAGGACATAGGAGTAGGATATAGGTGCTATAAAGGGAAAAATGGGAAGGGACATACCTGGGAAGGAGAAAAGAATGGTGATACAGAAAGAGATGGGAGAAGAGATAACACAAAAGAATTTTGAAAACTCAGTGTGTGTGTGTGTGTATGTGTGTGTGTGTGTGTGTGTGTGTGTGTGTGTGTGTGTGTGATTTACTAGAAATTATATCACATGAGGGAAAGCAAATGTTCTCCTCAGGCCAAGCAAAGAAAATTTCTTCAAGTTCTTTGTCAGGGCAGAGCAGGAGATCCAAGAGGAATTATTATTGGACTATTGGTTATCTCCATGAACTTGAAGGTAAAATCTTATTCCTGAAGATAATCACATTCAGTTGGAAAAGGATTTGGAAAAAAAACAACTAGAACTAACCTGGAAGTCTCTTCCCAGAGGCCTAGCTCTCGTAAATCAGAAGGTGATGCTATCTGAACTGGCTGCCAAGCCTATGACCCACAATGCTAACCAGTCATTCAGGATATACCAATGATGTAAGAGTGAAACTTTCTTGGATTTTTTATCTTGTGTTACTTCTGGGATTTTCCATTCAGGCTTCTTTGTTCCCCATATTAAGGACTTTGAGACTTCTTATTCATTAATAGATGCCTAGGCCATAGGCTTTGGCTTGTTCTCCAAATAGCTCTAGCTCTAATTTATTTCTCTCTTTTATTCTAACCCGAGTTCAACTATGTGGCTGGTTTCCTCTCCTTGTCTTCTTATGTCCATCTTCTCTACATTCTGTGGTGACTTTCCTGTGCCTTTGACCATTTTCCAGAATTCTCTTCATTCCTGCCTACTTCCTATTTCCTGGCTCAGCTCATTGGTGATGAGAGCTATTTATGGGGGCATGTGATGCTTAAAAGAGATTCTCTGTACAATCTTGGCCATAATAAAAACTCTCTAATTGGACTTTGAATCATCTCAATAGAAAACTCATACTTAGTACTATAAAGTCAACTATCCTTGACCCACCAAAACATAGAACCTACAGAACTTACTATTGACACTTTTCTAAAATAGCCTAATTTCCAACTGGATTCTAAGTACTTATCCTCATACTTAGTATATAAGCTGTAATTCTCAGCACTAATAAAAAAACAAAAACAAAAACAAAACAAAAAGAAAACCCTTCTTTTTTTGCAACAGATAAAGATCACTACAGAAGAAATTTGTCAAATTATAAAGAATAATTCACCATGATGTTCCCAGCTCCAACTAATACACCTACAAAACAATACATATCCCTAAGTCTTAAGGAATCTCACAGAAGCAGGGTGGAAAGATTGTAAGAATTAGAAGCCCAAGAAAAGTCAATAGAGACAATGTCTATCAGACACAATAAAGATGCAGTACCCACAAAATATAAACAATATGGATGTTTGAACAAGACCTGCACAATAACACCACTTGATATACCAATGTGCATTGTACAATACAGAAAATTGTAGAAGAATCTACGAGCTCTATTTTTTACTAAAAATGAATTTAACTGGTAGATAAACTGCATTGCATCTTTACAGAGGAAGAATGTAAAGGGACTTGCTGTTAATAAAGTTAACAAGGTTAAAAAACTTAATGTTACAATGAGGGAGACTGTGAGGTATAAAGTATAAGAGGAGGCCGATGTAGACTATAGTAGACTATAGTATAATAGTTATAGTGCCAGAATATAGATCAGCTGTCACCTCACACTATGAACAGAAAGAATGAACTACAGAGGCACAGAGGAATGTTCAGATGATGATGAATATCATCTGAATTTTGATTGTAATCATGGTTTTGTGAGTTCCTCAAAGCTTAGCATGTTTTACCCTCATATGAAAATGACACCACAGTAAACATGATTTCAAAAGTGGAAAAATATTTTATGTGTGTGGATTAAAGGACTCGACATTTTTAAAAAATACACATTCTTCCAAGATTATCCTGTTAACTAAAGTCACTTAAAATAAGCATAATTATCAGACTAATGTGTGTAGGTAAATAAATACTGCACATATTATGAACAAATGAGAATTTAAATATGAAATTTATAAACACATCAGCTAAGATGTTGTGCATAATAAGTGAGATATGTGAATATTACATCAAGTCAAAATAAATAGAAAGCATGCAATAATGATTTTATTGTATTACCACACAGATAGATATACTGACCAACAATGTAGAGAGCAAGTAGAAATAGATTTGTCTTTATATGATCACTGAATTTTTACAAATGAAAATATAATTCAATGGAAAAAAGACATTTTCAAAAACAGTTATTGGAGTAAAATTGGATATTCTTTTAGAAAAACTATATATTTAATATGTTACTTGTGTTTCATATGCCAATCAATACTGAATAATATATAGATTTAAATGTAGTAGAAAATATAGAAGACTCATTAGCAAACATAAAATTAATTTTATTATCTTTTTTATTTATTTATTTTTTATTAGATATTTTATTTACACTTCAGATGGCATCCCCTATCCCCATTCGCCCCCCTCCCTTAGGAAACCCCTATCCCATGCCCCCTTTTCCTTTTTGCATTTATACATTTTTTAAAATAATGTTAATCATAGGCTTTATAAATTTGGAATTGTTCAATCAGAGATGTAACCCACTGACCAACCTAGATATAACAACTATCTTTGACTGGTGGAGATACATGAATATCTGCCTCCCTGTCTCCCCCCTCTTTCTCTCTTTCATCACCTAGCTTCTCCTCTCCTTCTTCTTCTCCTCTTCTTACTCCTTTTCTTCCTCTCAGAAAAATCTTGGAAGGTATATATTAATTAGCAATTTCAATTCTTGATAGACACCTGCTAAAACTTTATTATTGATGTCATATAAGCATATCATACATGGGAAAGAGAAAAGATCAATAATGGAAAAGTTTGTAACAAGAAATATTACAAGTCATAAATGAAAGTGAGCTATGTGGAGGCATAAACAGTACACATTGTATCATGGCCTTCACATAAAATGCAACAAATATGGAACACTCTTTTATACTTTTGAAGTTAAATACTTGCCATTCCTAATGACTCAATAGGAGCATAATTTCAAGGACACTGATTACAATGTTTTGTTAATTATGGTTCTCACTAAATGAGTTTGTTCAGCTTATAATATTCCTATATTACACTTATATGTATGCCCTAACTGACATGTAATATGATTAAAAGAGCTAAATTCCAAAATGACACACCTAAAATAATCCAATTTTAAAAAGTAACTTTTCTTTGGTTATTATTATATATTTACATCATTTTCCCTTTGCTTCCTTCCAAACCTTCCCACATAAATCTCTAATTCTCTTTTAATTTTTCCTTTATTGTTGATATATATATATGCATATGTACCTATAAATTTCTAAATACATAAATACAACCAACCCAATCTTTTTAATGTTACTTCAGTGTGTGTTTGGGGGAGGTATATATAATATGTTATAGTTTATTGATATGGTAACACTATTTCTCTCACTCTCAGCATTCCTTAGCTACCTGTAGTAAGTACCTTTTGTAGAGTGGAAGGCTTATAAGCTTTCTCCCATCCACTTTGATATGTCTTTTACAGTCCTTGTTCAATTCATATTTGGTAGTCATGTTGGTGAGAGTTTATGGGTATAGCTTCTGATATTACTAGAAGACATATCTCACAACAAAATCCCTGATTATTTGGATCTTCCCTCTATTCCACAATGATCCCTGGGCTTTCCATGTATTGGTTGTTTTGTAGATCTATCATTTGGAGATTCGCTCCATAATTCTGCATTTTAATTGGTTGTGGTTTTCTGTAGTGATCTCCATCTGTTATAAAGAGGAGTCTGATTAATGAGGGGAAAGAACTACATTTATCTGTGTGTATAAAGGCAAATATTTAGAGTATGGTTAGGTTAGGCTACATTAAAAAGTGTTACAAGCATCTGCCTCTATTTGTCAGGCTCTGGCAGAGCCTTTCAGGATGTCCCCAATGGAGGAGTTAAAGAAAGGACTGGAGGAGTTAAAGGGGTTTGCAACCCCATAGGAAGGACAACAATATCAACCAACCAGAACCCCCAGAGCTCCCAGGGACTAAACCACCAGTCAATAGTACACATGGAGGGACCCATGGGTCCAGCTGCATATATAGCAGAGGATGGCCTTGTTGGGCATCAATGGGAAGAGAGGCTGTTGGTCCTGTGATGGCTCAGTGCTCTGGTGTAGGGTAAAGTCAGGGCAAGGAAGTGTGAGTGGGTGTTTGGGTGGGTGGGGGAACACCCTCATAGAAGCAGGCAGAGGAGGGAGGGGAAACGGGACTTCCGGGGGAGGGGGACTGGGAAAGGGTATTTGAAATGCAAATAAAAAAAATATCATATATTTTATTGTAGGTTCTCCTCCAAGTTCTATGCTTTCTTGTTCAGGTAAGTTTAAGATCAGAGATCTCTGTGCCCTATGTCTTAAATACATGGTAGCTTCATCAATAGGGACTTATCCTCCATCGTTGAGGGGAACTAAGGAAAATAACAGTAGTTGGTAATGTTTAGAGAGTCTGTTGGACAACCCTGCTCTACAGCTCAACAAAGTACTTCTCATGTGTGGTCTTGGGTTTGGCTCTTCCAGGAAGTACTGTCCACCAGATTAGATAATTTTATTTGAACTATATCAGGGTACTAATTCACAGAGAGTGCTAATTTATTTTTTAAAATAATATGTAGTTTATTCATATTTCTCATTGCCACAGAGTATCTGCAACTTAGAATAGGCACAGGGAAATTCTCTGGATTTTTAATATATGTAAGTACAGTACTTAAGAGAGAGGAATTTAAATAGCTAAATAGGTAAAAGTAGGTATACTTATATAATGAAGAAATATTGTTGCCACAAGTATCTGTGGAAATTATTTTGAAAGAAATCAATGCCACTTTGCGAATGATACAAGCATAATGTTTTGTCTTAGTTACCTAGCAGAATGATAATATTTTAGGAAAAGCAAGTTTGTGTATCCATGTACATGTGTATCCTTAAATGGTTTTATACATATATTGTCTTATTTCTCCAATAGTTAACTTTGGCTACTAATTCAATTCAATTCTATATCTAATACCTATTAGTAGCTGAAATATTGTAAGGTTATTGGAAAATAAGACCCAATTGAAAGTAAAAACTGACACACTTCATATGTCACATTGAACAAGTAATTTTGAGTGCACTTACTTTCTCTAGTTTATATACTTTTGCCGGTAGGTAGTCTTTGATATTTTTGTGAAGCATGAGAAAACACTTTTTTTTTGTATATTTTGGAATTCTTGAGTTAATACATCTTTTTTCAAATCAAAGAACTTTAGAATTCAACTGCTTGAGGTTTAGAAACTGGCATAGGTCTAGTTATTTTCTGTATGTCATGGATAGCAATCAAAAGTTTGTTGTCTTCTTTCTTTCCTGTTCTTCTCCATTCCCTCCCTTTTTTTCAATCTTGTATTTCTTCTCTCCTTTATTTCTTCTCTGTTTTTCATTCCAAACTCTTTTACTTAAATAAAACAGTATCATTATTGATATCTTTTGTTCTTAAAAACATGATGACCTATTTTCATCATCATCATAAGTCAAGGCAACTCTATTTTCATACTACATCATTATTGGCTCACTATCATCACTTTTTAACTTGATATTCAGAAATACTCCTTTTCCCAGTAATGGCATAGGGATCACCAACAAAACAGCATGTTACTCTTTCAGGCAAAGTCTTCAGAGCATAGAAAAGAGCAACTATTTCCAGCATGATAACATCTCATGCACAATTATAATTCTTAAATATTAACAAGTGAAATACCTTTGATTCTTCATTTTGATGAAAGAGTGATTTCACTCAAGTAACATAACCTTAAGCATATTACCAAATGGGCTAAGAAGAATGTATATTTTAAAAATATCCCTGGAAGCCTTGGATATACATTAAAGTTTGATGAGAACCTCTACTCCAGGCTTTCCTTGAGGACCATGCTCAAGAAGCAAGTTTATACAATAACAAATTTTAGACTTTTGAGCAATTTCTATCACTTCCAACATCTTTAGGTTATATTCTCTACTTCCCTACTCTACTAAAACATGTTGACCTCTTCTTTCAAGTCCATAGAAATTATTAGAGATTAAATAACTGTCTTGATAAATATTAGACATAGTCCAACATTTATGTTGTTACAACACTGAATACTATATTACAATTGGCTGTCCCTATATCAACACACATTCCATAGTTCATGCTCAGCCTCACTAAGACAATTCCCTGAACTCCACAGTCTAGGTCATATTGGTACATGTTTACTAGGTTCCACAATCTCCTTTGTGGTTGTACGTAGCTGGAGACTGAAGCTAGGGATTTTAAAGGACAATGATTTGAACCAAGAGAGGATAAGTAGATTATCCACTCTGTATACAATGAGGCCATAAGTTGGCTCTTTCCTGCAAGGGTTCAGGGTTTCTCTAAGTTTGATGTGGCTCCTAGAAGACGGAAGTTTAGCTTTGTTCAAAAAGTGGCTTGCAGGATGATTGAATTCTCCATGGTTGTCTTTATATGTTTCAATAGACAGATGTAAAAGGGTGTGCAAGGTTTTTTCTTAATCAACTGACACAAAGACCAAGAGTGAAAGCAAGGTGAATCCACCTTTAAGCTAACTACTTGCTGTTTGGTCCTTTCATTAAATTTCATTCCCAGAGCCAAGATCATATTATTTAGCATTGCTTTTCTTGAGACTTGTTTTGTTCCTAGAAGCAATGAAGAATACTGAGCATGAATCTTGTGAAAAAGGAGAACTTATATGTTGTAGTAATAATATAAAAAAGAGGCCGTCAGTTAATCTGACTGTCTAGGCTTCAGTGTCTATGCCTAGATCAGATGCCATGTTCTGAGGCTATGAGACCACGTGCACACTGCAGCTAGAGAGAGCCAGCCATAAAGACCAGCCCTGCCACTCACGAGATGCCAGCATGGGAGATGGCCCTGTTAGTCTTTCAAGCTATCTCTGCAAGGCTGAAGATTGCCCAGACTATCCTGCCAACCACACAGGCTCAGTACAGATGAGACTCTAATGCTTAGATTATCCAAAGGCTTATATATTTGGTGATGATCAATAACAAGATGTCCATACAATCAGAAGTGTAACCCAATACCCAACCTAGTTATACCAACTACCTTTGACTGCTACAGACAAGCGAACATCAGCCTCCATCTCCCCTCTCGTTCTCCATCTTTCCCTTAGCTCCTTCTCTTCCTTCTCCTCTTCCTCTCCTTTATTCCTCCTCTATTTCTCCTTTACTCCTCCTCTTCCTCTTTTTACTCCTCCCACCTTAGCTCTTCCTACACATATATTAAAGTTCCAATTTCTATCCCTATTCTTTAAAAATAAAGACTACGATACTTAAATCTTCAGGCATTAAGCACTATAATTCATCTTGCATTTTTATCAAGACATTAAACTCTGTAGGTTATTATGATATCCATGGAGAATCAATCATTGGTCATCATCTTTTAGCCAATTTATGGATATACAATATTCTACTGAATTTTACATAGTTAATTTTAATTAATAGTTCATATGTTATCCAGTGAAATTGTGTAAAGAATGAAATGTATATAAGAGTATGCGGGAGAGGGAGAGAGAGAGAGAGAAAGAAAGAGAGAGAGACAGAGACAGAGAACGTCTGTGTGCATATGAATATGTTTGTGTGTGTGTAGGTAATAAGTGTGTGTGTGTGTGTGTGTGTGTGTGTGTGTGTGTGTGTAGATAAACTTCCATGTTATTGCTTAGGTACAGTCCATCTTTGATTTTTCTCTATGATTCAGGCTCTGTCACTGTCCTGGAACTTGTCAAGCATACTAAAATGTACAGCCAGAAAGCCTTTGGGATTTATCTGTCTTTATCTTCTTAGCACTGAGATTATAAATGTGTAACATTATATTCACTTTTTACATATTTTGGGAGACTGGTTTTTGGGCCTTGGGAATGCAAAGCTTATACAGAACTATGTCAGTTTCCAAGGCATATATTTTACATGATTTATCAATTATGACAATTATTCTATATTTCCCCTACTCTTTCTATATTATGCACCCTCTACATTGTATACACCACACCTCTAAAAAAAAGATGAAAAAAGTGATCCTAGATATTAGTTGCAGATTTCCAATCTAGCATTAAGGGGGAAAAACACACATGAAACCATATTTGTGGAGATTATCAAAAATCAGCTTTTCATGCAGAATAGAATCTATATTGCATAGTCAGAGTCATTGGAGAGGAGGTCTACTGGGGTGTCTAAAGATTTGTCAGACTGGAGCTATATATGCATGTTTACACTGATATTCCTTCTTTTCATTTTGATCTATAGATGGTTATGACTTTTTGCTTCAACTGCAATCTAGAAAGCATTTCTTTTCCTAAATATCTTTTGAGTATCTGCCTCCAGATCATAAAATATATAACCCCTCCATGGTTATAAGTATCAACATTTCATTATATAATTTGCCACCTAGAAAATGGGATGTTTTGTAGCATGATAACATTATTTGTTGTCCGAGCTTGTTATCCAATTTCAGAGAATATCACCACTTTATTTATATGTTTGTGATCTCCACTTTTCTGTTTGTTGACATTAAGTAGTGTGTACAGCTCTGAACTTATTAAGAAGATCACCAAAAAATAGTAGAATGGCATTTGTTAAAACATGACAGTGTACAAAAGTTAATGATAAGTTCTTATATACCCAATGGAGACATGTGTATTACCACCACAACATTCAGGGTTCTCATATACTTACCATCAAGTTTTCCATTGCTTTCTGTATTTCAAAAACTGGCTTTTATTGGGCACCATAGCATTACTACCATTCAGTGGGAGATTTTTGCACAGCTGTCCCATCTGTCTTAGATATCTTTCCTCTTCCTACAGCCTTTTCCAAGTCTTTTTAGATATTATTCATCCCAAGAGATGATTCCTTAGTCATCTCATAGGTGTCTGTAATTTACAAAAATCTCAGTCAACATGTGTCATCCATATGAGGTCCTCCATACCTATAATATGTGACTAACAATCAATATTTGATATTTAAATGGATGGTGGTTTGTTTGTTTTATAGTAGACAGCAAGTTCCATGATGGCACAGTCCATATTTGTCTGTGATCAATATTTTGTAATCAACACCTAACACAGTTCCTCCTGTATACAGTAGATATGAATAAGTACTCCAAACATTATGCCTGAATTTATTTTTTAGAAGTAAAGACTGCACATTTCACCTGCCCCTTTATACTGTAGATGAATTTAGCCACTAGGAAAGGCTTAAATTCCTCTGTAGCTATGTAATCAATGTTCTGTCTGTTGCTAAATTTTAAAGATGTGAAGATGGGTTTCTGTAAAAAATCATATCTTGCAAATGAGTTAATTATTTTTGTTTAGATTGTGGTGATTCGGTAATTGTAGATTAATTGGTTCCATCTGCTTTGCGATTTTCCAATTAACAGGTAATAGCTTTTGAAAGTTAGTTCATTTCTGACATGTGTAGGAATGTATTTAAGATGGTAATTTTTCCCCTAATGATTTCTGTTGCTATTTATTTATTTAAATACTTTCTTTTTAAATCCTAAGGCCAATGCTATTCTTTCACTATAGTTGAGATCTTTTGGGGACAAATCTTGAAAAGGATTATAAAGTTATGTCATTATAATTGGTATTTTAGATTCATTTACATTGACTGATGTTTCTATCACTGATTAATGACAGTAATTTTTTAATGGTAGTGGTGTTTCTTTAGCCTTTAATTTAAAACTTGACTGGATGTTTGATGAAGTTCTTCCCAGCTGGGTTTTGATATTAATGGAGAATCCAGACTACAGGTCCCTGCTGTAAATGAGCGGTGAACACAAAAGAAAGGAGTGGGTCACTAAAAATTATCTCAGTGTAAGTACTAAAGTTTTCACCTCCTCCTGACAAACTGACCTTGAAAGTCAAATTATGAAACAGTATATTTTGTGGAACTTATAATGTTTTGGAATATTTTCCTTTCAGAAATGTTGTGATATACAAAAATATAGATGATGATTTATTTGTTAAATGTTTGTTTTGCAACCACAAGGAGCTGATTTTGATTTGCTACAACCATGTAAAAAAAGCATCCAGATCTCGAGAGCATGAAGACCAGCCAGCCTGCCCTAATAAGAATACTATTATGATGTGGCCCTTTTTTTGTTTTGTCTTGTTTATATGTTCATTTTGATTTTGTTCTTTTTTTTTTTTTTTGAGTATTTGTATGTTTGCTTGCTTGATTTTCTTTATGATTTTTTCTAGCTACGGTATGCCTAAAGTGTTTCTGTGTTTCTGATAGAATTATTTCTGCTGCAGTTTTTCTGGAAGCTTGATTATGTAAGCATGGTGGTTTCTATCACTGACCATTCAATATCTAATTAATTCAATAGGTAATCCTTCTTTTTTTCTATCCTTGACTCTCCTATAAAAAATATGAAATATCTGTCCAAATGAACAAAACGATTCTATTTTATTAGACCATTGAAGAAAGCAGTGGACATGCCATGGGAATATACTTCAGGTAACCAAGGACAGTTTGGAATTTTCTTTAGCATATGTAGTGTTCGTTTTCATTTTCTCCTTTTTCAGGATAATGATGTGTTCTCCCCACCCAAAGAAAAACAAACAAAAAACCCCCAAAACCCACAATAATCTGTAAGAATACTAGCTGATTGTAATTTCTCCCTAAAGCTTATAGATAAGAATTTTCTGAAAGTAATAAATAAGAGCCAAGGTCATAAGAACATGACCATCTGTGATAGCTTCATTGTCATGTAAACAGAGGACATCCTCAAAGGTATTGTCAAAGTAAAAAGCATTTTCAGAATATTGTCTCTGAATAGTAGACAAAGCTAACAAGCATGTTTTAGATATGGTTATAAGGTGTTTTTGACCGTGGTAGCATGAAGCAACTCATGCCATCCCTCATTAAAAGTGTGAAAAATGTTTTAGGTCACCAATTCTAATGAACATTTAAGTTACTTATAACATACCATATTGAATTCAAAAGCAACATATTATAAAATGTAACATTGAAATACTAGAAAAATAGCATATTTATTCAGTTCTATGAAGAATTCATTAAGGTACATTCTAGAAACTTCTGTAAGGAATATTCAATATTTGTATTACATCAATGATGTAAAGCATGTTAATGAGTAATTAATTAGCAGCAACTGTTCATCTATCCTCAAAAAGGTCCTCTATGGAAAGTCTTTATTAATGATATCTGAAAGACATTATGAAGTATATAGTGAAGAAATTTCTAAGCACCTAAAATTCTTGTATGCTTAATTCTGTATAATCTACAGTCTGTTCTTTGGTGGTTCTAATATTGGGTATCATTTTTGATTCATTTTGTGTGTATTTTCTAAATCAAAATTTCTTCAATAACAAAAAGTTGATTTAATATGAATCATTTAAATTACATTCTAAATCTTATTATTATGATGGCACATTGCTGAGAACTAAAACATGCAGGAAGACCAATGGTACATTGAAATAAATCAAATGCAACATACACACGTGCACACTTAGATTAGACAAGGAAATAGCTATGGAGTCATAGAGAAGATGATGTCCTTTTAATGAATGTCAAGTGACTTTGGAGAATCTCATGGTGAAAACAAATAAACCTTGAATTTTCCCCCATTCATATCATGAAATGTGAGACAGTTATCTGCCATCTATGCAAAGAAGAACTAGACATCCAAATAAGCTGAAAAATTGATCTGTAACCCATAAAAAATCAATGCATAGGTATGAAGAGATAAAGATTATTCAATTCAGAAAATAACATTGAATAAGATAATATAAATATATACTATCTATGTTCAAGAGTAAGAACACAAGATGAAGTGAAGACTAAAGTAAAACATAGTATAAAAGAGAATGCATGTAAAAATAGGTAGAAAGAATGTTTCTGAAGAAAAGGTGAATATCTTTGTTAAGTTATTATTGCTAGGATGCAACCACACAACCCAAAAGAAGTTGAAGAGGAAATAATTTCTTGGGCTTATAATTCCATATTTTAGCCAAACATTAAATGGAGTTAGGGCAGGCATGTGAAGACAGAAGCTGATGCAGAGGCCATGGAAAAATATTGCTTACTGTTTTACTTTTCATGGCTTGTTCAACCTGCTTTCATATAGGACCCAGGACCACCAGCCCAGGGGACTTCCCACCCACCATTGGATGGGCCCTTCCCCATCAATCATTAATTAAGGAAATACCCTGTAGTCTGATTTTATGGAGGTAATTTCTCAATTGAGGCTCCATCCTTTCAGATGACTCTATCTTGTTTCAAGTTGGCATAAATCTGCCCAGCTCAATGAAAAAAAAATTCTATGGACTTTGGAGAATGAATGAGGTCTTCCTGAATTAAAAAAAAAAAAAGTTAAAAGTTGAGATTATGTAAACACTCTGGAGAAGAAAAAAGAGTGTAGTCAGAGAACATGATTAATATGGCCATGCTGATTAGAAAATAGTGGAGACTGGAGAATGATTAGTTCCATCAACAGCATGTACAAAATCTCACAAGGCACATGGCTTTCCTTACATGGCTAGCTTATGGTTTTCTAGTGAATAAGTAATTGACAGAACTAGGCATCAGACCTATTTCTTTCTGACTTCAAAGCCCTTCTCTCTTCAAAGGAAAAGTCTTATTCCTTTTGAAAATGTAAAACAGAAAAGATAGAGAAGTAATTAAATACGACTTTCAGAGATTTGAAGTAGAAGTTACAGATTTGGATTCCAGTATTATTTTAGAATCAGGACTTCAGTGTTATTCCCTTTCTCTCCTGCATAAATTCAGCTAAGAAACAGAAGTCCCATGCCAAGTGGCAAGTTGGCTATTCTAAAGCCTCAAGTGCTGCATGCTGTTACCTTTAGTCACCATATTATACTCATCAAAGAGAGAACTTAGGTAGCTAATAAGTGTCTTGTGTCCAGGCATGTCCAACCTGTGTTTGAATGTATATGTTTTTGTATACATATAGAAGACTGAGGACAATTTCTGTTCTTCCTGAGGTGATTATGTACTTTGATTCCTTTTTTCCTTCCTTCCTCCATCTCTCCCATCTTCCCTT
The DNA here is from genome assembly GCF_011762505.2 of Arvicanthis niloticus. NCBI lineage: Eukaryota > Metazoa > Chordata > Mammalia > Rodentia > Muridae > Arvicanthis > Arvicanthis niloticus. The sequence continues at coordinate 69,380,114 of NC_047659.1, read as the reverse complement.
GCTTTTCTTCTTTCCCTCCTCCTCCCTCTTCCTTCTCTGTTTTTTTGTTCCTTTTCCCTGTATCCCCATTCTACTCCCCCACCTCCTCTCCCTCTTACTCCTCCCAAGTCAATATCTTTTTCTAATCTCCCAAGCTAGGTAAAGCTGGCTAGGCAGAGAATCCTAGGAATCTGTTTTATTCTTCTCAGCATTGTGATTACAACTGCATACCATCACTTGGATTCTGCCTATTAAATGTCTGTCCTTATATTTGTAAGGTAAACATTTTACCAACTGAGCTATCTTCTCAGCCCAAGTCTTTTGACAGCATCATGCTACACATTATCATGTAGAAAATTAATGCTTGAGAATGTTTAATGGCCTTACTAAAGAAATTAATAATCACAAAATCTCTCATAATGACTAGTGAATTTAACATTTGTTGTCAGATCTCATCCATAGCTATCTTTGACCTGTGGTCCACAGGCTATGTCAGGCATGTCTAGCTGTAGGAATTTTCATTTTCATTGCACATATTTGAAAATACGTGTTTATATCCAGGTATATATTACTAAATTATTCTCTCATGTGTCGTAAATAGCCTCTTTTAGGAACCTGGACCAGGGACTATTTGATCTGAGTAAAAAATTCTGACTTTTTTCTTTTTTTTCTTTTCTTTCTCTCTTCCTTCCTTTTTTCTTTCTTTTTCTCCTTTTTACAGTGAAAGCATGTTACTGACAGCTGTCAGCCCAGCATTTTATTTACTTTTAAAAATTGTTTCATTTATCTATATTTCAAATGCTGCCACCCTTCTTGTCCCCCTTCCAAGAGTTCTTCATACCATCTCCCATCCCCTTTGCCTCTCAGAGTGTGCTTCCCACACCCCACCTATCCCACACCCCTCTTAACCCACCCTCCCACCCACACATTATTCTTTACATCCCCCTTCCTTTCCCTGGGAGATCAAGTCTGTTCAGGATTAGGTAGATTCTCTCTTGATATGTCCAACAGTGGAGAGAAAGAACCTGAAGAAATGACCTCCAGTAGATAGACAGGGCTATCAGTGAAGGGATGGGGTCAGAAACCTACCTTCAAATTTTGAAGCAGAATTGTTCCCGTCTAAAATAAATTCAGGGACAAAAATGGAGCAGAGATTGAAAGATAGGCCATCCAGTGACTTGCCCAAATTGAGATCCACCCCATGAACAGGCACCAAACCCTGACAAGAAGGGTTTTCTAACTAGAAAGCTATTGAAACACTTCTTTGAATAAGACCATAGGTCACTGTTTAAGATGAATACATGGATGTTCAGTCTGGTTTCTTTCAGTACTATCTGCAGATACCAGTTTCTTAATTTTAAAATAGTAATATTTTTAAAATTTTCATAATTCAATAATATATAGCTTTCTAGACTTTTGATTTTTTTGAGATATTTTAACTCATGTAAATTTAAGAAATAATTTGAGAAAACATTTTTCAGATTTTTTCCAAAGGAAAGGTTTTATTTTAGTAAAACAATCAGAATAACATTGATACAATTTACACATCTTACATAGCTTTCTCCATGTTTGTTCATGTTATGTGCCTTTATTTATATTCAAATTTCTTACATACTTAGGTTCATGTATTCATCAACACAGTAACTGCATAGAAGAGTACATCACTGGAAATGTTTTAAATTTTATCATTTACTGATCCTACCTATCTTTTGGCAAACAGTCTTAACCCTGTGCTCCACTCTAACAACCTTTTACTATCTTTATAACATTATCCCTTTGGGAATAATGCGCAAATGGATTCATCCAGCACATAACCTTTGAGATAGTTCTTATTTTCTTTTCCCTAGAATAATTTTACTGGAGATTTATGCAAGAGGATGAAGGAAGTCAATGGTTTGTTCTTCCTCACTGTCAAGTGATTCCTCTTTATGACATGGGTTCACTATTATTCCACTTAACAGCACCTGGCATATTTCCAGTTTGGGGCGCTTATGAAACACGCTCCTATGAACATTTAGGTAAGGATTTTAATGTGAACATAAATTTTCATTTCTCTGGGATGAATGCCCAAGTGCATAATTGCTATATCATATGGCAATTATATCTTTAGTTTTATAAGAATGCAGCCAACTGTTTTCTAGGGAAGTATATTGCTTCTGTAACCATTGAAAACGTGTTTTTTTTTTTCTGTATTGATTATAATTTAGTTTACTCTTTGATTAATTCATACACAAATTAATTTATCAAATATTTCTTGATTGCCTACTATGGTTTTATCATTGTTCAAGAACTGAGGTTATATTGTTAAGGATGACAATTTCTCTAGATTGTTGTATAGAAGAAAGGATAACAATAAAAACATAAGTGAAAGATTCTAATTGAATATGGATGTGCAAACACTATGAACAGTCATAGATGTGCTGCAGGGTTGCATTGACTGAGGTAGACAGAAAGACCCTTAAAACATGACAGCATGCAAGCTGAGAACTGCCAGATGAGATGACATTTCTATCTGAAGAAAGCTGTAAGGGGAGTGAGTAGCTGGTGCCAAAGCTATGGGGTATAGCTGGGTAACAATTCCCCAGAGCTAAAGCATTCCGTTTTAGATAAAGTCTTATTAAAACTCAGGATGTTCTAAAAAGAAACTCCTTAAAACTCAAAAGACAAATAACTCCTACATAAGCTATTTCATACACAAAGTCCCTCTCCCTTCAAGTTTATACTAGCAGTCAAGACAACAGAGAATCTCTCAAAAGCAAGACATGCTCCCTGTTAGAGGTCTCAGGCCAATTATGCTGTTTGGAAGAAATATTAACATTAGCCAAGTTTTCTGCAAGAGACAGTTTCTAATCTGCTGAGCTACCTACAAGTCCTGCTGTGTGTTCCAGGTTGTTTGTCACCCTGTTCATGTGGCTTTTGTTGATTCAGCTCCCATTGAACCACTCCTGACCCTGTAAGTAACCCCTCACTCATATTCTTGTAAATCTCCAAAATAAAAGTCACAACTCACCAAGTTGGACTGTTGTAGAACCTGACTTTGGTTTATGCTACTCCCCTGTTTTGGGTGTGTAGATAATTGTTCACATCTCCACAGAAACACTGTCACCCAACAGATTATAAATGACATTGACTAGAATGTAGAATGGATAGGAAGAAGGGGCATGGGTAGAGAAAGACACTTTACAGCAAAGAGAAAATCAGAAAATGGAGTTGAAAAGGCAGCTGTATCTCTCAACAGATACAGCCTTTCAAGCTTGAAGAAGTTGAGTTTGTGGGTTTTTTTTTTTTAAATATATAATATGTTTTGATCATGTATTTTCCTTCTTAATTCCCACAAGATCCTCTCTAACTCTCTATCCACCCAAATTCATGCTCTTTCTCAAATACCAAAACAAAAACAAAAAAATGAAAATCTAAACAAGCAAACAAACAAACAAACAAAAAACAAATAAGACAAAACAAATTTAAAAAAACAAAACAAACCAAAAACGGATTAAAAAAATCCCATCTAGAAAACCTCTCTCCCAAGTTTGTGGCCACTTTAAACATTTTTCTTAAACTTCTAAATACATAAATACAACTTGCTTTGCTTATGTGATGCCAATTCTAAACATATACTCTCAGGGCTAGCCCTTAATATTGGATAGCCAATTGGTGTCTTCTTCCTAGGAGAAACAAGTTCTCACACACCCAACATCTCCCAGTTGCCTGTAGTTCTTTGCTTAAGGTTGATGGCCTACAACATCTCTACTTCAATATTAGCATGTTCAATTGTGTCTGTGTTGCTTAGATATTATTTAGGCAGTCATGATGTTCAACAAGCAAAATTTCTAAATATATTCTGTTTATTCTTAAAATAAATACTAAGTATAGTTATCATTGCTCATCAAAGAAACTTCCCTTTGTAACATAAGGAAACTATTATAAGAAACCACAACCAATCAAAATGCAAACAAAACAAATAAACAAAAAAACAGGAAATCATGTGGTACCTATTCCAAGCATTAAAATACTTGAAATAATACAAATGTATTCCTGATCAAGTCTTATTCTATGTTGACCTTGAAAAGAAATGGGCAGTTTCTGAATATACTACCTCCTCTACACAGTTAAAAATTTGAAGATGTTTATTAAGCATAGCTATGTTAAAGCAACCAGATTTCTATCAGACAATCAATTCCCCAAATACATGAACAGACACACAAACATATGTACACACACACACACACACACACACACACACACACACATAGTGTGTGTGTGTGGGGGGTGAATTTCTTAGTGACTGAAAATCCTTTGTGTTTTTCTGCAAATATACAGACCAACTGCTGATCTCACTGCTGTGATTACTATGATCAGTATTAATTTACTCTAAACCAGGTTTGATTATTGTTGTTTACCTAAAAACAACACATGCAAAGGGGCTCCCTGTTTGTAAATATCCCTATGGTCTTGGCTGAATAGGAATTAGGAACAGATTTCAAGATAAGCACAAACACTTTCCACTCCTAGTCCACATTTGATCCATAGTAAAGCTAAGGAAAGAGAAACTGCTTCAGGACTTAGTTTGAAAGACAATTTCTCTTCCATCCTCTTTGTGTCCATCTTCACAAACACTGAAATTCATTACTGCTGGATAAAGTCCCTTGAGGGACAGTTATGCTAGGTTCCTATCTGTAAGCATAGCAGAATATTATTAATAGGATCAGGCATTGTCTCTTTCACATGGGATTGGTCACAAGTTTGGGCAGTCATTGTTGGCTAGTTCATCAATTTATGCTCCATCTGTATTCCTGTGTAGCTTGTAGACAGGACAAATTTGGGTTTGAAGCTTTTGTGGGAAGGATAAAGTCTTCCTCCCTAACCTGGAAGTCCTGTGTGGCTAATGGAGGTGGCCATTTCAATTTCTATATCTCCTGCTAGTAGGAATCTCAGTTAGAGTCACCCTCATAGACTCCTCATAGCCTCCACTGTCTTATGTCTTCAGCTAGCCCAGAGATACCCCATCCTCAATTTCCATTCTCCCAGGTCTCTCTTGCTCCCACTCTCTTTGTACCTAATCACCATCTATTTTTACCTCCTCACCCTCTCTCCAGCACAGTTCCCTCTTTCCATCCATCTCCAATGACAATTTTGTTTCCTTTTCTGGATAAAATTCACACATTCTCCTTTGTGCCCTCCTTATTACTCAGTTTCTTTGTATTTGTGGATTGTGGAATGGTTACCCTGCTTTTGTACAGCTGAGGTTCACTTAGAAGTGAATACATACCACAAATGTCTTTCTGGGTCTGAGCTCCTCACTCAGGATGATATTCTCAAGTTCCATCCATTTGCCTGCAAATTTCATGATGTTTTTTTATTAGATATTTTCTTTATTTACATGTCAAAAGTTATCCTCTTTTCTGATTTCCTCTCTGCAAACCCCCTACCCTATTCCCTGTCCTCCAGCTTCTCTAAAGGTGCTCCCCTACCTACCCACCCACACTCACTTCACTGCCCTGATATTCCCCTACACTGGGGCATCGAGCCTTCATGGGACTAAGGTCCTCTCCTCTCATTGATGCCAGATAAGGCCATTCTCTACTACATATATGGTGGGAGCCATGGGTCCCTCCATGCGTATTCTGGTTGGTGGTTTAATCCTTGGGAGCTCTGGGAGGTGGTATGGTTGGTTGATATTGTTGTTCTTCCCATGTGGTTGCAAACCCCTTCAGCTCCTTCAGTCCTTTTCCTAACTCCTCCATTGTGGTCTGCATGCTCAATCCAATGGTTGGCTCCAGGCATCCTTGTCTGTAATGGCTGGAATCTGACAGATCCTCTCAGAAGACAGCTATATCAGGCTCCTGTCAGCAAGTACTTCTTGGCATTCACAATAGTGTCTGGGCTTGGTGTCTGTGTATGGAATGTATCCCTAGGATGGACAGTCTCTGGATGGCCTTTCCTTCAGTCTCTGCTCCACATTTTCCCCTGTATTTTCTTTAGACAGGAGCAATTCTAGGTTAAAAATTTGGAGATGAGTGTGTGTCCCAATTCCCTAATGGGGGTCCTTGCCTAATCACTGGATATGGTCTCTACAGGTTCTTCCTCTCCTTTCTTGGGCATTTCAACTAATCTCATCCCTATTGGGTCCTGGGAGCCTCTTGTTTTCCTTGTATCTGGTACTTTCTGGTGGCTACCCACAATTCCCCATCCCTTATTGGTACACACATCTCTTCAGTTTCCTGACCCTCTGTATATCATTCCCATCTCCTGCCATGCCTGAATCTGTTCCCATTTTTCCCATACCCCACCTCTCTTCTTCCCAAGTCCCTTCTACCCTCTACCTCATATGAATACTTTCTTCCCCCTTCTAAGAAGGACTGAAGCATCCACACTTTGATCTTCCTTCTTCTTGAGCTTCATTTGCTTTTAATAGCTGAATAGTACTTCATTGTGTAGATATACCACATTTTACATTTTCTTTTTCCAGTCACAGTTGAGGGACAACTAGGTTGTCTTGAGTTTCTGGCTATTACAAATAAAGCTGCTATCAACATAATTGAGCAACTATTCCTGTGGTATAGTGGAGCAGCTTTACAGTATATGCCCAGAAGTTGTGTAGCTATGTACTATCAATGCTCAAGTTCACCAAGCTGTGAATTATTATCCTCAACCATCTGAGAAACCATCAAACTGATTTCCAAAGTGGTTGTACAGGTTTGCATTCCCAGTAGCAGTGGAGGGATGTTCCATTTGCTCACATCCTTACCAGCATGTGCTGTCACTTGAATTTTTGATCTTAGATATTCTGAAAGATGTAAAAATGAATCTCACAATTGTTTTGATTTCCTGATGAATAAGAACTTTGATCCTTTCTTTGAGTGCATCTCAGCCACCAGAGGTGCTCTGTTGAGAATTCTCTGTTTAGTTCCATTCTCCATATTTCAGTTGAGTTACTTGGTTTATTGACATCTAAGTTTTTGAGTTCTTTATATATTTTGGATATTAGCCCTCTGTCTGATGTAGGGTTGGTGAAGAACTTTTGCCATAATGTGTAGTCTGCTATTTTGTCCTATTGATGGTGTACTTTGCCTTACAAAAGGCTTTCAGTTTTACAAGGTCCAATTTATTAATTTTTGATCTTAGTGCCTGAGTTATGGGTATTCTGTTCAGAAATTTGTCTCCTGTGCTAATGAGTTCAAGGCAGCTCTCCACTTTCTCTTCAATTAGATTTAGTGTGTCTAGTTGTATGTTAAGTTCTTTGATCCATATGGATTTGAGTTTTGTGTGGTGTGAAAGATATGGGTCTGTTTGCATTCTTTTACATGCAAACAAGTTAGACAAGCAACATTTGTTGAAAAGGGTTTCTTTTGTCCATTGTATTGTTTTGGTATTTATGTCAAAATCAAGTGTTCATAGATGTAAAAGTTTATTTGTGGGTCTTTGATTCTATTCCATTGGTCAACCTGTATGTTTTTATGCCAGTATCAAATGGTTTTTATTATTATTATTACTCTTTAGTATATCTTAAAATCAGTGATTGTGATACCTTCAGAAGTTCTTTTATTGTACAGGGTTTTTGTTGTTGCTGCTGTTTTAGCTATCCTGGGATTTT